>NC_090935.1:1428318333-1428980107 GCF_040938575.1 Ambystoma mexicanum
TGGAAGAAGTTCCAAGTGTGTATCCTTCCTCCGATTAGGTATGTATCCTTCCCCGACCACACCCGGGTGGAAAGTAGTCCCACAGGTAAAGTAGTTCCATTCAGGCCTCAAGAGGGCCTGGATGTGGCAGCATGGTCTGCATCAGGTAAGTGCACATTAAAACACTTGAACACATGTCTAGCTTTATGAGCCTGGCGCCTAAAGCGCCAGGACAGAGGTCCAACATGAGCCTGGCGCCTAAGGCGCCAGGACTGTGTCCAAAGGGTCCCAGCTTGGGCCCGCTGCCACTCCCCTGGGGGAAATGATGCCTGCCTCTGGGGTTGCTGGGTCGGACCTGGCTCCTTGGAGGTAGGCATCATGACAATGTGGGAGTACAGTGGGAGGCATTCAAGGTGACATTGAGAGGAGTATGCATGTCCCGAGCAGTGGGTGTCCAGAGATCCCTGGACAACACCATCAAACACCTGGAGAGTGAAATAAGGCAACCAGGAAGGGGGCTGACATGTGGGGGAAGCACTGGAAGAAAAACTCAGCTTACATAGGGGAGCGCTGAACTCACTAGAGCAGTTCTATAAGGGGACATATACAACCAAAATCCATGCGTAAGGTGATAAGGCGGGTGGCTGTTGGCTTGGTTAATAAAACGGGAAACACCAGGGGGGGGCAATTACACAAATACAGGACCTAGAGGGAGGCCTGGTGTCATCACAGCAGGACATAAATGGAGTCTTCCGGAGATACTACCAGCAATTACATTTGTCGGAAAGGACGTATACGGAACAGGAAGTCTCAGACTTGTTGGAGTTGGTAGACATGCCCAGGTTGGGTGAGGAAGACAGGGAGGGTCTGGATATGCCCATAGAGGAGAGGGAGATACTGGGGGCAATTAAGTCAATGCAGGCTAATAAAACACCAGGCAGTGATGGCTTCCCGGTGGAGTTCTACAGGACGTTTGCAGATATTCTAGTCCCTCAACTGAAGCAAGTCTACGATCACGCACTCCGGAAGGGATTGCTTCCAAAGTCAATGAGAGCAGCAGTAATCACAGTTCTGTTAAAAAACATAGACACAAAAATCCTGGGTAAAGTGATAGCAAACAGGCCGGAGAGAGTGGTACCCGGTCTAATACACCCAGACCAATGTGGATTCATAGGGGGACGGGACACCAGGATGAACCTACGCAGGGTACACCATGTCATGGACCTGGTCAAACATTTGCAGAAAGAATTAGCTGTAGTGGCAGTTGATGCGGTCAAGGCCTTCGATTCTCTCAAATGGTCATGGCTATTTAAGGTGCTGGAAGCATGTGGCCTGAGTGAAGTGATGTTAAAATGGTTGCAAATGCCATATAACACCCCCACGACCAGAGTCAAAACAGGGGGGTGGGTCTTGAAAAAATGGTGTCTAGAGAGAGGTACACGTCAGGGATGCCCGGTCTCCCCCATCATATTTGCTTTGGCGCTAGAACCACTGGCAAGATATTTTCGGTCATACATCGTAGAAATGGGCATACAGGCAGGCGGGGTGATAAACAATATCTTGCTTTATGCAGACAATGTGCTCCTCTTCATAGATAACCCACTGGAAAACATCACAGTGATCCTAGATGTACTAGGCAATTTCCGCAAACTATCGGGTTTTAGGTAAATAAAGAAAAATCACTGGTCTTCCCATTGGCGGGTCTGAAGGACAGGAGGGGGGAGGGGATCACTGGGATCACTTTGATGGGAATGGGAATCTTTCAAATACCTGGGGATTCAAATTTATCATGAGATGGAGGACACCTTTGTCCACAATACGGGACGGCTAACTCACGGATAGGGGATTCAGTGAAATTCTGGAAGAAGCTACGACTATCCCTAATGGGGAGAATGCACTCTGCAAAATGGTGGTCCTCCCACACCTTTTATATTACTCCACAAATATCCTGCACACAGTGAAGAAGCTATTTTTTAAGATGCTGGACAAGATGCTTGGGGAACTGCTATGGCACACGGGTCACACCAGAGTGGCTATGCGGACATTATGCTGCAAGAGAGAGGAGGGGGTTCTCAATATGCCAGATTTCAAGCTGTACTTCACCGCGGCACAACTGCAAGCAACAGCACAGTGGTGGACGGGGCCAGATGGGGAGCTGGCAGGCCTACTGGGGGTGGTTACAGCCGGAGAGACAGGGAGTATAACTACTATGGGGGCCCATAGGAGGGAGACAGGATACAGTGGTCTTCAAGACGGTCCGGGCGGTGTGGACAAAGATGCTGAAGAAAACACAGGTTACACAACTATACTGCAAAGATCTCCCGATCGGGTTCGACACCACTATTAGAACAGCGCTGCTCAGCGAGGGCCTCAAGGCATTGACGGACAAACAATGCACCACAGTGGGAGATCTATTCAGGGATGGCAAACTGCAGACATGTGAGGAGTGGAGACAAATATACCAGATACCGAAAGGTCACTTTCTAGCATTCGCCAAGGTGGTCAAACTAATGGCAGCACTATGGGTCAGCATCCCGGAGGAACCGGAGGAAAATCCGGTGATGCCGATGCTACTGGGGCTATGTGAAGGCAGGGGTAGAGTATCAAGAATGTACAGAGTCCTGCAGACAGCTAGGCAAGATGGGGAACAAGCAATCAAGGATAAAAAGGAGAGGTATACAGGGGCACCTATACCGGAAGAGCAGTGGGCTAGGATGTGGGAGCAGGTTAAAAAAGTATTCATGAACGCGAGGTTCCAGCTCACACAGTTCTACTACTTACACAGAGTATACCTAACACTGGAAAGGATAAATGCGATCAACCACACGGCACCACATGCTTGCACGCTATGCAGAAGGGACCAGGCCGGTCTGGTTATAGGTTAAAGTTTCGACTCAAAAGGGTCGAATGACAAAAGGGTCGATCAATTCGACCGAAAAAAAGGATCACATTTTTTTTGGGGGGGGGTTTTGGTGTAAAAACACCTTTTTTAAGCTAAACTAGAGCAAAAAATATATATATATATGCATTTTTTAAAAAAAATCAATCCTTTTGTTTTCAGTCGAATGCACTTTCATCTTTGGTATTCGATCCTTTTGTTTTCAAAACTTTAACTGGACTACAGCCGGTCTCTGGCAGATGGTCTGGAGCTGCCCAGTGGTGGCAAAAAACAGGGAGGAGGTGGTACACAGACTGAATGCTATGTTGGGGGGAAGCTAGGAATGCTCTCATGAGGTGTGCTTATGGGGACTCTTACCGGGAGCAAAGAGGTATAAAAACCGAAACAAAATCGCTACATTCCTCTTCATACTAGCAAAGAGAAGGATAGCGATGGAGTGGAAGAATGGGACTGGCACGTCAAAACGGCTGTGGCTGCACGAGGTACGCCGATGGGGGCTGGCGGAAGTAGAATATCTAAACCGACACAGAGACCCGGAAGGGGAAAATGCTCTAGTGATGAACTGGGGTCAGCCGCTGAATGAGTTAGCATCCACACAGGATCTGAGGCCCCCTTAGTGCACGCAGGGCAGTAAGCACAGGAAGCGCGAGAAGGAAATGCTGGAAGCACTGCAAGAGGAAGGGTTCCTCACCTATACTGGTACAGGGCGGTAGACGGGAGCCACGGGGAGCAATAGGGAGGGGCGGCACATGGGTATGGGGGAGAGAGTTGAGTGTAGCAGGGGATAGAGATGTTAACAATGAGGGTTGGGAGGGGAGGGGGGCAATGGGGTTTAGGGTTCTGGTCTTGTTGTGGGACAATGAGTCATGGTAGTGCACAAAAGGGTCGTGGTTGAGATAACCGCTGGGAGGAGCCATAGCAGGATAATTGAGAGGCCAAAGACACTACATGAGAGTGGAGAAACTCCGATATGCCTCGAAAAGTACACTGAAGTACAATAGACTGCATCCCAGCCAAATGTTGTCGGGCAACGGGCCCGATAGAGACATAGGTACAGACACCAACACTGGTGAAAGACACATTGAGAAGACCATGACAATTTATTGGTGGGCAGAGGGAAAAACGTTAACTGCGGAGCTCATTGTCCTTTGTTATTTGATTTCTTGTTACTTATGTAAGATGCTTACTGCTTAAAAATAATAAAAAGACTTAACATTTTTTTATATAAAAATATATATTATAATATATGAAATGTGTATACATTATGTCAAAAATGTATACATATTATATACAAAATATATAAAAAATATATTAATGTATATAAAATGTATAAAATGTATAAGTATTGTAATGTTAACTAAGAAACTACTGCTGGGTTGCCTTCAATGTAGCCCTGAACCAAGCCTACTTACAATCTCTTGCAATAGCGCCTTGATGCCTTTTGCTTGTAGTGCGCTCTACAAATCCAAATAAAAATAAAAAGTAGATACAAATATTTTAAATGTATATACAAATTATTGGGATTCAATCAAAGTGATATAACATTTTTAGAGTTCTTATCAAATGTATATAAAATGTAGATCACATTTATATTAAATGTATATCAAAAGGGCCTGACTAAGTAAAAGGGGTGGGGCTAAGACCGGAAATGGGGGCAGGCCACCATTCAAAATGTAACATTGAATGAAAAGGACACCCTTGCACTATTGCTAATGCATCACAGGTCAGGATGACTGATGGATCGTTAAACAGGGCTATATTCTTGCTGATGTATAACAATTAAAAGAGCAGGCTTTAGGAGTTTTTGTGGCTAACATGACTTTTGTCTCACAGAGTATTCTTATTAAGGAAGTGTTATGGGGATGCGGATGCTCAGAAGGACTGCAAATATGCTAGAGGATTGAACAATAATCATTTTCCCAGATAAAGAAAATATTATCAGATGTACAGCTGCAATTAACTGTGTAGTTAACATGTTGTGAATAGGAATAGGAAATATATGAAAGTATGACTATGGTGATGTAGGAGTTATACGTTTGTGATATATATATATACATTAAAAACGATAATTTTGATCAATAGAGATTTGAAGTTTAATTCATAGCTATACAAGTTAAGATTTCGTAGCAGAAAGGGCACACATCGATGGGGAAGATTGCAATTACAGCTGCAATAAGCCATTACCTTTTTGAAGACTGCTTAGAAATAACATTGCCATCCTCTTACAAGCACAGAGCTAACTCAAAAAGATGCAGTGGAGGGGCTGTGTTTTGGGCAGTTAGGGGAGCATGTAGTGGGTTGGAATTACCATAGAGTGTAGCATGATCATGAGTGGCCAATGGGTAGGAAAAAAGCCAACAACACCGACACATGCCCCCCCTTCAGTCTCATCTCCCTCCTATCTTCACTTTTCCCTGCCGATAGTTTGGGCTTTGAGGCAGTGCTTACAGTGCATCCTAATAGCCACCACGAATAGGGGGGCAGTGGGGTGAAAATCTGATTTTGTAAGCTAATGTGATGTTTGGTTTTTAATCTTGGAGACACTTATTAATTGACACACTCATTAAGTTAATCAATTAAAATTATTAGTTTTGAGCCACAGACAATTAATCCACCACATTAATAAATGTCACAGATGGCACAGAAAATCACTCAGAGACTTAGAAATAGTTCAATTTCTTTTTTCTTTTTTCTTTGTGTGTCAGAGGGCCATCCCTCTTTCTCTCTCCTGTATTTTGACCCTCCTCAATAACCTAGGCGTCAGTAACCCCTCGTTCTTGTTAGCAAATGTCTAAAAACCTTCCAATGCTACAAATGGCACTCTAAGACACTGGCTGTCTAATCTCTTTTAAGGACTTCCTAACTGTCCCTACTCTATCCAAGGGTTAGTGTTCTAATGGAATTTGGGATAGTGCCTTGCACTTTCTATGGTTTGAGTCAGGCTGTCCTTGCATGCCCACTCGCACTTCTCACTCTCTACTCTGATGGTTTTCCCACTCACTTTTCCCTCCTTTCTTCTGTTCCTTCAATCATTCACTCCTCCTGGTCTTGCTTCCACCCTTTGGTGTTACTTCTCTTCCCACTCCACTCTACTCCTTTTCTTCTGCTGCTATTCCCCTTCTTCACAATACTACTCTCCTGTTCCCATTACTGCTCTCCTCCATCAACTGCTAATCTCCTCCCACAAAATAATCAAACATCCTCCTTTCACCCTGTACGATTGGATTCACATTTACTCCTTGCACTAACTTCTCTACTCACCCATCCCACAAACACGCACATTCACACTGTAGGACCACTTCCACTCCTAGGCCAATACCTCACCTGCACCACAAATCTCCACCACAAGCCTTTGATCCCTCCTTCCTCCTGCTGGACTCTTGGTCGTCCTCGACCATTGCCCTCACTCAAAATAAAACCACACTTTCTGTGTCTTCTTTTACTATCCCTCATCTGTGGGCATTGGTTTTCTTCCCCCACCCAATCCTGTTCTGTCTCCCACTCCCAGGGTGGGTATATGCATTACACAAGCATAAAGAGCAGGTTAAGCTCCACCTACTTTCTCTGCGTGTTCGTGCCAGAGAACTTAAAAAGCGATGCAAGATGGCAAATGTCCACGGTTATGGCTTGGGGCTGGGTTTCACAGCCCCCACAGTTAATTTCTATAGTGGGGGTGGGGGTCCGAGATCTCTTAAATGACAATGGTGGTGTGGGATGGTAGTGATGGTAGTGATGGTAGTGATCTATGAGCTCAGCCAGACACGGTTCTCCACATGGTGTCATTGAGCTACTGTAGCTGGAGTTTCTCCATTAGAGGTGTGCTGCTGCAGTCGGGTCTCTGTGTGGTTGTAGGTTCTCTCTGCAGCTTTTCTTCATCCTTTCCTTTTCTGGTGTCCTTTTCCCCGCTCTGTGTGTGGGTTGCGGGAGCTGTTTAGTTTTCACTGCAAACATACAGCTCTGAGCTGGTGGTCTTTGAAAATAAAAAGAGACAATGGCCAGTATCTAAGGTATGAAACAAGGCTGGAGAGAAGGGTCTGCAAACAAACATGCTGGTATGAGAGGGAGGGGGCAGGAAGTGGGGCCTGCATGATGGCTGAGTCTACCCTCAGGGCTAGGGTTGGCTCTGCATTCCTCCCTACATAAAATAATAAAATAAATACCACCCCGGCTTTGACAAGAACAGTTGCCAGCCATGCCATATACACTTTAAAATACTATTGTACAAATATGACAAAGATTTTACACACTCGCTTTTACATTTTTCTACTGATGAAGGCTAGTCCCTCTTGTGGCAATTCAGACCCTCTTGGTCCTTAGATAGTCAAGCCTATTGCCCCTTGAGTGGCCTCTCACCTGGATTTACTCTTCAATTTGTCCTTCAACTTGCTTGCTTTCCTTCTATTTTAAAAACTGCCATGGTCATCCCTTTCCTAAAAATGCAAGGGGTTGACCGGAAACCTACAGACTAACATTTGCCCTGTGTCGCTTCTTCTGCACTACTCTAAAGTTCTCGAAAGAGATGTGTTCAACCGTCTTACAAATTTCTTAGATATCCACAACCTTCGAGACCCCCTAGAAGCAGGTTTCGACTCCTGTCTCTCCATGGGAACTGCATTTATGAATGTCTCCAACTTCACTCCAACCTATCCTCTATCCTAATTCTTCTTGACATGTCCGCTATGTTTGACATGGTTAATCACTTTGATCTCCTTAATACTCTCTTTCTTCACAGGATTCACGATCGTGACTTTGCCTGGATTGAATCCTGGTTATAGCCTCGCCAATTCTCTGTCTCCTGGAGCAACAACACCTCTCAACTCACTCCTATAAATGTTGGTGTTTCACAAGGCTCTGTCTTGGTCGTGTCCTCTTTCCACTCTGCACCTCTGCTCTTGGGTCACCAATCACCTCCTTTGGGTTCTCGCACCAACTCTTCACGGACGACACCCACCTCTTCTCTTTCTCTTTTTCTGAATTCTCCACAGATCTCCTTATCAAAATTTCCAACTGGCTCTATGCCATTAAATAATGGATGACTTCACACTATCTGATGATAAACTTTACCAAAACAGAGGTGCTCTTCTTCTCTGCCAAATGCTCTCTCTCATCTCTTCCTCTACCTATCCGGTTCCCACCTGACACTCTTCCCTACTCTTCGTCAGCTATAAACCTCAGTGTCATAAACCTCAGTGACCCTTCTCGCACCTTCTCTACTTTCATCTCCAAAACTGCAATGATGGCTCGACTAAACCTCTTTAATATGAGCACATTCAGGCACCTCCTTCCATTCAACAACTCCATGCATCGATTAACCACTCTTATCTTCTATAAACTGGGTTACTGCGCCAGCATCCTCTTTGGTCTCCCTAACTATGCTTTCTGTTCTCTCAACAAGATCATTAACTTAACTACAAGGACTCTCTTTGAACTCCCCCACTTAACACATTCCTCCTCGCACCGTCACCAGGATCGATGGTTTATGATGCAAAACAGGGCCAGATTTAAATTTCTTCTCCTGGTTCACAAATCTATCCACAGTAAGGCACCACTCCATCTATCCTCCACTAACCAACTCTACAAGCCTTCTCATAATCTCCACTCTGCCTCCTCGACTACCCTTGTAGCACCTTGCGCTTTCTGTGCTTCCTCTTGCCTCGTCTCTTTCTCTCTTTTTAATCCACCTGCATGGAATTGTCTTCCCCCAGACATCTGCGTAACAGTCCGCACCATTTGTTCAAAATCAAAGTAAGAGCCTACCTCCTCGCCTCTGAGTTGCCCTCTTAACCTACCTCTCATCTCCCTTCTAGCCAACATTTTTCCCTTGCCTCTAACCTGTTTCTGTCCCTCACTTTCTCTGCCTCCACTCTAGCACTTCATCCATGATGGTCACAACCCTAACACTGCTGGCTATACAGCCTACCTGTACTTAAAATTGTCTAATGTTGGTTGCCCTTAATCTATGTATGTCCACCCATGTATTGTTCCCGGTGACTGTTCTATTTCCTCCTCTCCACAACCTGGCCAGAATGTCACTCAAACTCACCACATGGCAAAAACCTCACTTTTTCCGGTCAAACCTGATTTTTCCTACCTGTATATAAATACATAAATTAATATTTCCAAACGATATAAAATTACAATAAAAACATAATCTAGGAATAACATCTTCCTTAAAAATGTAAGATGCAATATAATAGATGATAATCAAATTTAAACATACATTCTTGATGATGAAAGTGGTCCTTTTTCCTTAATTTGCATACGCAGCTCAAATACTTAATAGTTAACAGGGAGGAACCTGATTATAAAAATAAGATACCACATTTGTTGGCACATTATTTAAAAATCACATTTAGGGGAGAAAAACACCAACACCAAGAAATGAGTTTTCTTGTTTTATTGGTAATCCATACCATCAAATAACCAGACAGTAACGGAAAGAATACACTGGAGCATGAATAACACAGCAGTTTTCAAATTCCAATGGGCCTCATTATGAGTCCGGTGGTAGCCGTGCCGGTAAAACCTGCAGGCTGCCACCGGACCCGTAGTGAATTCCCGGCACCGGATTTCCTGGATTTACCGGGGCATTACAGCCCTTGCGGTCCGGTAAATCCGGAGCCAGCATTCTGTAAATCCCCATTCCTGTGGCATAGGAATCCATGGAAATGGGGAAACGGGAACACCGGCACCATGTGGTAATGGTGCCGGTGTTTCTGCATCCGTCTGCGGGCTGCTGCCGTTCCGCCTGCCAGGTCAGACCTGGCGGTTGGGACGGCACCCGCCCGCAGAAATCGTAGTTTGCCGGTCTGGAAAACGGTGCCAGTACGGTTCTACTGGCACTGTCAATTCCGGACCGGCAAACTTAGAATGAGGGCCAATGTCTTGCATATCATATGTGAAAAGTGTTTTGTGGTAGAGATATGCGTTTCCAAACTGGAGTATAAGAAAAGAGAGAGAAAGAAATCTTAGTGGTATTCATTGGTGAAAAAAAAGAGCCACAGCATGTAGAAGCCCCAGTAGTTAAAGTGACTGTGAAGATCGAGCAGTCTCCACAAAGAACGATAGGGACAGAAAAAAGGGTTTAAAAATGCATTTTTGCTAAAGTAATTACAACCATATTCGCATTTTGAATCGATGGGAAACAGTAAATATTAATTTCTTAGTGGTAAAATGTGTCAATATAGAACAGTTACTAGAAAAATATATAAAGAAATGAAGATGGAAGTGTATCTAAAGTTTACAAACGAAGATCCTGACTATTGTCTTTAGTAACTGAAATGATCATATGCTAATTGCAAAAATGCAGTAATGACTTCTCGAAGAATTAGGCAAATACATTAGTTTGTGTAAACATTCTTACATTGTAATATTGCACATGCGGGCAAAATACCCATACGTCCACCATATAGGTGGGGGGTCTTCTACCCTTCCCATCTTGCATATTCTGATCGTCATTCTGCATATTCTTGAAACCCTGTTGGTTATTTTGGAAGCTTCTCTGATTATTCTGCCAACTTCCTTGGTTACCTTGCCACCCTCTTCCACAAAATCCTCTTCCCCGAGGAGCAAACCCATTATTACTCTGAACAAATTATCTTTACCCATCTGGGGCCTTAATATATGCTGCAGTCTGGCTCCCCCTTTCTCTAGCAAGAAAAACTGTGACGCTCCAAACTCACTCTTATTTCCCATCTACTGCAGAGAGTATATTCCTGCATCGCCTTGTACCTGGCAATGACCTCGACCTGCTCACATATGGTGGCGATTCCCCCCTCTCACCATGGAGTTGCCCTTCAGGCCAGTCTGACTGTGTCAGTTATTCTAACTCTCTAAATACAGGTGCATTTAAATCCGACCATTTTACTTCCTTATCCATAGGAAAGCATCGCTCAGGACCACATGTGCCACCTCTTTGCTCCCCTTGCTCCCGTCTCTGTCTGTTTTCTTTTAGCCCCTTTGTCCTTTGATCGTTCCTCCCTTTCTTTATCCTTTTTGTCTTGCTCATCTCGATCTCCTCTCTACCTTACATCCTCAATGCCTTTACCACCAAGTTTAAGCAAAATCTGACCGCCCATCCATTTGTTCTGCACAAGTGCTAACTCATCAGTTTTATCTCTCTCTCCCTTCCATCTCTTGATTTCTCTTCCTAGATCTAGAGATGTGCTTACATGATCGCTTCTTTCCTTCTCACATCTCTCCTCGATCCCTCAGGAGCATTAGAGATTACATCTTTCTCAGTATTTTTCTCTGGGACCTAGTCACTGCTTTGCACAGGTGACTCATATGTTGGGTTACTATACCCTGTCACTGCTTTAAGCTCCCTTAATGGGTATAACTCATAGTCTTTCTTATTCTCGTTGTCTGGTTCAGGTGGGGCGGGTGGAGCTGAGGGCACTTCACCCCCCTCTTTGCATACATTAAGCATCCAATTGAAAGGAGGCTGCTAATCGTTCTCTTGTTGGTAAATTTTCCCAAAGTTCTAAGCTCACAAGTCGGTTGTCTAGCTTCTTCCCATTATACGGAGCATGCAAATATGTCATCATGTGCTGCAAGACTGCCTTCAATAGTGGCCCTCCTTGCGACCACAGCATAAAGTTTTGTCTGCGGTTCTCTTTAACCCATTCTGCACTGCACTGTCTAAGCTTGGGTGCATACTTCAATAGTCGCTTACAGAAATAAACAAGTGGAATAATCTCCTCCATTCCTAACCTCGTCATTCTTTGACTCTTAACGCTTATTTACTTTTACCACAGATTTAAAACTTCATTTAAAAAATCAACACAGCATGAGCGTGCACCATCGTCGCGCTCCAATCCCTTCAATCACAATTTTTTACTTTAATCTTGCTAAAAAACAACCATCAAGTTCAATTTAAAACAATCAATTTCTTTTTCCACTTTGGCGCTTCTCTTTTATCAGCAATTTTTCATTTATAACATCATCACAAATACATGAATACATGAAACGAGCAGACGTACTAAACCGGTCACATATATTTCTCTCTACAGCCCTTCTCCGGGGTCTGTCTTACCCTCTAAAAATTGCTCCGGACGGAACTTAAATCAATCTCTTTAAGTCTGCCTTTAATCAGACTTGTTTTCTATATGTTCTGCTACGGGCCTCTAGATTAAGATTTCTTCTAACATTCTTTAAAACTTGGATATAGGGCGTATCATATTATCGTGGCCTCTCTCACGATATCTCTTACTTGCTCAGCCACACTCGAGTCAATGTCTATTCAAAATCTCTAATACTTTTATTCTTACATCATGTTTTATCCCACCTCCCTCTGTTACTCTTCTTTTCCCTTAATACTTCCTCTTATTCACTACGCATGCATCAATTGCCATACTCCTTAGTTTTTTACTCACCATTTGCATTTTTCCTTCTTCCGATTCTCGGAATCGTACACCTCTTTTACCGCCTCTTCAAACTATTGTCTGATCAGCTGCTCGAACACTTGAGAGGGGATTCTGTGGAAACCAAGGGACTCGTTGCACCCACTTTGCAGGGTTTTAATAGTTATACTAACCACTATCTATGAGGAGCTTCACATCCTGTCAACCGAATGGCAAAGGTTGTGCGATATATGTCCGGGACTCCAAAGTTTACTTATGGCGATGGATTTTTTACCAAACCATCCTCTCCGCTACCACGTGACCTGGAGGCTACCCAGCTCTTTAAGGCGAGTAGCAATACCCTGGAGATGGATGGGGATGCAGATTTTATTCATACATCAATAAACAAAATGACTCGGGTAATTTGTCAAAAGGAAGACTGTTGTATTTTCAATTATCTAAAACAGCGAGTACAACGAACATCAACGGACTTGCTCGATCCTCTTACTCAATGCATCTTAAAAAAAGTTGGGTTCTTACACCCAAAATGAGTCATCAATGATGTTAACCTGTGTACTACCAACGTCATCCTACATGGCAATCTACAAAAACTTATGCGCAATAGTGATAGGCTCTCAGTGAATATCTAAGTATACTTTCTATTCTAGCATGAGTCAGTGAATGAAAGTGATAGGGTACTTAATATCAGGTGGGACAACTAAGCCCGCCCCTCAAAATGACCACTATGAACATCACTAAATGTACAACGTCCTATTGGCTACAAAAATATAGGACCCTTAATTACGCGGTCCTCTATAATTGGTTGGCTTTTAACCTCTGTCAGTACTTTTCCACCTACGTCCAGCAGCAGGCAGGCTGAACATCCAGGTGCTGGCGAGATCGTCTTAGTACCAGCTTCCACCAATTAGCATACTAATCCATCATCACCTCAATGGTCTAGTGTCAATTAGGACTTTGAAAGTCGGCCTATAGAGTGTTCTTATCTCTGAGAAATTTAGGGAGTGAAAGCACGGTCTGCCCTCATGCATAGGTGTGATCATCTCGTTCGTCCAACTTCATCCTTCCACGTGACTAGAGACCATGGAATCGAGCTTCTGGTGTATTTAAAATACTAATTCTTAATATACCTCTGATGTCTTTTGTTTTTGTCCATACCTTAAGAACAGGACTTCTGTTCTTTCACACGATTTGTATCCAATGTCAGTTTGCTCCAGTTTGATAAGACCTTGGCTTCTTGGCTCATCCAACTCTGCCTTCTGAGATTCATTTTGTTAATTCAACTTGTTTTTTAACTGCAACACAGTAGAATGAGGTCTTCTCGCTACTGTCTAGCACTGCTATAATGCATAGTGGAATCATCCATTGCTTATATGTATATATTGGCTCTTGTCACGATCTATTCACTATAACGCATAAGGCTAGCTTCATGATTACTTTGCTGCCTGCATTTCTTTCATCTGTACATATGTAAACTAACTTGATATCTTCATCAGTTCTGTGGCATAAGATTCTTCACCTTGATCCCAAGATGTCACTTATCCTCGATACTTTCTTGATACCTTATAGAATATATGCATTCTCTGGTCTCTGCATCTCTTCTATACAGGTCAGCTTAACGCTGTGTGACGTCGCCATTCATCTCTGCCGTTTATCTGCTCTGCTTCTTTAGGAATCTCATTTGAACAGCTGTCATACTTCTTCGTATGCAGGTATGGCTTTCACAATGGGAATCTTGCTTCCAGGATTCTCTTAGATATTGGTAGTCTTAATGGTACTGCACAGAGTCCATACTCTGCCCTTTGTCGATTTAACTGCTCCGTGTATGTCTCATATTTCAGTATAAAGTCTATAGGCAGCATAGGTGATATAGGTGAAGTGTTTGAGGTGGGGTACTTGGCTCCTCTTCTACAGCAGCTTGGCTTTTTCTTTTTGTTCATGTCAAATTAAAGAACCATGTGGAAGGGGGCCTACCCCTCATTATCAAGGGACCAACAGCAAATGTAAATTCACACACGAAGGAGAAATCAAAGAATCCTGTGACTTGCAAGATAGGATTTTAAACATTACAAGCAAAAACGGCCGGCACATGTGTGAAAAAAAAATGGCTTTAAATAGCCACATTGGAAAAAGATAGCAATGCTCACACAGAAAATGTAAGGGAAATAATGATTTGGCGGAGGGGGGTGTCCAAAGCAGATGTATATTATGTTCCAACCCTCAAAACTCCAGTCACCTTTGAAGAGGCACTTACTGCAGGAAAAACCAGTTCGGGCTGAAGGCAGGAACTTCATAATGACAAAGCCCCACTTCCCGCTGGATATCACACATATCCTATAACCATGCCGCAATAAAATGAGATGCTGCTGAGGGTGTCATAATTCCCAAGAGATTTCAAAGAAGGCAAAGTGTGGCGGAAGCATGACCAGGAGGTATGAGCCCTTCCTGCACCCACTTCAAAGAGCAAACTGTAAATTTCAAAGGGACTAATAAATATCTCTGGTCTCCGGCTGAGCCCAGAGGAAGACAGATGGCTGTGGGGGATGAAACGGCCCTTCCACAGGTGAAACAGGACACTCCCAATTGACATTTTTTCGCAGCAATCAGAATGAGGATTCATTTCGTTTCATGACATTTTTTCATGTAATTTCCAGGCGGTTTTAAAGATATAGTTTGCATTTACCAAGGACATTGGGGACTGAAATGGCCATTTAGGCTAGTTTTCTGGCGGATCTGAACAGGTGACAAATGTGACTGTTGGTGAAAAGATGGAAAATTAAATTAGGAACATGCTTGACCATTTGCAGATTCATAACTGTTGTACATTTTATGAAAATAACAGAAACGTGCCAAAGGGCCATACTACCTCGTACGGAGTGGGCGATCGGCTTACCTAATTCCCTACGACCAACTAAAACCTCATATCTGCTTCATATGACAGTGGCTAGTATAATTATGAAGTTATGAGACATAACTAATTTTTGCCAAAAAGTGGTAATGAGAACAAAGAATGATCATAAATGCAAACAGACAGATGGTGCTCTCCTCCCCTGAACCAATCCTGTCAGGAGGCAGAGAGAAGGATGGTAACTGTCCTATCGGAGCGGCAGGGATAATTACAGGGTACTCCCCTTAGATTGTAAAAGTAGTGATGTCATCTCTGCTATATAAGGGGGCTGTACTAGGACTTAGAAAGGCACACAAAAACAAAACACAGGAGACCGGAGAAGGAGGACAGAGAGAAGGCTGTTGAACCTTACCATCTTTGAGCGTGCAGTGACCAGACCCCTGGCCCTAGCTGTCCAGAGTGTCCTGAGATCCAGCTGGCTTTCCTGAATCCTAAACCAGGCCTCACTTTTTAAGTAGCATATAACCCCAGCCCTAAATTGCATAAACCATTAATTTGTGTAATAGTACATTTAATTCAAAACCCCATTGAAAACCCCAAATTGCCATTGTTATATAGTCATCTCCCCATAGAAGAATCTCTTATTTGCTGTGTATGTTAGCATATATCTTTTGAAAAACCTCTCAGTTGTCTGTGTAAATCCTTAGTATTTTTCTGAAGTAAATCAATTAATTCCCCCATGGAAATTCACGGTTCAAGATCATTGCCATTCGAAATCAACCATCTTGTTCCTGGTGTTGTATTTAATTGTTATAGTCATTAAAGTGTTGCCTCAAAAGAATTAGTCTCCTTGAAAAACAAATTTGTCTGTGTATTGGGTGAATTACCAAACAAATTCCCATTTGCATTGGTCCTATTAAACCCAAACCGTTGTTCCCATTGTGAACAATCCCTTTTGCCTATAACTTTACCTGTTATGTGCCTCTGTCCTTGTCATTGAAAACCAATTTTCCTATTGTAAGCTAAACCCATTCCCTGAGCTGCCTGTCAGTGTAAGCCCCAGTGTAATTGAATTTCCATTTGCCATATTATTTTCCCCTTTGCATTTGCTTTCTCCCAAAACCGATTTTCCCACTTCATTTAAATTTTTGCCTTGGTGTGCTGATTAATATTCTCTAAACTTTCCCTATCTCCTAAGTGTAAGCAATACAAATTTGCTTTCATTCTGTCCCCTACAGTTGTGAGAAATAATCAAAATCCCATTCTTCCATTTTGCTCCAAAAACAGGTTTTTCACTTTCTTTGCTGGCTTCCCATCTTGTGGTGGTGGGCTTTACCCCAAATCCGATTTTCTCTCTCTATCCCTACTCCTTGCCGCTGCCTTCCCTTCAAGGGAATCAAGTTTAGCTGGTTTTGCGGGGGTGAGTGTTGCAGGGGGGAGTGCCAAACCGTTGGTGCTATCACTTTGTAAAAAAAAAATATTTTTCTGTTTTGCCATTAAAGACCTGTGTGAATTGTAATTGGGTATCATTGCATTTGTGTTGTCACAACAGTGGTGGCTGCTGTATTTTGAGTATTTTCCTTTTTCATTAAATAATACATTAATAAATATCTTATTGATACACATCGGCCTGGTTCCTGGTCCATTGTTACACGGGGTGTTTGTGGAGGTTGGGTGCGAGACGGGTTGGAGGCCTACTCAAAGGAATCCGTAGTATATTGAAAATAAAAAGCGTTTTATTGTGCGCCACATCCATTGTAGGGGAAGGAGTTCCCTAGCCGGCTTGTGCCGTGCAATATAACGTGACACAAGCACACTTGTGATGAAGAAATTCACCAGAACATTGGGTAAGCATTCGTACAAAATCAAACCAAGAACAAACCAAGATATGGACCCTTCCTTCCTAGGCGCCATGAATAGGCTGCTGTGGATTGTAACAGACTGATGGTGTATGGGGAGAAGTGGTGCCAACATTACCATCCAGGGTCACAGAATCTGTTGTTTAAATGCATACATTGCCACTGGGTGGTATGAGCATGTCCCTGCCACCTAGACTCTCCTCTCCCTCTGTGTGGAGGCCCCTGTGTGGGGGCCACCCAAGCACAATCTACATCATTGCTAAAATCAAGTCGAATGCCTCGCCCAATTTACACAGAATCTGAGCAAGCTTTGCAGCACTCAGTTCTTTTGTGGCAGTCTAGATTCTGAAGGGTTTCGTCTTTTTCAATTATTATTTTTACATTTTGTAGTTCTGGCCCATTGGCCAACAGCCCAGCCAGTCTGGGGGCAATTGATCCTTTGCCCCCCCTTGGCAGTCCGCCTCTGTGTACATCAATGGAAACTTATTGAAAAATGTCTTATTTAGAACTAGGTGTGGTGACTTGGTACGTTCTTACTTTTTAACCTAGACTGTAATTTTGCTGATTGTTTGCTCTTCTAATACTGTATTTGACTGTGTGTTTGTTTTGAGTGTTAAACTAATTACCCTATGATTTTGATTTCATGACTATATCGAAGGTGTATTTAAACCAAAAGATGCACTAGAATAAAGAAAAAAGATGCCCCAAACTGCATTTCTTTTGGCTTCACCCCCTTGAATAGCCAACATCACCATTTCACTAAATAAGTGACCCAGTCTTCCTCTTGCACTCAGAGCACCTTCTCTACACTCGACTCATTGCAATGGCCATGGGGATGAGCTGCAGACTAAGCCCACTCTGCAGGATGTTATCCCTACCACATAAACTACTGAGGAAAGTTTGTTGAGGACAAAGGTCTGCCTTCGTTGTAGCACTCCCTAAGTCTCTGCTCAAGACTATGCAAGAATCAAGTCCTCGTGCCGTCGACAGAGTGCAACTAAGCAGCAAGATTGTGCTTCATTATCAAGAAACAGTGGAGGGGGGCCCTCTTCTTGGAGGACCGCATTTGGCTCCCAGACTTACAATGAAACGTAAAGTGCAATGTACTGATGAAAAGGCCTTTTGAGGAGATGGGCTTGTTTACCTCGGCAAATTGGCCCTTTTCTACTCTCCCCCCATCAGCCTGATATCAACTCGCCCCACTCTAATCCCCCGACACACTTCTAGGAGAAGAATGAACACAAAGACAGTGGGCCTCATTACGAGGTTGCCGCCAACCCCGTAACACTGAATCAGGCGCCTGCCTTGCTGGTGCCACCGGGAGATCACAAGTCCCGGTGGTGCAGGAAGTCAGCCGCCTGATTCGGTATTACAGGGTTTGCGGCAACCTCTTAATGAGGCCCACTGTCTTTGTAGTCTATGGGAGTGGGAGCACCGTTGCTAACGGTGCCAGTGCTTCCGTGAAGAATCTACCTACCGGGGCCACTGCGTCCGGCAGGGTCTGACCTGTCGTGCGCAGCGGCCCCGGTAGGCAGACTCGTAGTGTGGCTTTCCGGAAACAAGGGTGCCAGTAAGCTTACCGGCACCCTTGTTTCTGGACCGCCACGCTTGTAATGAGGCCCAGTGACTTTGGGGTGAGGGTCCCTTCTGCTGGAGCATTTGACTCCATTAGTGCCAAGCCAACCATCAACATTTTAGAAAAGGGATACAAGACAGACCTACACAGACAGGCCTTTCACAATTCAGCTTTGTCAGTGATACAGTCCCGCCGTTTTTTAAATGGACAGGATCGTGCCATCTTGACAGTACTATCTGAAGTCTGAACCAGCCTTTTATGAATGATGGTAATCGCATGAGCTGTGTAGAGCAATCCACAAGATGTCACAGGCCCTCCTCCACCCCTCTTATCTGACTTCGTGAAGCTCTGTCTCGGGAGGATATCTTAGGGGCAACGTGCTCGCCTTGGAAGCAGGACACAGGTTCGATCACCCGGTCCATGCTTAGAAACCTCTGGGTATTAAGCACGTTATAAATAACCAATCATATCATATCATATCATATCATATCATATCTGTTAAAGTGTTCATAAAATAGCAAATTGACACCTTACAAAGCTTGTATGCTACTTACCAGCCCTTATGGCATTATGCAGAATGATCTCTTTTGTGTAGTCTAGCGGCGCCAATAACACACAAATAACTCTAAAAATAGAAAGACTCGGACTACACAGTAAATGCGTTCACATGTCTATAGAAGGGGAAAAGAAACCCAACAAGACTGCCATCATTCTTTTGGGGGCAAACGCCTGACTGTGGGTACCTACCATGGAGTTTTGGACAGCTGCAATTCACATCACATCAACATGATGATTGTTCCCACCTTCAAAAGAACTAAAGCTGGAGGGGCCAGCTTCCAACACCTAGCGCCCAAACACTGGAATGCCTTGCCCACAGCTCTCAGAAACAAAGCATCCTACACCATTTTCCGCAAAGTTCTTAAAACAAAACGGTTTAACTAACTTGCATAAGAATCTCTTAACCTGACCCTGTTCCAAGGTAACCAAGGGACATACTGTATACTTTGATATCTGAAACGTACCTATATTTTGTATTTCCTTGTACTACCCTCGCAACTAAGTAAGCTTTCTGCAACAGCGCCACGATGCCTAAGGGCCGATGTGCGCTTTACAAATGCAACTAAATAAATAAATAAATATAAAGAAACATTGGGTTCTTAGATTTAGATTTTGACAGCCGCAAGTTCTGTGACATGTTACAGGGCTCTGTTGCTCTAGAGCTGGTTTGTGCTATACAAATAAATAATATTATACTAATAAAAAATGATTTGCTTCATTAGCATAAAACTCCTTAAAAGGCTTTGCTACAACGACTGTTTTTTTCACAAAGGAACTGTAATATTGTCTCCAATTCTGGAATGGACACAGAAATAGCCTGAATTTGGGGCTTCCAAAAGAAGCGCCCATAGCTTACAGACGTACAGAATGCTTCGGCTCAGTTGTAGTGTCACCTCTGGAAGAAGGACCAGGTTCCAACTGCACTGAGGTCTCTGTACTGGTCTGCCGTGGCACACCAGTGCAAGCATAACGCCTTATGCATGCCTCTTGAGGCCGTTTAAAGTAAAAGACCAGCGTTCCTGCAGCTTTCTCAATATCCTCTATATCATCCCCCCACTCCTGAACTCTTTCACCCCAGCCTCCCAAGACCGCTTTGTGCTCAGCCAAGAAGGTTGATAAGGAACTCCTGGCCCCCAGTTCAGCCTGCTCTCTTGCCACACATACCTTAGTTACACGCGTTATCATAGATATCTTCCAATACCATATCTTCGAATTTCGATTTCACCGAATATATTTCTCTGACAAAGGTAGGGGAAATGGTATATGTGTAATGCATAATAGGTGGGGTGTGGGGTAAGGGTATAAGCTGGGTAGGGACGGGGTGGGCTGTGGGGGGTCTCCCCTGCATTAAAAAAAGAAATAAAGAAAATAGAAGATGTGGTTTTTTTGGTGAAATGGATTCAGTGAAATCTCCAGATGGAAAATATATTCGAAGAAATCACATACATCCTCCAGCAACAGCCCAGAGGGTCCCCCAGACCGTAGCGCCATCCTTTCATCATGAGCCCATGTCACTACCAGACCAAATAGAAAACAGAGATTTCCCAGGCGCGTGACTGCTTCCAACCAATGGAAATATGCCTTCACACATTGCCGGCACATTCCAGGTCACTGACGAGGATGGACAAAGAAGGTTTCAAGGTCACCTGAGTGTCTCGCCTGGCATGTGACTAACCCTTCCCAGCTCCCCCCACCTGTCAGGCGCACAGGCCTGTCGGGAAATCACTCGATTCCTCTCTTGACCAATCCATCTCTGCCGTGAATGCTGCATAATGAATGCCATCAGTGTTAATCTTCAGAAAGTGTTGATCACATTACACAGGCGAGGTATCGATCCATGCAGTTTAGCACGCCTGTGTTACACGGGTATGTTAAGAATGGCATTTAACATGTCGATTCAATTACATGTTTACTCTGCAGGTCCAGACATTTAATTTCTAGCCATCCTTTCCCTTAGTGTACAGAAAAGCAAGCGGGTTTCCCATTGGTTAAGGTTGCATCCCGAATAACCATTTGGCTTTTTGTTTATGCATGGCAGTCTGACCTTTTACGGTGGTCACAAGAGGGAGTGGTGGCAATAAGGGAGATCTAATTCATTCCTTCATTAATCATTCCCTTTCCATCAATTTAATGAAACAAGATTTCTTGCATTGCAATTATCTAAAGCTTTCATTTTTGGAACTTGTTTCTAATGGCCCTGGCGAGAATACTGTTTGTCTGCTCAGACTCTAAAACCACCTCACACACAGCCTGTTATTTGTTATCAATCCATTTTTTTAGTGTGCATGATTCTAGTTTGCACAATGAAAGCCATTACATTGAAAAGGAGATTTTGGCACACCTGACTGGATATGATGCGTGCGCATATATGTATGTATGGGATGTATAATGCAGGAACCGAGCTGGGCAGCAATGTAGCTTTATACAGAGGGGACTCACACAGAGGTTACAGGAAGTGAGCAGGGAAAGAGAGGTAGCTGCGAAGGTTAGGGGGTGCAGAATCAGGAGCCGCCTCTGGAGGGGTGGGGGCTGAGTCGGCTGATCCGAGAGATGTTCTTTGAGGTGCAGAATCTCCAGGACTGTAGGATGGAAGGTGCCTGTCTGATTCGCAATGGCACCTTGTATCAGAGACAGAGGGTGCAAAGGAGGATAAGGCCTGTGTCCTAGTGTTTTCCCGCTTGCATTTCTATGTTTTCACTCGGGCACTGTTGGTGTTTCTGGTGATGCGCTGGCTCCAGAGATAGTGAGTTTCTCCTGTATCCGGTTATAATTTCGAAAAAAAAAGTTTCTAAACACAAAACTTGCGTACAAATGGCACCAGGCTCATATGGAGAGTAAGTCCTGGCACCTATGGCGCCAGGCTCATAGAGTAGAACTTATCTGATGCAGACCATGCTGCTAGCTTACCTGATGCAGACCATGCTGCAGAGCTCCAAGCCAAATGAGGCTTGGAAGGGACTATTTTACCTAGGGACTATTTTTACTCGGGTGGGGCTGGGGAAGAATACTTACCTGTAAAGACTACTTTGGAAGCTATTTAAACCACGCACAAAGAGCAGCACACGCTTCGCGTTATTTTGCATCCAGCAGCGTAATGCTCACCATGTCTGCAAGCCTACATCCAGTCTTCTGCCACACCCGCCTCGAGTCTGCAGCTCCTAGAAAAAGGGAGGAACAGATGGAGAAAAGGTTAGAATAATAGCAAAACCTTCGATCCTTACCTGAATTCCGGATCCACCGCGCCTTCGAGCTGGAAGAAAGAAGTATTTTACGAGCGCCGCCTCGCCTGCTGCAGCGCCGCGTTGAACTCACCGGCCTTTGCAGCATCCTCACGATCCACTGCATCCTTCTGCACGTTCCTGTCGCACTCCGGCACCTAAGGGGAACACAAGAACAGCAAAAGTGAGCCAAGGGAATAAACAGAGGCAATAGTAACTACCCCCATAGACTTACCTGATTACCGCCGGGGGTACTATTCCTCTTCATGGATCGGCGCAGTCTCCATTGCATCCTCGCCGTACCCCGGCCCCTAAGGGGAACAAAAGGACAACAAGGTGAGACAAAGGGACAAACAAGGGGAACTCTTCTCACCACAATAGACTTACCCAATTTTACCGCCGGAGGCATTATTCCCCGAATTTCATATTTTCTCTCCACACCTGAATAAGGGAGCAAGCAACAGGTTACATTCTGGCCTTATTTTATTGAACTGTGTAGGATAAGCCAAATCCGTACTTGAACTACGTCAGCTACCACGAGGAACTCTTCGCTGGGGTCAAGCTGCAACTGCAAGGAATCGGACAAGAGTGAAAGTCAGACATGTGAACTCTTACGAACTACATACTTTTCGGAGTCAATATTGTTCTGGAAACTCACCAATTCCTTCAAGCCAGTGAAGCAACTGGTTATCAACGCGCCCCTGCGCTCAATGCAGGATGGAGAGCTCATCTTTTCAAACCATCAGGTGAGACTATAAGAGGGGACATCAAAGGTGATCTGTGGGGAGAACAGCGGGGGTGGGGGGATTTACGCTCAACTCCACGGGTGGTTAATTCCCTTTCTCCATTTGCAGAAGAATATTCCTACGGGCCAAGCAAACTAAGCTAGGTGGGCCAGTCCAGTCCTTCATCTCGGCCCTACGCGTCACATTGGTGGAGACTGCAGCTGTCCAGTTCAGATCGACACCTCTGTGGGAGCCAGGTGAGCGTAACACTTGGCACAGCACACGAGCAGGCAACAACTGAGACATCCTAACATGGCCAGTTCAATAATCATCACTAGAATGCCATGTAAAATGGAGGAGCCCAGTGAGCCAAAAATATTCTGTATCCAAGCAAATAGGGGTCTGGAATAGTCCTCATTAATGTTGTGGAGTGTGCTGCCTACCTCTTGAAGGTGCCTGATGACATCCCCAACCTAGGAGGAGTTATCAGGAACCCATGTGCAGCATTACCTTCCTATAATTTTATGGGTCCCCCCGTTTGCTGTGAAAATACAATGAAGGGCCATTGTATTCTGTAGTACCATAGTTCTGAGGGCCACTTGTTTGGCGTTGAGAACTGCAAGTCCTTTTGCTATATTGTTAGCAACTTGCTCAAAGAGGAGGGAGAGGGCGTGCAAATCAGCTCTGTTAACTGCTCCGCTGATAGAGGAAATAGGAAACCCAGAACCCCTTTGAACCAATCCCAGGCAGACCTCTTCACTCATGTGGGATGTGCCATTGGAAAGGTGGCACTGTGTCTGAGAGCAGGGCAGAGGAAACCAATAGTGCAGGACCTGTGCCAACATAGGGGAAATCACTGGTAGGCAAAGGCACCACAGATTAAATACGTACCCCTAATTTTGTAGTATGTGCTATGAGCATAAACCAAGTATATAGGGAGCGTGAAATTGTGTTCTGCGATGTAAGTGGTGTTAGGTGTAGAGGAATATGTGGAGGGGTAATTCCCATAGGCGTTGAGTCACTTTGGGTGTAGGTGATCAAGGCAGCTGGAGTGAATGCGACGTGGATGCGAGGGGGAGGTAAACGTTTCCGGAAGGAATATAGGGGTCTTTCGGAAACAGGTTTAGGGTAAGGCTGTGGACAAGTGGACAAGTGGAGTGTGGTATATCCCTGAAGCTCAATCAATCAAAAGGTACCGGAATCAGTGGAACACCTCCCTGGGCATGTGTGGGTCTAGGTGCACAGACGTAACAGTCAGAGGCATTCAAGACCTCAGCGTAAGTCCAAGAGACATTAAGGAAGGTATTGATTTTTGGAGGAAGGTGTGAGCTGTTTGTGCAACAGCATAATATCAGTAACATAACAAATACGTGCATCCTGGGACGAATGAGAGAAACAAAGAGCACCGTGTGATAGTAGTTAGTTCAGGAACTCTCCTGTTGGGTCAGCCTACATTGTCGCTGTGTACACAGAGAGGGCAGTGTGCAGGGCTGGCAGGAGTGACAGGCAGAGTAGCGTCCAAAATAGAAAAATGTATGCAATAAGGAAGGAGGCAATGAGATGGATGAGGCTGAAAACTATGATAAATCGGGCACACCAATCTGGCCAGTAGCTTCTCCATGGAATGTTAGTCTGGGTGGCTTGAGAGTGGGAGAAGTGAGCAGTAATCATTGAAATGGCATAGGTTGCGCTGAGAGACGTTTGCATTGCATTTTAGGGAGAAAACAGACAATAGCCAAAGTACGATATATGTGAGACAGTAGCGTTATTCCTAACTTGCACAGTCCAGCCCTGTGGAGATTGGGGCCATGTGCCCAAAAGTTCCAATGAGTACCAGCTGTTAGAGGTACTGCTAGATTGGAGAGAAAGTGATGATAAAGTTCAGAATGCCAGCAGGAATGACGATGATGATGGCGTAGAGATGGAAGCAGTATGGCCACTGTTCAGCTATGTCTGTCTGGTGGGCCACAATTAGAAAACACAGATGGGTGCACCAGACTGTTTCTGCAAGATGAAGAAGGCAGAACCTGCAAAGCAGGTAGACGCACCATCGAGGAGGGGACCCAGAGACCTGACGTGGGTCTGGTGTGGGTGTCAAGTGAATAAATTAAGACTTGAAGAAATGAAGCCCACAGCTGAGGTGCTGGGTTCTCCTAGCAGGTCTGCCCCTTCGGCAGGATGGACGTACACACCTACACTCCAGGTGTGCAGCGTTATTGTAACTGCTTGATGACAAAAGTATTGAGAGTAATGGGTCACCCGTAGGAAACTGGTGTAGCAGAAATGTGCTTCTGTGTGGAAGTGTTACCTGTTGGAGACAGGCAACCTGGTAGCAGCATTCCACAAATTGTACCTCTGGGCGGGTTGCAGAGGCTCGTTGTTCAGGAGAGCTGGATGATGTGCCACTGGGGGTGCTGTGGTGTGGTCCCCGGTAGGTAGTTTAAGAGGGGTTTCTTTATCCCGGACCCCTGGAGATGGCAGCTTTTCTGTGTCTTTCTAGCTGGCAGGTGGTGGGGTGTCTTTGTCCTGGACCCCTTGATGCTTGTTGTCACCGGCCTGCAGCACAGTTTTCACACAATGCAGGTGTGGACCCAGGAATCGTGGCCTTTGCAGCGAACCACCGTGTGGGTAGGAAGCAGTACCTGGAAGGGTCCCTTCCAGCACGGATGCAGTGATGACTTTCGCTGTTGAAGCTCCAGACCATCCAATCCCCTGGCAGGAGGTTGTGGCCCGGGGCTTTGGGCAGTCGTGGCAGTGCTTCTTGTAATTGCTTGAAGTGAGAACTGACAATGAGCATTAGTGTTTTGCAATAGGAAACAACAAGATCATTGATCAGTTGTAAATCACAAAGTTCTGGAGACTGGGGGGTCGGAGGGGAATCACTGGCATTCGCATGTGCCTTTCCATAAGTATTTTGTGGGGTGAAAGGCTGTGCACCCTATTGATAGTGTTCCTTATATCCATGAGTACAAGAGGTAAGGCAGCTGGCCAGCCTAGCCCTGTCTCGTGGCGCACCATTGCAAGGCGGGTTCACTGAACTATGTGGATGAAAGCTACAATGAACGTTCTGAAAGATCGCTAAGGCGGTACAAATGTTCTGCACTATTTGTCCTGTGAAGTGAGTGCCTCTGTCAGAGTTTATGGACACTGAGAGGCCAAAACGCGAAATGAACTCCTTGAGCAATTTCTTTGCAACTGTAATAGAATCTGCGTGCTTACATGGGTAGGCCTCCATCCAACCTGAAAACTTGTCAATTACTACAAGTACGTATTCAAAGGATGCACACTTTTGCATTGAAATAATAATGGGGCGGTGTGTGTGCCCCGGGAGTTGTTTCACAGGCTTTCCCGGGTTGAAAGTGAGACATGTGGGGCAGTGAGCACAGCACTTGTGTGCGAGGGAGGGGAACCTGGAAGCGTGTCAGTACTTTTGTACTACAGCTGTCATCTTTCCCTTGCTTGAATGAGACATAGAGTGTGCAACACGTGCAAAATAAGGTAATAAAGACATTGGAGCCACTAAATGCCCCATGCCATCACCCCATAGTAATAATAGTAATAATAATAATTTAGCATTTATATAGCGCTACGAACCCTCAGGTATCTGAGCGCTGCTTTTTATTATCCACGGTGTGTGGTGCTCATTTATTGACCTCGGAACGACCAGAGCAGCGAACCCATCCTTTCTTTTCCCAACTCAGTTTCTCAACCTGGGGGGCCGCGTCTTGAAGGTCTGCCAGGATGGAAAGGGTTGCTACGGGGTCCTCTAAAGAGAGGCGAAACAGCAGCACATAATCACGAGCCTGAGGGCCATGTAGGGCCACATTTTTCGCATGGCAATCCGCCAATGCATTACACTATGTGATGCTATCAGAAAAGCATGCTTGGGCGTTGTATTTGACAATGGCCAGCTCAGAAAGGATAGCGTTAAACAGTGCTTCAACATAAGGTGCATTAAGAATGGGAGTAACCTGTGCAGTTAGATAGCCTCTCTGTTTCCAGAAGGACCCGTAGTCATGTGAGATGCCAAAAGTGTTGCAGGAGTCTGTGTATAAAGTGGCTTTGCGTTGTGTGGCAATCATGCAGGCCTGTGTGATGGAAATGAGTTCAGCAACTTGTGCTGAACATACTGATGGGAGTTGGAAGCCTTCAAACACTTCAAAAAAGGACATATGGCAAAACTTGACTGGAGAATCCCTAAGGAATCCCTAGGACACATACCATCCACAAAGAGGACTAGGGGCTTCAACATAAGTTTGGCGGCTCAGAAATAAGGGTGCCAGTAGCAACGTACCGGCACCTGAAGCGCTTTGAAACACATTGTGTATAGGCGCTATATAAATAAACAATCATATCATATCATATCACCCTTTCCAGACCGCCAAACATGAGTCTGCCAGCAGGGGCATGGTACTTTTGGCAGGCCTGACCTGCCGGGAGTTCAGGCCCCTACCAACAGTGTTTTGACTGAAGCACCGGCACTCCATGGGAATGGGGAATTTACTGTTCCGCCGCCATCTTATGATATCCCGGTGGTACCAGGATGTCAGACGGCAGAAACAGAGTCACAGGGTCAGCCTTGGGGAGAGAGACATCTTTGAGGTCGGCTTGTGGAGATGAAACAATGTCAGCTGCAGCAAGGCAATCATGTGGGAGACTGTCATAAGGAGTGGGTAAAAGGGAGGCAAGGTTGAGAGAGGCACCTCTAATGAGAGTATTGTTGGTGCCAGAGAGTTAACATTTCTCATACTTGTTGAGACGTGCTGCAGCTAGATGTTGAGTTTTACCCCTAAGAAGGAGGGCTGATACAGAGTGAGGCACTGCCACACTTTTGTGGTAGGTGAGCATGATGTTGTCTGCTTTGGTCAGGAGAAGAGTTGAAACAGCCACCGCTCTGCGACATCGAGGGGAAAGCGGATGCTACTGGGTCTAACTGCGCTGAAATATGCCACTGGGTGTTGTAGATACCCAGGCTTCGGTGTGAGTACCCCTAAGGCGCACCCTTCTTTCTCATCACAGAATAGGGTAAACGACTTGGAATAGTCAGGCAGGGCAAGGGCTGGGGCAATGGAGAGGGCAGTCTTGATTTTAGAAAAGGCTGTTGTAGCCCCTGGGCCCAAATGAGTTTGGCAGGCTGGGAATCCAAGAACATTTTCTGCATAGGAGCTACAGTAGAGGCATAATCAAGGATCCAGGGGTGACAGAAATAGCTCATTCCTAAAAATTGAGGTGTCTCTTAGTGGCGGGAATGGGGCACTGCAGAATGCAGGAAACACGCTAGGGGGCTATGTCCCTAGTGCCTTGAGAAATGTCATGGCCTAGATAGGGAACTGTGGGAAGGCACAGTTGGAGCTTGGCTTTATTCACTTTGTGACCTTTGGCAGCTAGGGCGGTGAGGAGGACCTGTGAATCTGAGAGGGAGGCCTCAAAAGAAGGGGATGCTAGCAGGAGGTCATCAGCGTATTGGATCATCATGGAGCCACCAAGGAAAGTGAGATCTTCAAGGTCTTCTTTGAGTATCTGGGAAAATAGGGGGGTGTGTCCACTAAACCCATAGGGAGGGATCTTTAGATGAGTGTTCTTCCTTTGTAAGTGAACGCAAAGAGGTACTGATAGTCAGGGTGGATGGGTACAGAGAAAAAGGCAGAAGCCAGATCAATGCATGTGAAAAATGGTGCGTTGGGAGGAATGCATGAAAGAAAGGTAAGGTGGTTAGGGACCACAGGATGTGAGGGAATCACAGCCTTATTAAGGGCTCTCAAATCGTGAGCAAAACAAAATGTGTCCCTACCCTTTGTAGAGATCAGAAGAATTGGAGTATTGCATGGGCTTGTGGTTTAGTAGAGAATGCCCTGGTCAATGAGGGAGGTAATGACAGGTTTGATTGCTTCTTCAGCTTGTGGGGAGATCCTATATTGAGGTATTCATGGCAAAGGAACCTCAGGATTAAGAGTGATGCAAACGGGTTTAGTAGAGAGAATTTTCCCCACATAATTAGCATGAGACTCCCATAGGGCAACAGGTAGTGAGTCCATGAGTTGTGTACCTGTATGGATTGCATTGGTGAGAGGAGTGAGGAAGACCCTGTGTATTGCTCTCCCCAGAGTGCACGGAAAAACATAAATCACCAATGCAATTATAGAGCAAATACTTTGAACGCAGAAAGACGCAATAACTCGCAACCACACACTCTTAGAAGATAATCAGCACTTATATGGCTATTTATTCAAAGTTTAGAAGCAACCAGTGATAACATAGAAATAACTCACAGATGTAACATAGACATAAATCACAGAAGAAGCAAAGATTTCAAAAGGAAATACATCACCGTGAGCATAACTGGATTCCTCATCTCGCCCAGAAGCGACTGGAAGACCCCGGGAACAGCCAGGCCGAGAGCACCACAGCTCACAGGAGTGCTGGACGTAAGTGTCCTCCTCTGGCTGAAGTCTCACCTGACCACCTCTGGGTTTCCGCATATATACACACTCCGCAAAGGGGTGGCAGTTCTCGAACCTTCTGAAAATGGCACTTGCGCAGTAGATGAGCAGCTGTCGGTTGCCAGCTGGGTCAATCGAGAGCCACCCTGAAGGAGCAGAGTGCCTCCCTCCTCTAAAAACACGCTCCGCGGAGAACAGTAACAAACCATACCAAAGTTAGCTTTCCCAGCAGAAATGTCCTTGACCGCATACCAGGTTTGGAAAGCATGTTTTCCTCAGCACCGTGAATCTAACACTCAGCAAAATGTGTGCAGCTTTTCACTGCGGTATGAAGTAAATATCCATCATGGCTCCGAGCGCTCCCAGAATACACTGCGCACCAGCGCCATTTTAGTTCAAGCATAACACCCCGGGGGAGTAGATTGTTGTTGTTAGAACACCTACCTGTGCGGGGCGACGGGGCCCTAGGGGGCGTGCTGGTTCCTGGCAGTTGTACCCACGTCTCAGGTTGTGGAGACGACGCACTGCTCCAAGCACATTTCCCCGGCGGAGTCTCTCTGTCCAGACCCGTGTAGGGCACGGGTGCCGTTCACGTAGCTGTTCGAGCGAGCTTGCGTTCCAAGCCTCGTTCGCGCGGCGGCACCCGTTTGCGCATGCGCATTGCAGCGCGGTTCAAGCCTCAGTTTCAAACAGGAACGCTACTTAAGCGATCCGATTTTGTTCTTCACCGCGTCTCAACGCGGTTGGTTTCCACCCGCTTCGCTTCCCTGTTCCTTGGGTTCTTGGGTCCTGGTCCTGGTCCTGGGCTGGGTCCTCTCCTGTTCCTCCTCTAGTCGGGCCTGCCTTACTGCTTCTTCTTCCTCCTTACCTGTTCTCCTGTGTTCCCTGGAACCTCCCCCCCTGGTTCCCCTTCCTGCTCCTTTTCGATTTGCCTGAGTTGCCCGCCTCCTGCTTGGGTTCCTGTGGTCCTGGTCCGCTTCTCCGGCTTCTGTGGATCTCTGTTCTTCATCCTGCATTGGTGCCTTGGACTCACTGCTTACCTGCACCGGTACCTTGGGGCTTACTGTTTACCTGCATTGGTACCTTGGACTTGCTGCTACTCGCATTTAGGTACCTTGAACATTCTGCTTACCTGTACTGGCTACCTTGAACTTTCACCACCCTGGATAGCTGCTTGGAATACTTTGCCAGTATTTGCCAGTAACATCTACGACCTTCCCTATCAGTGCTTGCACTGTTCTGGCGCCACGTTAATATTGGGAAGTGTCATTCGTGGCGTCAGGAGCTGGCCCCAGTTCAATCCTGTATTACAGGACGGGTCCGGGGTCGGTTCTTTGCGTCACTTTTCTTCATTTGCGGAAGACTTCACCAGCTACTTGTCTACCTCTACCACGACCTGGCTACCTCGGCACGCAAGACTCCTGGAGATACAGGTACGCCTTGTCCTCGGGACACTCAACTTAACAGTTGTAAAAGAAGTGACTCTGGAGGAGTAGAGTGTTGTAAAAGGAACAGAAATTCAGCTTGTCTACTTTGCAGTACCTCTAAGCAAATACCATCAGTAGAACAGTAACTGGTACAATACATTTTGCATAAAAGATTGATACCCAATAGGTTTGCAGGTGAACAAGGGCTCAATAGAAATGCACGTTGGTCCATTATAGGACCTATAGAGACAGACAACTCATTTGACACAGCGTGTGGAATGGTGGTTCAGGGATACCCACAGCATTGACAATTTAATCAGAAACAGAAACATTTTGGAATTCTGCAGCAGAGAGCTTTGAGCAGCGAGTCCCTGTATCAATTAAACAATTAACACTTTTTCCTTGAATGTTACACTTTGAATATGCACCAGACTGGCCCAGCGGGAACAAAGCAGCAGACATCACGGCAGGGGCCCTCTGGTATTCCTATTGAGGGTCATAGAAAATATGCATATCCTGGTAACCACAGTTGCAGGATGCAGATGTGGGGGGCGGCGAAGGAGGTGGAAACCAGAATTCTTAGGGTTGATGAAGTCATTTCATGCAGATGTGGAACCGTATTGCCATGGTCTGGGTGGCCTAGTAGCACATTGTTGAATGAGGGACTCAGTCTGCTTGCAATATCTGCAAAAGTGTTGCCTTGGTTGTGGTTGTTGAGGGGGAAAACGTTGTGCGAACTGTGGTTGTTGTTGACCCTGGGCAAAAGGAGGGTGTTGCTGGAGATAAGGTTGGCGGGGATGGGGGGACACGAGCATCCCCGGGTTCCTGAAAAAGTTTCTTGTTGAGCATGCTGTATCTGTAGCACCTTAAGATGAGGGACACCATCTTGTTCTTGTCTTTTCATTTAGTCATAGAAATGTTGTGCAACCTGCAGTGTGTAGTGACCTGGTTTCCCTGTTGCTTTTGTGAGAATGTATGGAATGTTGGGTGAGTAACATGGAATGCAGCCTGTGAGAATGTTGATGTATGGTTGAGAGTTCTGAGTGAGTCAGTTGGAGAGATGTAGCTCACCTGAGAGGATGCCGGTGCATGTCGCCCTAGGCCCAGATGTACTTGACATGTTAAACCTAAAATGATGTACTGGAACTTTAATAAAGAAGCAATTAGAGCATCAGACGATGTCATAGTCATCTTTGGAGAACCCAAGCTTTACACAGTGCTTTCTCAATTGAATCAGATTGCCCCCCGATCTGAATGTTATTTGACAGTTCAGGGAGTAGGGCCATGATGAAATGTGAGGCCAACGCCAGTTTAGCCTGTTCCCTTGCATTTGCAATCCCAGAAAATGTATTGAAACAGTGAGGCATGAAAGGTAGTCGGAAGGAGAATCAGATTGCATTTGCAAATGTGTCAAGCCATTGCAGCATATCCATAATTTGTTTGTATATAGTTTCTTTCAAGGCTGCCCAAAAAGTTATTTGAGGTCAGCAATGGTAGAGTCATAACAGGTGATAACAGTATTGAAATGTTTCATGAACACGGTAGGGCTGTCTGGCAGGGATGGAAATTGTTGTGCCATATGGTAGTAGAGATCGGTAGAGCTCCAATGTGTATGTATTTTTAGTGGCTGTGCGTCTATATCGACAGGGTTTACAGGATACGTGCGCATGGACATGAGCGCAGTGTCCGTAGTGGCACCAGTAGAGGATGCTATTGTTAGAGATGGGGTTTTGGAAATTATGGTATATGGCAGTTGAATGTCTTGTCAGGTGAGTGTGTGCATAGCAGCATTGGCCGCAGGATAGCCTGGCTGCGCCGATGTGAAATATCTTTGGATGTAGGAGTCGGATCATTTATACTCTAAGCTGTGGTGGCATTGAGGTGGAGGAGTGGAGTCCAAGGTTAGTGTGGCTGGTTGGGATGGGCCATAGGAGGGAATCCTGCGGCAGAACGCAAAAAAAACTTTGTGAATATTGGGATGGAGGAGGTTGTCGACGGGTGGACAAGGAGGAGGTGGGGTGGCAAGGGTTACTTTTGGCAGTGCGGGTGGATTGATAGGTGACAGTGAGGATGGAGTAGCGGGTCTTGGGGAGGGTAGGGATGGCGCCATGGGTGTGGTGGCGATCAGTGGAGGTGAGTATGGCCTGAGTTTGTCCAGAAAATCTACAGGCAGTACAGTCGATATGTCCTGTTCGGTGGTTGTGGTGGGAGGCCCTGGTAAACTAGGGTAGAGGCTAGTGCCTTTGTTTGATTTTGATTTTGGGAAGCCGGACTGTGATGAGTGCTTATATTGTTCTAATTCTTTCTCCAATTTTGCTTGCTTGTGTGTTCTTGAGTGATCTTGTTCTCAAATCTGTAATACGTTTACTCGCCTCCTGGTGCCAAGCAAAGTAAGCACCCCACTGATCTTGTGTAACCTTCGCTTTACTCTGTTCCAATGCAGCACGCAAAGCCACTAGGTGATCCAAATCAAATGACCCCTCTTTTGGCCATTGATGGGTGTTCTGAAACCATGTGTAACAATGCCAATCAGTGAGATATCTACAGGTAAATGCTCCATGATTAGAATACATAAAGAAGGCATTTGTTCCTATGGTGGGTGTACTGGCTGACTTGGGAGGAATCAGAGCCCATGCTGAAGTCTAGAAAATATAGAGCGGGCAGACAGAAATGGGATGTAGGGGCTGCAGGTAAGCAACCTCACTACGAAAAAACCCACCCACCCCCTAAACTGTGGTTGGTTTTCCCAGCCGGTGACAGGTTGAAATACAAACAAGAGGGGTGATCACATTGAGGAAGGTACAAGCAAGCAAGAACTGATGGTGGTTGCAGAATTGAAAGCAAAGTACTGTAAGGAGACGAGACCAGTGGAATCTTGAGCGATCACCAAGGCTAACACTGCAATCGCGTAACTATATATATATATATTTTTTTTCTAATTAGATTCAACTTGTGTGTGCCAGTAAAGCGTATGTCTGAATTTATGTGGGTGTCTAAGAATGCCAGCAGGTGATCAGATAACACATTTCAAAAATAAAACACTGCAAACTGTGGATGTGGCAATCCGAGAGAGTGCAAGAATTTAGAGGCTAAACAGGCTTGAAGGCAGAACGGGTAGGGAGACCCGTGATGAGTGAGCAAACAGACTGTGTGACATGGGTGGACCACCAAGGAGGTATCAATTATAAGAACATTAAAGCTATGCAACCAACCTCGGCGACCTGTGGCACGGAGACCGTATGATCAAAATTCACTGAAATAGAGCGACAGTGTGTTCCTTTGTAATGAGTGACGTAGGAATGTCATCAATCAACACTTAACACTGTGTACCATGAACCAACAAGTGACAGGGAATGTCAGTACTCATTTTACAACACTGTGGTCGATGTGGCGGAAACACATCGACTGTCTACTGTCCAAATATTGTTAACACTGTGGTCAATGTGGCAGAACACATCGACTGACTTCTTTCAATATGCACGTACAATCACAATATCATTTTCACAAAACGAACATCTAAACATCTAGACGGCTATATAAATGAACTGTGTCCGAGCGTGCAGTGATAAAGTCCCTTGGGACCCTGCCACAGGCTCCTCTGTGAAGAAAGAGGAAGTTGTGATGAGGCAATCACTGTGCACGAACAAGCTCACCAAACAGTCCCTGAGCAAGAGCTTGGGAAGTCCCTGTAACCCTGCTGCCTGTTCCTCAGTGAAGAAAGGAGTAAGTCGCAGCAGGGTATTGCTCGCGTTTGATGTGCCTCAATTCTAGTGTGAGGGAGCTGCAAGTAAACTAAGAAATTAAGTGACAGTTCTTGGCTGACATGGTTCAACAAAAACTAGGTCAAACATCACGACCTTGGCCTCTGGAGTATAATATAAAATAATCACTCTTTAGTAAATGCACATGGTGGGGACACAAATGTACTGTAATACACGGGCCAAAAAACTAAAAACTCATAGGGATTACTACTGTGTTACTTTTCTGCCAAACCATTTAGCCTCTATTTGGCATACTAGTGATCTGTTAAATGGGACAACATGTGAAACTACGTGCACGATAAGCATGTTGCACTAATTAAGTGTGGACACCTTACTGTGAATCTGTCTCTACACTGCAACCTTGAGACCCAACATATTACAAAAATCATAAGACATTATGGATGATAATCACAATTGACACTGAGAAAGACATATATTCCTATGTTACCGGGGAACTGGGGGGTGACAGGCCCTGGTTTAGTTGAACACAATGAGGACAGACAAACAATGATCACGATACTTATACATACTTATACATAGACAATATACGAATATTAGACAGTCACAGAAAGTAAAAATTAAGACTGACATATTGTTTTACCCATCAGCAGGCAGTGAACTGGAAATCAGTTGTGGTTCTCATCTGTATTGTGACAGAGACCATCTTCAGATCGTCCACTCAACCACAACAAGAAATGGCATATTTGATGGATTTCTCGATAGCAAATGCTGCTGCAGCCAGTGCTTGCTCAGATGGAAAATGTCAATTCATCACTGGATCTAACAGCCCACTGTAATATGGTAGGGGTTTGTACCCCATCAAAGATTTTTGTGTGAGGGCAGCCATTATCACATAACCACTAGAATAGGAAAACAAGAAAAACTCCTCTGCATAATCTGCTATTGCTAGAACTGGGGCATGTGTAATTGCATCTTTCAATTCATTAAATGCTTCAACCATCTCTTCTGTCCATGTAAGAACTCCCTTCTCCCTTTGTGCCTATTTAAATGCGTGTAACAAGGGTCTGATATACGTATTATAATCGAAAACCTATGATCAGCAATAATTGCACAGACCTAGAAACGGCTTTATTTCCTTCACTGTTGCTGGGAGGGGTGTTTTATGAATAGCTTCTTCTCGTTCTAGTGTGACCCTCCTTCCCTCAGCTGATATTATTTGTCCCAAATAAATCACTGCTTTCTGACAATACAGTACTTTTCTTTGTCGACCTTATATCCCTTTTCTGTCAATAACATCAGGAGCATCACTGAATCTTCCCTACATTGCTCTTCCGTGGTGCTACGCACCAACAGATTGTCAACATATTGTATGACAGTGCTTTGTGTCTGTATATTTATCAAGTCTGTCTGTAACACTCTGTTAAACACACTAGGGGAATTACAATACCCCTGTGGTAATCTTGTGTGCTGGAATGTTTTCACTCTATAGGCAAACAAAGTGAGGTATTGAGAGTCTGGATGCAATGGAACAGAAAAAAATGCATTTTTTAAATCAACTGTAAAAACTGTGGCAGCGGTAGGAATGCTACACAAAAATGTGGCTGGGTTGGGAACAATTGGGAACTCTGCTTCCACAGTGTTGTGCAAGGGGCGCACATCTTGTATAAATCTACATTTCTCTCCCTTTGGTTTTTTCACTGGGTACACAGCCATGTTACATGGGGATTATGATGGTACTGTTATGCCTTGCTGTAGCAGTACAGCTATTGTCACATATATTCGTTCATCCGCCTCTCTTGACATGGGATATTGCTTTACTCAGATAGTATTTCTCCCTTCTTCAATGTAATTCTAACCGCTCCTATACTTTTACGGAAGCCCACATCATGGGGGTTACTTGTCCATATTTCTTTGGGCACTTTCTCAAAATCCTTGTGACAATATGGTGGTGGAAAAATAAACTCATCATCATTGTCCTTGTCAGTAATGTCGGTCAGTCGCAGCGCTGGGTCGATCGCCAAAACTGCACACCAGTCAATGCCTTCTTCATCTATTGCATGCAAAATCACTTGGCCCTCCTTCACCACTGATGCTTCTATGTGCACCATGCTAGCAGTTCCACACTCAATGTGTGTTGGTACTTTAGGTGTAAACAAATACTCTGTGGGCAACCGTAACACCATGTCCTTTATTGTGGGGACCATCCCAACAACACCTGTATTCCATAGGAGAACAAACTGGCACTAAGTGGCACTCCTCTCATAACTCTCTGGCCACAAAATGCTTGAATGACTCTTTTGGCACTCTCATAAGGAATGCCGGGTGTGGAACACACTATGCCCTTCTCTGTGAATTAAATGGTCATATTCAATTTGTGCATCAAATCTCTCCCTAAAATATTCACTGTTGTTCTTCGTGAATATAATAAAGATACTGACAATGTATGTGACTTCGAATGTAACTGGTGAATCTTCTGTAAAAGGAACCGTCATTATAGCCCCAGGAACTCCATGTGTGTCCATAATCATGTCTGCCAACAGGAATTCCCCTCTGTGACGCAGGACCTAGTCGCCCTGTGTCTACTAAGAAAGAGAATGTCCTATTCCTTATCCTCACTTCCACTCTCAGTTCCTCTTCTGGGTCTGCAGTTACTGATAGTACTGGACACAACAGAGCCCCCTGTGAATTGTCCTATTGCGGATACATGCTTGTGCCTGTAGGTGAAAAAGGATTCCCTCCCATAATTGCGGAACCCCCAAAATGTGGCATAACATCTGCTGGTATCAAACAGTTATGCTGTCAGATGTGCTTGTAAAACATTCAGTTGCTGTTGGTAAATTTGGGTCTGTGTCTGTTGCTGTGTATAATCAAGGGTATTTTTAAATTGTTTTTTTTTATTTACTTGATTTAATCAAATTAATGATTTTTACAAGACGAAGGAAACAACACAAGAAAAGAAGAGAAGACAAAAAGGAAAAAAGTTTTCTTTTTGATGCAGTAAAAACACGCTTTCACTGATTCCCTAGTTCTGAAGTATTGTCATGCTCACCTGATTCCCACGGAGGCGCAGGTCTGGCTTCGAGTGCTGATGCTTCTTCAATGGTGAAGGGCAGGACTCTGATGATGGACAGGAAGGGCCCCTCTACTCTGGCTTTTCTGGCTCGCAGGAGTATTCCCCTGTGCGTGAAAAGGGAGTATTACCTACTGACGGAATAATGCTCAAGCCTCCCACTCCCTTCCAACCCTCCTCGATACCCTTCCACGATTCCCCGTGAAGTCTCACCTTAGGGTCTGGAAGGATGAGTTCTCCATCCTGCTTCGGATGCAGGGGCGCGTTGAAACCCAGTTACTTCACTGGATTGAGGTTTGATGGGAGTTCAAAATAAGCTTGACTATTCAGGTGAGGCGCTGTAAGAGTTCTGTTGCAAGTTCAAAAGTTCAAGCTTAATAATAATGTTCATTGTCTTATTGCAGCAATCGCTAATGCTTATGTCTTTTTCCCCTTAGGGGCCGGGGTTCGGAATGCCGGAGATATGGCGCCGACCCGAAGTGTAAGTTCTGGATGAGCGTTCAGGTAATGTCTTTGCATTCGCTCATTCAATGTCTTTGTCTTTTTTACCCATTGGGGCCGGGGTCCGGAATGCCAGGAAGCGGCAGGACCTGAAATGAAATGGGAATGACCCAACAGGTAACTCTTAGAAGGAAACTGAGCTTTTCCTATTTCCCTTCCTTCTCTCACCTTGTTTTCTTGTCTTTTCTCTCTAGGCTCTGGGAAGTGGGTGCGGATCCGGATGATCGCTGCTGAAGATGGAGGCGCCCAGGAAAGGTGAGTGAAATGCAGCGCTGCAGCGATCGAAGCGAAATGCTTTTAAAATGAAGTCTTCCCTTTCAGGATCGTCGGTGTGATGTCCCCGTGATGCAGCTTTAGCAGGTAAGGTCTTCTTTCTCTCCAATTCTCTCTTATCTCCCTTTGCAGGCAACCCAGGATGCTGACAGGCGTGGCTGAAGTCCAGATGCATGAGCTGACACGATGAGCGTCCAGCTGCGAGGAGCAGAACAACGCGAAGCGTGAGTTGCTGATCGGGCGTGGTTTAAATAGCTTTGGAAGAAGTTCCAGGCATGTATCCTTCCACCGATCAGGTATGTATCCTTCCCCGACCACACCCAGGTGGAAAGTAGTCCCACAGGTAAAGTAGTTCCATTCAGGCCTCAAGAGGGCCTGGATGTAGCAGCATGGTCTGCATCAGGTAAGTGCACATTAAAACACTTGAACACATGTCTAGCTTTATGAGCCTGGCGCCTAAGGCGCCAGGACAGGGGTCCAACATGAGCCTGGCGCCTAAGGCGCCAGGACTGTGTCCAAAGGGCCCCAGCTTGGGCCCGCTGGCACTTCCCTGGGGGGAATGATGCCTGCCTCTGGGGTTGCTGGGTCGGACCTGGCTCCATGGAGGTAGGCATCATGACAAGCATGTCTGGGCTTGCTTGCTGGTTTAAGGATCCGAGGATCTGCTTCAGTGTCTGTGCGGTAGCGATAGTCCAAGAAGTTCTTTCACCACTGATAAGTCTCTCCCACCACACCTGTTCATCCTGGGTGTAAGAGACAGACAGGTGCCCCTGCAGGTATTTCAAACATATGGCCTTGGTTCCCAGGCAGTTGAGGAGCAGATGCCTTATTGTTTAAATTTCTTCATCTTTTAGCAAAAGCGAAATTTATTTGAATTGGTTAGGCCTCTAACTGCCAAGATCTCGTGGGGTTCAAGTAGATTTAGACGTGCCCTCATAAAGGTGTTCCTGACTGATTTACTAGGAAATCTTTCTAGGTAGTTCGGAACTGAGTTTAGTTTTCTCAGCTGTGGAGGACGGTGACTGGTTGATTTGTACTCTGCGGCACTGTCCAGAGTCTTTATCCAGTCAAGTTCCTCCATCTTCCTTTTAATCTTCATCGGATTTTGGATTAACTCGGCCTCAGACGATTGAATTTCATCCAACTTTGCTTTGCAGGTGTTTGCCCATGTTTTCAGCATACTGCATCGGGAGCCCACGGTTTCCTCTATGATTATGCTCAGGATGTTTGTACAGTTGGGCAGCAGTGTGTTCCTGTAAAGCATCATGCTGTTTCTTTGGATTTTTGCTTCCAGTGAGAGGAGGCAGAGTTCCCGTCTGATTAGGATCATTGATGTAGATTTGGGGAGACCCAGAACGGTACACCAGAAGTAGCCTTCCAACCTGATCCATAGCTTCCCAGGTATTTGGGGCAGGTCCTCCACGGCACAGGTTAGAGATGGCACCACCTTAGATTGGTACAATCTTATCATGGGGATCAATGAGAATCGGCTGTACTTGTTGTCCAAAGCCCAGGCTTGGGTAGAAAGTTTTCTTGATTTTTCCAGAAGGCTTTGTTGCATTGCTGTGTTTGTTCCTGAACTGTCGAGGGTCACACCAAGGTATTTGAATTGTTGTACCTTTTCGAGTGCCGAGCCTTCTAGGAACCAGTTCAAGTGTTCCTTTCGCTTTTGTGTTTTTTCCGGAACTAGGACCTTTGTTTTTGCAACGTTGATTTGCAGGTCATTTCTATGAATATAGGCAGCCAGGTTGTCCAGTTGGTGTTAAAGGCCGATAGGGGTGTGATCCATTAGAATCAGATCATCGGCGTACAACAGACGGGTAATTTTGATCAGGCCCATGGTAGGTGGAAAATATCTAATGGCACACTCTGAGTCCTTGAAATCGCCCATATATGCTATAAAGAAGGCCGGGCTAGTGGACAGCTATGCTTGACTCCTCGTTCTACCTGAATTTCGTCAGATAACAGACCAGCTTGATTTAGTCTCACTCTCAGTCTGCTGTTTTCATGGAGAGCGCGAATAGGTTAGAGGATATCAGGAGGGCAGTTCCACTCTTTTAATTTCTTCCACAGAATCTCTCTATTGACCTGGTGAAATGTTTGAGCCAGGTCAATGAAGGCCACGAAAACTTGAGGAGCCCCCTCGATGATTTTGCTCTTTAGGGCGCTCATGAGCATGATATTCGCCGTTGTCCCGATGTTTTTAGTGAATCCAGTTTGAAAAGGATATGCACAGGGGGCGTTTTTAGCCCATAGCTGGAAGCACTTTAATAAGAGGGCTCCAAAGACTTTACCAATCACGTCGAGTAACGCAATAGGGCGATAGTTTCTTGGCTCCTCTTTGCATCCCTTCTTGAATATAGGGACCACAATAGACGTGGTCCAGGATGATGGAATCGACTTTGCTTCCAAGCATCTTTTGAAGATCAGGCTAATGAGCGACGCCCATTCCTCTGGGTGCTTTTTAAGGTCCACATTGGTGATGCTGTCTGGGCCGGGGGCTCTGGATGGTTTCAATCTGTGTATGACCTGTGGTATGTCTTCTTTGGGGCTCAAGTCGACCCAGTGTTCTGGTTGGGATTTTTCCTCTGGCGCTGATGGTAAGGCGGTCCGTTGGAAGAGTAGTTTGAAGAAATTCATCCAAGTCTCTTCGCCGATGTTATTGGACAGAGCATCCTCCACGGATCGATCTGCAGATCCGAGTAGTGCCCAAAATTCACAGGGATTATGACCACAAACATTTCTCAACATTTGTTCCGCGTCCTGTTGGTAGAGGTGTAGGCGGTGGTGTCAAACTCAAGATTTGTAAGATCTTTCAGCAGTGCCTAGTTGTTATAAGTTGGCTGGTGACGTGTGTGTTCGGGCGAGCCGCTTTAATTTCCTAAGATCTCGGCGTTTCCCGACCAGATCTTACAATATGCGTGGTTAAGCGAGTTCAGAATGATTTTGGTCTTTTCAGCAGCAGATAAATATGGACCACTAGGGGCTGATAATCCAGGGGTGCTGGTAGAACAAACGAACTGCGCTCCTCAGATCCCTTTAAGTAGTGTGTTGTTATAGCCGTTAGTGATCTAACAGACAGTTTTAGACGGTTTCCTTGTCGGTTGCACTCAACTTGATTTTGCATGAAAAGTTTTTGTGCGGGCGTGATTTCCACGTGAAGGCCAGTAAGTCGTGGTCACTGGCAGTAGATTTCAATACTTCAAATGACACAGCTTGTGCAGCTAAAGCTCTAGTTAGGAAGATGTAGTCAATGTTGGTGTGAGAACTGTCTCTTGCCCAGGTGGGAGCTTGGTTTAGCCTCGGGAACAAGTCACCAGCATTCAGGAGATCTCTTGAAGACATTAAGGAGGTCCACTTGTTACCTCTTTCTTCTCTGTGCGATGAGGACGTCTGTTGAATGGACGAGTCATCTTGCGGGCCACATGATCAATAATCAAGAGTATTTGTCAGGGCATATAACATCTACTGTGCTTGCGGTACATCATAAGAATACTGTGTCTGCTGCCTTGGAGGTGCGTGTGTGCCAAATGTGCTGCCCAAATGTGCTGCCCTTCCTCTATGACCCTGAGAAACCCATCCATATGGTGCCATTCCTCTACTTTTGCATCCTCTTGCATAATATCCTTTCATTCCACATGTCCAACATTGCCCTCCAAAATTCTCATAAGCGCTAAACCTAGGTCTAAAAACCATCAAATCTTCCTCAATATGCTTGTTCAAATCCTCCTCACTCTCCTCTCTGTGAGTTCCCTCTCCCTCTGCGATAATAGATCTGTTCTCCCCTTCGTCCATTAAATCCCATTGGTCCTGCTTGCTGGTAATTTGGCTGATATTGTTCCTCTCCTGTATTTGTAATCACTGCTCCCTCTGCTGCTATTCTCGCCAACTTCTTTTGCATTAATTTCGCTTCCTCACACACTCTATCCTCTACCTTTTTCCTGTCCTTCTCCTGCTTCAGCCTACAAAAATGAACAATATTCAATTGCATTTTGGGCCGCTGTCAGGTAGGCCTTGGCAAACAATGTGATAGAACACAGGGACATTTTTGTCCCATTCCTCTCTCGCTTTTAGGTGCCATTTCTCTTTCATTCCCTCAATAAACTGCATGGGGTCCTCATATGGCTTCGTTTTCCACATCATTATGCCAGTCTTGTCTGATGTATCTCGTTACATAACTCTTCATGCCATCCACATGATCGCCCTGCAATTATTAAATGGTGATCCATCATGGTTGTTACTGTTCTGTCACGCCTGAGTATCCTCTCCTTCTCCACAGGTCATGTGCCTGGTCTCCCACTATCGAGGCAAATAAACACTTCATGTCCCCCACTGCTAAAGTTATTCCTGGCGTTCTTTTTTCAGTTAATGAATCCACTTGACTGCCCCTTGCTGTAAGAGACAGCAATTTAGCACTTAAATTGTTCTTATCTGTTTGGGACCACAGGATGGATTGTGCCAATTCCGTCAACTTCTGCAACAAGGGTAGCTGTGTACTCCGCTTTATACAAGTTGGTACAATCTTTACCTTTTTCCCTGTTGCCACAGCCATATGGAGGCTGGGCAGGTATTGGAACCGATCTCTATATAATGATTCTCTTCTCTCATTTATCGGGGGCACCACAAATGGGGTCCTGGTAGCGCTTCCTCATTCACTTGCTGTCATTGCCCTGGATATCATCAACTTCATCTACATTATCCTCCCATTCCTCTTCCTCATCCCCATGCACTGAATCATTAGCAATACTGCAAGGCTGTCTCTCTTCTCCTTATTTGTTTGGTTACTCCATCTGGCCCACTCGGCCGGTCCCCCCTCTTGCTCTGCGCAATAACCTTTGCTGGCAGCCTCACCTCTGCTGTCTATCTTAAACATTATTTGTCCTGCTCTCCATTTATCTGGAACTGTCCCTATTCCTGTCCCTCTCTTCTTGCTTGCCTCTCTCGCTCTAGTTCCTCCCTTGCTTCTCGCCCTTGTTCTTCTAAGTGCAGATGTTTGTCATTTTCTACCTGCAACGCAAGAGAATTCCATTTGTCCTCTTTTTTCGGTCTCGTCCTTCTGTCACTATCTTCGTCAGGGGTATAGAATATCCCGCTGCTGTCTGTAATGGGAACTGTCTGGGCACGGTCGATGCTGGGATGCATTGCGGAGGAGGAGGAACAGTTGGTGGTTAGGGGTGTACCGAACTTTGGCTTCGAGTAAGTATTCGGCCGAATTCCGGCTGAAAAAAAGCAATTCCGCTCCGGCCGAATAGTTTCTAGCTATTCGGCTCTTGTCAAATAACTGGACATTCTCATTTGAATACAATGCAACATGAACTCAGAAAGGCAAATATAAACTTCATATTGCAAAACTGAATAGAATTAGACCAGACAAATTGCTATCACACAGCTGCAAAATATCTTATATTGTAATCTGCTCTTTAGGGCATTTTTTTACAGATTCTTAGACAAAAAAGGTGCTCATCTTTTATACTTAGCCTGCAACAATACAGGAACAGCTTTTCTTTTGGCAAATGTTTATATGCAATGTGTACTTTGGAAAAAACAAACTGAAAGAAATGTGAATAGATACTTCAGTTCCTGTCATGTCACTTGCCATTGCGTACGTCATAGTCCCCCCTTTTCTTTTTTTAAGTACTTGAGTTTAACATTATCTGATATTTTATCAGGAAATTATAACTTGCATATGTTTGTGTATTGACGAGAAAGAGTGGCAAGGATAAGTGATAAGTGAGCAGCATTTTTCTGGGTAAGGTGAATAGTTGCGAGATGTAGTTCACACATTTCAGATTTCCTCTTGACTTGTGTCCTGCATGAGCCGGCATGAACCAATTTATACATTTCTGTGTGAGCTGCAATGAAGTTTCGAAATTCGACCACACCGGCTTTGCAACTGGATAGAGAATGCAATACATCTGATTCGCAAAGGCAGTCCTTTTTGCATTTGTGAAGCCTCCTACTTTAACTGGCACTGAATATGTAACAATCTCCTGTACATTTGGTTCCTTCATTTTGGTTAAATCTGCTTTATTTCTGGCTTTTATTCTTTAAATAAAGATGCTACATTAATTACATTGAGGAGAAATAAAAGTATAGAATGCATTTAAAATGGTGCTTTATTTGTTTTTTTAATAAGTGTGTTTTTTGAAGTATGGAACATGATATATTAAATAAAGCAACTATTCGGCTTCATATTTGGCTTTGGCCGAATAGTTGACAAACTATTTAGTATTCGGCCAAATACTAAATATGCTATTCGGTACAGCCCTATTGGTGGTACACATATTTCATCGCGCCGCACATTACTACAATCAAACTTGCTTTCCCCTCTTCCTCAAACATCCTTCACAGTTCAATAATGATTCATCTATTTATTTTACTTCGTTCTCTTATATGTGGCAGTCAGATGGGTACACATGTGCTGCAGTACTTCCTTCATATGTGTTTCCTCCCTGTGCCATGTTCTAAACATTTTACCTGTCATTTCCTGCACTCACTCTGTGTGATACTTAACTATTCTCTCATGATACTGGGGGAGTGATGTGCACATATGTGCCAGTGGGGTGTCCATCATTCACAATAAAATACTCTCCTTACCAATTTTATTAATCAACGCTCTTCCAGCAGCATTCATCACCTTATTCCTTTTTCCTCTTAATCAAATCCCCCTCCCATCATTTATTATATACCCCAAAAAGCACCTTAAACAAAATTCCAATCCAACTCACCCCCCTCATACACATCAATACATCATTACAAACATCAACTCTCTCAACACACAAAATCCTACTATACCAAATACAACAATCAATAACTACGCTGATATATAACAAGGTCGTCTCTCCATACATGGGACCATCCTACGCTGCACAGATGCCCTTCCCCCTCTGGGAATATACTCTTTTCTTCACAATACTAAAACTATGCAACGCTGTCTCCCTTAATACAAAAGGGTTATCCACTTCTTCAATATTTCCTTATAATTTTTACTTCTACAACCACGTGTTCTCTCTGGGTCACATCAACAGGCTGTTACTCCCTTTTCCCCCAAAAATATCTCTTATTTCTCTTCCTCTTGGCATCAACAATTAAACAAGCAACATATCATACATATGTACACAGCTATCGTTCTTCGTGCACGGGTATACTCGCGTTCTAAGATTTCCAAGCTCTTCAGAAGCCAAACCTCTCTCCACTGCCTGCACTCCCCTGGGTTGAGTGTATTAACCCACGAGATCGGGCAGGATTTGATGCCTGCCAACCTCCTTGTTTGTGCTCACAGATCACGGTATCGACGGGCCAACAACACCATCCAATGAGTGCGGCTAGGAGCCTTCGAACCTCCGAGGACTTTGGAAATCTCGTTTGGGCCTAGAAGTGTACACAGACATTCTCAGTTACTTCCTGGTAGCCATGGGGTTATATTACGTCATCTTCATTAGAAAAACTATATTTACAAATGACCATTGGTTGTTAAAATATGTCTCGTATAGTGCTATTTAAATTGCTTTTTCAATTAGACAATCATAATCCTTGAGCCTGCCCAGGGGTTCCTCCCTCTATGCAAGACGTCACGTCCCGTACATCATCGAAACGTGCTCTAAGTGGTTGGCACCACAACCTGCTGACGCCGTTACAATGCTGGTGCCTGTTACTGATGTGTCCTTGGGTGTTACACTTGTCCACAACAGTCCAATAACTTCTGGTGGGAAAGGAGAATTTGATTGTTGTCTTGGCCCAAGAACTATCAAACTTCCTCCCATCTAATCATCCCACGCTGGGCCCCAACTTCCCAGGCAATTTGCTCAACCTTGGACAGCTCGTCCCATTCTCTCTTCTGATACATGCAGCTGCTAGCAGGTGTTTGATCTTAATTGGGTCATGATGTGCATAGCTTATTCATTGTAGTGGGAGGTCAGTGTATGAGACCCTTTAGCTTCAATTTATTCAACCTGTTGATGTGTTCTTCGTGTGTGCGTTGAACTGCCTTCACTAGTGGGGGCGCTGTGGGTATATCTTGCAAGTGTGCTATTGGCAATGTTACTGCGTGCATCTGGAAATTAAACTTGTATATATTTCTGTCTGTTAACAACAAAACAAACTAAATTGTTGCTTATCTAAACTAAAACCATGACAAATGCCTATTCATGCAGTTTCAGCTATCCTCCCCTCCTCTCAGCCTTGGCACCATCAGTCGTCTGAACACCATTATGGAGCATCAAAAATCCCTATTGAGCATTGTAACTACAATGCTGTGCTTTTATTAACTGTGTGCTGTGCAGGGCCTTGCAAAAGGGAAATATTGCATTTCTCTTGTCATTTTAATGAAGCTTTATACATGTGTATCGCACCTACCTGTGCGTACCACCATTTACTACATTCCCTCTCTGTGTATTCAGCAACCTAATCCTCCCTAGAATGTGGCAAAATAGCTCCCTACAGTGTGGAAAAACAAACATGCTCCTACTTACATTCTACATGGCGGTTGCATACACAAAATAACACTTTATTCTAGTTTTCTTATTCTATATATTCGCTGTCATTTGGGAACAATTGGGGGCGTGGCCTTACATGTCACTGGCCTTATCTGCACCATCACACAGGCCCTGTAATCAGCCACACTGAGGTCAGGAAACCAACTCTCAGAGAAGTGTATTGATATGGTTTAGTTCACCAAACTACACATGTCTATTCCACATTCATTCATTGGTGTGTGGCTACTCATTCTCATACATATCTCGTGATTCACATTACATGATTGTTGTCATTCATCGTCACATGACTCATTGTAAAAGGTCATGTCCAACTGTTTTTTCCTGTGGGTCCCTTTTTCATGTCATGCAAGTTGTTATCAGTGATGTCATCAATGTTGTAAAATGTGATGGCATGTGGCTTCATGTGTGATGTCATCATCACTGTATTGTCAGAGCATGTTTAACCTTACTGTTAAAGATTCCCATGCATTGATAATGTGAACACAGAAAAGACATGAAGTGTCATCCAATACAGACTTAAAGCGTCCCTCAATAAAGAAGTGTAGCACTGCCCTGTCAAGATAGCATTGTGATGTGGTACTTTGATGCATTGTTGCTGACACAGGCCACAACATAACATGGTACATCATGAGAAGGCATCTTCAATGCTAACCCTGGAGCCCTCATGGATGGCATCATGAAATGACATAATCTGGGTTACTTTTGATGATAAAACACATGCCTTCACCAAAAACACCTATAACATCCCTACGTAAAACACTTTGCATGTCAAATACAACATCTACTACAACTCACATTAGATGGCTCTTCAATTTGATAGTGGGAAAATGTGGGAGTACAAAACTCATTTCTAAAGCACTTATTATGATTTGCATGCCATAGGATGTTCAGCTAATAAAATGTTAGTTATGTACATGAGCAGGTAATCATGAGCAGATCATACGCACATGTCAACCTTGACAGAACAGAGAAGGGTGCACAGGGAAGGGTGAAGACCAGCCATTGACCAGCCTCTTAGCCTATGAGCTTTTACTTTTGCCTTTCTCTGTGTTGCACCTCTGTGTCCCCCAGGTGTGGAGGCAGACTCCTAATTACCTCAGCCCCAACCGGGTCTACCACCCAAGGAATGAGTGCACGTTTGGCCGTAAAGAAAGTTTGTTGTACAAACATCTGGGGAGTGGGTATCTGGTGCTGAAGGACCAAACAAACACAAGTCTCAACAAATCACATCAATTGATACATGTACATACATTTTAGCAACAGTTAAACACTCCCAGATATTTTATTACAACCCACTCCTCAACCATGATATGACAAAACATTTACAAAGAAGTTCCATCTTTTTGCAATTTATTCTTTCTCATTGGTCATCGACAATCTTTACTACCATCTTCTGATCGTGTTCGAAGTCTGCCTTTGCTGGGGATTGGTCCATGGTAGGTCGTGACATCATGTCACAGTAAAACATTCACATACAACAAACATCATTACTTAGTAACAACTGGCCTAGAGCCTTTTAACCTTAAGTGTAATTGCACATGGTCCGCCAGGTTATCTTAGCAATACAAGGATGGTCTGAGCAAACAGGTTCTCTTTGAACTACTGATTGCGATCTCATCTGCCCCAGCCTCCTAACTCCTCTTTATCCATACTAATGTATGCAACCACTACTCCAACACATACAGCCTCTAGATTCACCCTGAGAAAACAATTAAACACCGGACAACCTGGCCTCAGGCCCCATCTTTATTGCTGGCTCAAACAAATGGTCAAACCCCTCTATGCAACTTCAATGACTTCAATGCAATGGGCAAGATAACATTTGTTCCTTGTGGAACTGTTAAGCCATAAACCTGCATCCTGTTCGATAACTGACCTTCTAATGTTTGACTCATTCTTCCCCCGGTAAACCCCCCAAGCCTGAAAACCAGAAAGTCCCAGCTACCTAAAATGCATCGAGCAACTGCTAACTGCAAATTCCAAATAGATTCACAAAACCCCACTACATACAGATTTATATATACTCGTTATTAAAATAATTTTATATGTTCACACGTGTGCATGTCTTATGAATAATATTCCTTCTTTACCCAAGATTTCTGGATAGGCCCCCCTCTGCATGCACATCGAAACTTTCTCCGTCTCCCAGTTTAAATGTACATCAGAGCACCCTGTGTGTGGATGGATCGTTTTCATGTTACATTTGTGGTTTTAACATTGTATCTTTCTATGTGCGTGCAAATCTAATATGTATCAGTTCTAAACATCAGTAACACTGAGGGTAACATATCCCATTCATAAATAACTACATTTGATACATATGAAATTGCAACATTGCGCCCAGTTCACTACCACCCCCAGTCATCAATAAGGCATGTGCAACATGAACCCCTCGTAATCATGGGGACCCTTCCTGACCACCTCGACATTCTCCCCTTTAGTTAATACTTTAATTAACAAATCATAATCATCTCCTTGGGAAACTACCCCACAACCATCCATCATGCCAGTCCCAATATGGGCACACTGCGTGGGACAACCCCAACTTGTTCCCCCACCATTTCCGCAATCTACCCACTGCTCCACACAAGCATGCCAATTTGGTGGAGGACACAAGACAACTTCTGTTTGAGTACCCATATGGGATGCAGTGGTGGTGGCCCTAGCCTTGGACAGGGCTACAGTCATCATGGCAGCAGCTGTTGGTTCCTGACCAGAGCAACATCGTAAGAGCATTTGACAAGAACAGAAAAGGATAAGAAAAAAGACAAAAATAGGCAACAGAATCTTCACAGCCAAGCTCAACCAGGAAGGCACCCAAGAAAACAAATGCCAGCCTCAGTCTCCATGATCACTTTGTGTTTATGCAGGGTGGCGATGGTTCGAGTTAAGGTGCCATTCTCTGTGTCATTGGGAGACACAAATGTGTAGCGGGTACTCTCGATTTTCTGGCATACTCTGCCCTCCATTGCTGTCAGGAGATCAAGTATGTACAATGCCCTCATCTCTTCCCTAATGACACACTAAACGCGGACTCAGAAGTGTTCACAAAAAGCAAAAGTTAATATCTAGTCATCTGGTGCTATTTGGCATTGGCCTCCGCTTGGGTGCCAGGTGCCAGAAGAGAGGCAAAGAAAGCGTTGGTGTGGCTAAACAGCCAGTATTGATTGGGAATGTCCGCTAAAGCCTGTGATGATGCTGCTGAAAGGTAGTTAGATTGTCTCCCATGTTGCAATTGTTCCTGATTTTCACTGTCAAACATAGTCTTTGGTTTGTCCATATAAGATGATGAAAGGGACGCAAGGGACACAGTGGACAAAGGGCCCAAGATGTAACTTAAGGCTTGGGACGGGCCAAAAATAGATGTTCCTCAGGGATAATGAGAACGGGCGCGTGAAGGGTAGAGAAACTGTACACACCTTGCCAGGCTGGAGGCAACTGCCTGCATGCAATTTTTCCACAGGTCTAGAAGTTGTTTAGAAGAGCAGCCATAGCTGCAGTCAGATCTGTGATGCGAAGCGTGCGGCTGCAGTTTCCATTTGTGCCAGTGGGCACCATGCCATCGCCCTTAAAACACAGAGAAAAATGGGTGTCTGTATCTTAACAGGTTTTTCTGGCTCTTTGAGCCAAGTCAGATGCCGCAAGTGATTTGTCTACACTGTCCCACCTTCTTGATTTATTAGTGTCACCCCTTCTTTTGAGAATCCCCTAATTCCTCCTGCTATGTAACTCTTCATCCCATCGATTTTTAGTAAAAAATAGCCCCTTCTAAAGTCAATTGGGCTCTTTGAACACACCTTGTTTCTTTGTTCTTTATGATCAGCAACTGAACCTTCTTCATAGATTGGTATAATTGATGCCGTAATTGACTGCCCTATAAACTGCCCTCAGATGCTGCACAGGGCCAGGTGCACTAGAGATAGCACATCTGCTACCTCTACCTCACTCGGATAAACACTGTAGGGATGCCAGAAGCATGGGGGATGAGAGAGCAGATGTAGCATTATCCTACGGATCTCTATCACCCCACCTTCCTCATATGGCTATACCATACGTTATCCTCTGCAAAAGCATGTGCATTCATTGTGGGATCTAGTTCATCATCCACATTATCAAAAAGATAATTATAAATATTTCTTTTTTTACACTGGATGTCATCTTCAGACATGATGACACAAAAATCATAAAAAACATAAAAACATTCATTTTTACACAGTCTCCATATTTAGACATTTCTTTTCCTCAAACAAAATGATTCAAATTCCGAATCTTCAATCACATGCCCCTTTGCACGGAAATAAATGATGAATCCTTTGGGCGTACTTACCTTTTATGCCGTCTCTTGTGCTGATGGAGGGCTGCGGTATCTCTTCGGGTATCAATAAGGTGTATCCAATTGTTGCCCTCCACATTGACAGCAGTCAGAGTTGAGTAGATCACTTGGTGGGGCCCATGGAAACACCACTAATTCCAATGATGCACAAAGGTGAGGACGTAGATGTGGTCTCCTGGGAGTAGCTGTGTCTTGTGTTGATCGTCGGTAGTCTCGCGGTTTTCTCCTGTTGTTTGTTTGGTCAGAAGACACAACCTGTGAAGATATAATCTAAACACTTTTCGTTAAAGCCCTAACATACTCCCTAAACTCCTCTCCTGGGACAGCTGCAGTCTTTTGTACATCTGATGCCATACATGCAGATGAGAGAGGTGTGTTTAGCCCACGCCACGTCATGATTTCATGAGGGCTTAAGTAAAGGGGGCTTCTCAAGTAAGATAACACCAGTGAAAGGAAATAGCAGCCGGATTTCTTTAATTCACTGCCTAGCTTGACTAAACAGGCCTTAAGGATCCCATTGAGCCTCTATATGAGTCCGTTAGTCTGCGGGTGGTAAACCAGGCACAACCAGTGCTTGATTCCTAAAGGTGAAGTGATTTCTGCGAACAAGGCATTAAAAAAGTGGGTTCCATTGTCAGATTTTAGGACCTCACAAGTTTCCCACCTTGGAAATACCTCATTCACCATGAATCTTGTTGCCGATTTAGCCTCAGGATGTACGCAGGGACAAACCTCAAGCCACCGGGAGAATGGACAAGCTACCATGATCAGATATCTGAAATTACTGCATCTCGTAATCATGTCCACGAAATCAATGTGGAGCTCCTTGAATGGACCACAGGGCCTGTGCAAGACCCACCTCTTGGTATTTCCCGGATGGAATTCCTTGCACACTACACAATTCCCTATGAATCTACTTACCTGCTCTTGTAGGTCCGGAATAAACCACTACTCCTGGAGCTCTGCTGCAATTTGTCATTGAGAATTATGCAACGGGTAGTGTAGTTGCTCTAGAGCAAAGAGAAGCAGCGTTACAGGCATTACTAACTTCCCCATCACCCCCTGTCTCTACAGCAAATCAGTGGGTGAGAGAACCCATCCTCTCTTTTTCCAGAGCTCCTGTTCTTCTCTAGAAACCTTCTCTTGCAGCTCTATAATCTGAAGCACCGGGACTGTGGTGCATTGGGCTGGTAACGGTACCTGTTGGGACATGGTTCCCATTTTCTTGGATTCAGTAAAAGGTAAATATGCTGCTTCCTTCGCCGCTTTGTCTGTGGCATCATTCTCGAAAGCTATTGAATTAGTGCAGATAGTATAGGAAGCTCATTTAACTAAACCTATCTCTGCTGGTGTCAGGTTTTCCTTTGGGTCTTGCGCAGAGGTAGCACAAACGTCTGACTCACTGTAAGGTCTTGGCACCTACACCTTGATAATACACAGGCAAATGCAACCTCCTGGGTAAGAAGGGCTAGGGTACACTGGATTGGATGGGTACAGGAGTTATGGTAACCGAAAAAAAGAGGATTAGGGAGAGGTTGTGGATGGGCCGGGGGTATGAGGGTAAATGATCCTCAGCTCTGTTGGTTCTTCCAAGTTGGTTGAACACCGCTCTTTTGTACACTCATTCACATTGGCACAGGTTAGCAGATATGGACTCTATTTTGCATGACATTCAATAGCCTTCACATTACCTTATGCAAAGACTCAGTAACTTTTACATTGCTCAAGAAAAGCTCTGTAACTCTGCATCACAAAGGTAACCTGGGACATCCGGCTTAGAATTTGTGCTTACACAGGTAGCACACAGTGAACTCAGAACTCAGAAATAGGACTTTGCATTACGTCATGCAAAGGTACATTGTGTGTACATTACCTCCTACATGGGGGCATCAGGAGTAATCATTACATTATGCAAGAATACACTGTGTGTGCGTACATTTATTTTGAATTACCTCTGGCTCAGAGAAATACATTGTGTGTGAGCGACATAAATGAATATCAAGAGAGAGAAAACTATTTAGCTTTGACTTTCGTTATGGCTGGCATCCGTCTCATTCAGGGTTTGGAAGAAGTTCAAGGCCCCAAAGCTGCGACACGCTTTTACAGGGGTTCTTAGCTCAACTGGAGAACAAAAGCTAAAGTAAGTGCAAGTGCAGAGCGGAAGAGGAGTTCAGAACATGACATGCAGCAATTCACAGTTATTCGGAAATCTGAGTTTGTAGGCTGTATTCGTTCTACAAGTTGAAACGCCTGGTCGCGTTACGTTGTTAAGAGTAGGATGCTGAGAATAGCACTTATCTGAGTGTACAGCCGGCCTGAAAGCTTTACAGGCGGGGATTTGGCCCTGCGGTGGCTTGCCTGCAGGAGCTCTTGGAAGGCATGTCTGACTTGCTGGAAGGACTATAGCGCGAGCAAGGTCTTGCAGTGAATGCGCGCATGTGTGCACTGGCTTAGGTGTGTCTCAGGGCCTGGTGGAAGGCATGTGCTGACTCTGGGCTGCTTGGTACTGTGGTTTGATGCTGTTGGGGTGCTATAAGAGGCCTTCTGCTGCCTTGTCTACAATGGAAAAATATAAGGCTCCTGTCATAACATGCCCTTGATACTGGTCCAGTGCAATAACATGTGTTTGATAATTGTACGGTACTCACCACATGTTTTTTCCTGACAATACTCCCCCTTCCACCGGAGGGTCCATGTTTATCTGGGTAGTTACAGTAAAATAGGCAGAGGAGTCGAGGAGCATATACGTAATGTGGGGGCTCCCAGGAACGTTCTTCTGGCCGAACCCCACCCAGTCTATCAAATACCATAGGCGACCCTGTACCATGCATTAATTTAATATAGCTGTATCTTTATATTCTGGGAAGCCTTTTACCAGGATAGGTTGGGGTCTTTCTAGGCGTGCTGAAGTTGGTGTGGGTTTAAGTAATTCTTCATGGAACACATGGTGCACACGTACATGTGAGGGTAGAGTCAAGCATACTGCTACAGGGTTTATTATGGCTTTAATGAGAAATAGCCTGAAGTATCTTGGTTGGAACTTATGTGGCCCTGGCAAATGCAGATTGCATCTTGCTAGCCATACTTTGTCTCCCACCTTGTATTTGGGACTTGGTCCACTGTCTGGTTCACACGTTCTGTCTGGCCATAGGTTTCTGGGTGGTAACTGGTAGGTAGTTGCATGTTAATGCTCACATGTTTACAAAAAGCAAGCAAGAAACGCCAAGTGAATTGTGAATCTGTCTGATTTAATGTGCTATGGCACCCCACAGAGACATATTTTATGTTGTGGGAACAGGTCCACCATGGTACTTGCTGTTGGGATTCCCCTACTCGGAATGAAGTGGGCAAGCTTGGTTAACAAGGCTGTAGTTACCCAGTAGGTTTCTGAGGATCTGCTTTATTGCGTAGACAGGTCTCACAAGTTCATTCATGTTAGTGTATGTCCTGAATCATCTGTCTGTGACCATCAGAAATGTCTACTGATGAGTTATTGTGTTTTCGCGATTCACGGATGACCTGCGAATGGGTAATCATGACACCACTTAATGGCTTGCTCTCAAATAGCTTTGTCTGGAAGATACAATGTACATCCACAAAAGGGTAATACCACATCTCTTATTGTTTGATGCTTAAATGGGTTGTTCCAGAAAACCAGATCTTGCCCAGTCATGGCCTTCCCTATGTGATCAAAGAGGTTAGCGACTTCCATGCTACCAATAATGCTTGAGGGTGGTACTATGGTGCTCATTTGTTCTTTGCTGGACGATGTGGTTGTTGGAATCTCTGTGGAACGTGACAATATGTTGTCTTTCTTCTTTTCTTTTCCTGGATGGTATAGTAGCATGAAATACATCACCCAGCGTAACTGTCTGGGGCTCAGGGCCCTGGGGGATTCAGGAATTTCAAGTTTCGATGATATGTTAACACAGTGATGGTGTGTTGAGCCCCCATGAGGTAGTGACGCCATTCACCAAAAGCCGTCTTTATGGCCAGTAATTCCCAATCAGCTATGACATAGTTCTGTTCGGCCGGAAGAAGGGTTCCCCCAAGTAGTAAGCCACTGGATGTAGCTGTCCTGAATGATCGCACTGTGATAGGATCACACCAATATTGTAACCTGAGGCATCGCTTTCTACCACAAATTGTTGTGATGGATCTGGATAAAGCAGCACTGACGCAGACGAAAAGGCTTGTTTGAGGATTTTGAAAACTCGTTTCTGCAGCGTCAGCCCACTTAAATGGAACTCCTTTTCTTAATAGTCTGTTGATTGGCTAACGAGTCCACGACGACTAGCACCTTTTTGCAAAGCCATCGATGAAACGCCTATACAAACTGGCAAAGCCCAACACCGTTTGTATATCCTTAACCGATGATGGAGATGGCCAATCGATGATAGTCTGCACCTTTTTCTTGTTCATTGTTACACCCTCCAGAGAAAAAATGAAGCAGAGAAATTCTACACTGGAGTAATGAAATTCACATTTCTACAAGTTTGTGTACAGTTTATACTCCCGTAACTGCTGTAGCATCCCCTTAACATGCTTCTGATGTTCCTCTGGGCTCTATGAATAGATAAGAATGTCATCAATGCATACAACGGCAAATGCATCCAAGCAACCTCACAGGATCTCATCCAAGAAATGTTGAAAGCGGCCGGTGCATTAGAGACTGAATGGCATGACCTGGCATTCGTACAGTCCTAATTTGGTTCTGAAGGCAGCATTCCATTCCTTCATGCACCCGCACCAGGTGGTAGGCCCCACGCACATCTATTTTGGTGCAAATCGTTGACCCACATACTTGGTCCATGCAAACCGGAATCAGTGGTAAAGGATAACGGTTCTTAATTGTAATCCGATTCACTGCCCTGTAGTCAATACATGTCCTTAGGTCACTAGTCTCTTTGCGCACGAAAAACAGAGCAGATGAGACAGGTAAAGTAGAATGTTGTATAAACCCATTCTTGAGATTGGTGTCAATATACTCTTTGAGATGAGCGTTTTCAGCCTGCATTTATGCATAGATGTACTACAGGGTAATGTTGCCCCAGGTTCCAGGTCTATTCTGCAGTCAAATGATCGATGAGGTGACAATGTTTCAGCGGCTACCTTACTAAACATGTCCTGATACTCCACATATTCTGAAAGCAATTCAGTAGTCACACTTCCAATCGTATGCCTCGGGGTCTGTTGGATTGGTCCCTGTGTTATTGATTATCCTAAGTGGATACAATGTGTTAAAAAATGATTTGAAGACAACTGTGCTGAGCCCTGGGACCAGTTCACTGTGGGATTGTGCAAGCCTAGCCAAGGTAAGCCCAAAATCAAACCAAACAGTGGGACTGCAATGAGATCAAAATGCTATTTTTCTTTATGCTGGTGACTCCACTCCAGAATGACTTGTTATGTTTTGGGCCCCGATATCAAGGGGATCCAACCACTGATTTAATCTCTTCTTCCTGTTCCTTCATAATGAGTGGTATGCCCAACTGGCATGCATAGGTCTCATCAATAAAATTGCTGGTGTCACCAGGGGCCAGTATCAATGACACAGCCACCCATTTGCCTCGCCAACTTAAATGGCCGGAAAGGGTAATATGTGGTATATTTGTCTGTTGTATATTTGCCAAGAGTTTCCGGGTGTTCTCAGAAGGCAAGCTTGACCGGGCAACCCTGGTTACTGGTGAGCACTGGTGTTTCCCGGATTCTGACTTTTGGGTTTGGTGGGTTAATCGCGGACAAAATGCCCTTCCTTTCAGAAGTGTAAGCACAATTTGTCGCAGCATCTCTACAGTTTTTCTCCCTTAGTTAGTGGCCCTCTCACCAATCCCATTTGCATTGGTTCAGCCAGATTCTTCTCAGATCATCGAGATGCCTTTTGCTGGTCTAGGCATACTTTTGGTTTCGATTCCCACTTTCTTCTATCTTGTTTCCGTTCATTTTGTCTTTGGTCCAAACGTAAAGCTAGATCTATCATGGCTGAACAGTCCACTGGTTGGGGCTCGACTTGTGCAATCAAATCTTTCAGCTCATCTTTCAATCCTTGATAAAACAGGGCCATTCTCTTGTCATGTGGCCAAGCAGTCTTCACCGCCAACCTGTTAAACCTGGTTACATTAGTAATGAGATCCTGTCCTTGCTGGCGTAGCATTAAAAGCTCTCAATCCTTGCTTAATGAAGCTGTCCAACTGAATATCTTACTAAATTCTTCCAGGTAAAGAGTCCCAACTGTACAGGATGGTGTTGTCTCTGTGTACCAATGGTGTGGCCCAGGCCGCTGCATCACCCCTGAGATTAGAAATCACAAACGCTGTTCTTGCTTGTGTTATGCGGAAGGCTGCAGGTTTAGTTATGAAGTGTAATTTGCATTGCATAATAAATCGGTTGTATTTCTGTGGATCACCTTGATACCTTTCTGGAGGCACCAATGGGATTGGTGGCTCAGTAGTTACTTGCATCTGCACAGGGGTGATTGGTGCTCTAGGGGGAAAGGGCATAGCTTGAACTGAAGCTTGTTGGGAGAGTGTTTGCACCTGACTAGCTAAAGTTGCATAGTCTTGTCGTGTTTCTGTGAGCTCTGACTTTTGGTCCTGTAATACTTTTAGTATGTCCTCCATGACGTGGATTTCGTGCTACTCAGGCGCTGACAATACACAGGCTTGCGCTTCTATCAGGTTCTCCTCTGGGTCTGGCACAGAGGTAGCACAAACTCCTGCGTCCCCGTAAGGTCTTGGCACCTGCACCTTGATAATACACAGGCAACCACAACCTCCCATGGAAAGAGGGTTAGGGTTCACTGAATTGGATGGGTACAGGGAGTTAGAGTAACCGGAAAGTGGATTAGGGAGAGGTTGTGGATGGCTAGGGGGTATGAGGGTAAATGCTCCTTGGCTCTGTTGGTTCTCCCAAGTTGGTTGAACACTGCTCTTTCGTAAACTCATTCACTCTGGCATAGGTTAGCACATATGGACTCTCTTTTGCATGACATTGAAAACCCTTTTGCAAAGACTCAGTAACTTTTACATTGCTCAAGATATGCTCTGTAACTCTGCATCACAAAGGGAATCTGGGATATCAGGCTTAGAATGTGTGCTTTCACGGGAAGCACACAGTGAGCTCAGAACTCAGAAATAGAACTTTGCATTACGTCATGCAAAGGTACATTGTGTGTATATTACTTCCTACAAAGGGGCATCAGGTGTAATCACTCTTGCATTAGACATGCAAGAAGATGCTGTGTGTGCGTACAGTAGTTTTGCATTACCTTTTGCTCAACCAAGTACATTGTGTGTGAGGAACATTATTCAATACCAAGAGAGTGAAAGCTACTTAGCTTCGACTTTTGTTTTGGCTGCCAGTGGTCTCATTCAGAGTTTGGAAGAAGTTCAATTGCCCCAAAGCTGCGCCACGTTTTTGCAGGAAGTCTTAGCTCAACTAAGGAACACATTTTTTTTCCCGATGTTTCGATCCTATGTCCTGCACTTGCTCCTCCTCCCCGTCGCCCCGGCACTACTCCCCTTTCCTCTCCCCTGCACTTGCGCAATTTCAATGTCACTGGGCCTACTAAGATTGTTGTCTTGTCCCCCCTGGCTCCCCTCCCATGCCTTGTCACGCCTTGAAACACTTGTGTATAGGTGCGCTATAAATAAAATATAATATCATATCATATCATAAAGCTAAAGAAAGCGGAGTTCAGAACATGACATGCAGCGATCCCCCATGACTTGGCAATCTGAGTTTGTAGGCTGTGTTCTTTCTACAAGTTGAAACACTTGGGCGCGCCACGTTGTGCTGAAAATAGCACTTATTTGAGTGTAGAGCAGATCCTGAAGGCTTTACAGGCATGGGCTGGGCCCTCGGTGGCTTGACTGCAGGAGCTCTTGGAAGGCACGTCTAGCTTGCTGGAAGGACTATAGCGAAGGACTATAGCGCGAGTCAGCGTGCGCGCACTGGCTTGGGTGTGTTTTAGAGCCTGGTGGAAGGCTTGTGCTGACTCTGGCCTGCTGGGCACTGAAGTTTGATGATGTTGGGGTGCTATACGAAGCCATCTGATGCCTTGTCTACAATGAAAACATATAAGCCTCCTGCCATAACATCCCTTTGATACTGGTACAGTGCCATAACATAATTGTACGGTACTGACCACCTGTTATTTTCCTGACAGCTGGCAAAGTTAACACTTCAATTAGTCGGAATAGCAGCACAGCATGCTGGACAGGGGACCAGTCAGACCTCCTAAACCCTCTTCTCTCCCACCTTGATAACCCAGAATGAACGGTGGAGGTAATGTACGCAGAGTCAGAATAAACAGTGCCTGCCTTCCTCTTTACTCATTTCTAGCGGCTCTATGAGTGGCACTAGTTCAGCTGCATACGCAGAGAATTGAGAACGCAACTGTCTATTCATTCTGACCAAGGATTACCAATCCGTAAGACCCACGACAGCTGCACCCGTATGCCTCTCACCCGTCTCCTGGTTGATGATTGAAGACCCATCAACAATAATCACTTCACCCCCCTCCAGGACATCCACTTTCACATTCACCCTCTCCTCCTCTTCTCCCTCATACATGGCACAATCATAAACAGTATCCTCAGGCTGCCCCGGCTTGGCTACAAATGTTGCAGGATTGACTAGGTGACATTGCAAAGGATGAATCGATGCATTTGACAAAATTACCTCATGCCCTGAAACTCTGAGTCATTAACGTGCATGCTCCACATAGAATGTCACTGAGCAACCCATAGTAATGGTCAAAGACTTTTGAATCGCAAAGGTCGCTGCCGCTAGAGCTTGCTCACAAGGGAACTGTCCTTGCACCACTGGGTCTAAGAGTCTGCTATAATTTGCTAAAGGTTATTGGCCTAGTGATGTTTGCTGGGTCAGGATGGCTGTCATTACCTGCCCATTCAAATGGGAAAATACATAATAGATAAAATGGCTTCTTGTAAGTCGGCGTCACCAAGATCGGAGCATTGCTGATGGCAGCCTTGAGTTGCCAAAAGCAAGTCCCCATTTCCTCAGACCATTCTATCTTACCTTTCACCTTCTGTGCTTCCTGGAGTCCCTGCAGTAAGGGCCTCACTTAACTAGAGTAATCATAGATCCATGACCTACAATAGTTACAGAGCCGCAAAAGCAGCTGCATCTCTTTCACCGTGACTGCCTGAGCTGCATTCTGAACTGCGGTGGCTCTCTCTGGCAATACCTTTCTTCCTGCAGGCGATATTACTTGCTCCATTTTTCTTTGTCCACTTTGTACCCCTTCTCCGTGAGCAGGGTGAGGAGCGTTATTGAGTCTCCTCGACACTGCTCTTCTGAAGTGCTACAGACTAATAGATTGTCCACGTACTGAATTACAGTACTAGACACATGTAAATTTCCCAAATCCATTTGAACCATCCTCTTAAAGACACTCACAGATTCACAATACCCCTGGGCTACCATTGTGTGCTGAAATCTCTGACCACGAAGCATAAACGCTGTGAGGACCGAGAATCGGGGTGTAAGGGAACAGAGAAAAAAGCATTTTTTAAATCATTCACTGTGTAGTGGGTTGACCCAGTTGGGATGTTACAGAGAATGGTGGCAGGATCCGGCACCATCAGAAAATTCCCACCTCACAATATTATTGAGTGGGCGCAAATCCCAGACCATTCTCCAACTGGATCCCTTTGCTTTCTTCACAGTGTAGATAGCCTTATTGTATGGCGACACAGAGGGTTGTATTATGCCTTGCTTTAACAGCAACATAATGATCTCATAAAACCCTTTGTCCGCCTCCCTAGACAGAGGCTACTGCTTAATCCGCAGTAATATCGCACCGAGTTTCAATTTTATCTGCACTGCTCCGACACTCTTTAGCAGCCCCACATCATGAGGATTGCTGGTCCATAAATGGTCTGGCAATTTTCCCAAATTCTCCTTCCAATATGGCAATGTATTTCTAACAATGAGCATGGTCTGTTGTACTTCTCTTTGCTTTATCGCTATCTGGCAAGGCACCCCAATTTCAAAGAGCATCTCTCCTGTGTCTTTGGTGTCTTTGAACAATTGCTTGTCGGACACGTCCCTCAGCGATAAGGTCGGATTGATGCATAGAACTGTGCAACATTGTCCGCCTTCCTCATCTGTGCCTGAGAGAACCACCCTGTTCTTCTTGATCTCAACAGCCTATCATAACAATGGGACCTGGTGTTACTTTCTGCAGGACATCAGGCTGAAATAAAAACTCCATAGGTACCCGCCAAGTCGGATTTCGAATCCCTGGAACCCAACTCAACAAAACTATCACCCCATAAAGAAACAATGCTGAATGTATGGGAACCCTTCTAATTGCGCTGTCGCTAGAATATGTCTGAAAACGCACTGCTTCCCTTACTGGATACCACCCTGGGGTCGAGCATGCTATACGCTCATCCGTGAAAGCAATCGACATCTGTAGGTTGCTCAGGAGGTCCCTTCCCAAATGATTTGCTGGGGTGTCCGTACAATACAACAAAGGGGCTGATATATTTTGAGTACCTACCTTAAAATGAAGATCTTCAGTATAAGGAACCGACAGAATAGCCCCAGAGAATCCCTGTGTGTCCATCATTTTGCCTGACAAAGGGAACTCGCCTTCCTTAATGCAAGATTTTGTAGCCCCTGTGTCGCCATGAATGAGAATGTTCGGTCACCTACATGCACAACTATCCGGGGTTCCTCTTCCGGGTCAGTGGTAACGGTTAGCACTGTACACATCAGATATCTTTGTGGGCTGTCCTACTCCTGGTACATATTAGCACCAAGGAGAGGAAAAGGATTCCCTCCAAAAACACTTGCTCCTGTGTAGTCAGTTACGGATCCTTTGGGTAAAGGATTCTTGTCCCATGTCTGTACCGATGCTTGTGCTGGCATGGTCGGTGGGATCCCATAGGTCTGTGCAGCCCCAGTTGCTGGAACCCGTTCAACCCATACCTGCTATGATTGCGCAGACACTGGGGTATATGGCAGGGTTGGGCCTGCATCTGCTGAGCTCCCATGTTAAAATACTGCGGTCGCTCACGACAATTTCCTGACACATGTCCCAACCTTCCACATGACCAACACTGAGTCCCATAGAATCCTCCATAACTGTTTCCCATCTGTCTATTAAACCGAGGACCCATTCCTCCGAACCCATGTGGAAATCCTCCCCTGTACCTTGGAAACCCCCTCATTGGCCTTAGACTGGGAACATACTGGTCCATCCACCCCTGTATCATACCCAATTCACTGTGTACATGTTGTCTCGATTGCCCCTGCTGCCCCTCCATAGAATTTGTATTTACTGCCACTTCGAGACAAATCTTCACCAATTTCTTTTGAACAAGCTTAGCCTCTGCTTTTTGTGCCTGCTCTGCACTCCACCTCTCTTTTTCTTGTCTTCTATTGCAAAAATGCACATGTGCTTGAATTTCTGGCCAACTCTTGGCCTCCATTCCGACCACCTTATCTTTCCTGCAACCATTCTCTATGGTAGTATGGTACTTCAGGAGTTTTGGCTCATAACCGGGCAGCACATGGCACAAATGAGTCTCCATGCTCCAACCCAAGTTATAAAAAAATAGTTACACAAAAATAGTTTCACAAAAACCTGTTCTGAGACGAACCTGCAGCACAAAACATTTTCACCCAAAGAACTCCCTTTTTACCCTTACCCGATTCCTTAGTTGTTCCCCACACTCACTCACTGTATTTGTTTATGCCACAATTACCTCGCTCCAATATTAACTTTAATTCTACTTCTCACTTGCACACAAAAGACAGCATTGTATGAAACATCCCCACCAATCGAGCATAGGAGGGGTGCAATGCTTTCTCGAAACAGCACCACTGCTCTTGCTTCTCTCTTCTTTTACTAGTACGGCCTTCTCCACCACTTCGACTAACCAAGAAAATCAAGGCAAGGGCTCTGCCCACACAGCCAATACAAGAGAATGTCAAGGGCCTACTTCAGAAAGGTGTCTACGGTTGGGCTTACCATAAGATACCACCCCACCTTCAGGTGAGGGCTCCAGCCAAACAGACAATCAAACTAAAGGGTATCAGTACAAGCCTCACACTAGGCATGTGGGGTAGGATACCACCTTACACCTCTAAAATAACAAACTAGGTAAATAATATATACAAGTGACTTTCAACAAAGAACAGGAGGCCCGGAAGTACAGCTCAGGGGCAATGCGTGTGTCTTTGAAGCAAGAAAACGCATAGCAACACAGGTTCGAATCTTGGAATCGGACTTAGAAACTGGTCTCCGGTATTAAGCCCGTTATAAAAGAACAATTATAAATATATGATTATAACAATTCAACCACTCCATCAAAACATCCACTTTTACAATCCATGCAAACTCGACTAATTACAAACCCACATATTCAAATTCCACCCTAACAAAACCCCTTGAATCAAAAGAAACAACCCTCTTTCCCTCCTTGCTTTACCTCCAAAGGTACACTCACGATCCGAAGCGCTCCGATGTGGTGCTCCGTCAAGTTGCCCTGCACCGCTGGACCACGGCACCACGCCTCCGGGGAGCAGACAGATCTTTAACCAATATGGCGATAGTTCGATTTTTTTCTCAGATCTTGTAAAGTTAGAATCTCAGATTTATTCGAGTTGATATATAACTCATTTTTTACCACATATTGCTCTAGGGCATATCTTGTTTGCTGTAGCCCAATGGGTGTGAGATTTAACAAAACAAGATCATCTGCATAGAGTATCCAACTCAAGAAGGTTCCATTAATTTTTTGATCAATGCTGATGATATTTTCAAATGCTTCACCAATGTCTGACAAGAATAGGTTAAAGATTATTAGATTATTGAGGCAAGGGGACAATCTTGCTTGACCCCACAAAATGTTTTAATTGGAGCAGATAGAGTGCCTTTAGTATCCAGCCAGGTCTTAATCTCCGTATTAGTGTGCAGGTCTTTTTTAGCCACTAATAGGCTATCTGGAGAATTCCATGACTTGAGTTTGTTCCAAAGCACTTCTCTGTCTACACTATCAAAAGCATGTGACAAATCGACAAAGGCAAGATAAACTTTGCCACCTTTCTTTATGGCATCCATTTTGATTAAATTGATGAGGAGGAGATTTAGTCCACATCCCACACCCTTGACAAACCCCGATTGACGAGGATCAACACGACCGCTATTTGTTATCCACGTCAAAAGCATTTGTTATAGTTGTGTTGCATAGATTTTCCCAACAACATCCAACAAAACAATTGGCCGATAGTCTGTGGGCTTTGTTCTACTGCCTTTCTTAAAAATGGATACGACAATTGCCTTTTTCCATGTCTCAGGGGTAGCACATACAGTTGCTATTTTGTCAAACAGTGATTTGCAAAACTCCGCCCAGGCCTCAGGGTTGGACTTCAAGATATGATTTGTTAGTCCATTTGGGCCCGGCGCTTGAGATGAGGTTAGCTTTTTGATGTTAAGCTCCCACCTTTTCAAGATTGGCAAAAACAGGTTCTCCACCTGACCCTTTTTGTTGGAGGTCGGAAAATGTGTGATCCATTGGCACTCTCACCATGTTAGTTTGTATAGCTTGTTGTACACTACACTCATTGTTAAGCACTTTCCAAAATTCAGCCGAGTTTTTATTTGCCAAGCATTTCATTATTCTTTCAGCATCTTGTTGTTCTCTGATGCAGCGATGTGCAATTGACCAGTTTTTATATTTTTGTTTGATCTTTATTTTTTCTTCACATAGCATAGCTAGATCATATTCTGTCACATTCCTTAGGTCTCTTCGCATTTCACGTTTGCGTTTCACCACCTGAATATCGTATACATGTTTGAGTTTAAATGCACAGTTTCGAAAGCAATGTGGTTGCTCCTTATATTGCTCCAATAAGGGGGTGTATTCCACACCTATGGCATCTATGTTATTACGATATGCATCTGCAATTGCAGATATATTTATTGCTTTCATGGGAAGTCTGTTTCCGCTTGGGTTGGTCATTACTGCATGTTCCCAAGTCTGTGGCTTACGCAGCACGGGGGCTGCAAAAGAGGCTTTAACTAAGTTGTGGTCACTATTATCCATTTCCACTACTTGCATCTCTTTGATGTTACTAAACAGATTATCAGATGAAAAGATGTAATCAAGCACAGATTTTTTGGTATTTCTTTGCCAAGTTGTTTTAGGTGGTATGTCCCCTGATGTATTGCCATTTAGCATTGTAAAATCTAGCGATTCCATCTCTTCGCACCATGTTTGTGCTAGTCTTTGTTTGGACGATACCGTGTTCATTGCCTCCTCTATGCAGTTTACATTTAAATCCCCACATACAAGAATATTTCCTTGACTGTCCACAATCTTGATCTCATCAATTATTTCTGTCACTTGATCAATATATGACACTGTAACAGCCTCTTTATGGTGCCAATATAAATTTATAATATATAAGCAAAATTCATCTTTATCTTTGTCTATGCTTTGGACCATTACAACCACTTGAATTTGGTATTTATAGACTCTCGTATTGTGAATCCCGAGTTGTTTGCGTACTAGAGTTAGGAGGCCTGCACACGGGCATCCTTTTGCTTTTTTATTGAGGGGTTCATTGCAATCTCAAATTCTTCAGCAATCAGACATCCATCAATCCAGGTTTCTTGCAAACACAATAGGTCCAGGCACTTTGCCCAATCTCCTTTTGTATTATATAAATGCCTAAAACCTCTAGTGTTCCAAGTGCCTAAGGAGAATGTCCCCTTCTCTAGTTGTTTTGGCATTAGCTTTGATTGCGTTTGGCTAGCGTAACAGCCAACCAATCCCAATTCTGAGGGTTCCCACTATTAGTCATGGATTTTACGTTGCTTGCCATTTCTTTCAGTAACTGATGGTTGCACTATACCGTCATTTTTATCTGCTCTCCTTGCTGCGCTTCTTGCAGTGCACGTTGAACTTGACGACTCGCATTAAACATTTCAAACTCCTTCTTCCACACGTCATCCATACTTAGTTCTAGCTCCGTGTGATTTGACTTCATCTTTTGTTTTTGATATTGCTTGTTGTCCTGTTTAAGCAGTGTTTCTTCCCCATCTAGTGCTGGCGAGGTATTCGATTCAGAGATGTCAAAGCCACTTGGCTGAAACACACAAGCACAATTGAGTAGAGAGTCGCAGACTAATCTAGAATCGATATGCAAGTATACCTTATCAAGGCATGCTTCATTTATAAATTCTACTGCTTTAATGTCTCCAGACTCGATGGTCCGCAGAGATGGAACATGATGTAGGAGCCTCAAAAAAAAATTTAAATTCATGATTAGACCATCATCTATCGCCAAAGTTCTTTCCAATATTAGGTGGTATTTGGCATGTACTTTCTGTTGCCTTATGTGGCGTGGGTCCTGAGATGGTTTGCTTGTCTTGGCATTTAGAAAATCCTTGTTTTGGGCTCGTGTATTTCTTTCAAAGTTCACATTATGTGCTAACTTCAATTTTTTGTAGTCATTACTCGGAGAGGCTGGGTTGTATTTTCACTCAGAGTTATTGGCTGGTTGTGTTTCCTCGCCGAGCAGTTTACCAGGGTCTCCTTTGTTGCACATCATCTTAGCAGATTGTATAATATGGTGTGGGTCAGTGGGACGATGCCGCTTGGGTGGAAGAGGGCTACCATCCTCCCATTTTTGAAACCAGAGAAACAAAACCGATTCCTGTGGGTCTTATCGACCTATAGTTCTGACATCTCTCCTATGCAAAGTAATGGAGAAAATGACATGTAAAAGATTGGTTTACTTTATGGCGTAGGAGGGTAAACAAAGTTTTTTCCAGCATGGATTTTGGAAACATAGTTCCGTTATGAATGCCGTGATTGCTCTGATGCCTTACATTGAAGAGGCCTTGAGCTGCAGTGAAATGGCGGGCGCAATCTTCATAGACATGGGGAAGGCTTACGATTGGGTGTGGACAGGAGGTCTGCTCTACGTTTTGCAGGAGAAAGGTGTTCAAGGGAAATTATTTTCCTGGGTGAAGATGGTTTGGGAAAATAGATTGTTTTGTGTGAAAGTGAGGGATATGCTATCCCAGGAATATCTGATAGAGAACGGGACTCCTCAGGGCAGCGTTATTAGTCCTTTCCTCTTTAATATAGCAGTAGATGGTGTTATAGGAAAGGTCCAGGAATGTGGATGTAAAGTCGGGTTCTATGCGGATGATGGGGTGCTATGGGTGAAAAACAAGCTAAGTGCTAATATTCAGATGAAGTGTAAATGAAATTGGATGTCAAGGAAGGATGGTGCACGAAATGGGGCTTTATGATGTCTGGCTCCAAATCAGTTTGTTTGCTGTTTCATAGACGTAGAACAAGAGTAAACCTGGACCTTAGACTGCATGGGATTGTGCCGGAGCAAGTGATGAGCGTTTAAATTGGAATACACAGGTGGACAGGACGGTAGCGAAATGTAAAGGACACCTAAATCTGCTAAGGCCGGTGTCGTGCCAGGAGTGGGGGGATGTCAAACGAGCATGAGACTGCTGTATATTGGAATGGTTAGGAGTGTGTTGGAATGCGGGGTTCAACTGCAGCTTAGTTACAGCAAGACTCAGCTCGGTTTGTTGAATAGAGTTCAGGCAAGATCATTGAGAATTGTGACATGCACAGTAAGGTTATCACCTACTAAAGCCGTGCAGGTGTTGGCAGGGGTGTTGCTCTTGGACCTGAGGAGGGTGGAACTATGTGTTAAATATTGGTTGAAATGCCACTCCTACAGTGAGTAACACCCAATAAAAAAGTGCCTGGAGGTTAACTGGATGCACGTATACAAAGGTGAAAGCTGGGAGACAAGAGGGGGGGCCTTTGGGTTTAATGCTGATAGGTTAGCGAGGCGCCTTGGGCGGAGGTGCTACAGATTGTAGAGAATGTTGACAGAGTGCTGTTTCTCATATGGATGTTGCACAAACCGAAAATCTGTTTAGATTGACAAAGGTAGTGGTGAAAAAAAAGGGCTATGGAAGGGAAATCCCAAAAATTGGCACTTGGGTATGTGGGTGGTAAAGCAGGTTCACAAGTATATAACAATGGATCCAGGGACCCTGACAGGCACAAAGTAGGTATGGCCTACTATTTTAAGGAGGAAGAGGAGTTTAAAAAGGCAAGGTTATCAGATAATGTTTCCATATGCACAACAGAGTTGATGGCAGTGAATATGGCAGTGGTTAGAGCTATGGAGAAACGGCTGGTAAAAGTGAAATTTGTCCACTCGTTGAGCGTGTTCAAAGCTATTGAGGAATGGAACGGCGATATAAAATACATTGTTTTGTATTAGACAGCAGCTGCAGAAATGCACAGTGGGTGGGATGGGGATTGAGTTGGCATGGATCCCCAGTCATTGTGGGATATTGGGAAATTAATTGGTGGACAGAACTGCGTATGAGGCCACTACTAGGGTGGTAGTGGATATAGAGATCCCCTGAAGTGTGTCTGAAGTTCAGGTGGTGTTTAAAGGTGGTGTTAAAGAAGAATCGCAATGCAGATGTGATACGAGCAGGTAGGGGAGGCACATGTACGCGGTACAAAGGAAGGTTCAGTGTAAAAGATGTGGGGGGGAATGTACAGTTGGCACGCAGAGAGGAAACTATTCTGAATCGGCTAAGAGTGGGCCATGCAGGTTTGAAAGGATCGATGTTTAAGATGGGCAGAGTCACATCTGCAAATTGTGAGGTGTGCAGAAGCCCAGAAACGGTGGACCACTATATGATGGGATGCGAAAAGTTCAGACTGCAGAGGGAATTGCTAATAGCCAGGATGAGTAGCATTGGGGTGGCAGTGAAGAGTATATTTGACTTGCTTCACCTCAAAATAAGGTCCAAGGATAAGCAGTGCAGGTTCCTCCTTCAACATGTTAGGGACACTGGGAAGTGGGAGGAGCTTTTGCAGAGTTGCGTGGCTGACAAGGGTGACTAACGGCAAACATCATCTCTCCAGATGGAAATCTCCAGCTCTGGCCCTTTAGGAGACATCCCAAGAAGAAGAGGACCTCCGGCAGCACCGTACCTGGTCATGGTGAACCTCTGAACTCCTCCAAACTCCACCACTACAGCCACCCCGCTGATCTGCGCACTCTGAAGGGAACATGTTCTGCACTTGTCAACACCACCGCCGGAGGCGTGGCTAGGATTGTCTAACAAGTGGGGCCTGAGGGTAATGTAGTTGGGCCCACCGCAGTGACATTAACATCTGTAAATGCCCACACAGCGCTGCTGAGTGGGCATTTGCAGATACTGGGTGGGCCTTGCCCGCTCAGGCCCTACCCTGTCTATGCCTCTGACCACCGGCCTGCTGATCCACGAAAGGATCCCACTGATCAGCAAGGAAGAAGGATCAGTAGCAGCAGACCCACTGTTTGTAACCATTGACTGCTGGGAACTCCACCTCATCACTCTCACTTAGCGGCAGATTTCCTCCTTATGGGGTCCCAAGGTTACCCCACCTTGTGCCCTGGCACTGTGACTGATTAAAATCCAAAGGAGCTGGGCACCACAAACTGACACCCTGACTTAACACCCCCTTCCTTACGTGTGTGGATGGGTCATGGGGGGGAGGGGTGATTTGTGGCTGTGGGGATGGTTGCTGATCCCCTCACGACAGCTCGCTTGTTCCAGTATCGTCCGTCATAGTCTGTGGGCAGAAGACCACCTCGTCACCAAATGAAGTAACCTGGCACTTGTGAAGAATTTCCACACAGGATTCTAACGTAAATTATACAGGTGTATTTATTCCAGTTCCTTAGTACACTTAAGAGATAAGATGTAACACACGACCACTGTCCCATTCACACACCAGCCAGCTCCCTTCAAACTGACACTCTCAGCACACTCACCCAACGCTCCGACCAACATTTCACGCTAAACATTCCATTCAAACCTTCAGTACCTGGCAAGCACATTACCACACCATTCCATGAAGCAGGATTTAAACTGCGTGGATGTTTTATAGTGAAGGATTCACAGTACCTAAAGATCACCCTCCTCCCTTTCTATTCTATTAAATGATACAATTTCACATCATGTTGTTGCCTGGGCATTCTGCAAAAATCGTTATTTAGGTTGTTAGGTGATACAATGCACTCCACAAGGGCCCAACATCAAGCAGATTAGAGCATTCTTGCCACAACCTGCGTTACAGGAAATGCAGTCATGAAGAACATGAATTCCATGCCTGATCCCCTTGCTTCCAGAGCCTGTGCACATAAGACAACAATGGACCTATTCGAAAGGGCGGTGCCGTCCATGCACCCCCCAGTTCCCCCCATGCACCCCCCAGTTCTCGAAAGAAGCGAGAGGAGGAGAAAGCGAGGCTTAGGGAGAAACAGCAAGGAGCTTGAAAGGCGCAGAGGTCCTTGAAGGTTTTTGGCTCCTGTAGAGCCTGGAACAGAACGGTCCATGTCAGATAACATTAATTGTCGAAGCAACCCTTAAGGTATGAGTCCTACAACTCCACTGCCCCAACCAGATGTAACTGTTCACAGCCTCAGGTCAGATCTAAGGAGGGAACGATCTTTTTTAGTGCCACAAAATGTAGGGATGTCGGACTGGCAATGAAGGACACCATTATAGAACAGTTGGACCACAGTAGTATTATGGCTGTCACCAGGGAATGGCACCAAAAGGAACTATGGCATACGGACCTAACTTGCAAGTAAAAAGCGACCACTTGGAAAAGCAGACATTGACTATACTTTAAGTACAAGAGGGCAAATGGGGGCAGAAGCACATCTGGGGCTGCAGGATTCAGAAGGATTCAGCAAAAATGAAACCTGCCAGTCCAGTGGTGTACTGGCCAACAGTGAACTCTGGAGATTTACTGTTTGTTCAGTGCATCACAGGCCATTTTTGTGGGGTAACCTGTTTTTCTGCTCCTCTTACCCTCACCCCATCCACACTGACTGCATTTTAAATGAAGCTTCCAGTATCTTAATCCTCTCATAACAAAAAGCTGTCACATAAGATGTGTTTAACTTCTTATTAAACTTCATATATGACCAAATGTGCTTTCAACATTTCAACACATTTTTCCATATTTGATTGGGGGAGAACTACAACAAAACCATACTTAGAGCGGTTGGTCTTCCTCACTATATCCGCTTGCACAGTGTAATAAGGGGCCTCTTTGCAAAACATTTCCAGGTCCACATTTGGTTCCCAGCCCACATCTGCCCACCACACTGACCACCTAGAAAGAGTTATTATCAAATCAAATAGCAACCATTACATATTCCAGGGATGGCATCTGCAGGACCGAGGAAATAGAAAAGGAGCACACTAGGCCAAACCAAGGGGACATCTCACACACCAAATAGCAAACTGAAAGCTTATGCAGGGGACAATATGATTGGTTCCACCTGGTGATGGCTTAAAGGAGACGTTCTCTCAGGAACTTTGAAAACCCCCATCTTTTGATAATCTAACAAGTTGATCAATCGCCCTAAATTCAATGGCCCTGGTGGCAGTCAATCATAACACAGGCCCTTCTAGCTGATATCAGCAAATGATAACTTTAATTTCACAAAAAGGTCAGGGAGTCCCTCTACTGAGAACGAACACAGCCAAATAACCTGTTCTATCGGAAGGTGCCCACTCAGGAGCATCTACAAACACGTCTTAGTACACTGTACCTTTCGCAGAGGAGAAATATCCATTTGCATATCAGTCTTTCTCCCACCCACAAGGGCAGTCCAGCAACGAAATGCTAGGCAATTCTCTGAACAAGAGTACCAACAGCAACCCAGACATGTGTTTCTGCCAAGTCAAGCGTCATCAGTTAGGTAAAGCTGTGCCTCTCTAAGCACAGTGAGCAAGGGGTCTACGTCTGGATTACCCTGGGTAACTTAGGGTAAAACCCCAATTTCCTAAAAATTTCACAAAAAGGTATGGGAGCTCCTCTACCGAGAACGGACACAGCCAAAAAACCTGCTGGACTGCCCTTGTGGGTGGGACAAAAACTGATATGCAAATGATTAGTTCTCCTCTGTGAAAGGTAGATTGAGCAGAACCATGGTTGTCGACCCTCTTGTGAGCTGAAATGGCCCTGAACCCCATAACTACAGACCAGAGTCAATGGTGGCACATGCCCCTCAGTAAAAGGCCTGCGCTAGAGTAATGTGCAAAATGAAGCCCTTGCCAAACAAAAAGGAGTGAATGTTGGCGTCCAAACGTGGAGATGCCTGAAAATGTTCATTGCCCCTCCTAAGGGGAAGACACGAGAAAACATTGGAAAAAGGTCTGAAATGGCTGAGGCCATATTGTCAGAAACTGCAGCATTCAGCATGTAAATAAAAATGACCAGATTGTGTGTAAACCTGCATTGCAGAATGGAGCTTTCACTTTGACAGAACTCATTGCATTCAAAATCTGTTTTGCCCTTTATATTAAAGGCATCCTCTTCAAAATGTGTGTAAAAATGCAATAAAGGAACTGTAAGTTTGTCCATCATGAGCCCATCACAAAAGGAAAGAATAATTCACAGAATCTGCGAAGGGATGTGAAACTACAGCAGGATGAAAGGCTTCACGGCTGGAACTTTCTTCAGTAACTTGGTAATTAATTGTGCTTTTGACATTAACACTTTAAGTATTCACATGTACAGCAAAGTCTTGAAAAGTGTAACTGTCTGCAGGGAACAGCGTGGCAGTGATATCTCAATATATTAATGGGGTGCATTTGCAGAGTTCATGTCAAATTAAAATGCAAGCCAAAAAGACAATTTCAGTTGAGAAGGAAAGGTTAAGGGGAATTGCTTGCAAGTACGTTTAGTTTCTGCCGGTGGCTTCTTCACACATGAAATTAGATTCCAAAGCCTGTTGTCATGGGGATGATAGCTTTGCTCTCCAGCAGTTTATGACTCAAACCACTTAGGCGGCAATAAAACCTGGCCGTAGCTTGCAACTAGCCCTTTGAAGCTCTTGGAATGTGATCGAATCTCAACACAGGTACCTCTTGACGTCACTGCCACACATGGCAAAGGTGGGGATAGGTTTAAGGAGGGAGCTGATTTCCCATTGTGTAAAATAGGAGATATACGTTTCATCGTGTAATATCCATACTATTCACCCCAAAATATTCATGTTAAGATTTCTGGAAAGCTGTCAGAAACCCACATCTAATAGGCCAAAAACGATTTTGGTGACACCAACATACCAAAAAATATAAGAAAAAAATTGATTTTGACCTCTGCATAAATGTGACAACCATAAACATTTGAGAGAATGTGTAACAGGTGATAAATATTCCACCCAACAAATGTCAGATTTTTCAGTAATATAGTTTGGGCGTAAACAAGCAAATACTATAGCTTCACACCAATAGGTCGCACAGCCGTCCAACAAAGTTTATGCGATTCACTGAAAAATATAGTATCCAAAAATGCTGCCATATGTGGCATAATATGGTGAGAAAGGGCAGTTGTGATAATGTGAGATTTTCATGTGCAAAATCCAAATCCAACCCCCTGTCTCAGTTAGATGATGGGTGAGAGATACTCCCCTGGCATCTCAAAACACTCCTCCATTCTCTGGACCTATTCCCCGGCAGATGGGAGGGAACCTCTGAAAATTGTCCAATCCATTCTGCAAGAAAGATGACACATCAGTGATGTCATTTGTTTTATAAATAGGTCACTCTGCCTCAAATGAAGGACTCTCACTAAAAACCTTGAGGTGTGCTGCTGCCAAAAATCTGGAACCATCCTTGCAGAATTGGGCCTAATCTTGGAGTAAAGCCAGGAGCTGGAGTAGGACCTTTGTGGAGGACAGAGAGAGGCCTTGACTGACCCTTGATGGTCCCTGCAGTGAAGCCCTGGCACCCCTTGATGACTATAAAGCCCTTTTCTTGTAAGTATAGACCGCCCCAGCAATAGATTTAATAAGCCCTATATATTTCAGCATTGCCATAGAGAACCCCCCATGGAAAAATAAGCCCTATCGTATTTGTTTGTGTTATTCAGTCATTTTCCTATTGAAAATTTGTCTACTTGTTTGTGCATTGTAGTAACTCTCTCATTGACAAATCATGTGTTTACTAATGTATTTAAGTCAGTCTTCCATTGAACAAAATCATCTCTTCTTTGCCTGTGATTATAGTCCTTTTACCCTTGAAAGTCCTTTGCATGCCTGTATATTTACTACATTTTCCTGTTGAAGAATCCTTTGCATATTTGTGCATTTGAGTCACTTTCCCAGGAAAGAATCCTCTGTTGTTGGTGTAGATCCCTAGTATATTTTGCTGATTAAATCAATTAATTCCCAGATTTTATTTCACGGGATAGGGACAGTTGGCATTCAAAACTAACTCTCCCTTCCCAGAGTATTGTGAGTCATCTAGTCATTTCCCAAAGAATTAAAGTCATTATGAGCAAAAAACGAATTTGCCCATGTGTGTAAATTGTGTGTTTTAAAAACGAATTTCCATTAGCATCTGTCATATTAAACCCAACACGTTTTTCAGTTGTGAGTAATCTCTTTGCCCAAAGCCTACCTGTTAGTTGCCTCTGTCAATTGAAAGGAAAACAGCTTTTCCTATGTGAGTTCCCCATTGCCTTAAGCCTGCCTGTCATTTGCAGACTTGGTTAAAACAAGAATTATTTACATTTTCGTTTCTCTAGAAATGTCGGTTAACCTTTTAAAAATCATTTTCCTGATCTATCCATCTTCCCTTACCCTGTTTTGATCATGGATTTCAAATTGCATCCCCTTTTCATTTTTCTGTCATTTGCAGAATTAGAAAAACAAGAATGATTTACATTTTCGTTTCTCTAAAAATGTGCTTAACCTTTTAAAACCGTTTATTCCAGGTCTATCGCTCTTCCCCTACTGTCTGCTGATAACGGATTTACAATTGCATTCCCTTTATTTTATTTTATATGTTGCATGTCTAAAAATTGAGTTTCCTATTGTGTGCTGGCTAGTTTGTTCTGAAGCCCTACTTGTTTCTAGTGTAAGCATCCCAAAGTGCCCTTTTGTGCTGTCCCATCGTAGCAGTATTAAATCGTTGAAAACCCATTTTTCCATTGTACCCCAAAATGAAATTTCCCCACTCCTTGCTGGTTCCCCACATTGTGTCCGTGGGCACCACCCCAAAACGATTTTGCTATTGTATACCTACCGCTGCCACTGCCTTCCATTCTAAGGGGTTCAATCAAATTGTTGTTTGGGGTGGTGTGTTGCAGGGGGGAGTACTTCACCTTCCTGAAATCATTTTTAGTTGAATTGTTTTGTCTTGCTTTTCATACAAATAAATAGGAGCATCACAGTCTATCTTAACCTGGTAACTTTCTAGAAGTCTGTGCATTGTGTTGCCACAACATTAGTGGCTGCAGTCATCTATTTGTTCTGATTTGATATTAAAATAATAAATGAATAAAGTATTCATTGACAACACACCGGCCTGGTTCCTGGTCTTTTGTGACAAGGGGTGCTGGTGGGGGTTGGCTGCGAGACGGGTTGGAGGCCTCTTTGAAAATAATTTCTGGTGTGATAATAAAAAGTGTTATATTGTGATTGTGCGCCACGTTCATTGCAGGGGAAGGAGATCCCTGAATTGCTTGTGCCGCTTAATATATTGTGAAAATTTGGGGGCTCGAGTCCGGGATTAAGAGAGTTGTTTCCACCCGTGAGAGTGTAGCACAGCAGACTAGCCCATTGAAGTATTTGTACATTTAGTGGATGGTAAACTGTGTTACATTTTCAAGGCGCCAGCCAAACTTGTACCCCATCTGCTTAGAGGACATGTGTGCTTTGCAAAATCAGATTCAGCAAGTGAAAGAGGAGAATAATCATTTGATTATTAAAGAGGTCCATTCCTAGGAGGAATTTGACCAGGAGCGCCAGAAGTTGAGTGCTATGAAACAGCAGAGAGATAACCTTAGTGAACTGAATAAAACACTGTATCAGGAAAAAGACGCCTATGCCAGGAAGTGTGCCAGTTAAAGGGAGACCTGGAGAAAGGTGAGTCATGTTTTCAGGAACTGACTGACAGAAAATTAGAGAATGAAAAATAATGGGGCAAATGAGACAAATAGAATGTGACCTAGAGCAGACAATACAGCCCAAAAATGTGCAGAGTGAGAAGATTAGTCTCCTTTAAAAGAAATGGTCTGCGTATTTCCAGACAATACAAGATGCACAGAAAGAAAATGAGACAGTTTGTGAGGAGAACAGGGGACTCCAGGAAGCAGTAGCACAAGGTAAAGTCATAGAAGCCGGTCAAGCCCTGATAGCAGAGCACAAAGTTCAGGCCTCTGCATATTACCAAGAAATAGGGGCTGAGAAAGATAAATTAGAGAGATTAGAAAAAGAACGGGCTAGATTTAATCAGGCCTTGAGGAACCCCGAAACAGTTAGGGAATGGAAGGGCAACCCTTGATTACGGTGTGACACCCTCTGTACCAGGGGCCTCAAGCCAGCTCACCACCTGGTATGCACAGGGCACTGCTAACTTCATGCCTATGAGTTCGCAAGAACAGGAGAATAGGAGGCAGCTAAACTTAAGTAGGCCTAGCATGACTGAGCCGGAAGGTCAGCCCCCATCAGAGTTTGATGAATGTTCATCATAGCGTAGGTTCAAAAACATTTTGGCCAATACATCTGACCAGGAGGACTCCTATGATGGGAAGATCAGGGAGCTAGACTGGCAGAGACATAGGTTACAAAGAGACCATCTGGTCCACTTTGCAGATAAAGAAGGGTCAGAGTTTAGGCCCCAAAAGAGCATCCTGAAAACCTTCACCCTTTCAGAAGAAGGGTGGAGTCAGATGTGTACTCCTGTGTGAGCGAAAAAGGGAGTCCAAGGGAAGTGACCCAGAGAGCCCACAATACAGCAGGGGAGAAGAGACTAGACCCTGTCATTCTGGAAGTGACTCCCAGTCTCAAAGAATCATGGAGCACCTAAAGGATAGGGACGAGACCACTAATAGTAGCAGCTATGGGTCTGAGGGTGAATGCACTCAGGAGCAGTGGAAAAAGAAGGCTGCCAAACAAAAGAGAACTCTGGTAAAAGACCCCATCTGACAAATACAAGCCAAGTTTCATGACCCTGTACCACAAAAATACCAGGAGCATCTGGAGCTCTATGACTAGATGATGACGTAATTTGGTGTTAAAAATTACCATCATTCTATGGAGTTTGTCAAGTTCTTTGTTGGGCTGGAGGACCAAAATCATTCAAGATGGTCTACCTACAATGCGGCCATCTTGAAACACTTCTCCGTGCACCGCAACCCCCAGGAGGCTCGCAAGGCGGTCTACAACCTGCAGTTCGGAGAGGATCGGGCACAGAGAGAGTTTGTACAAGAATTGTAGCAGGCATTTGCCCAAACCTCTAGACGGGTGCGCACAAACAGTAGGGAGTTCATTGATACCTATTTTCATGCTCTCCCTAAGTACATAATGACACAACTGGTTAAGGACTTCCACGTTGAAAGGACTCTGGACTGGGTAATAGAACAGGCTACCTGGATCTATGAAGTCCAAAAGCCTGTGGAAAACAAAAATTCCCCCAAAAATCCCAAACCGTCCATCACCCCCGCTGCTGCCAGGGTGGCAGAGGTGAAGAATACCCAAAATTTGGACCTAGAAAAGGGGGGGGCCTAAGAATACACCTCCCGCTAACAAACCAAATGAGAGGCAGAGGAGACCCTCTGACCAGTCTCAAATGGGTGGTAGCCAGGCAGAGAACCCCGCAAATGTGTCACCTGACTCTGCCACCTACATCAGCCCGAGGTACAAGGGGAACAGACCCATCTTGGGGTACGTATGGACTCCCCCCGGCCCAAGGGGGTATCCAATCAGGTAAGTGCGGCCCCTGGAAACTTCCCACCAAACTTACCTCCAAATTTCCCACAAAACTTCCCTCAGGAGGGCAGTAATATTCAACCCTCCCATTTAAGCTTCTTCCCTAGGTACCCTCAAAATCCCAACTTCCAGAATAATCCTCCTCTCTCTCCCCGCTTTCAGGATTCTAGACCACCAAATCAGGAAGAAGGGAGACCAAGAATGGAGGGCTCCCAGGGAAACCCTCCATACCCAAGCTACTCTGGGAGAAGGGACAGTTACCCTTTCCGAGAGCAGCCAAGGTTTGATCCTAGACCCTCAGATGAAACCGAGAGGGTGTCCCAACTGGAGCGCCAGGTCCAGAGCTTGACCCAAGACCTGAGTCGCATGTTGAGGGCTCAGCAGAGCCTTCAAATGAACATGGCTGCCCAGAGCAGCTCAAACCCAGGGCCTGGCCATCAGAGCAATGACGGGGAGAAACCCCTGACAACCAACAGGTTCCAGAAGAGGAGGCACGGGGGAAGGGGGATGCAAAGTCCTAGAGGAAGCTTCCTTCCACACCCGTGAAAATCCCCTAGAAAACTCTGAACCCGAACCCAAATCTCCTACCCCCAAAAAGCTGCAACCTAGGGAACAGAGGGTAAGTAGAAGAAACCAAGTGATAAAGAAGACCCATTTTGTGGAGGAAGTCTGTGTCCTCCAGTTTGAAGGGGAAGAATCCCTGGTGGATTCAGTTTAGAAAGTCATCTCTTTCAAGGACGGGGGATTCCTCCCAAAGAAAAATGGGTCCCAAAAGACCCTAACTTAGACTGGGCAAGTATGGGGACAGACCCAGAACCGCCTATCCCTGAACCCTAGAAATGTCACCCCAATGACTCAGAAATAAAGGAGGGATCCTCCCTGCAAACGGTTCAGGTGACTGTCTCCAGGAAAAGGGGGACAGCACAGAATCAGGGGAAAAAGGGAATCCCCAATTCCCCAAATCTTAGGATGCCAAATTTTCTTCACAGATTCCCGAACTCAACACTGAAAATTGCCCAAGATCACACAGTGTCAGAGTTCAAAATAAAGAAACTACCCGCCCAGCTGGCCCAAAATGCACATTTCCTTTGTCGCCTGGAGGAGAAAGAAGGCAGATTTGTGGCCCCTGTCAGGGTGCAGGGCCAGGGTGCATTTTCAGTGCTGGTGGATACAGGATCCGAAGCCACCCTTCTATCCAAAAAGGCATTTGATCAAATCAATTCAGGAAGGGGGGTCAGTCACCTAATTCTCCTTAAACCTCTTCCTGGACTGCTCCAGAGCTTCGATGGAAATGACATTTCCATCGAGGGGACTACAGATCTAAATATCAAAATTGGGCGACACAAGGTGAAACACCCGGTCATAGTCGTCACTCCAGAAGGCACACCCTGTCTCCTAGGGAATGACCTCCTTTGGAGGTTGTCACCCCTAATAAACTGTGTGAACAAGGTCCTTTGGACACAGACTAACCAGCCAACAAAATTAAAACAGAGCACGACTATGTAAGTCTAAATGCCACTTGCCATATGGTTGAGCAGCAGTCTGACAAAGTTGAGTTCCACTTTAGGAACAATCAAGTCCCCGACATAACTGTAATCTCTGTAGGAGAACAAACTGGTGATGGGAACGCTTCTCCATTTCTGAAAATCAACCTTCCTTCCAGTTTCAAGTGGCATTCCAGATTTGAAGGGAATACCCTGAAATGTTATACTGATCCATGATTGGAAGAAATCACAAACCCTATGATAAAAGGTGATGAAAAACCAGCTCAAAGCTTGGCTGATATTCAGAAAAAGGGTGAACAGCTGATTCTTCCCATTCAGGTAAATGAGGGGGGGAGCCTGTTCTCACTCGAGTATGGCTGAATAATGGAAAAAGCTTAATCAGCGAAGCGTTATCCAGGAAACTCCCAAAAGATAAGACCATTCCCACATTTAAATTGATTGATAAGTGGGAAATGGTCCTGGAAACTCCCAATTCCAAACATCTCCTGACTAGCAAAAAATGTCCATTGGTGATAGAAGCACAGAGCATAATTGTTGGTTTGTGCGAGATATCCCCTCTGCCTTCTACTTAGGCAGTGACATTCTCAATCGATTCGCAATTAATTTGGACCTCATAAATTACAAAGTCTGGTCCCAACTGCGGGGTGACCCCATGGGCTTTGACAATCCTGAAAAAGCATTTTGGTCAGCTCAATTGCTGCCATTTGCAGTTGAAATTCAAACTGGAGAAGAGGTCACCATCCCAGGACTGGTCTGACAATTCACCATCCCCCTAAAAATTAAGAGAGGACAGAAACTCCAAAACCTGACGCTTATGTAAATTTTACTCATCACCTCAAACAGCAGGAGTTGTATTTGAACCTGACACCACTAATTGACTTAGAACACAACACCATTTGAATATTGGTGGATAACAGCGACCCTAGGAGTATCACTCAGGGGGCAGACACCTTCATTGGAATGGTGTTTAATACCCAACATTTCTCTATTGACTTAAGGAACAAAATCATGGGACAGATCCCCAATGACTGCTATGACTGTGATGATGACTTACCTCCAGAAAAAAATTTCACCCGGCAAAGGGGAATTTCTTTGTGTACTCTTCCTGCCATTACGAGGGGAAGAGGTGACCTGCAACATCAGGAAGGATGAGGTGGTATTTCAGGTCAACAGTGACTGCCTCTCCTACCTGAAACTTACTGTCTAGGCCAACACCATAACGAGAGATCTCTCCATGCAGCTGGAGGATACCGCAGAAATGGCCAAACCTGAGGTCTTTCCAGGCTTCAGACAGATGGTTGAGGAACAAAATCAACCTCGCTAATGCCTGTGAGACCGAGGAGCAAAAGCAGAAGCTGAAGCAGGTGTTTCTGGATTTTCAAGAAATCTTTGCTGTGGACTCCTGTGACTGTGTTCGCACTGAGATACATTCTAGATCAATACCCCCGGACCCTGGGATGGCTCCCATGTTCGTGAAGCAATATCGGTTGCCTCTTGCGTCTATGGAGTCACTCACAGAGATCATAAAGAACTTAGAGTCCCGTGGGATAATTCGTCCAGTCCACAGTACCTTTAATAATCCGGTCCTGGGGATACTAAAACCCAATGGCCAATGGAGACTGTGCGCAGACCTTAGGGAGTTGAACAAATGGGTCCACATGTCCCGATGGCCTCTTCCCTACATTATTCAGGAACTGGCACAGATCCAAGGGTCAAATGTGTATACCGCCATTGACCTGATCAATGGATACTGGACAGTACCCGTGAGTAGGGAAGACAAGTACAAGCTGGCCTTTACCTTCGGGGGGCAGCAGTACATGTGGACCCGAACCCCCTTTGGATATATAAACTCTGGCAATTAATTTACCATTTTTCTACACAAAGTCCATGCCAGACTTGGGTGAAAGGGGAAACTTGGCCTATGTAGACGATGTTCTAATTAAAAGCTCAACCGTGGAGGAACATATAGCAGGAATCTGCTATGTTCTGACACAGTTGAAGGAAGCCGGAGCAAAACTGTCCTTCCAGATGGCACAGTGGTGTAAGACCTGCGTGAACTTCCTCAGGCATGAAATCACCCCTGAGGGTCGCTGTCCCCAGGCAAAAAAGGTCGAAGCATTACTAAAACTGAAAGACCCCACGACTCTGCATGAACTAGAAGCTTTCTTGGACTGACTAATTATAGTAGAAAGTTCATAGAGGACTACGCAGAGGTCACTTTTGGTCCATTTTTTAAAAGCCGGGGTTTAGTGGGAGTGGGGTCCAGAGCAAGTGAAACAACTGAAGAGAAGCCTTTCACAAGCGCCTTGTCTAGCTTACCCCATCAAAAACAAGTTCTTCTTCTTGGAGAAGGGGTTCTCAAATACGTTCTTAACAGCAGTATTATACCAGAAACAAGACAAGGTCAGCAAAGTCTTCTCCTATGCGAGTAAGACTTTGTCCTCCGTGGAGGAAAAATGCAACGATTGTGAGAAAGCACTCCTGGCAACAGTGTGGGCATTGAAAAATAACTGCTCGTTTATCCAGGTGGAGCACATCATCGTCGAGACTCCTCACCAGCCTTTGCAATACCTCCAAAGTGACAAAATCCGGGCAGGGGATGTGAGTAATACCAGAATTACTTCCTTGATTTCTGTCCATACAAGGCTTTCCTGTGGAGGTCAGATATGGCCAAAACAAGAAGAGTCCCCTTGCGCAAGGTTTGGCTGACTTGCACGATTGTGCTCGAGAAAATTGTCTCGAGGATGAAAGTCTAAAAACACAAGACAACATGGAGTCATACCTGACTTCCCCGCACAAATCTATGAAGAAGACACGTGCCAGGGGATGCCCACAGTTTATGTGGATGGGTGCTCCTACCATGTTGATCACAACTGGGAAAAGGAACTTGTGCGCGGCGTTGGGAACGCTTGTGTGCCAGGTAGATTTCATCGGGCCAGTGATTCGCTCCTCTAGAGTAAACAAGTACATGTTAACGGTAACATGCTTGTTTACCAAATGGGTGGAATGTCTCACGGCCCCAAATTGCAAGGCCGAAACAGCAGCTGCCCTGATGATCAACCACATCTTCTTGCGTTTTGGCCTTCCTCAAAGGATTGAGTCGGACCGAGGAAGTCACTTCGACTTCATTCCTCCCTCTGCTTTCACCGGACCTGCTCTCCCTCCCTCCTGGGGACCTGACTACCATCATGAGGCTGCCCCCGACACTGGGGACTGCTGCTGTTTTGTGGAACCTGGCATGCCCCATTTGGAATCTAATCCCTGCACGACTTTGAAACTATGCGATTTGCAGTGTGCGCAGTCCTCGCTCTAACTGGCATTTTCCATCCTGCCTGGTGAGTGGCACCATGGATTTCCATGACTCTGTTTGTGTTACATGCACGGCCATACCAGCGCTATATTCTTTCTACTACCTTCCAAGATGGTGGCATGCTTCATCTTCGCCTTTGTCCCTACCTGCCACAGCTCCTGCTGTAGCGTGATTGGCCTTTGGGATGCTGTTAAGGGCCAATCTGATGCTGGCAGGTGGACACCAGACCCCCTCCCGAAGGCCTTCCTTCTAAGGCCCCTGTTTGTTCCCTGTTCGTTACCAGATCGTGAGGTGAGTCCCCCACCACCTCTGTGATGTTTGGCAGCCCCCCACAACCCCCATTGCCTGTGATGTTTTGTTATCCACCACCACCCCCGTTGCCCCATGATGTTTGTCAGCACCCCCACCACCCCCATTGCCCCATGATGTTTGTCACCCCTCATCACTCCTGTTGACAGAAATCATTGCATTCAAAATCCGTTTTGCCCTTTATATTAGAGGCATCCTCTTCAAAATGTGTGTAAAAATGCAAAAACGGAACTATAATTTTGTCCTTCATGAGCCCATCACAAAAGGAAAGAATAATTCATAGAATCTGCAAAGAGATGTGAAACTACAGCAGGATGAAAGGTTTCACGGCTGGAACTTTCTTCATTAACCTGGAAATTGTACCTTTGACATGAACACTTTAAGTATTCACGTGTATAGCTAAAGTCTTGAAAAATGTAATTATGTTGCCCACATGTAACCACTGTCTGCAGCGAACAGCGTGGCAGTGATATCTCAATATATAAATGGGGTGCATTTGCAGAGTTCATGTCAAATTAAAACGCAAGCCAATAAGGCAAAATGCAGTTGAGAAGGAAAGGTTAAGGGGAATTGCTTGCCAGTAGGTTTCGTTTCTGCTGGTGGCTTCTTCACACATGAAACTAGATTTCAAAGCCCATTGTCATGGGCACGATAGCTTTGCTCTGCAGCAGTTTATGACTCAAACCACTTAGGCGGCAATAAAACTCACTGTAGCTGGCAACTAGCCCTTTGAAGCTCTTGGAATGTGATCTAATCTCAACACAGGCCCCTCTTGACGTCACTGCCACACATGGCAAAGGAGGGGGTAGGTTTAAGGAGGGAGCTGATTTCCCATTGTGTAAAATAGGAGATATTCGTTTCATCCTGTAATATCCATAATATTCACCACAACATATTCATGTTAAGATTTCGGGAAAGCTGTCAGAAACCCGCATCTGGTAGGCCAAAAGCGATTTTGGTGACACCAACATACCAAAAGTTATAAGAAAGAAATTGATTTTGAGAGAATGTGTAACAGGTGATAAATATTCACCCACCAAATGCCAGATTTTTCAGTAATATAGTTTGGGCGTAAACGAGGAAATACTATAGCTTCACACCAACAAGTCGCACAGTCATCAAACAAAGTTTATGCGATTCACTGAAAAATATAGTATCCAAAAATGCTGCCATATGTGGCATAATATGGTGAGAAAGGGCAGTTGTGATAGTGGAGATTTTCATGTGCAAAATCCAGATCCAACCTCCTTTCTTAGTTAGATGATGGATGAGGTATCCTCCTCTGGCATCTCAAAACACTCCTCCATTCTCTGGACCTATCGCCCCCAGCAGCTAGGAGGGAACCTCTGAAAATTGTCCAATCCATTCTGTGAGAAAGATGACACATCAGTGATGTAATTTGGCTTATAAATATGTCACTCTGCCTCAAGTGAGGGACTCTCCCTAAAAATCATGAGGTGTGCTGCTGCCAAAAATCTGGAACCATCCTTGCAGGATTGGGCCTAATCTTGGAGTAAAGCCAGGAGCTGGATAGGACCTATGTGGAGGACAGAGAGAGGCTTTGACTGACCCCTTGATGGTCCCTGCAGTGAAGCCCTGGCACCCCTTCATGATCATAAAGCCCTTTTCTTATAAGTATAGACCTCTCCTGCCATAGATTCAATAAGTCCTATATATTTCAGCATTGCCATAGAGAATCCCCATGGAAATATAAGTCCTATCGTATTTGTTTGTGTAATTCAGTCATTTTCCTATTGAAAACATTTTTACTTGTTTGTGCATTGTAGTAACTCTCCAATTGACAAATCCTGTGTTTGCTCGTGCATTTAAGTCAGTTTTCCATTGAACAAAATCATCTCTTCTTTGCCTGTGATTGTAGACTTTTCCCCCTTGAAAGTCCTTAATTCATTTTCCTGTTGAAGAATCATTTGTATATCTGTGCATTTCAGTCACTTTCCCAGGAAATAAACCTCTGTTTAGGTGTAGATCCCTAGTATATTTTGCTTATTAAATCAATGAATTGCTAGATTTTATTTCACGGGATTGGGACAGTTGGCATTCAAAACTAACTCTCTCTTCGCAGTGTATTGTGAGTCATCTAGTCATAAAGTGCTTTCCCAAAGAATTAAAGTCATTATGAGCAAAAAACGAATTTTCCCATGTGTGTAAATTGTGTGTTTTAAAAACAAAAAAATTCCCATTTGCATCTGTCATATTAAACCCAACCTGTTTTTCAAGTGTGAGTGATCTCTTTGCCAAAAGCCTACCTGTTAGTTGCCTCTGTCAATTGAAAGTAAAATTGATTTTCCTTTAGTGGCTGCTGTCATCTATTTGCTCTGCTTTGATATTAAAATAATACATTAATAAAGTATTCAATAGACAACACACCGGCCTGGTTCCTGGTCTATTGTGACAAGCGGTGCTGGTGGAGGTTGGGTGCGAGACGGGTTGGAGGCATCCTTAAAAATAATTTTTGGTGTCATAATAAAAAGCGTTATATTGTGCGCCACGTTCGTTGCAGCGGAAGGAGATCCCTGAATTGCTTGTGCCGTATAATATATCGTGACAATCCTGAGCGGGCACCTTCCATTAGAAGAGGTTATTTGGCCGTGTTCGTTTTGGTAGATGGGCTCCCAGACCTTTTTGTGCAAATCATAACTTTAAGCTAATGCCTCTTGACACCACTCAAGTGCACGTCTCATTAGAATGTCCGCTGTTCACAATCTAGATGGAAATCACAAGACACCTCTTTGCTCTATAACTGTCAACAAACCCTTTCTGATCAGACAACATTGGAGTTTCTCCTGCCTTTGTGTCCGTCTTTTTCATTCTCAGCCTCAACTACTCCTTTTTGCTCTGTTAAGCTACCTAACAACTACGATAAATAGAACAAAAAAAGTTGCTTACACTAGCTTTAATGACTTTCTTTACAAGCGCTTTGCCTTTCAATAATTATTACATAATTGACAAATGTCTTTTCTAAACCAGATATAAATTATATTCTTAAATCAGTAGGCTTTTCCATGTGCCAATAATAACTTTCCAACTTTGTGCCTATTCCTGATGTCTTTGCATTTTGGTTTTCTAGAGCATGTATGTGTGTTCTCTCACTTTTGTTATATATGCCAAGAACCATCAATGCATTATTTATTTAAAAAACAAAATATATTTTTTTTTCCACCCGCAGTTGATTTTCTCTGCCATCAATACTAACAAATTATGGCCGGAATTCAACTATTCCGTTACAAGCTGGCGTATACTGAAGAGGAAATGCATGAGAGCGAAAGTCTGCGAAAAGGTGGTGAATCAAGTGAAAGTGGTGATGATTGATTGCAGGATCCTGATCCTCGTTGCATACAAGACGTTTCCACTTGGTGTACGTGCCATTGATGTGAAGTAATGCCAACTTTGGTGGAGCACACTTGCTGCCGTGAAAGCTCTGGCTGTATGACCAACATAGCCAACGAAGAACCTCATCACCATGCATGACCCAGCAGCAACACTTCAGGGAAGCCTACCTGACACTGTGAACCACGCTATTATGCTGCAATGTATTACGCACATGGGGAAAGCCTCAGAATTGGTGGTCAAATGGTTTCAATCTTTCTTAAAAGACAGGATGCAAAGGGTTATACTGGAAGGTTTTACCTCAGAAAGTGTGGAGCTGGACTGTGGAGCGCCACAGGGTTCATCCCTGTCACCCTTAATTTTCAATCTATACTTTCGCCCAATATTCAATATATTCAAGAAGTATAGTCTGCAGTTTCACTCATACGCAGATGATACTCAGATTTACATTGAGATTCAGAACATCGCTGATGCTTTTGAAAATGTCAATCTGTGCATGGGGGAGATTGATGAGTGGATGATGTACAATCATCTGCAGCTCAATACAACTAAAACAGAGATCGCACTATTCGGCCCAAAGACCAAAATGTTGGTTGAGGGACAGAGTCCCCTCCCCCCTGATTTTAGGGGAACATCTTCACTACTCCAAAAAAATCAAGAATCTAGGATGTATTTGGCATGAGAACCTGGGTAGTGAAGCACAGGTTGGGGCGAAGGTGAAGACAGTTTTCTATTCATTACGTCTTCTAAGGAATGTGCTTCCCTTTATTCCAATAGAGGATAAGGCAGTGGTGGTGGGGGCAATGACCAACCCCCACCTAGACTACTGCAAGAGTCGCCTTGGAGGTATCCCAGCCAAACAGATTGCTAGACTGCAAAAGGCGCAGAATGCTGCAGTTAGAGTGGTTGGTCATCTTAAGAAATGGGACCATGTCTCCACAATGCGGAGATCCCTCCACTGGCTTATGGTGGATACAATCAAGTTTAAGGTAGCTTGCTTGGTCTATAAGTGCCTTAAGGGGCTTGCCCCTTATTATCTTGCTGATAAGATCAAGCATTACTGCCCAACTAGAAAGCTCTGCTCTGAAGACAAACTTCTAATCTTTGTCCCACGGTCTAACTGTGTCTCCAGAGCAGATAGAAGATTTGAAGTATTTGGACCTAGAATCTGGAACCAACTTCCACTGGAGATTAGAACAAGTAAGACACTGGATGTGTTTAGAAACAGGTTGAAAACCTTCATATTCAGATAAATCCAAATCCGATTATGGTGTATTATCTGTCTTTTTCATACTCAGTTTCCTTTTAGTTGTCATATGTGCCCGAATATGGTTTATTCCGTCTGGTGCGCGTACACAATTTTTCAAAATCAAATTACAAGATCCATGTTGAGTATGATGATGGTGCAGATGCACAAACACATTGCAATAGTTCACCCTTGTGTTCCTAGTAATGAGTAAGTATTGTGTATATCCGTTTTATCTGTGCCAACCTTGCACAATAGCCTTTTATGTTGTTTTCCAAGCCCATTGTGATATCATGGGTTCACTCACGATATATATTTTGATATACTGAAAAGTGTATTGTTCTTTGTTCATGTGAAACGAGTTCACATTCTATTTTGAGAGTCTACAAAATATGTTTCTCAGTTACAGCTATGATCAAATGATCATCTTATCTAGCATTGTTTTCAAATTGCATATAAATTTTTCTAATATCATAAGTTAAAAATATTGCACTGTGAACTCCTTTACTCACAAACTATTGTGGCAAGAAGAAGGGCTCGGACCAGAGGACCTGCTGCTAAAGGGGAGTTCTGTGCCTATCAAACTAAACTTAGCTGCTTGTCAGTAGTCAAAAGAAAAAATAGTCTTCTGTCCAAATCCTATCTTATAAACTGGCCCTAACACTTATACAAAGAAAAGGTAAAGGAGGTGGAGTGCCCTGCATTCAATCTTGGGTTAATATGATACTTCCCAGGGTCTTCAAGAACCTCCCCTGATTCTGGGTCTCCATATAATCACAAAGGTTCTTCAGGTTTGTTTAAAGTTCCATAACAAGAAAAAGTAAAAACTCTTAACTTCCAGTAAAAGATTCACAACTTGGGCCTCATTACGAGTACAGGTCAAAATCGGCAGTAACTCCGCTTTAGCGAAATTAGCATTACCGCTGTGTGGAACTATGGAATTACTGCCGTATTCCAACCTGGCGCATGTGCGCAGCGAACGACAGCAGTAACGATAATTCTGCTCAGCAGAGTTACATCCGAAAACCCAGTACATGGCGGAATTTCCACCAGAAATCTGAGGAATTTCCGTTACCGCCATGCCAGTCAGTGGAATTACCGTTGGCGTAAATTCATCATCACGATAAAAGGAAGCACAGCAGCGGCCATTTTTTAAATGACAATCTATAAAATATCTGGACAGAGGAGTGCTATCCAAACACCCAGACAATTCCAAAAATGTCAGAAGGAAAGGTCAAAGGCAGGGTGTCTGTTATGAGGCTGCATAAGCCAAATTTCCCAGAGCAAGAGCTGACTGTACTAGCAGAGCAGGCTGCGGCCAACTCCGAGGAGCTATGTGGGGCCCAAAACCACAAGACGAGCTAACAGCAGAATAACACCATGTGGGCTGAGATCAGGGGTAAGGTGGTGGCTGTAGGCCACGTCCAACACGAGGTCGATGACATGAAGCGATGGAATGATCTTAATGCCAGGGTCAGGAGCCTAATATCCCTCCACCGCCAGGAAACAGATGCCACTGGAGGTGACACAGTAGAACCACTCCAACTCAAACCCTGGGAGGAAATGGTCAGTGGCATCTTGCACATGGTCGGGTCGAAGGCGTGGGCGTGGCCGAGTTTGGAGCCAGGGGCAATCTGGTGAGTGACTGAGTGAAATATGGTCCCATATGTGGCCACCCCTGCAGGCATTCACAAACACACAGACTGCCATGCATGCAAGCAACGTGAACCCCAGCATGCATACACAATCCATGTGAGGGCTCAGGCCACAACAAACTGAGTCAGTGAAGCAATGACCCCCCCCCCTTACAAGACACAGATGCAGGAAGGGGAGCAGATGACGTAGCCAAGTATAACCATTGCAACACAAGTTAGAAGGTACAATGCACATCCACGTTGCACATGACAACCACCCCTTGCCTGCACAGTGGTCACTCATGCACAGGCAACACAGCCATAATGTAATCATTTGACAAGCCCTTGTCCATGAATGCATGACACCATGTTAATTTCTACTTAAGTTAGCCAGTTAAAACCATGTTAACTTTGTAATTTAATAACAAGAAAAACAGGTTCCTGTTCTTAAAATGAATGAACCCAAGTATACATGTGTGTACCCTTGCAGTACTTCCATGGGTGACCTCCACATGTGTCCTGCTCACATTATTCAGATTATATGACATTCAAATTCACAGGAGATCTTAATGGCATTTCACATAAAGTACCTGCATCATGTAAACACATGAATCCCTTTAAACGCACTCTTTGTCATGTTGTATATTCGGGCTCTGAATGATAACAACAACTTAAACTGTACCCCTGACGCTAAACCAAGTATACAACTGGTATATCAGCCCACTCACAATCTGACAACGAGATGATATCTCCTTCTGCCGTACACAGAATTAGAAACCCCTCGGAACTTATAAGTAACTGGACAGATCATATTCAATATTAATTTCTCTAGGGGATATGGAGTTCAGATGCTCAATCCAAAAAAGCTCTCTCTGCAACAATCTTGTGTTTACATCCATTCCTCTTCTTGGGAAAGTGACTTGCACTTGTGCCAAATTATGTTTCGCTTCCAAAAAATGCAAAACCATTGGGGATTTCAAATTCCTTAATCGCACGTTGGACTTATGTTCCATCCAATGTGTCTTTGCTTTCCACATGGTGATACTAAAATAAAAGAACCCGCAGAAACATTGTAGACCATATACTACTTTCATTGAGTTACAAGAACGGGAGTGATGCAATGTAATCTTCTTCCCTGAATATGGGTGTGAGATAACCTTATCTTTGATAACATTGCTACAATGCTGGCAATTGTTACACAGGTGCATGGCCATTCTTACTGTATCTGCCAGGCCCCTTGAGTGATAGTCAGCTCTTATCAAACAATTCCTTATGACTTTTTTCTGTATGCACAAACAGGTGGTGTTGAAAAGAGCCTTCCAAGGGTGGGATCCATTTTTAACGTATCCCAGTTTTGATTGACAGTTTGTTTCATCCTCCTGCTTTGTAAAGAGTATGTTATCATGTAAACTAACGTAGGATATGTTTTGCTCTTATTGGGGACAAACAAGGATTCCAGAGGTTTCTCAGTAACTCGTGCAGCTACTGATTCAATCAGGAATTTCTCTTTCATCCTGCCTATTTGTGTCTGATAGTCCTCTTGGTTCTAAATGATACATCTATATCTGAGGAATTGACTCAGAGGGACCTGCTGAAGTGTCCATGACGGGTGAAAACTGGTCGCAAGTAATAGACTGTTCCGATCAGTTGGTTTAGTAAATAATGTCGATCTCAACTCAGCATTTACGTAATATAGTTGTACATCCCAAAAATGTATTTGTGTGTAGCTATATTTAACTGTAAATTTAATAAGTGGTCGAAGGTGATTCATAAACTCCAAAAAATTGAGCAGCTCCTGTAATGGACCTTTCCAAATACCAAAGATGTCATCGATATACCTAAAATAACATTTCTAAGTCTGCATCCACCTTTCTGAAGATAAAACATTCTGTTTTTCTAAATATAATCTGAAGGTATAGCTGGGCCCTGGTCGCCCCCATGGGTGTACCAGGGATTTGTAAGAAGATGCAATCCTCAAACTTAAAGAGATTGTTCTGCAAGACAATCTTTAAGAGAGTCAAAACAAGCATCTTATCTGCCTGACAGTTCTCCGTTGACAAAAGAAAGGCATTCCATGGCTTCATAGCTTTTTTCATGCCCAATGTTCGTATAAGGGCTTGTGACATCCCTGGTATCTTTGCCAAAAATTGGTTGGTGTCCTAATGTAAGTCACACTAGTTTGTATCAATGGTTGGATCACCCCATCCAGATACTGAGCAAGTGGTTCCAACAAACTGTCAATAGCCGCTATTATAGGTCTTCCAGGAGGGTTCTCCACATTTTTGTGGTTCTTCGGCAGTACATACTTAACAGGCATAATTGTCAGGCTTGTAAGGGTGCAAGTCACAACCCCCCCTAACCACAGAAGCCGAATGGAGTACGACCCTCCCATCTTGGTTGGCACGGGTTCCTGGCTGGTAACTGACAGGTCACCATGAGGCAGCCAATGAGGGGAAGAGGGCTAGGAAGAGGTTGTGGATAGGGAAGAGGAAGCTATTGAACCGGAAAGAGGGTTAGAGAGACTTGATTGGATAGGTAGGGGGAAATAAGGAAAACAACACTGTAAGTACCCTTAAATTGATACCTACTAATGAACATACACTATTGTTCACACCAGTCTGCAAAACTCCTGTTGTACTGATACTTCTGCCCAGTTCTTATTTCTGCACAATTCCTGTTAACCTGATACCTCCCAAAACTCTTCAAACATGAACAGCAAAAACAAAAATGGAAAGCAACATGTAGTGATAGCTACAATTAGCAAAGATAAAACAGGAAGAAGCCACATACAGTGGTGGCTGCATGAATGCTGTGATTCAGCCACATTACAAAACAAGCACATGGAAAGCAGACATCCTAGCAAAGTTAGGAACAAACAGATACATGGTTTCAGACTGAATGCTGCAAGCCTATGTACTAAGCACTCAGCCAAACAATGATGGTGCTGTGCCATTAGTAAAGACACATGGATGCCAAACCATGACCCTGTAACTTTCACAAGGCCAATGGTGTATAACTGCATGGCACATAGAAGTTTATACATGTACATCATACATTCAACATTGCACTTATCTCAGGCCCGGTAAGCCTCTAGAGGTCTCCCCATGTATGCAGGCGCAGGCGTGAAGAACCGGCTTGCTCACTGTGGTCGCTAGGAGAGCGAGTCTGGAGCACAAAGGCAGAATGTCTGCCAAACCAGCATGGTCACAAGTAGAGTGAGTCTGCAGCACAATGGCAGAATACCTTCCCAACCTCAGCCAAAGGTTGGTGAGCCTTCCGTGGCTAGGCCGAGATGCCACAGAGAAGCAGCAAGCAGCTGGGGACCGCCCGCTGCCCTTTTGTTCAAACGTCATAACGGATCTTCCGCTCCCCTGTATGTGCCTAAAACAGCAATAACCAGCACCTGGCACGAGCAGGCACGGAGCTCATGTGCATGCCTCTTCCGCACACGCGCATGGCACGTTGTGGCCAATACTCATGGGAAATGTAGTCCCAGCGTGGTCTGGGGCCCCTGAACAAAACATCGCCCCGGCTTAATTGCCCGTTTCTGGTGGCTCCGGCTGCATATGCCCACTTGAGCCCACACAGCCCCACGTTTCCTGGCAATAAAAGGATGTAAGTTGTTAAGGAATGATTTAGTGTGATCCAATATAAATTCATTGTGAAATGAATCATCCAATGTCTCTTTTATTGATGCCCTCACCTGTTCTGTCGAGTTGTGAGATAACTCAATGTAAGTTTCTGCATTGGCTAATTGCCTTTCAATCTCTCTTTAATAATGCAATCTGTTCATCAACAACAGTGTGCAACCTTTATCAGTTGGCTTCAAGATAAGATCCCTGTTGTCCATTCATTTTTTCAGCGTATTCCTTTGGCGATAAGAAAAACTGGCATAGCCTTTCCTTAAAGATTTTATTTTACTAGACTTTTCATGTATTTTCTTTTGAAAATCATCAAAGGTTGAGTTTTGTATAGGTGGATTAAACCTACTCAGGTCGAATTTCTAAAAACTCAGGCGATTCATTTGTCTCTACCTCCTCAATGGTCTTGTAGTGGGTGACTACCCCTCCACCCCCACAAGTATACTACCAAGGTGACAGACGCCACTCACTGAAGCAGCCCTACGAATGACATCACCAAGGTAATCATGAAGAGGCAACATGGCTGAACACACACACACACGTAGATGTGTTAGACATGAAGAGCGTGCAACCCTGCACGAAGCTACACAGACACTGAGGCCAAACTGCTCTTAGACACGAAGAACATGCTTACAATCACTAAGATAGAGATCACCTACACCCTATTTCTCTTATGCAGAAATACCAAACACACAAAGAATATATAACTGCTTGCTTGATGCAGAATGCAACTAAACTGTGTGACCATGTAAAGCAAGATGGAAGACACATCCATGGTAGATGAATGGGAGCCATCTCTGGGGAGAAATATCCAGTCTTGCTGAGCCAGCAAAAAGAGCCACAGCTCCGACACTAAGTGCACAGTACCAAAGTCGTTAAGAAAAGGCAGGGTTGAGCCAGCATTGGAAATGTAAAGACAGCAAGCAAATCCCAGGCAAGAGACACAACTGTATCTGAATAAGCAAGAAACAAATGTTGCAGAACTGTCAGGTTCTCATCAACTTGCACCTGACACAGAGGAGGAGAAGGTCTGAACAAGTCCCCACGGGCCAAGGGAGGCAATAACATTTATAGTTAAACCTGCTAAAATCCTCACAAGGTACTGAGCAGGATAATCCGAAATGCGATCCCTACCACGTGATTTGCATTGGCGGAGAAGGCTTATTCAGGGAATCCATTTCAGTGGGACAAAAGGGTGCACCACAGCATGAAGTTGAAAGCTAGAATGTTCTTGATTGCGGCCCGGGGAATCAAAGAGTGGTAACCTTATTGGGAAAAGGTGGCACTCTGAGTCCTTCTCACCACCCCCATTGTGCTCATGTGCTGGTAACTTTCCAAAGCATCAAGGCTGAGAAAAGCCCACACTGGTCAATCCCTACCCGCTTCTAACGCTGCTCACACTTTGTTGCAGATGCCACTCACAGCACACAAGCATGACAATTTCACTTGCAACATCTCGTAGGTGGTAGCAGGTGGAGCTACCCGATATGGCCGGACCAATTAGATCATCCATCCCATATAGAATACATATCTATCCATACTATTCACCCAATCCCATCTAATCTGAGGTTTTAGAAATGTATCTTTTTTTTGTGGCGTCACAGTTGAATAAAACTCCATGACAAGCCTGAAGAGGAAAAATGGGAGAATCCCTTGCCCCCATTCTCATCCAAACCATGGCCTAGGACGTCACGGCCCAAGCACCCCCCACGAGAAGAATTCGACCCGCTCACCCCCGCACCAGACGGCAAGATCCACTGTGGCCACACCCCACACGGCCAGGGAGCCTGCCTATTAATGAAACCACGTGCGGGAACCTCAGGTGGAACTGACGTCGACTTAATGGACCAACTCGATTAGAACAATAACCACAAATGCCATCATCGTTAGAGATGCCATGACGACATAGCCAACAGAAAAGAACACACGTGCCACCATGCACACCGGTCACTCACACACCAACCTGCACGAAGAACATACTCAGTGCTATGACACAGAGGACCGTATACACCCACAGAAATGCACCGTTATTATTTTCCACATAGGCCACCTACAGCACCGCAGAAAGGCAAGATGCCTGAAGAGCTCGTGTATATGCTTACAGACGCTTTTTCGCCACTAACGCCATGAAGACGCCACCCTACATATCTACTAATGCATATGACACTCTGTCGCCCCTCGCGACCCCCATATTATGGATCTTGTACCGCCACCCAGAACCTAGGCCCAGGTAGGCCGCAAAGCAAGAGTCCCCAGGCAGAAGCCTCTTAGACGAAAACTGCAAAGCGCTGATCACGCAGAACGAGCCCCAACGAGAGCCCACAGCCAAGGCTGCAATGTTGCAATCTACATGCCAAGCTCCCCGCGCCAAGGTTACACCTGCCACTGCTAAACGCTCGTAAGAGCTGAAATACAAATCAAATGCTCATAATTCTGCTCCAGCCACGGTCTCGCCACACGTGACCAAGCCGACCTGATATGATGCCAAGCCTACGGGACAGAAGAGCGCTGGGGTCTCACGTCTGGGACACAGTCTGCAATAATAAAGTGACAAATTGGACACCTACAGCAATGGGAAAGACACGCACACCAGCCACTAGTCAGACCTGTATATTGTCCATCACTGACACATAGCCACACATTGTTGCCAGCACCAGGTACACCGCAAGCTGGGAACAACGATGGTCCCAGGCCTGGGGGCTCGCGGATGAACCAATACGAATACGAGGGGCGCATCATGACGCCAATATAGTCTAGCCAATCACCAAGTGTCCCTTTGTAACAAATTTGTTGTAGCAATTGTTAGGGATGGCACAAGCGTACCACCTGACCCTTCCTCACCCATTAACACTTTGATATAGGTAACTATACTGATCTTACCACTCGGGGAGCCAACCCGAAGTGGCGCTAGGTTTTGGGGATAGTTTTCCCAGGTAACGCACGTAGCGCATCATACAACAGTAAGAAGGGCGTGCAAGCCCACTAATGATGAGAGCCTCCCGGATGCATCTGGTCTGAGAGTTCGTCCCTGCCTGTTTCTGTAATAAACAGCAGTATCTACCTTGCTCTTGTGTGTGCCTCATACTCCTTTTGGGACACGGGAGGAGTTGGGGCCTCCCCAGCCCCGAAGGTCCGCGGACGGCCCTGCCTGCCCCCTTGAAATCACCCTGACAAGCCTGTAACGAGTTGAGAAAGTATTGGAGAATGCTGCGTTGTCCATAACTTGATCCCTGTTACGAGTGCTCTAAATAAACAGTGGTTTTGTCACACTTTTGGACTCTTCCGTTACTTGGGCGTGAGGATTTCCCCTGATCCAGACCTCTTGCTTTAACTTCACTTCAAGTGGTAGCAGAGGATGGTCGCTAACACCCCTGGCAATATACTGTCTCCTCTGTATTCCAGCCTGCCTCCCATGGAACATCCAGCAGATCTGCAAGGTGGAGTGGCAGATTTTGGGAGTGACGGTGTCCGAGGGCTTCAGCAGATCCATGGAGTGGGTAAGTATGAGTCAGGTAATCTGATAAAATACAGGTGGGTGGGAACTGGGGAAAGAGTTATGTCTTGCTGTTTGTCATTTTATGTTATTTAGAGAGATTCCCTGTTTCCAAGCTGTAGCTAGGTCATGGATGACGAGATGATTCTCTGCGGCTAGGCGTTAGCTTAGGTTGTGGACGGTAGTACCTTATTGAATTTTATAGGAAAAAAGGGAAAAAAAAGGTTGATCCTATGCTGGCTGCGGTGTAAAAGAAGGACCACATGCATTTGAGTGGGTATTTAAGACATATTCCCCTGTGAAGAAGCACAGGAAGACGGCCGTATTTGTGTATTTGTGGTGCACTGTGTTGTAGTCTTTTTGTGTGTCGAGGGGTTTAAGAGGGCACCCAAATTGTTTTACATGCACAGTGGTTGGTGACGTCACAAAAGGTTGTTAATAGGACTCCGAAGGTTGTTGAGCCACAGTGCGGTACAGAGTTGTTGGTCAAGAAAAATGGGAAAGGCATTGTTTTGTAGCAAGGCAAAGTGGTTTTGAAGTTTTGGGAAACAAAAAGATTGTGGCATTTTGACTGGCCTTTAGGGCGGAATTTAGAGTGAGTGTGGCTTGTGTTATGTGCTTTTTGGAAGGTTTTATTGTGGTTTTCTTGTTATGTTTGGGGTGCACCCAGGTATGCAGAGAGTGTGTACTGACAAATGCAGAGAGCGTGTAATGTGGGTGTGGACTTTGGTCAGATTATGGAGTTTGTATGCAAGTGGGGAAGATGTATTGTTTAATTTGATGAATGGTTAATGTCGTTTAAGTAAAGTGTATATGCTTTTTTTCCTTTCTTCTTTGTATCGTCCGCATTTTGGCTTTGCAGTCTGTCTAATTTATGTGCTCTTTGTGTCTTAACACAAAATGTGCCGCTGCAGGAGAACTCCCCATGTGGGAGAAGCAACCTTTTGTAAATGGCTGGCAGGAGACCACATTTCTGCAGCAGGCAGGCTGTGTTTGCCAGCTACAGGGTGAAGAGGGTGGGGGAACTGGAGCAGGCTGGCTGGATCCAGCTCAGTGGGCATTTGTACATGCAGCTTTATTTTTTAACATATGTCTTGGAGTGACAGAAGACAAAATTAAGTAGTAAAAGGACAGGGTTTTGAGCATTTTAGTTGGTAATTGAAGAATGATACATGGGGCCAACCCCGAGAGAAGCCACATTTTGGAATAGCAAGGGTGTTAGAGAAGCAACACACACAAACAATTGGATATAGGAAGAGAAGAGTTTTTTTCTAGTGAATGTCGATTTTGATCACATGACAAATGACAGCATTGCAAGTGTTTATGCATTAGGGAAAGAGCATAAGACCTAGGAACTGTATTGACTAATATTTGAATGCAAGGTAAAGGAGATGCGGTTTTGCTGGCTGCTGGTTGTTAACTTACATGTGAAGATGAGATGGCAAGTTTGAAATGGTGGCTTGGGGAAGAAAGAAAAATATAAATGGCAGTGGCACAAAGAAGAGGAGAAGAGGGGCCTTGGAAGAGGGTGGTATTTTTGGACCGTTGACAAGATAGTGAACGGCTGGCATAAACCTTAGCATGCTTATAACATGTGATTTTTGGGAGCAGAAGAGAAGAGGGCTATGAAGTAGGTTAATTAAAGAGGACACATTCCTTTTAGTGATGTGATCTAAGCCGCATAAGGGGAGCACAGGAAAAATATATTGGGAAAGCATGAGATTTGGATTACAATATATAGGAATGAGTAAGGCTATAGATAAGGTCTATAGGGCTGTAGGTATATGACTAGTGCAGATTGTTGAATAGGTTTTTAAGATTTGCAATTTCTATCTATATCAGGATGAAGCTAAATATTGTATATGGTAAGCAAAGTAGTATTTGACTGGCATTGCCAGTGGAGAGAGTATTAGAATGGTTGTTGTGATATGTTTTGGAAAATGTATTATTAATGTAGGGCTTTAATTGGGCCTGGGCCCAGCCCTAACAGTATCTAAATGCTGCCCCAGAGTCAGAACTCACTGGACTGACTATTTCTATTCATGTTTTTACAAAATATATGGATAATAATGTTGTTTTTTGATAGTGGAGGTCACTTTTGGGGACGGTATTATTGACAACCTCCGTAAAAGGAATTTGAGATTGAGTGGTTTTCAATTAGTTGATTTTGTCACGTAGTGTATTAAGGCGGTGTCATTAGGGTGTTTTTTAATTGGTATGTAAGAATAATGGATTTGTGTTTAAGATTGTATGGGGTGCAGACCCATTTGGGTTTGGTGATTGGTTCACATTTGGATATGTTTATGTGGGTTAAAATTGGATGTGAACATTTATGATAGTGTCTACACACGTCTTCAAACTAGGGTTCATTCCCTTTCATTGAAGACATGCACAAATTAGATTGACCCCAGCAGATAACCCCTTCAATTCCACAGGTCACTTTTTGGTTTTCAAAGCACACAATAGATCTGCTGTTTAGGATTTGGGACTGTGCCAGAAATATTTCAGTCATTGCTTCCAAGTACTGCATTAGGATACATTAGAGCCCCTCTCCCAATTTTTTTTATATTGTGTCACCATTACGAGTGCCTTCTTCAGCAATGAGTGGGACATTTTGAAGGGCACATTACAGTGTACACAGGGCAGTCATGTAGCATGGTGGGGCGAGACGCTTTGATTAATGAAGGGAAACCACTTTTGGAGTTTAGATGCATTGTGGGATGATAATTCGGAAGAGGTAGATGCCTTACCCAACTTTTCCCCACACACACATTGACACAGTTATGACTTTAAGGGTCCCTGGACATGCCAACACATTAGGTAACAAGACAGGGCCACGATGAGACATGCAGACATAATTATGAGAAGTAAGAAGACTTAGATATAGATGTGTGTAGTTTAATTGTGAAAATAATCACCACAGAAAGGGTGAGGAGCATGTGGGAGGGAGAGAGAGAGCAAGCGTGTACAATTAGGACACATTTCCCCAAGCATGCAAGAGCAGGGTAGGGACGTAATATAATTAGCAGGAACAAAGAGGGGGGATGGCACACCATTCACAATACAGTACATGACCACATTATGCCCAAGATCACACAAAGTGTCAGACGCTTGTGCCGCGAGTTAAACCTGCACCACAGACAGGCTGACTCATTTGATAGCTGGAGACGTGTTTATACCAAATGAATGGGTATTAATATAAGTCTCATGTACCAACTAAAAATAGAAAACCGAGACATGGAGGGGTTGGCATCAGTATTAAGCAAATTGTGATCTGGTAGCACGCACAATGGTTGCACATTGAAGGACGCAAAGTTGGAGGTGCGGAAAGAGAGGGCAAAGTACACAAAATATGTGGAAACAGAGGGGTAACTCACAGGGGGGTTTGCCTGTTTTTCCTTTTTGGGCCATGCGAGGGGGAGGGTGCAACACCTACGGTACATAAGGATTTCCCCCCACAATATCAAACAATATTCCTGTAACATGAGCATAATAACAGATTGAGTAGTGGAAATAAACTGTTTGACTGAACACAAAACAAGGGCCAGGAATGAGGGGCTGTAAGGAGAAGCACAATCTGCAGAATGGGAACACATCTGCCAGCGCAAGGAAGCAACGTACAAGAGTAAGTAACACAATATTTTGTATATGATTAACGGACACTGGGTGGGCCATAAGGTTAAGGGATGTCATTCTTTGATATGGCCTCATTGGTGTAGCATATTAAGGTAACTGGAGGGAGCAACACATGAGGAAGGAGATACTCGTGGATGTGAAGGAGAGGTGAGTACGGGTGAATGGGAGGTACTGGTGGAAGTGAAAGGAGTGTGTGAGGTCATCTATTGGTCTTCATGGAAAGAGAAGGAGGCGCAGGTGAGTAACAGGTAGAAAGGGAAAGAGGAGTGGATGGGTTTTTAAGTGTTTGTATTTTTTGTATGATGCAAGAGGCACAGGTAAAGTATGGGACTTATAAGGTGGCTATTAAAGACAACAAATTAATTCTCTCTATTAGATGTAGAACATGTAAATATACTGAAAGGTTATGTAATGTTTTTGTTATGTTTGAAAAGTAATGTTATGTTCTATGAGAAATGTATTGCTAGTGTTCTTGGAGAAGGGACAGAAATGTATATATTAGAGATGGTAGGCAAACTTGTGTACACATATGTCACACCTGCATGCACACATACATCTCATGCACTTGTTTCAGCATCAGGGGTAGGTGTGTCAGCATAGGGAAAGATTAGGGAGGGCACAAAAATCAGCAGTTAGGTTTTGCAGGAACAACACAGCAGGGAACAGCAATGGTCGTGACCCAACGCAGCATAAAGAAGATGGACAAGAAGAAAATGCCACGACCAAGATAGCTAATGCGGGCCTGCCAACACATTAGCATAAAACGACAAGTCCAGCGTTGTTGGAAGGAAAAAAAACAAACATTCTTGGACTTCACATTAAAGCCATCACCATCGCATTTGCCCAGGGTGCAGAAATTGCCTGCCCGTCACATGGCTGAATCACACGGCGGCAAGGCCAAAGATCCACGCGCAGAAGGGGAAAAGAGAGCTCATTAAAAGGGGAGTAACATTCTACTCAGTACTTTATCATTACTTTTTGTCCCCATTTGGTCTCTACGGGATAAATAAATTGAGCTCATGAACATATCCAGAAGAAGTAGAAGAAGTGGCGAAGACACGGACCAGGTTTTATTACTGTCATTTCTGTTTTGTTCTTTGTTTCTCTCGCATGTGGTTAAAGGAAAGTGGGACAGCTAATTCTTCAGTGAAATTAAGAGTGCAACCAAATAATGATATTGAACACAGAGGCAAATTGGGAAGTGAGCATGTGAAAAATGAATGAGATGGAAGGAGTAGGTGAACACAAGGTGAATAAAAGGTAGGAGTATTAATAGCACGTATCAAGGCAATAGCAGGGAGTGCTAATAATAAAATGTATATACACTTTGAGAAACTCACCCAATTTCCTTTGTGTTTCAGGGTAAGTGGACTTTTAAACAAATAGCATAAAACTGGGAAGACACCCACACTGCGCAGATCAAACACAATAAGGTTCAATAGAGATTGTGTTCCATCTGCAAGTGGTGCAGTCTTTAATGTAGTCGGCACAGCCAACGTGTGTTTCGACCTCACAGTCCTTGTCCAGGAACGAACGGCTTACTACAGCCTTTTGCTATTCTTGTAACGGAATGCCGGCCAACTCAGCACTCTGCAGCTATCATTTAGACATCGACAGATGATCGAGATTCACAATATTTTTTGGAGCCCAGACAAGGACCGTGAGGACTATGCAGATGGAACAATATCTCTATTGTACCTTATTGTTTTTGATCTGTGCAGTGTGGTTGTGTTCCCAGTTTTATACACTTTAATTCGGGACTCTTAGGACAGAGAGTCACTTTTTACACCACCACCCGCAGCATGCCCAGTGCATCTACTCAGGCATTTATATTCCCCATACGTTCTTGGCAATGCGCAGCTGGTTCTAGTCTAAATGCCCCGCACATTTGTTCTATTCGACTTTTAAACAAACCCAAGAGGGAGGAATGTGCATCGAATGTCCCTGCACTCGAGCCCACGAGCAGAGACAGAAGGCCCTATCCCCCAACTTTGTGTCCCCCATGATCATAGTGTACCCTTTAACTGACTATCCTACTATCCAGCACGAGGACCCATTGAAGGAGCATTGGACTGATGAAAGGTTCCTAGACTTGGAGCAATTTGCAGGTGTTTAAACCCAGAGGCCTTCGAAAGGCTATATTATTAGTGTCTTACAAAAATAAACATGGTGTTCACGCAGATGACAAAGGGGACAGCGACAAGAGAAGAGTTTTTGGGGTTCAGAAGAAAATGCTTTAGGGATAACAGCTTGTCCAAACGAAAAACCTACCAATGGGCTGTTGAATCCCACCATAGATATTGGAGTGTCACTTAGGTGGCTACCCCGATGCTCGTGGTTGATGGTAGTGGTGTGGGTTTTACAAGATATAACTTGCATACAAGGCAATGGGTGTGGAAACTGGCAACCTGTGCAATTGCACTGCTGGAAAATAATTGTAGCCAGGTTTGTTTTGCATTCTGCTATCTCTACTTCTTTACATTCCTAGTATTACGAAAAGCAACAATATATTATGCATGCATTACGCATATATGCATCTGAACAAGTATATGTTATATGGTATATGTTCCCGTAGTTACCGAAGTAATGACCTGGCTCAATGCTAGTATCACGAAAGAGATGAAGCAGCTCCAATGGAGCGTCATTACCAATTTTAAACACGTAAGTGCTTGTATGACCAATTCGGCACAGACCACTAACAATATATATAGTACCAGCATCTGAGACTTGTGGAGAGAGGAGAGAGAGGCTTCAGGAGAGCCCTGCCACCTGTACTCTCCCACTTCCAGGACATCTGTGGCGGTTGCAGAGGAAGCAGGCTACACTACGATGAATGCCACAAAAGATATTCCCATATGAGGACAGTTACATGAAAACACGGACAAAGACAGAGGGTTGCTGTAGCGCAGATGACGTGATACAATATGAAAACAAAGGAGAAGCAAGAACAGTAAAAGGGAATTGCAATGGATTAATATAGGAAGAAAAGAGGTAGGGGGAATGCCTGAATGCTGCAAGAGATATCAACTACCAATGTGTGGATGGCTGTTTACAGGAGAAAATGGGTCTAAGGGCTGCAGGGAAGTAAAGCACAAGCTCTCCTGACAGTTCCAGTGGAGACGTGGCAGATAGAAAATGATGAGCATCTCAAGGAGTGGGTAAGGAATGTCAAGTTGCTCACATGGGTAGGAAACAAGGCAGGCCCTCTGCCCAGAATGCCCCTCAAGAATAACACCACTATGGTACCAGGATGAAGGTCCAGTAAAGGTTGGAGAGAACAGAGGCTGCAGACATATTTCGAAGGTACATGGTTTGAAGAGGAGGCACAGCAGTATTCACTGACCACCATAGTGCCTGAAGCTCACATGCAGATGCCCCCCCACCCTCAAATAGAGGAGGGGTATGTACCCTGGAGCCATTGAACACACCAGCCTTGATGGTGCCCCCGAAGGACATAGAAGTGGATGGGGTCCGCAAACTGGACACCCACCGGAGGATGAAAAGATCACTGAAATTGCGCAGAGTGAAGAGGCGAAAATGACCTGGAGCACGGACAATCACAGAAGGAACTCAAGCGACCTGAGGGGGTGGTAAAGGTGTAGAACCACAAGACACCCATCAGTAGTGGGGGGGTCTTCAAGGGTGATTGTAGTGGGTGTCCACCCCTCCTCCCCCCACCAGTACGCCACCAAGGTGAAAGATGCAACTCACTGAAGCAGCCATACAGACCATAACCGGATTACATCATCAAAGTAATCATGAAGATGCAACATGGCTGAACACACACACAGACACACACATATTAGACATGAAGCACATGCATCCCTGCATGAAGCTACACAGACACCGAGGCCAAACTTCTCTTAGACACGAAGAACATGCTTACAATCACTAAAATAGAGATCACATACACCCTATCTCTCTTATGCGGAAATACCAATCACACAAATAACACATATAAGTGCATACTTGATGAAGAACGCAACTCAACTGAGTGGCCATGTAAACGCAGCCATGGTAGATGAATGGGAACCATCTGCGGGGAGAAAGAGCCAGCAAAAAGAGCCACAGCTCTGACACCAAGTGCACAGTGCCAAGGTCGTTATGAAACGGCAGGTTTGAGACAGCATTGGAAAAGTACAGACAGTAAGCAAATCCCAGGCAAGAGACATAACTCTATCTGAAGAAACAAGAAACAAATGTAGCAGAACTGTCAGGTTCTCATAAGCTTGCATTTGACACAGAGGAGGAGAAGGCCTGAACAAGTCCCCAGGGGCCAAGGGAGGCAATAACATCTATAGTAAAACCAGCTAAAATCCTAACAAGGTACTGAGCAGGATAATCCGAAATGCAATCCCCACCCACGTGATTTGTAGTGGCAGAGAAGGCTTATTCAGAGAATCCATTTCAGTGGGACAAAAGGGTGCAATACAGCATGAAGTTGAATGCTAGAATGTCCTTGATTGTGGGCCGGGAGTCAAAGAGTGGTAACCTTATTGGGAAAGGCGGCACTCTGAGGTCCTTCTCATCACCCCCATTGTGCTCATGTGCTGGTAACTTTCCAAGGCATCAAGGCTGAGAAAGCCCACACTGGTCAATCCCTACCTGCCTCTAACACTCGTTCACACTTTGTTGCAGAAGCCACTCACAACACACTAGCATGACATGATTTCACTTGCAACATCTTGTAGGTGATTGCAGGCCGAGCTACCAGATATGGCTGGACCAATTAGATCATCCACCGCATATAGAATACATATCGATCCATACTATTCACCCAATCCCATCTGATCTGAGGTTTTAGAAATGTATCTTTTGTTTGTGGCATCACAGTTGAATAAAACTCCATGACAAGCCTGTAACGAGTTGAGAAAGCATTGGAGAATGCTGCGTTGTCCATAACTTGATCCCTGTTAGAGGAGCTCTAAATAAACAGTGATTTGTCACATTTCTGGACTTCTCCATTACTTGGTCGTGGGGATTTCCCCTGAGCCAGACTTCTTGCTTTTACTTCACTTCAAACTCAAAAAATAATTTCAATTTAATCTTTTTCACTAGTTTGTAAAAAATCAATATTCTCCTGCAACAGGGTACTAGTATTTTGGGGCACAAAAGACAAAACTTTCTGCAGAACCCTTTGTTCAAATCTGGATAAATTGTAATCCGAGATATTAACGACTAAGTCCACTGTGTAGGAATAGTTGCATTTCTCTGAGGGCTTGTTCTTTTTGCTTTGTCGACTTTTCCTTGGTCTAAAAAAGAGACCTGCCTATTTGTTAGAACAGCAGTATCACTGCTTCTCCCCCTTGATCTGTTCTTTCCCCTTTATCAGTATGTGATACTCTTTCATCCGATTCAACATTGGAAAGGTCAGATGAAAGGTTATCAGTAAGACTATCCCGTCTAGCCCTTGGTACCTGTCTCGGTCTTTTTTGAAGGCCTGGTTGTCTGCCAGGTGTAGACAATATCAAGTTTGTAGTCGAGTTGTGTCTCTACGAATCTTCCTTTCCTTTCTCATTCTCAAGTTGTTTTTTGTATGTTTCAAATTTGGAATTAGTGTCATCAAGTAGGTTGTAACTGTTCCTGTGTCATAAAAGTTATTAAGTTAGTTTTAATCAAGTTGATCTCCTCATTAAGGTTTTTGAGGTAATTGGACAGCTTCTCAATCATTAAAATGATCAAATTTGTCAAACATTTGTTTAGGATCTGCTGCCACCTCCTCACGAAGGCAGGGTTGTCCTTATGCAAAGCTGGCTCTAATGATACACGCAATCCTCACCGGATGCGTTGTGCTCGGTGATATCGAGTCAATGTTGTGGCATGTAGCTTATCATTAATTTCTCTATGAATAAGCTTTTCTAGCTGTGTAGTCCAGTTTTTAAGTTTGCACTGCCCAAATCTTCTCCTGTAGTTTTAATCAGATTTAAAATCCTCTGTGCATCCTCTTCAGTGAAACCTAATACTTCAGCTCTATTAGTCGTAATTGCATTAATCTTGTAAAAGTAATACTTTGTTTATTTGCATGCAATAAACAAAAAGTGAGCCAACCACAATTCAAATGAAAAAAACAGGAGGTGGAAATGCACAGCTCAGCGTGAAAACACTTTAAAATCTTAATGAATATTGAGGTGCAATGGGGTAAGATCCAAGGCTTAGTGATCCAATTAAAGAGGCACTAAAAAGACTCACTGAAAACAATAAGTAACGCAAATGCACAACTCTCAGGAACTCCCTCATCAGTTTACTACTATTTTCAAAACAGATAAAATCTTATACTTGTAGCCGTTAAATTAAAATATAATTCTTAAGAAAAGTGACATATTATTCAGAATTTAATCTTCAAACTTTCCTCTACAATAGACAAAATAAAATACAGTGGAGGTCATTACGACCTTGGCGGTAGCCATGCCGGTAAATACCGGCATGGCTGCCGCCGGGGTCATGGATTTTCTGGTGCCTAGGAATGGGCAATTACTGGGGCATTACAGCCCCGGCGGACCTGGTAATCGCCCATTTCCGGGCGTCAGAAAATATTACTCCCCATTCTCATTTGAGTCCCATTCGACTCAGTGGAAATGGGGAGGACGGTGCACTGGCACCATTCATGAATGGTGCCAGGGCATACGGCAAGGTCTGCGAGCGGATGCTGTCCCGCCAAGCACCCGCTCGCAGACCTCGTAGTTTGCCGGTCCGGTAACAACGGTGCTGGTAGCTTACCGATCTTGCAACGGTTGCCATGAAAAGGGAGAAGGGACTCCATGGAGTTCCCTTCCCCCTGATCCATGGCGTGGATTTGTTTTTGTAGTTTTTCTCGAGTTGTGAAACGGTTCACACGCTGTTTCTGAACTTGAGAAAAATAAACTATTAGTACCCTGGTATAACGTGCCGGGATACTAATAGCTATAGGACCCTAAGAGGGGGGCATTACCACTGGTAATGCCCCAGGGCTCACACAACTGATGCTTCGGGGGGCATTACAGACCAGTAATGCCCCTCCCTTGGGTTCTATTGCTTTAACAGTGCATCTACAGTCCAGAAATATAAAGAGACTGAAAGCCTTACATGCAGGCTTTTTTATGAATTGTGCATTTTTCTGGATAGAAGGGAATCCATTCATTTGAATTTATTTTTATTTCATTGTTTAAAGTGCGGACCTAGCTCAAGAGCAGCAGAGCACTGTACAGAGTGTGGGTAACCAGCATTTGGACTGGCATCTTTTAACAGTAGCGCAGTACTGTGAGGTCAGTGCATCGGTGTCCATTGGAATTAGTCTTTGGTCAGGTGTTGGTGAAAGAGCCATGTGTTGAGAGATTGGTGAAATTGAAGAATTATGGGTGCATTCCGAGCCGACACCGGGATCGAGTTCCAGGGGGTGGGTGCAGGTTATCTCTCTGCAGACGAGTTGTGATTCAAGCCGGTTGGTCGATTTGGTGTGTGAGGAGCTTGTGCCACCAGATATGTAGAGCTTAGCTGCCAAGTACGCTGGTGTGCTATTCGTGACTACTTTGTAGATGATACATGCAGTCTTGAACAGTATCCTGTCTTGGAGTGGAAGTCAATGTTCAGGATCGAAAATAAAGATTTCCAAGTACAGTATTTGTGAATGCAAAGTTACATGAGCCAATGCAAACAAGTTACCTTTTGCATGTAAATAGCTTAACACATAGCCCTGCGTTAACAAGGTCCTTGCTTATATGTCAGGTGGCCTCTAAATAACTAAAGCATTCACTACTATCCACCTGCACAGGGTAGTTGATGCATAGGTATATTTGAAATGTAAATGATGTCAATTTTTCTAGCACCATACTTGTCTTGATGTTGGAGAAAATCAAATGTTTTAACAAGATTTGTCTTATGTGAAATGTTCCATTGAAATGTTAGTAATGTTCATAGAGAAACCCATGCTAAGTAGAATGTTAGTAGGTTTAGCGTCTATTAGAATATACCATAACTAATGTAACAAGATATGAATGGACCAACAACTACACAACAAACGTCCTAATGAACAGACCACTCCAGCTGCATACATTGCCCAAACCTTGTCTATAAAGGCATTGAAACTGTTACCCAGAATAAAGGAATAGCGAGATAATTGTCAACAAACAAAAACAACAGCAGAGCTGCACAATACCCAGGGACCACCCAAAACACACTAACCATTTTCCCTTTCTTTTCCACACTCCCACACCTCACACTTACCACACATGCACAGATGTGCTAGCAAACCACCCTGCTAAAACACACAACCTGCACATCACTCTCTAACCAAATCATAAACACAATAACCTCTGACACCAAACAACACAAACACTGGATGCCTCCATCCAAAAACAATAAGCACCCAGGGCCCAAAACAAATCATACCCAGAAAGCTCACACGCACAGATGCCAGTTACTCCTGGTTCTACACGCATCAACAGATGAGGACAACACCTATACTATCCCTCTCTCCCTCACAAATCATACCACCCCACTTTATCTTAAAGAGCCATGAGAGGGCCTGAAGACCATGGAAATGGCATTGGTGTGCTGTATAACTCAACTTAACATAACCTAACAAATATGTTCAGTATGAGTTGGCCACCATATCATCTGTTACTATCCGGAATTAAGTGCTCCTTTTTCTTGATTGTCTACTATAATTACCCTGTGCTGTTGCCATAGACCTGTTGGGTAGACCCCTCACACATCTGACCTGAACACCTACCTTGTTACTCCACTGGGATGGCAATATCCATGATAGACAAGGGCAATAGCTCAATTTCACTCTGTCTTGGGAGTATGCCAAGATGACAGTATGACTGTGGAGACTTCGTCCCTGTGCACAACATGGCCAGAGCAACCAAAAGTCAATGAACTGCAACGTGCCTGTGCATACCAGGAACACATTCTGAAAACCAATCACTGCATCCAATTTTCCTCTTTTCGTTCTGTGCTTTGCTATTGAGCGTTTAGAGAGGTTCTCTCTCAGAGGCAGTTTGGATATTGATTTAAAGTGTTTCAAAGTCCTCTTCACTACTGGTAACTGTCTTTCCCACTGCCATTCAGCACCTCACCATGGCTCGTCTTTCAGGACCCCTCAGTCATCACATTGTAGATCTATTCCGCCGGCAGCCCGACTGCTGCATTGCCTCAGCTATTTCCAGTAGGCTGCCTTGTCTATACTGGCTTTTTAACATTGCTAAATCCATAAGGCCAACCTGCCTTCACTGCCGTCTTACTGCTGGTTGGTCTAGGCTCCATAGAGTCGCCCAGCCTACTACATTGCTACGCAGCATGTGGGTGGTCCTGTGGGGTAGACAGATTTTATCTCAATAGAAAGGAGAGATTCACATTGTGCGCACCATATAATGTTAAGAATGGGTGTGATGTTGTTCCAACGTTGCAGTTTTGCATGCATCTAGAATAGTTAATTGAGGTTTGTTAAAGGTTACTTTTAGTGTTAATTTGTGTCTACGGTGATACATTTTATATTTGCATACACGTAGAAACATAATGTAGATTGTGTGAGCATAGTTCGGGAGCATATTGTACAACTTAGCGCAATGAAATTCAAAGGCTAGAGCTTTATACAAAGTGGAAAAAGGCTCTTAAATGGAAAATCCATTGTGAGGGGATACAGTTGTTTTGAACACACGCACATAAAAATAAACATGCACACTTGCTTGTTTGGGGGACTGGCTGGCCAAGGGGCGAAGGTGACAGCTGCAACAACATGGGAGCAGCTATTTGGGACAGAAATTGAATGAAGAGCGATGGGCCCAGGGTTTGAGCTTGGAAATTGTTGTTGAGTGGCTGAAGAAGCATCTGCCACCTGGCAGTGTCAATCTGCGGTTAGTGGCAAAAATTGTAAAAGGGTGACTGGAAGCGAAAATGACTTCGGGCCAATGAGAAGGCAAAATAGATTAGCAAGGAAATTAGTCTAATGGGACAAGGCCAGATGGATTGAAATGATGGCTGCATGATGAAAGGGCATGAGAGGATATCCAGAATGTCAGAGGGTTTGCAGAAACTAGTTAGTGCCAGATCAAAGGAACCTTTTGTTAGCTCTGTATAGCCTCAAAAAGTGTCCATACATAAACCATGCATGTCAGATTTAGCGTTGCCGGTCTGTGACCAAGTGGAATAAGTACTAAAACTGTATTGTATGCCCATGTTAGGGTTGTGTGTCCTTCAGGAAGGAACCCCAGAAGAGGGTTGGGCTTGTTTTTGCAATGTCATGAAATTGTATCTCTAAGGGGATGAGGCCACAGTGAGGGCAGCCAAGGAGATTGTGGAGACTATATTTCCTTGTATTTAACAATTAACCCAATAATGGGGCAGATATTTCCACTACTTTCATCTGAAAATATGCAGAAATAAATCTCTCAAGATGTCCTGAATAACTGTTGAGATGTTTTACAAATGCTGACATCATAGCTCACACCATTCCCTTTTTTGTAAAGTATTTGTAGTTTCATTTTCCCAGCAGAAACACAGGAGTGCAAGCACAAAAATGCAATTTGATGGAACCCTAAAAACCAGGACTGGCAGCATGAATGCGTTTTTTTTATTTTCATGCTAGCATGTATTGTGGGCACCATTTTCCGTACACCCCATATGCAGACTTCTCTGGTCTGCAGCCAAACAGTGGTCCCCTTCCTGTGCCTTCCTCATTGTTAAGCACGCTCTCCTGCTTCTCACTTCTGCAGCCCCCTGGAAGCCTGGGCCTTTGCAGTTACGGTTTATACAATGATGGGCCTTGTCTTGTCTGCACAGAGCCTTAGTGTACAACATGAATGTGCGCTCCGATCATTCAGCACATAACGCTTTGTTATATTGTACGGGTTAAATAAAAGATGTATACCTTATATTTGCACATGATCCCTTTGTATGACATGTGTCTAAGAAAAGGTGTGTGACATGCATTCTACAAGCAGCACCTCAGTTGCAGGCAGTCTCCACATGGATTAATTCTGACACACACGCACACATATAGATCCCCTTTCCACAGACCAGACCTATTGGCTTTACCTGTGCTACTCCTGTGTGTGTAGAGATGATGTGGTTGTGCTGAGCACAGCTGCGTAAATATGGTTGTGTGTGCATGGGTCAGTCATGGATGCGGCATTTGGAGATGGGGGCAGAGGGGCGGTAAGCTCCTGAAGGCATACCAAGATGCCAAAGTGATTCATGGGTGAGCCCTCACCGGGTGGTCAATGTTTTTAGTGGAGGGTTCCACAGTTTTCCTTAAAATAAATTAGCTTAAGCGATCAAGCACAGCGAGAGATGCCAAAATAATTAAGGGTGGTTCAGAGGGTGAGGGGGGGGATAACCTCCCTGAGAATAATGTTTAAAATAATGCGATGAAATTATGTATTTTTCTGCAAAATATGTGAGAAAAATTACGTAAAAAAACACAATTTACAGTTGATTCTCTAGGGTAACGCAAGAAAAAATCCACTAAATGCCATGCCAACAACAGTGCACTATGTTGTAGCACTGTATACAATGTTCAAGGGGCTTCAGCCACAACCTATCCATGCCAGTAAAGGTCAGTGTAAATCGCATCCTTGAGGTTGCTGCCACCATCTATGGCAGCAATGGCACTGGCCTAAGCACTTTGTGATTGCCTTTTTACATGATGGATTTAGAAGCTATTTGTTTCACTAAGCTTTTTTTTGTTGAAACTGTACTTTCGCTGAGCAAATAAAAATGAGTACTGAGAATGGTGCAGAGAATAATATTCAAAACACTGTGCATCATGTATCGTGCATTCTAAAATGGAGGCACCAAATACCTCTCTCTTAATAAAAAGACAATTCCCCCCAAATAGGAATCTTAGATTTCTCTCTGAAATGCGACTGCTCCTCCTCACCCCACAATGCAAAAGAATCTGACAAGGGGGAAGAATCTTGCAGTGATTAGTCCCAAACTCTGAACCCAGCTACAGAAGAGAAGAGTGTTTCGTTTCTTCCTGATGGCGGGGCACATTGGGATAGAATTTAGCTTGAGTGCAACAGCCCACTATTTGAGTGGAACAAGGCAGGAGAAAGCTTAGACTCCTGGGCGATTGCACTTGACTTAAATGAGCATAATAGGTTGTGGCAGGAACTTCACACATGTGATTTAAACTGCCCATTACTTGTATAGATGCCATTTATTTAAAGTGACCATTACTGGCATAGATATGCATCTATGACAGTAATGGCTACTTTAAGTCACATACAGGAATCCCTTCTTGCATATGATATGGTTTAAAGGGACCGTTACTGACATGGATAGGGCAACCTATCTATACCAGTAATAGTCACTTTAAATGACATGCGTACAGGCTGATTTACTTCATGGATATGATTTTGAGTGACAATTACTGGCATAGATAAGGCAACCTATCTAAGCCAGAAATGTCCACTTTAAATCAGATACATGATGACTGATGCGCTTTTGGATACGACTTAAAGTGACAATTACTGGCATAGATAGGACAACATATCTATGCCAGTAATTATGGTCACTTAATTTACATGAATGCAGGTTCAATGACTTCATGCTTTTCATTTAAATCGACCATTACTGGCATAGATGGGAGAACCTCTCTAAGCAAGCAATGGTCACTGTGAATCACCTGCATGAAGCTACTGCCACAACCTGTCTAAGCAAGCAATGGTCACTTTGAATCACATGCATGAAGGCTAAACTGAAGCGCGCCATGTATATGATCTAAAGTGACCATCACTGGCATAGATAGGTTGCAGGCATCAACCTATCTTTGCCAGTAATGTTCACTGTTAATCACATGCATTAAGATTCTGACACATAAACTATCTATGCCGGCATTGGTCACTGCAAATACCATGCATAGATGATTAAAATACACATACACACACATACACGCCCAAACTCATGCCAGACACACTCTAACCCTAACGTACACATGCAACCGTGCCTACACACACAAAGCTACAGACTCACTCAACTAGACTTGCCCACACACACGCACTCATACACACAATGCATTAAACACACATGCAACACATAACATTCCACAAAACACACATTTGCTTTAGGTCTTGTGGAATAGGGGCATAGGCAGGCAGCAGCACATTGGATACATGTAGGCGCACAGCGCTGGTGTGGCCTGGAAGGACTTAATCCCAGGGTGTAAATGGGGCATACATGCAGCAACACCAACATTTATGCCATGGCAACCCTGTGAGTGGCTCTCTGCGCCACATACGCGGGCGTGCCAATCACAGGTTTTACAGAAAGCACCAGTCCTGCTAACATGCAATCAAAACAAACCTGAAGGAGAGTGCTGCACTGGCACCTTTCAAAATAAATCTGACTGAGAACCAGCCCTGGTGAGATTAAAAAAAAAACCTATGAGTGATGTGCTGGGGGAAGCATGGAGAAGACAGGAGGGACAGCTACAGCCTCCTGGCATGGCTGTGGACATCTCATTTTGATCAAACTCATCAAATATGTGTTGCTTTCTTGCTGTCTACATGCTATCTTCACGTTACTTTGCCTGAGTATTGCCATGCCTTGCTTCACTAAATTGCAGCTGGGGACTGTTTCCCTTGTGCACATTATCCTGAATATTCATCGCATTAGTTATGGTGTCCGTCCTTTCTTGATTTCGCCCAAACTTTCTTCTATCTGGCATGTCAGTTTTATCAACATGCTAACCAGTAAAAATACAAATAAAAAACATACTTTTGACCAATACATATTGGGTATCTATAAGACTGTTTTTATGATGTTCCAGAAGGCACGGCTTAAATGATGAATGTTGGAAAGACCTCAAAAGCATCATCATTCCGTAAATCGAGAATGTTAATTAAAGCTACACTATCCTCAGGTGGACTCTTCAGCCTGCCAAAGCCTATATTTAGTGACTCGGGGTTAGTAGAATCGAGGCTAAAATGTCCTGGTCTTCAATTAGAACAAGGTGTGGGAGATCAGGGAAAGCACATCTCCCTCCAATTATACTGCGCAGGCGTGACCCCGGTGCCACCTCACATCAATTTAACACCGGAAGGAGGACACCTTGTGTTTGCAGCCTGCATAATTTCTTTGGTGTTGTGGCACATTGTGTCCTTAGCGTTCACCTTGAAACATCCCTTTGTTTTAACATTCCATAAGGGGAGAACACATGGCCTCTCAAAGCAGGATGAGCACACGGATGTATGCTGCCTTTGGCCAGTGGCAATAGCTTTTATACAATAATGTGTACAGTATTTACTAATGCCGAGGAACCAAGCAATTTGTTTAGTATGCAACCTTTATTTAATAGGTGGCATTTGTCTGAGTGATTATTTTTGCAGGTTCTGGTTTGTTTAAATTGAAAGCTAGGGTATTGCTCCCCTATTTCAGGTTTCTACTCCTCTTCTTCCTATCTATGGGCAAGCTGCCCCCCCTCACCTTGCAAACTGCATCCCTCTCTACTCTCCCCCTTGGCCTCTCTCCTCTCTGCAAATATCACCAACCTCTCTGACCCTTGCCCTTAAGCTCCACCTGCTGGCCGGCGAATTGGCATCCTTGATGCACTCACTTCCTAAACGACCTACCTGTCCAACCCTGCTGAGAAACCACTGCATATATGTAAAAGGTAATCATGTAAACAATAAGCCACTGCTTAAATGTACACCATACTTATGTATGTCTCCCTGTTAGCAAACATCCCTTGATATTACCCTAAACTTCCTGGATACTATCAATGAAGCTTTACAAAGGAACCCTGCAAAGGGAGTACCCATCAGGGTTGTCCAGCTCCAGGCTTTAAAGGCGGGATCCATGTCAGGTTTTCAGGATACCCCTCATTAATATTCAGGAGATAAATTTGTATACAATGATTCTAAGTGTATGCACATTTTTCTTCATGAATATTAATGGGGGATATCCTGAAAACCTGTCAGGTTTCTGGCCCTCGAGGCCCGGAGTTGGACAACCCTGATCCTACATTATCTGTATTGTTGTTCTATGCACAGCTGATAGAAGTGTCTGGCCAACCAATCAAATAAAATACAATCTATTGCAAGTTAGTGTTGGGGATCTCACCATACACACACGTCCACACGCAATAGACAGACAGAGCCGCTCATGCTGTGAACCTCCTTTATTCACCTCTACATAGTAACTGCCCAACTCCCCCTTGTCCCCTCCCTTTCCGCCCTCTTCCCGCTTCCCTGTGTGTGTGTGTTCTTAAAGGGGCTTTGTCCCTATTAATCACGTACAACACCTCCCCCGTGCTTAACATGAAAGTCCAGTTACATCTGTTCGATGAGTCTCACTGGTCTCTTTATTGTTCTGAGAGGTCTCCCTGGGGATTCCCTGCTTTCACCAGTCGTTTTCCACTGGGGTCCTGTTTTGTCTTCCCCGCTTAGACTTTCAGCCGCTATCTCCTGTTTCTCTGGCTCTTCTAGATATAGGGCCTCATTACGACCCCGGCGCTAAACCATGGTGCTATTAGCACCATGGTCCATGCCGGGGTCCGCCATGGTGAATGACGGAATTACCGCCCCATTCCAAGGTTGTCGGGGCGGTAATTCCCCATTCACCATGGGCCCTTCCCCATTCCCATTTTTGCACCATAGGGCTTAATGGGAATAGGGAAGGCGCTAAGTACAGTGCCGCAAATTGCGGCACCGTACTTAGCACCAAGGTCCCTTTGCGGCACCCTACTTTAACGCCTGCTAAAAGCAGGCGTTAAGGTCGGGTCCCACAAAGGGAACTCGTAATGAGGCGTTAAGGGTTTAACGGCGCCGACACCTTTTACGGCGCCGTTAAACCCTTAACGCCAGGGTCGTAATGAGGCCCATAGTCTCTTAAAGAATGAGGAGTTTCGGGTGATGTCCCCTGGTTCTCCGGTCGCAGTGATCATGGGTCCTTTGATGGCTGTGATGACCCGAGGCTCTGGGCTGTAGCGCGTGTCTGTCTTCTTACGTTCAGTTTGTCGGACTAGGACAGTTTTTCCTACCTCTAGTTGGTGTTCTTTCGCTCTCCTCTTTTTGTAGGTCCACTGTTTGGCTTTTCTCTTCTTTTCGGCGTCCCGTTCTCTGATGGTCGTATCTTCTTCTGGTGTGTAATCTTCCAACCGGGGGATGCGTGTTCGTGGTTGGTATCTCACCATGAGTTCGGACGGTGGCTTTCCCGTCGCATCATGCTGAGTGTTTCGGTAGCTTCTGAGCATTCCTCAGATGGCTTGAATGTGGGGTGTCTGCTCTGCCACAGCTTTCTGTCTGATCAATTTGATGGTGGCCATGAACCGTTCCACCATCCCGTTGGCTTGGGGCCTTCTGGTGGTGGAATCCTAAGTGGTCCGCGAACCTCGCAAATTCTCGTCCTTGGAACGGGGATCCGTTGTCTGTCTTGGCAATGTTTGGGATGCCCCACTTGCTGAATAGTTCATCTACGATGGGTGCTGTTTATGTGAATGATGTCGAAGGTATTTGCTTGATGAATGGGAACCTCGAGTATTCGTCTATTATAACTAGCAGGTACCCCCCTTCTTCCAGGGGTCCGTAGAAGTCCATCGGGACTTTTTGCTAGGGCCTTGTTGGAAGTGTGGTTAGTTGGAGGGGGTTCGGGGTTGGCCCCTTTGCTGCAAGTTGGCAGGGTCTACAGTGCATGAGCATGTCTTCAACTATCACGTCCATGTAAGGAAACCAGACGTAGTTTCTAAGAATTCATTTTGTGTTGTCAATCCCCCTGTGGCCCTCATGGGCTAGTGTTACTAGGGTCTTCCTTAGATCTCTCGGGGCTACTAATCTGTTTCTGCGCAGTAATATTTCTTGGTCCGTGGCTATTAGTTCTTTGTTCACTTTGGCTAGCCGATCGAGCTCTTTCTTGTCTGCTTCCTCCCCTCTGTTACCTCTTTTTTGGCGCTCTCTCCATTTGTTGGAGCGGGTGAGGGAGACGGCGGCTTTGATCGTTGGGTCGGCCTTGCTTCTTTCCTCAAATGTTGCAGTTGAGATCGTCGGTGGCATGGCATTTGAGGACAGGTAGGAGATGTAGTCAGCGGCCTGATGGGCCAGGGTGTCGTCTTTGTTCATCGTGGGGTGCCTAGACAGGTAGTCCGCTGGGTTGGCTTCTCCCCCGGGTTTGTGGGTGATCACGTAGTCATATTCTTGTAGTCTTATTCCCCAGCGCTCTATGCGGGGTGGCATTTTGGTTTTGCGGTTGCCAAATATTGAGAGGAGTGCCTGATGGTCTGTTACGAGGGTGAACTTCCGTCCGATGATAAAGTGGTGATATTTCTCGCAGGCCCATAACGCGGCTAGGCTTTCCCTCTCCACTTGTGAGTAGGCCCTTTCTGCGTGTGATAGAGCGTGGCTGGCGTATGCCACCAATGCATGCCGGGCGTTGTCTTTGGCGTCGGTCTGGGCAAGGATGGCTCCGAGTCCTACTGGACTGGCATCTACCGTAATGATGGTTTGTCACTCTGGATGAAAGTATGCCATCTGACGATTGTTGGTGAGGCTTTCTTTTATGGTCGTGAACGCTGTTTGGCAGGGTGCGTCCCAGACAAAAGGTTGGTCCTTCTTCAGGAGGGTGCGGAGCGGGTCAGTGATTGTGGCATAGTTCTGGAGGTAGCGTGCACAATATCCTGCCATGCCTAAGAAGGAGCGCAGTTCCGCCGCTGTCGTGGGGGCTTGGAGGTCGGTAATGACCGGGTCGGCTGTTATTCCTTTGTTGGAGAATATGTGCCCGAAGAATTTGAGGCTGGTCTTGTTGATGTCACATTTGAGTTCATTTAATGTCAATCCTGCTTCTTGGAGGGTCTTACAAACAGTTATTAGGGCATTGTCGTGCTGTTCTTGATCCTTTCCAAAGATCAGAATATCATCACTATAGTTTAGGGCATTCATTTCAGATGCTATCAGGCGTCTGATTGTCTCCTGAAAAATCTCCGCAGCAGATGATATACCAAAATGTAGTCTCTTGTATCGAAATAGCCCGTCATGGGTTGCGAAGGTGGTGATGGGTCTTGAGTCTGGGTCCAGGGCGAGCTGGTGGTAGCCCTGATTGAGATCTAGTTTTGAGAAGTGCCTCGCCTGATTTAACCTGATAAGCATGTCTTCCAGGCTTGGGCCTGGGTGCCTCTCCCTCTGGATGGCGGTGTTTGGGATGTGCATATCGACATATATGCGTAGGCGTCCGTTGTCTTTGGGCACTATCACTATTGGGGATACCCATGGTGTTGGGCCTTCTGCCTTCTCTATGATATCATTGAGGAGGAGGAGCTGTATCTCCTTTGACACTTGTTACTGAAGGTGGAAGCCCACCTTACAGGGGTGCTGTGGCACCGGCGTGATGTTGTGGTTGATGTGTAGTTTGATGGGTGAGTTCTTGAGCATTCCCACTCCCTCAAATAGTTTGGGGAACTGATGTTTGAGGTCTCCTTTTGCGAGGGGTCGGCCTATTATTGCCATGATGGTTTCTTGTGTTGAGGGGTGTCCCTTTATTATTTCCAATCGGTCATATTGTAGGTCAATCAGTGCCAGAGCACTGGCTGTTTGGTAGCTGAGGAGACAGCGATCTATGGATGGGCTCTTGATGATGTGGATCGTGGATGTCACCTTGAGATTGCGGTATGTGAGGTCACATTGAAATTGTCCCCTTGATGTCATGGGTAGGGCTGCTCCCCATTGGAAGATGTGTGTTCTGGATTCTCGAAGGGGGTACAGAGGGGCGATGTCACGGTACAGGTCTTCATTCATGACGTTTACCATCGCTCCCGTGTCGACCACAAACTTGTTCCTGGTGTTCCCCATTTGTACTGTCACTTTGGGAGCTGAGGCGTCTTCGACGTCGACGCTGAGAAGTCAGACGTATTCCCTATCGTAGCCATCTTGCAAGTAATAGGTTTGTTCGTCTTCCCCTAGCTGATGTCTCGGTGGGGAGTTGGTGTAGGGGTCTATGTCCTGTTCATGAGGTGGCAGGGGGTCCCTCATGTATGTCGCTCCGTTTTCCGGTGTTTGCATTGGTTCTCATTGGCGGATGTCATACAGTTCATGATCTCTCCTGTCTGGCTCAATCTGGAGACCTTCTAGTGCCCTCATGGTGTTTGGGCGTTGATAGGAGTTCATGGGATATGTTGCATTTCTTTCGATGGGGCATTGTTGTTGTTCCATGTGTGTCTCCCCTGCGCGGCTAGCAGTTAGTTGGCGAGTTGAGCTGTTCCTTGCACATCACTTGGAAGTGGTTTTCCATTCCGCATCTTAGGCAGCGCTGGCCGATGGCAGGGCATGGTCCTCTGTGTGGGTACTCGAACCCGCAGCGCTAGCATTGGTGGTCACCCTGGGTCCGTTGAGCAGAATATCTGGGAGTCGTTCTGGTTTGTGAGGTCGGATGCCGGGTGTAGGGGCTTACTGCTGCGATGATGTCTCCTTTTTTTGGGTTTTCAATAGCAGCGGCTTGGACATCTACTCTTTCGTATACTCTGGCCAAATCCAAAATTTCTTTTAGGGAGAGGAGCTTTTTTAGGAGGTGTTTCCTAAACATGGAAGATATGCACCCTTCTATTATGCGTAACCTTATTGCTTCGTCATCATTAAAGTTGGCAAAGTCGCACTTAGTTATCTTTCTTTGCAGTCGGATGACAAACTCCCCTCTGGATTCATGAGGTAGTTGGCCACATTGATTGAATGTGTATCGCTCATAGTCACGGTTGGGTGAAATGACAAGCTTCTCGTTGATGGCTTCTAAGAGTTTCGAATACGTGGTACGATCCTGTGGGGGAATCGTGCGTATGATGTTTTTGATTTCTCTCCCTGCCACATTGGCGAAAATGCAGAGTATGTTGGGTGGTTCTTGTGTGCTGATGGCACCTACGAAGTCCTCGAATTTTTCTACCCACTCTTCCCATCGCTGACCCTGGTCGTGGTGTGGATTCAGTGTGAATGGCGCCGGTCGTCTCATTAAGTTGGTGTGGGAGGAGGGTGCTCCTGGCGTTGGTGGCTGGGCATTGGCGTCTGCTGCATCCGGAGCTGACATGATGGTGCTGCTGTGTATAGTGTAGTTGCTTAGGTGTCACGTGGGCACCGGTCTTAACCGTTTCCTGAGGCACTATGGTCACTTGTTTCGTGTGCCAGTATGTCCTTTCCTTATGGGTAATCTCTACCTGCTAGCCTGGTATGGTAGGGCCAGCCGTGTGATTCTCCTTGGCTTGTAGTGTGTTCATATATTGCTGCTGGGTCCTAGGGTTTGGCCTTTCTATTCACTGTCACGCTTATGCTTGTTGTTGTTATTCTTTCCCCCCTAGTGGGAGACGCGGGGTTAATGCTGCTAGTCATACGTTTTAGCATTATTGTTTTGAATGTCACTTGTGGGAGACAGGGTTTCCCCTATTTGTGGGTCATTCCTCTCCCGACCCCCGTCAGAACTCCTTACTTGATGGCGCGTGACCGGAGCGGTCCGTTGTTTCCCTTCCTCCTCTGCGGATGGGCGGGATAAAGCGGCCGGGCAGCCGGGCCTTCTGCGCAGTCACGGATGTCGCAGGCGTGGTCTTCTCCTTTCCGCTCTGGCGGCTCCACAGCTGCTGGTCCCTCCCTCCAGGGGCGCACGGGCCACTTGATAGATGCCGGCTGCACGGGCCCACGAGGTCGTTCACCCCAGGTCGCTGGGCGCTTGGGCCCGCTCCAATGTGCAGGCACACAGGCCCTTAACATCGGCAGGGCACAAAGGCTTCTGCTCGATTGCAGGGCACCTGGGCTACTCCTCTGTTGTAGGGCACACGGGCCTCTACTCGGTTGCAGGGCACACAGGCCCACCTCGCCAGCTGGGCACACGGGCCCCCCAAGATGCGTCGGCCAGGCAGGCTCTCCCACACGGGCCTCTTCTCTACTGCAGGGCACACGGGCCCACCTGAACTGATGGGTGCACGGGCCCTCCAGCAGGGCACATGGGCCTCTGCTCGATTGCAGGGCACACGGGCCCACCTGAACTGCTGGGCACACAGGCCCTCCGTCAGAGCACACAGGCCTCTGCTTGATTGTAGGGCACACGGGCCCACTTGAACTGCTGGGCGCACAGGCCCTCCTGAACTGCTGCCGTCACACGGAGGTTTGTGTCGGCCTCGTCGCCAGTTCTTGGGGCTCTCACCATACACACACGTCCACACGCAATAGACAGATGGAGCTGCTCATGCTGTGAACCTCCTTTATTCACCTCTACATAGTAAATGCCCTACTCCCCTCTTGTCCCCTCCCTTTCCGCCCTCTTCCCGCTTCCCCGTGTGTGTGTGTTCTTAAAGGGGCTGTGTCCCTATTAATCACGTACAACAGTTAGGAATGATCGCTTTGAAGGGCGGAGCCTTCTCTTTTCAAATATGTTTGTTACATTTGTGTTACTTCTTCATTGGAGGGGTCAATCTCTTTGTTTGAAATTGACCTTCAGCAGGAGCTAAAAGCGGCCACAATTGAGGTGCTGCAGGCTGTGCACCCACCCCACGGGTTTTGATTTTGTGTAGGCACAGGCATGGACAGGAACACATAATTCATTGCATGGTGTTGGAGTAGACAAGTGTGTCAGAGCTGACCGTAGGTGGGTGGGGATGCACCAGCGGACCAAGAGAACTGGCGATCCTGGAACAAGATATGAGTGGAGCATTTTGCCCATAAGCAGATGTGTTGAGTTCTTGTAGAGTACATTCCAATGTCAGTAAAGGAATTGAGCAGATTTTGCTATTTTCTCTCCATGATTGATTGAACTAACCTGAGTTCCAGCCAATCGGAGTGGCCTAACAGTTCTATACATCACACTGATCGGAAAGCAGTGTATTCTGTGAGGAGCCGGGAGTGAGACTTCGACACAAGGGATTCATCGTTTTTGCTCAAAGACTTTTATTAAAATAAAAAGAGGTGGAAGAATGCCTCTCTGTCCCTGCACTGCAGGTATTTCCCTACCTAAAAACAAAACTAAGGACCTGTCAGTGTCAGAATGTCCAAAGCAAAATCGTCCGGTGTCCACAGTACTATTCATGCCTTGACGCTCTAACAAAATAAACTCTAAGGTCAAAAGGGTAATGTATTTGGCCTTAAGTGGTTTATAAATGTTCAAAAGAAGACTGCGTAACTCCAACACAAACTTTCCAGGAGGACAGAGTTCCTTATGCCAGAGGGATGTTCCCTTCCTCTGGATTTCTGGATTAGTCCTACCAAAGTATATGCCATCCTTTTCTGAAGTTCACACCATCATGCCTGTGCTGATCATTGATCTAAATAGACAAGCTAAGTCATTGTCAAGGGTCTGTCAAGGGGAGTAAGAAGGCAGATGATATTGGCAAGGGAAATCTGCATAAGATCACACAGGGTGTAAATGCATATCAAACAAAATGCACTCAGGAACCAAGATACACAGGGCTCAAGTTGAGGGAACGCGCGGGTGGACGATGTCCACCCACATTTTTCAGAGTGCGGACGCCATCCCACATGGTATTTTAGAGGCAGTGTGTAAAATGAGAAACATTTGACTGCCTTTTTTTGGAATTTGTGAATTGATGCCGACCTTGGGGCTTGACCGCGGTGACCAGGCAAGGCACTTCACAACTGCACCATATAACCTGATGGAAAATAGCTTCCAACTTAGGGTGAAATGCCACATTTCTGGACTGCAGGTTCCAGGGTCAACATTTCTATTGATTACTGGAGTTTAAAACATGCAGACCTTGTAACGTTTTCAAGACACTATAAGAAGAAAATATCCTCTCTTGGTTTTTTGTGTGTGTTGATTTTATGAAAGGCAAATGCCATTCGCTCTTGGCAATTTGTATGGTTATCCAAAGCCAATTGAATGAAATTTGCATATTTTACATTGAAATGCGAATTTCTGGTGATGTCACATCCAATTGCATATCCCATTTTTTTTTAGGACTTGACCCCTGAAGATACAGGCACGCTAACACACAGGTTGTGGAAGTACGCACTGATACTAATATATACGAAAAAGCATGTAGGGTAAATACTTAGAAATTCGTTATGATTACAAGGGAAGTCAGCAAGCCCGTCGTCCACAATTGCTATTAGGAATGCTGTCAGCCCTAAGTCACAAATATAGTACTGTCAAATGTCTAAGCTCACAGACTCTACCATTGCTTGCTTTGTATAAGTCAAATTAAAGGCAAAACACATGAGGACAAGAAACACCACCTGGGATGCCAGCACATAAACCCTGGTGATAAAACAGGTACCTCTGACAGGCTAAAATAGCAAAGGGAGGATAGTTTATACATTGGACTGTTGACCCAGGGTGCATATGAATAGCTCTTACGGGATAGAGATGGAAACATCGGCATTCATACATTTGCTGGACAGCAGATCAATACATCTAACAATCAATAGGGAACCAAGGGGGGAGAGCAGGGGAAAACCAGGAACAAGCTCCTATAGGGAACCAAGGAACAGGAGCAGGAAAACCAAAAGGGCAAGCCCAAACCTCTCTTCAACCCCCAGGAAAGGGAAAAGAAAGGGAACAAGAAGGAGGAAATATCTCAAAAGGTGTGACTCGGGTGTCAGGGCTAGACTGTGGAACAAAGCTAGGTCAGGAAACTAAAGAACACAGACAAACTGTTCTGTTCAGGAACAGAAGAATGGACTGTGCTATCTCAAAAAAGGAGAATGCTAGAAAGCGAATCCATGAAGCTGGAAATACTAATGAGCAAACAAAATAAAAAATCATGGCATCAGGAAACAGGAATGGAATTAGAACCTAGGAATATAGAACCTGCAACAAGAGGAACAGCCACAAACAAGAACTCTGCAACAGTTGTTGGTCAAAGTTTCGAATGAAAAGGATCGAATGACAAAAGGGTCGAATCGAAAGGACCGAAAACAAAAGGGTCGATTTATTTATTTATTAATTTTTTTGGGGGGGGGGGGGGTTCCACCCCAAACCGTCTTTTTTATGGTAAAAAACACTTTTTTTCCTATATGGAAACCCAAAAAACTATATATATTTCCCCAAAAAAATATGACCCTTTTGTTTTAGGTCCTATTGACTCGACCCTATGGCATTCGATCCTTTTGGATGACCATTGCTGAACTGAAGTAAACAGAGGCTTTTAAAGCTAATTAGCACCCTGGCGGGGGGTGCCAGCCAATCAGGTGGCTACGAACGTGGGCTTCAACCACCGGTGCAAGCCCACGTTCCATCCCACCTGATGACCGGCACCCCCAGCAGCCATCTTCCCCCTACCCTCCATCCTGCTTTCCGCCTTACCACTCCCCATTTACCTTATTTCTGCAGCAGGGGAACTCCCGTCGACCACCGTTCTTTCCTAAACTTCCCAGATACTATCAATGAAACTTTACAAAGGCACCCTGCAAAGGGACTGCCTAAATTATCTGTATTGTTGTTTTATGCACAGCTGGTAGAAGTGGCTGGCCAACCAATCAAATAAAATAAATTCTATTGCAAGTTAGGAATGAACGCTTTGAAGGGCAGGAGCCTTCTCTTTTCAAATAGGTTTGTTACATTTGTGTTACTTCTTCATTGGAGGGTGAGTCGCTTTGCTTGAAATTGACCTTCGGCAAGAGATGAAAGCAGCCACAAGGGAGGTGGTGCCCCCACCCCACCGGTTTTGATATTGTGGAGGCACAGGCATGGAAAAGAACACAGAATTTACAGCATGGTGTTGGAGTAGACAAGTGTGTCAGAGCTGACCGTAGGCGGGTGGGGATGCACCAGCGGACCAAGAGAACTGGCGATCCTGGAACAGGAGGTGAGTGGAGTATTTTGCCCATAAGCAGATGTGTTGAGTCCTTGTAGATTCCATTCCAATGTCAGTAAAGGAGTGGAGCGGATTTTGCTATTTTCTCTCTGTCACGGGGCGAGGAGAAAAAACGATTGATTGAACTAACCTGAGTTCTTTAGCACCCCAGGTTACCGCTTTGATAGCCCAGGGTGGTAATGAACTTAAGCCTCCATTCCAAGGGGGCTTCACTGGGCCGTTAATTTGGACTGCCAGTCCGTTACCCCTGTTCCAGCCTTTGGACCGGGGGCTTAATGCCACATTATGACATATCTTAAGTGCGATCAATGCTATTACCTGTCAGCCAGAGGTGTTCCTTATCCTCCTCCGCCCAACTTTGTCCTGTAGACTTTGGGGTACAAAAAGCACATCTGCGGTGAAACCCCCACAAGTGATATGATAGGAGGTCAAGCAGGAAGTGTGGTCTAGAGCTCCAAGAACACCACAGAAATGTACCTCAAGGGTCGAAAGAAAAGTCCAATAGTTAACAGAGCCCAAACCAAGCACCGAAACGGTGGAACCAAATCAAAGGGAGTGAATCGTGACAGTATTTGTTCACTACTCTGTGCCTTCTTTGCACAAGCCGCTTTTTGGCGGTTCATTTTGATAGCTCAAAATTGTCCTTTTTTCTATTGTTGCCACATTTGATGTATTGCATTGTCCTTGTTTCCCAGGATGAACATCCAATCTTAAGTAGATGCGTCACCCTTAGCTTAGTGAGCTGTCTTGATAAATCCTTGTCAACTTCCCATAGACGAACAAGGACTTATGAGGAAAAATACAATGGGCCTCATTACGACCCAGGCGGTAAGTTACCGCCTGGGCCGTGACTTTACCACCATGGCGTAAACTATGTTTACGCCATGGTGTTTGGCGGATTTACCGCCCCATTCCGACCTTGGCGGGGCGGTAAATCCCCATTTTCCCATTTACCCTTCCCCATTCCCATTTTGCCCCATAGGGCATAATGGGAGTGGGGAAGGCGTTAATTACGCCACCGTAAATTACGGTGGCGTAATTAACTCCATGGTCCCTTAGCGCCATGGATTTTAACACCTGCTAAAAGCAGGTGTTAAAACCTCCATGGCGCTAAGGGACCTCGTACTCATGCGGTAAGGGTCGGCGCTGTTTACGCCGCCGTAAAACCCCTACCGCCTGAGTTGTAATGAGGCCCAATGACAGAAAGAAAAAAGTACAGAGTAAAAGCTAACGTTCCAGCGTGAACGCCCTGCATATCTCTCTCTTCATTGTTTGACATTGGCATGTTGACTTTATCCCCAATTCCCTAACTTCCTCCCCTTCCAAGCACCAGCTGCAGTTAATTGAGATAAAGAGAGGGTTCCAGCAAAGAGCACCTTGCATTCTGCTTCTGGCATTGCCAGTATGCAGGTCCTTGATTCTCCGAGGAGAACTGGACCTAGGTGAACCGGGGACGAGCATAACTCTCTTGCAGCTTGGACCTCCCATTATTTGCTAAGCACCAATCGCATGCCTCAGGTATAGACCCATGTTGGTGCGGGGCTGCAGGAACCCTTACGCACATGGGTGATGTGTGCAAATTGCCATTGGTAGGCCTTGAGGAGTCTGTCACTTGCAATGCATTTTATGTTTCATTCCCACCTCCATTTCACACGCAGGTGGAAATAAAAACCTGAATAGGAACAACCATGCTTCACTTGGGCATTTATGTTTTGGGCGTTACAAGACCGATCTGGATCAAGAGGAATCCCGATCCACACCATGATTTCCTCTGCACCTGACCTCTGAGTGATCTAGATAGGGGGAGGAGAAATGACATCCGGGTAGCCCCGCCTCCCCGCAGAGCGCATTCTCTTGAGGGCAGGGCTTGCGCCCAAGGATGCAGATTCCAGCCCCAGCACTCCAGCAACCTCCGCCTTCTGTGTGTGGTCTATGGTATAAAACTGCACTTGCAAGGTCATTTTTGCATATACTGTTATTTTCATAAATATGCACACCCACACAATGCTTTTTCATTTCCCACTTGCTTGCGCTCTTAGCATAGGCAGAGGGGAGCCTCAGGGCCACTGCCTCTCTCTGCTTGTGAAAGGCATGTCGCAGAAAGTAATACCGCCACTTCATTTGACTTGAAGTTGGACAGGGGCTGTGAAAAGGTAGTTTGCATATGAGAAGGATACCTTTATATAAATGGCCGTATTGTCAGAGATGGCAGCAGCTGTGGACATTTGCACATGGAGGTTCAGGCTCAGACAATGTGACCTGGATGGCGGTGCTTGCTTTGCAGGGTTCTGAACTGCAATTACAACTGCAAAGAAAGCAACCTGTATGGTTTACCCAACCATGCAGCCATGCTGGTGCAAAAGTACCAGATTAGCAGGGCAACATGGAGTGAGGGATAACATGAGTGGACGCCTTGTCAGCGTTGTATAGTGAAGTAGAGAACGAGAAAATTTGAGAGGGAGAAACAGAGGTTGGAAGAGTGTGAGAGAGAGGGTGAGGAAAAGATAAAGGGAGAGAGAGAGAGAGCTAGAGGAAGGTTGAGCGAGTGAAGGAAAGAGGAGGAGGAATAGAGAGTGAAATGACAGCAAGAGGGTATGATGAGGCTGAAATAATGACACACCCAGTTGCCTCCGGGTTAGGTGCGCTCTACAAAGGTCTAAATAAATAAATAAATACATTGAAGCAAGGTCACAGGGTTAATACAAACAATGTATTACTGGTAGTAAGACGTTTCTGGGTTGGATGCATGCTTTAAGGGATTATAACTAAATCGTGCATGTTTTAAACATACTGTGAATGAGGGATCTCAACAGAAATGTGGGATATTCTCTTCAGGCGTCTCACACCAAGTTGTTTGTCTCCCTTGAAACACAGTAGCTCTCAACAGAAAGATCCACAGGTGATGGCTAACTGCTAATCTTACTGAGTACAGTAGTCACCTGGCTACCACTACTCCAACAACACACAGTTCCAGTGATTTTCCCCAAGAAAAAGTCTTAAACATAATCTTCAAAAGTCTATCCATAATTTAGAAAGAACGAAAGCCAGTAAAATCCTTCTGGGAAGGCCTACAGCGTTACTCACAGTCTGGCTCCTCACTCCGACCTCTCTGCTTTCACTGGACACATTAGATTTCTCTCCGGGAGTTCGGCGTCTCGCTGATCACTCTCCTTTTCTAGGGTTTCCTCAGCCTTCACTGGCTCTTCTGGGCTTCCACTAGCCCTGTGGGTTCTTGATACGTCCCTTTTGGTCCTGGGATTCAAAAGAGGCCCTTCCTTGACCTTGACTTCACACCGATTGCATAATAGACCGCTTGTATACCTTGATTTTCCAAATGGCTTTGCAACAGTTCCCTCTTGGACCTTGACTGTACAATGGTTTTATAATGGATGCCTCCCCAACATTGGTTTTGCAACTGGTTACACAACCAGCCCCTCCTGGACTTCGACTTCATGGTGGGTTCCCAACAGTTCCCTCTTGAACCTAGGATGTGCAACCAGTTCCGCAACAGGTGAAAGGGGCCTCATTATGAGTTTGGAGGTAGCCATGCCCTTAATAAGGGGCCATTCCGACCTTGGAGGGCCCGGTATTTCCCCATTCAGGGAACCCGGACCCGGTCCATCCCCATTCCCATTTGAGCCCCCATAGGGCTCAATGGGAATGGGGAGCATGCTAACAACGGGCCTGTTAATGACAGGCCCATTGTTAGCATGCTGGGCCGCTCGCAAGACCCGCTAAGGACGTCTGGTAAACCAGGCGTCCTGAGCCAGGCCCGCGAGCTGACCTCGTAATGAGGCGGTAAGGGGTTAACGGCGCCGGCACCTTTACCAGTGGCGTTAACCCCTTACCGCCCTCCTCGTAATGAGGCCCCTTGTCTTCACATCTGGCTTCATAACAGGTTCCTCCTGGACCTGGGTTTCATAACTTTTGATAATGATCATTTCTCCCCTCTCTTTAGGGTGCTTGTCAGGAAAATTATATTCCTCAACCATCCTGCCAAGGGTTCTTCTTTGTCGCTTTGCCCTCCAATTCCATGGAGGAAGAGGAACAGTGCAGCACAGCCGCTGGATCACTTCCTCTTCCAGGGGCAGAAGGTCTGGATGGCTTGCACATTAGCTTCTTCCATCTGGGCAGAGAGTATCTTCACTTTCCTCCATCACAGCACAAATCTCCCCTTGTGTGTGGGAGTGAGGATCGGCATCACTGCCTCCACCGGGAGTCTCTCCTTCTCTGTCTTCCTGTCTAGGGGCTCTTGCCATTGATATGTGTTTCATAATTGATGTTTGAATTTTTACCCAGATTGGATATGCTCCATTGCCGCTTGTTAAACTATTATTAGTGGGGTCTCAGTATAGGTTTATTGCTTCAGTTCTATTAGGGTCTTGGGCCTGCAAATCCAACACTGAGAGGCGGCAGAGCGTTACTTTGCAGCATTCCTCTCTGCTGGAACTCAGTTTTCATGGGGCCTTCAGAGGTCCCAGTCTACGAGGTGGCATCTGTTTGCTTGCCTGATGGCAATCTTCTTTGTTAGTTTCATTGGAACTTGCAAATTCCACAGGTTTGTGGAACCACAGTTCCTTTCCAGTGTATACAGGCTTCTCTGCGTTTTTGTCTTTGTGTTTCTCTGGCACGCTGCGGGATGTGGTTCTATGGTCCACAGTCGGACACACTTTGTAGCCTTAGGATGTCTTTGGGGGGACAGCGGGCTGGTGGGATCCCATCTTATCCACCCTCAATGAAGAGCACCAGGTAGCGCAGGACCAGCTCAGTCTCAGCTCAGTCCCAGGTGGGAATTCGGACCACTTAGCACAAATGACTTCCTTTGAATGTTCTTTAGAGAACCCGTTGGTAAATGCCTGAGACAATACTAATCGGACGTTCTTAACTTGCACTTGATTTTCTAGGGCTTACCACGTGAAGGGGGTGGAGGGTTAGTATGGGAGGCGTGAATTCTTCAAATTCCCTGGAAGAAGGGAGCTACACTTCAGCCATAGTTAGAGTTTCCAGTTTTCAAATTGGATTTATTTTAATCCTAGTGTTTTTTTCCAGGGCTTTGAAAATAATCTGAAATCTAGGTTTCAGTATTTTCCCGTTTTCCCTCCAAAGAAATCATAAGCAGCTGTGTTTTTCCGGTGTATACAAAATGTTGCTTTGATTGCTGCATTGATGACATGTTGACACAGAGAACTGAGCAGGTATATAAAGTTATTTGAAACATAAATGTTTTCTGCATAAGAAAAGCACCGCTTTCATTGTAAGTGTAACTTTTCATGTGTCACTAACCTCCTAATTGCCTGGCACACTCTTCATTAACTTTAGAAACCCAACAGATTGGCTTCATTGCAAGTTTAAGGGAGGTTGTTTTCCAGTATTTTATTTCTGTAATGTTGCTGAGACTACAGAAAGAGGCAACTGGAGGAAGCCTGCCTTTCCATAAACGTATGGTAAAGCTGTCGGTGGGCTGTGTAAAGTGTAAGAACAAGCGGTGGAAGGCATCATGCGTGCAGTAGAGGAATGAGGAGCCGGGGCATGGTGGGTGCTCCTCTTTGCTCCACTTTGCTCCACTTTGGAAGGTGACTGGAAAAGGTGTATGTGAACGTTTGCTAGAGCGAAATTACAGGTCCTGTAGCAATGAAAGGCAAAAGAAAAACATTAGAGACAGCCTTTCCTACAGATAAACTGATCTGTGAGCCTGAGAAACATACACATGTTCGGCTCACATAAATCTGAGTGTGCTCCCTGCATGGTCCTTTTATTACTGCTACGGCTACAGGTTTCGACCAATAATAATTACAGCAAATGCAAAGCACCCAAAGAACACAGCAAGTAGGCAAGATTGGTACCCAGAATCGTCTCTTCGGTCAATAACGGCAATACTGCTGCAGGGATTTTGGTGCATTCCCTGTGGACATATAGACGGATTCAAGTCTGAGAGTACACTCTGGAGTCGCCATTGAGTTATACCGTTCTTTCATCGACAGGTGTAATTTGGATGGTTTTTTTAACAAGTATTTTTTTTACCAAAAAAACAGATCGAAATATGTAAGGGGGTTGGGAACGTGTATTTAAGAGGTGGAGTGGGTCGGAAATAGTTAAAAAAAACAATAGGAGATGGGGGCTTTAGGGGGCAATCCCCAAAAATGTAAATAAACAATTTGATTCGTTTTTTCAGCAAAAAATACTCGTAAAAAACCCATCAAAATTACAACCATCAATGAAATGACATAGAACCGCCATTGACACATGTAATTTGAAGCCTTCTTCCTGGCGAGAGGTCTCTTGGGATCTATTAGGATTGGTCATCCTGCTGTTCGTTTTACAACCAACTAAATAAGAGATCTTTGATGAGTTTTTTTACTGTCGATGGCTGGCTCTCTATCCCAGACAATCTTCTGGGGCCAGCAGAAGTGGGGATTCTAACAGAGCATCTTCTTCTAGCAGGGATTGGTTTTCATTAGTCCAATCTTCTCTAGGGCAGGATCAGCCAATCTCCATAGGTTCCTGTTGAAGATTCCATGAACGCCGTCATGACATACGGCCGATCTGGCCACAGGAAAAGAAGGATATGAGAGTTTGTGTTATCTATGTAAACGTTGGTTTCAATGCTCAAGTAAAAGTAGTGGTGTTAGCGGTTTGAGAATTCCTCAATATTTGGTTCACCCATGTAGTTACATTTCCTTCGGTTGGGCAGAGGAAAAGAGGATTCCCCCTGGAAAGATTTATTACTACTTTCTACTCTTGGGTGTTGTGGGGGTACCTTCTGGGTTGGCACATTCCACAGTTATATATTATAGTCCTTGTCAGAGAGTGTTGAACCCCCTACATGTTGGTGTCCCATAGGCTTACTCTGTGGTGGGTGCATACATTTCTCGCACAGGAAGTTGCAGTTGAGTAGGCAATGATATTTCAAATTGCTCAAGGCTAAGTCGGATTGAATCCTCAATTGTTCCTGCCAACTGCCTGTGAGATTCATTAGTTCTCTTAACTTCCTCCAATAGTAATCATTGTTTTGGCACTATGTTGTAAAAGACTCTTCTTAAGGGTTCCATAAGAGCGTTGTCCTTCTGGATTTAACACATAACAGGTGTCGTGAAGGTCACCTAAAAGTAGTGGGCCCAGGCTGCATGTGTTTTTCTCAGAGGATGAGGCTGGAGTGGTTGCGATATGTTTGTAGTTGGACAAGAGCGCCCAGAAGTCTTACCCTTAATTGAAAAGTTGTAACGGGCCGGGGGAATGGCAAGACCCCGTTACAGCGGTGTGAAGTAGCTAGAGGGACTTTTTGTGGCACTTATCGACAATCACTTGGTTGGCTGTTCAAATATTTAAAACACCCACCAAGGTGGATGGATTAATTGTGCCACTTGATATTAATTTGTTGGGTTCCCTAATATGGAAGACCTGGGTGGTTAATTGAGCTAGTCCCTGTCGGAAAAGGGAAGTTGACTTTACACATCTTCTCTTGTTGTTCCAGTGATCCAATGGGTGTGGGATAAGCCACTACACCAGAGTGGAAGCTGTAGATGGATTCTACGCTGCCTAGCTGCCTATCGTCTACCTTCATCCGGTAGAGTAGGCAGACTGAGAGCTACTAGGAGGATGGGATCTGGATGTCTCGATATGTGGTGTCAACCTCACTTAAAATGGGCGGCTTTAGGGTTTTTTCTTTAGGGTAGGTTTTATTCAGGGTAGTTTCTTAATATTGTCACAGCATATGGCCTTGCACGTTGTCTGTGAGTCAGTTCAAAGCTATCAGAACTTGGTCATATCCAACTTCTACCATCAATTTGGGGCGAGGCTGAGTAAATGATACAATTGACACAAGGTTACAGGGTTAACAACACTCTTTTATTAGTGGTAGTAAGAGGTTCCTGGGTTTGATAAACACTTAAAGGGAATATAACTATATGATGTAGGTTTTGAACAAAATGTGCACAAGGGATATCAACACCAATGTTGGGTATACCCTTCGGACGTAGTCTGAATATGCCATTGACTCCCTTGAGAGAACCTAGCCTACAACAGAAAGTTCCAAAGGTGATCAGCAATGAAAGGTGCACATTCTAGTCTTAGTGTGTCCTCTAGCCCACTGGCTACCCTACTGTCATGTCTGCGCCATGGGCGCATACATTGGCGGTCATTATGGACTAATGGTTATTCATTTATCTACAGAAAACTCTTGGATCAACCGCTATTCACTTCTTGGACCTAATTTCCCATTTGCGAGACTTTGGTGCTTTTCTATTTTTCCCAACAAACTACACTTACCACAATGCACTTGGCTATAACTATCTATTCCTGGCTATTCCTATTTGTCATCATCGGAACTACAATCCCCAGAAGCCCTAGGGATCAGCTCTGCTTCCACCAGCTCAGGAACAGAGAGGGAGGAGGCAGATTGTATGCAGGTGTGCTGATCCAGGTGCGACCAATTAGCCTGCCTCTGTGCTGGGCAAGGCGGTATAAAAGCTGCTGCCTGCAGGGGCTCAGTCTCTTGCATTAAGAGTCCTTATAGCACCTTTTTGCTTTGAGCTACGGATCTTTGTATGCGGTTCCTCCTTACTCCTGCTTTGGATCCAGTGCCCTGCCGATCACGCTCTGCTGCTTTCCAGCCTCCGCCTTTGCCCTTCCGGGCTCCTGCTTTGCAGCCGATCACGCTCCGCTGCTACCTTCCGCCTTTGTCTTCCAGGCTCCTGCCTTGCAGCCGATCACGCTCCGCTGCCTTCAACCTACAATCTTCGTCCGCTGGGCTTCCTGTCTTGCAGCCTGCTACACCCTGCTGCCTACAGCCCTAGCCTTTTGGGCTCCCTGCCTCACAGCCCTGCTTCTCTGGGTTTACTCCTTGCTGCCCGGCCCTTCTGGCTCCTTGCCCTGCAGCCTGCTTCACCCTGCTGCCCTAAGCCCTTTCCTTCTGGGCTCCCTTCAATACAGCCCTTCTCCTTTGGGCTTGCTCATTGCTTTCCTGATCCTCTGAGCTCTCAACCTTGTACCCTACCGTCCTCTGCTATCCACAACAGTTCACCTACATTATTTACTTTCAGTTATTGCAGTCCCCCTGTTTCTTGACTGCTGCTCCCTTGCTTTATTCCTTGTTTTCTACCCTCTGTTATTTATCCCTATCCAATCCTGTTATACGGCTTTCCCTTCATTTCCTTCTGCTAGTTTGCTTATCGACTTCCTTTTCCTGGATTTGTCTGTTAGTGTCTTCTCTTGTACTGTTTGTAGATCCCTTTGTACAGAGCTTGTCTGTTGGTTTCAGTCAGGCAACCTCTGCCTCTTCCCTTGTCTCGTTTCTGCGTTACAGATACCCATAGCTGTTGTTCCAAGCCATGAGCAAACAGCGTGGGCCTCTGTTATAGCAAACTGTGCAGAAGGCTAGAGTTTTTCCTAAGGTCCGTGGAATACTCTTTTCCTATATCTGCATACACCCCAAGAGGGAATCCATTCTGTTGTACCTTATTTCGTTGCTACACTTGCCCACTCTTCGTTCTCTTTACTTTCAGCTGTGTGTGTACTTATCTGTCCACCTTACTTCGGCACAACCACCCAAACCCTTCCTGGGTGTCCTGTGCCACTCTTAACAGAGTGCCATCCGTGACACCTACTCGAACAACACAAGGTTCCAATGATTGGCCCAAAGGAAAAGTCTGGAATCTACCCTTCAAAAGAATTTACCCTGTCTAGAAACAACAAAAAACAGACGTATCCTTCTGGGAAGGCCTTCAGCTACTACTCTGAGTTTGGCTCCTTCTCACTCCTCACTCTTCTCTTTAACAGGACTCTACACTTCGTTCCAGAAGTTCACAGTCTCGTTGTTGTTCTCGTTGTTCTTTTCCTCTCTCTAGCCTTTGCCTGTCTTTGCCACTGGATCTTCTGGACTTCACCTATCCCTGTGGATTCTTGGTAGGTACCTGCTGGGGCTGGGCTACACAACAAGCCCTTCTTACGCCTCGTCTTCACACTGGTTTCACAATAAGCCTCTTCTGGACCTTGATTTTGCAACTGGTTTCAAAACGGGTCTCCCCTGAACCTTGCCATCTCAGTGGTTACACAAAGGCTGCCTTCTAGACCTGTCCTTCACAACTGGTTACCCAACGGGTCCCTCCTGGACCTTTACTTGACATTGTGCTCAAAATGGGCCCCTCCTGGACCTTGGCTTCATAACTGGTTTCACCACGCGTGCCTCCTGGACCTTAACACCACAGTCAGTACACAAGAGGTCCATTCTGAACCATGGCTTAAATCTGGTTTCACAACTGGTACTGCTTGGACCTTGGCTTCACTGTAGGTTCACAACAGGTCCTTCCTGGACCCTGGCTTCACTGAGGGTTCACAACAGGTTCTTCCTGGACACTGGCTTCACAACTGATTTCACAACAGGTCCCTCCTGGACAGCTCACCAGTTGTGGAGGTAGGGCGGTCAAACTGAAGCATATCATATTGTTAAACCACGTCTCTGTGATGCAGAGAATACCCGGTGGGAGCTCACTTTGTTCCAGGTTTTCTCACTATCAATCCTCCAACACACCAGACTCTTCCGGCATCACCCGCGCTCCCCTATCCGTTACACTCGTTCAAGTGTACGGTGTTCAGTAGGACCCAGAGCCCCTCTCATACAGTGAGTGTCTCTTTCTTGGGTTTCGGGTTTCTCCTCACATTCTCATACTTACTCGTTCAGTCTTTTCAGGATCCCCCCCCCCGGCGCTTCGAGAACCAGGCTCACGAGCAGATCCTTACTCCACGCTCACCCTCTCCATCACTAACGACCGTTCAGGTCAGACTCCCGTAAGGATTCTCCTTTCCTCTCCTTTCATAGTTTTCTCACTGTCCATCATCCATCACTTACCTGTCCTGTTTTCTCCCGTAGGGCTTGTGCCTCAACCCATTGAAGATGCACATGTAAAGGGATTCCATCCATCCGAGAAGCCTCCATCAGCTTCATCAGGGTTTTTTCCCCCAGAGGGTTTCCCTGGGGTTCGTGCCTCCCCTCCGTGGGTATTCGAACTGCGGTGGGGGTGCAGACTCCTCCGGGAGATTCTTGCTTTCTGCAGTTGCTGCTCCCGTGTTGGCCATCTGACCAGGTTAGTGTGATTGTGAGTTACTTAATATTTGCAGATGCAAGGCTCCTATGTAGTTGAAATGGTTGCACTATCTGGATTACAACAGTTATTCAGAATTTTCTTAGTGGTCTTCCACTACCTTCTTTCACTGTGGTTGGTTCACTGGCTTTTCCTTTCCTTCCAAACAGTTTCTCATCCCTCACCACTCCCAAGCGCAGGGCAGACATCCATTTGGTGATGTTCTTGTGGTGGGCCACTAGGGCATTTCTGGAATTGTGGATCTGCAGTCATGGCTCATCTCAAGCATTTGTCCTTACTAGTATGTCTGACATCTGGGGTGCTCTGGGCTTCCCCTCTATTCACAACCTCGTGCTCAAGGGCTCCAGTGGTTCCTCTCTTTCTCCCTCTCTCTCTCTTTCTCTCTTTCTCTTCTGTTGTCTAATACACATTCTTTTCTGGGCTCCATGGAGCCTTCCAGTGCTCTCCAAACAATGTGGGACAGGCCCATGACACGAGAGGTCACAAAGGCCCAGATGTGGGCCTAGAGAGGATGGTAGGATGAATGAGTGGCCAGCTACACTGCTTCTGTTCTTGGGAAGGGTTGCCCACACCTATAGACTCAGACACCTATAGACTCAGTCCTCTAATCCTTCAGCCTTCTCTTTACCTCTCCTGCTTCCTGATCTTCTTCTGTCTCTTTTCACTTCCATTATCAACTCCTCTCAAAGGTACCCGTCTTTTCTCTGTTTTCGAACCTTATATCTTCTCTGCCTCTTGTCTGAGGGTACACTCCCTCCTCGCTCAGACCCCAATCTACTAACCCAAAAAATAGGTCTGCTTCTGCCTCAACCTCCACCTTGTTTTCTCCTCTTCCGGCCTCCCTCTAAGTGTTACCCTTTTACCCACTCCTCTCCTTGCTATTCCCCAATGTCGAAGCCGTCTCTATGCCAACTAACCATTGGAACAGCATGACTTGACTGTCTCTATACCGGCTTGACCACAGAAAAGTACCAAGAAGCCTGGCTTGACACTGTCTACCCCAAGGCAAGCAATACAGGTATTTGCTGTGGTCCTGCCTCCTTGTCCCGACTTAAAGGTCCCTAGTGACTGATAAGAACCCACTTTTTGGGCCTCATTACATGTTTGCCAGTATCCTTCCGGTATTACCGGTGGGATAACAGCAAACTGTAATAGGCTTTCTACCTCCTAGTCTGCTGGAATTATCAGCAGATATCAAGTGGCGGAAACTCTGGTAAATCCTATAGGACTCCATGGGAGACTTGCCAGTGTTATCAGCATCGGTATTAGCAAGGTGGTAATACCAGCAGTTTTCTGCCGCTAGGGTGGCGGAAATACCTCCAGCTCAGAGCTGGAGGTAAATTCACCACCCTGCTGGTAAATTTGGAGTGTGCCGGCGTGGTTATGTGACGGTATGCGGTAATACTAGCACATTATTACTGCACTGGCACACTCATAATGAGGTCCTTTGACTTTAGAACACATTAACACACTTCTGACAATTGCTGCTCAAATCATTTGCATGCACCCCTGTCATCACCCAGAGTGCCCCCTTTCTCCGCAATGTCAGTATTCTCTGTGTTTCCTGTACAGGGGTGGGCCTTTAGCATGTGTGCATTTTTGTTAGTTTAATTAAGGATCCTATTTGTATAGAACCTTGGTTGGACATTCTTTTATTTTGGTACAAACGTACTATTGTTGCTTGTGTTGTATCTGTATGACATCACACCCCTCCTGGACAGCACAGCCTGTCACCGACAGACATCACCCGAGAGGTGGAAGAGGTGTTCCTGCCGGACTGTGCCGGTGTCACCTTGATGATCATTAGTCATTTCGTCACAGTTAGTGTCCCCATGAACACGGAAGCCTTTCTGGATGAATTGAGGAGCTCATGTGGGGGATTTATTGGTCGGCTTTGGACTTGTGCTGCAGGTGACAGTAATCTTAGTGCTTTTGATGTTTTGTTGTAGGCAGCTCTGTGCCATGACCACCAAACAGGTGCGTGGGGTCCCCCGTTTCTTATAAACATGTTAGTTCTTGTGTGCCCTATAGGGAGTTAATTATTGACCATAGTCCAGTCCTTGCATGGCAATATATGTTTCATATCAGTCGATGTGATATGAATGACTCTGGGAGTATTGTATTTAGATCGCTATTAAGGTATCAGAAACTCGTCTTTATTAGCACATCCAGTTGTAAGGCTCTGTTTTCTTAAATGGTTCAGCTTGTGGTTGTTTCTGTAATTCGTTGTGTCGTTTGAGGTGTATGTCATGCATATAACCACACAACTACCAGCCGTTTGTTTTTCAGACCTTTCCAGCAGAGAGCAGCAGCATGTAAATGAAATCCCTGAAGGCCAGTTTACTACTCAGGCAATCCTGTCTGCATATTCTCATTGTGGCGTGTGGTGTGCAGATTATTCTCAGAGAACGGACTGGCAAGGGATTACGGATGCCACATGGCTGAACCTTTAATGTGATGCCTTTGCTTGCTTACATTATGAAACCGATTTCTTATACCCGCGCGAGAGCAGTGCGCCTTGCATCTGGGAATTGGGAGCGCTCTGCTAATGACCCCATCGCGCTGGCTGGCAGGCGAATCGAAGGCTTGGCGTGACAGAAAGCCGACGCCTAGCCCGCCTCACCAAAGGCCCTGATGCTGCATTTTCATTAAAAGAATAATTAGGCTCTCAGCACCACTCATCGGTCTGTTAGTGCCAAAGAGGTGGGAGCCAAAATGTGAGGGCGTCAGCAGGGACGTCATTTCACCAAAATGCCAGGGGTAGCAGAAGTGACAACACACGCATCTTGACCTCTGATGACATCACAGGAAGTGATGTAATTTGACCCCACCCGGTGAAGCCCGCGGGTGAAAGGGCGCGGGTGTTTGCGGCCCGCAGGGTGTTTCGCTTGGCCCAGGAGGGCCTCCATACTGAAGCCACGCCCCCTCCACTACTTTTGCTCGCCTCCCGCACCCGCCAGGGTGAAGCCCGCGGGTGAAAGGGCGCGGGTGTTTGCGGCCCGCAGGGTGTTTCGCTTGGCCCAGGAGGGCCTCCATACTGAAGCCACGCCCCCTCCACTACTTTTGCTCGCCTCCCGCACCCGCCAGGGTGAAGCCCGCGGGTGAAAGGGCGCGGGTGTTTGCGGCCCGCAGGGTGTTTCGCTTGGCCCAGGAGGGCCTCCATACTGAAGCCACGCCCCCTCCACTACTTTTGCTCGCCTCCCGCACCCGCCAGGGTGAAGCCCGCGGGTGAAAGGGCGCGGGTGTTTGCGGCCCGCAGGGTGTTTCGCTTGGCCCAGGAGGGCCTCCATACTGAAGCCACGCCCCCTCCACTACTTTTGCTCGCCTCCCGCACCCGCCAGGGTGAAGCCCGCGGGTGAAAGGGCGCGGGTGTTTGCGGCCCGCAGGGTGTTTCGCTTGGCCCAGGAGGGCCTCCATACTGAAGCCACGCCCCCTCCACTACTTTTGCTCGCCTCCCGCACCCGCCAGGGTGAAGCCCGCGGGTGAAAGGGCGCGGGTGTTTGCGGCCCGCAGGGTGTTCGCGGATCCGTGGGGGACCAGACTGACCGGCCCATAACGTCCTGGACTGCTCCGTGGGTCTTCAAGGTGAGCAAAAGCCAGCCATCATTATTCCTGCCAACCTTCCTTTGGAGTACCTGAGGTCCCCTGTAACAGCCAAGCCCACATGCCCTCAACAAGCCCCCAACAAGATTCTTACGCGGGTCAAGGGCGCGGGGTGTTGGTGGTCCGTGGAGAACGTTGTCTGTCCCTGGAGGGACCTCTTAAGAGACACCTAAGAGACAGCCATCAAGCAACCCCAAATCTAACTGCTGCCAAGGGGGGGACTGAGATCGTCGACCATGACTCTCCTAAAGTCTCTAAGGTCCTTGAAGTCTCATGCTGAGCCAAGGAAAGTTCCCTCTGTTTTGCCCCTTCTCCCCCCCCCCCCCTTGCCTCACGTCTGCTCCCCATGTCAACGGTCCTAAATCGGCTCGCAAGATACTGGTTGTCAGGAGACAGCGCCAACAGGGCCATACAGTCAAACCCCCCAACTCGGCCCCCTTGAATTCCGTTGAGGTCGAGCTCTCTACACCCCAGTTCCCCACGATACCCAGTGCCTTACTTGGGATTCCTGTATCCGACCAACCCTGTTTCGAGCAAGAGCAAGAGGGGGAACAAGAGTGGGAAGTGGCCGGGCCTGTAACATTGGAAAGCAGCTGTCCTCTACCAAATCCTACCCCCGGAACCCTCAGCATGGTCCCTATCCCAGTCCCTTGCTCTAACCCTGGCTCTTGCACAGAGGTGGGCCTGTCCAGCTCCACCCCTGACTGCTCACTCAACGAGGGCAGCTTGCATCCTTGCAGTTCGCCTATTGTCACACCCCCGCTGAATCTATCTTCTGATCATAGCAGTCTCTGGAGCGATTATATGTCATCGTTAAGCCCTTCAGTCAGCTCGCTTTCTCATCCATCCTTACTCGGGGCTCCAAAGCAACAACCTGATGACCCCAATTCCGCTATAAAACAAGCCACCGACCCCCCAATTGGGGGTGATTCTACAGCCAGGGTGTGCAATTGTGTATGCATCCAAGTGTTGGCTGAGTTGGCAGTTATTAAAAATCTGCTCTCAGTCCTCATAGGAATGCAGGGGGAAAAGCAGTGCGAGGGGGAGCCCTGTACCATTCCAATAGCTCGCAAAGGGCCCATCGTCTCACCCATGGCCCACCCCCTGGCACACCATCAGGAACAGGCCCCTATGTCACCCACGTTCACTGAACCTTGCTCTAGCTTGGTGCTTGGGAATCTACAAGCAGCCAAGGGTATCAACCCCAGTACTTGTGTTAAGCCTAGAGTGTCCATGGGGGTGCCACAACCTAAGGAAAAATCTATATCTCGGGAGGACACTGCACCAAGTAAATCGGGCCCTAAACGCCTCACTCCTGGAGAGGGGAGAGCTTATGGCCCGTGGCGTAGTGAGAGGCTACCTCCACCCTCTGGCCTAGGCCGGACCGGACAAGCTACCATGTACCTGCATGGCGTACCCAGGTTGGCAAGGGACAGGAAGGAGTCTAGGGATGCCCTCCTCAACAAAAGTCTACATTGGCTGCGGTCCGTAAGAGGCTGCTCTTTTGTGTCCAGGGAATCCTTGGCAGGGTGTCGCAGAATGCCAAGAGTGGACAACCAGCAGGGTGACATTGTGGAACTTGCATTTTGGGACTTGGGAGTGGCAAGGGCGGTCCTAGGTCAACGTGGGGGGTCTAGTTGGTCACCCAGGAGTGGTATTCTAATTAGTAGTCATCCTCAAATAGTCCCTGAGTGCCCCCCGAGGTTAACTTTGAGACCCTCCCCCCTGTCCGGTGCTAACCTCACCCCTTTGGGACGTCATGGGTCAGGTTCCTTGGGGGACAGGCCCTTGTAATGGGGGACGTCTTGATGATAATGGGGCTCCTAGTTTTATTTATCTCCCTCCTCAACGATTTTTGATGGGGTGCATTCTGTTATCTCTTGGAATATTGAACGTAATTGTTTTTGTATGATGTTTTTTGTGTTTGATGGATTTCCTTCGGAATCCGAATAAACTTGTTGACTATGACTATAAACATGTTAGTTCTTGTGTGCCCTATAGGGAGTTAATTATTGACCCTAGTCCAGTCCTTGCATGGCAATATATGTTTCATATCAGTCGATGTGATATGAATGACTCTGGGAGTATTGTATTTAGATCGCTATTAAGGTATCAGAAACTCGTCTTTATTAGCACATCCAGTTGTAAGGCTCTGTTTTCTTAAATGGTTCAGCTTGTGGTTGTTTCTGTAATTCGTTGTGTCGTTTGAGGTGTATGTCATGCATATAACCACACAACTACCAGCCGTTTGTTTTTCAGACCTTTCCAGCAGAGAGCAGCAGCATGTAAATGAAATCCCTGAAGGCCAGTTTACTACTCAGGCAATCCTGTCTGCATATTCTCATTGTGGCGTGTGGTGTGCAGATTATTCTCAGAGAACGGACTGGCAAGGGATTACGGATGCCACATGGCTGAACCTTTAATGTGATGCCTTTGCTTGCTTACATTATGAAACCGATTTCTTATACCCGCGCGAGAGCAGTGCGCCTTGCATCTGGGAATTGGGAGCGCTCTGCTAATGACCCCATCGCGCTGGCTGGCAGGCGAATCGAAGGCTTGGCGTGACAGAAAGCCGACGCCTAGCCCGCCTCACCAAAGGCCCTGATGCTGCATTTTCATTAAAAGAATAATTAGGCTCTCAGCACCACTCATCGGTCTGTTAGTGCCAAAGAGGTGGGAGCCAAAATGTGAGGGCGTCAGCAGGGACGTCATTTCACCAAAATGCCAGGGGTAGCAGAAGTGACAACACACGCATCTTGACCTCTGATGACATCACAGGAAGTGATGTAATTTGACCCCACCCGAAGTGACATCACGGATGTCGATGGACCACGACCTTTCACCCCTTGACAAAACAGCAAGTGGCATCACATAGTATTGTTCCTAACTACACTATGAAAAAGATGGTTACGATATCAGTGTAATGTGATATACATTTCATACAAGAATGGATCACCATATGTATCGTTAATATCAGTGTGTATAGGCCCATATTACCAAATTACTGTGAATGCAAGCAGACGTCCAAGGCCAAATGATAATGATGTGTTATTATATAGCACTTGCGCTTTGGCGATTATATAGAACAAATATACATACACTATCACCCAAGCTGTGTTGGTACTCATTTTTCAGCCTCAGTCGGATGAAAGGCCGAGTTGGCCTTGCCAGGATTCAAACCTGCAGATCGCACACACACATGCAGGAGTAAGCGCTCAACTCACTGAGTTATATTACCAGTTATAGCTATTTTACCGACTATAGTAAAACAAGCAATTCGATGTCTGGGTGTTCTCGAAGTTAGAAAACAAATTAGACTCTGTAGTGGATACTATTAAACTGGTTGGTAACTGAGATTCAACAGCAGGCCAGTTCATCTGTAGGTCTGGTGCAAAGTTGGCCACATGTCAAGCCTGCGTGGATCTACTTTTCAGGCTTCAGAGGTTAGCAAAATGCATACCATTGGGAGGGTCCATAACTGTGTATTAAAGAATTTAGAGTAGTGCAGGGAAAGCAGGGCACTCACACGGCATCCCATACTCTGGGCATTCGTAACCTCATACATGCCAACAAACATCCTGAACAGCATGCCAGGGAGATAGAAAAGATAGACACATTACAACAAAGCATTAATTGTGGCACCATGAAATCAAGGGCCCCTTTATGTGCTATGGTCAAACATTTCTACACTATACAAAAGCTTTTAGGCACAAGGATTTTGTCAAGTGATCGAACACACTGAGATGGAATGTCTTGGATGATCGTAACAGAGACAACGGCAGAAAAAATCATGCTATATCTGCAACTTGCGAAAAGCAAAATACATAGGGCCTCATTACACGGAAGGCGGTGGTCCAGGGTGCTATTAGCACCCTGGACCATGCCGGTAAAATACTGGCACCGCCTTGGCGGAAAGGGGATTTACCGCCCCATTTCAAGGTTGGAGGGGCGGGAAATCCCCTTTCCGCCATTGCCCTTCCCCATTCCCATTTCTGCCCCACTCCAACCCGCTAAGGGACCTCGTAGTACGGCGGTAAGGGTTAACGGTCACCGTTGCCATTAACGGTGACCGTTAACCCTTACCGCCGTCCGTGTAATGAGGCCCATAGTCCGCTATTGATGCTACACTTGTGGAACCCCCTGTTTTTTTTTCAAGAGGCCTGAACATGAAAACCAGCCACTCCAGAAACAAAGAGCCACATGGCACTGGCCACAGCCCAGGAGCTTCAATTAAAAAATGATTTTTTAGGGGTAGCAAGGGAGACCACAGGGGTAGCCAGGGAGACCTCCGTGGTAGCAGGTGCGACCCCTGGCAAACCCCATATGACGTCCCTTGGAGTCGGAACTCCAACCCCAGGGTTCACTGTAACATTCCCGTTTGAGCCAGAGCTAGACTGGCCTGCAGGGAGCTCTGGAGATGTCCCGCTGGGCCTCTACACCCTCGGCATCTTTTGTGTGGAAACCCTGGGTTTCCGGTTGCTGCTCTCAGTCTTTCCTCCAAGCGGCCCGCTGCATCCTCCTAATTCTCTTCAGCCCCCACACAGTGGTGAAAGTTTACGAAAAGAAGTAGTGGAACTATGTTCCCAGCTGGCCTGCCCTCTCTACCCACAAACCCCACCGCCACGCCCACGCGAAATCCAAACCTCCAAACACACCTGCTATTTAAGGGCATGTTCAGTGCAGTGCACTGTGGTGTATGTTTAAACTTCCTCCAACACTTTTATTTTAAAACGAAACCATTCCGGAACGGTTTCTTTTTTAAGTAAAAGTATAAGAGCAGCAACATTTTTTTGAAAAGTAGAGGAGCACCGCTCCCGCCCACTTCGACCACTGCCCACACACATCTCTTTAAAATCAAGAAGTTGCTATAAAGCTTTCAGTTTGTTTCTCCTCAATGTTAGATGTACATTGTGTATGTTTAACTGCTTTTTAGTCCCTCCTTAGGGACAAATGTCCTTTAAAAATCACTATTTGGACCAATTTCCTCCCACATTTTCTTGTGGGCGATTCCACGGAAACCCTTCTTAGACGGGATGGCCTGCTCAATCAGTGTAATATGGGGACATTTTGAAAAGTATTTCCGGAGCCACTTTTGGTTACCAGTCCACGCCTGGTTTGAGCAAACTCTGCAATTCTTCAGTGGCCATTATAAATCCTAACATTCACGAAGTGCCCCAGCCCAAAACCACACTAAGAGCCAACAAAAATCCATCAATACAAATCACAGAAACTGTGGAGTACTACAAGTGCAAGTTTCGGCAATTTGTGTCATGTCGTGCTCATTCATTGCAAAATATAAAGCACTATGAGATGTGCCTTAGAAATAGCTTTTCACTCCTTGCTTTTCATTTTTGAACTGAAGACATAGGTGTGCCGTGGTACCAGTTGGTCTTCGCACCAGTTTTATTTTTGGGGATTTTTGTATTCTTTTTTTCTGTTTCTGCTTCTTCTTCATGTTCTCCCTTGCTTTCCTAGTTTGAGCTTGTTCCTACCTCTCACTGGGGAGGACAGTGTGAGTACGAGTGGCTCTTCGCCCATGGTGGATGCACTAACGGTGATCTCGTGCAATGTAAATGGTGGAAAATATCTCACCTGAGACTCCTTCGTGCAGACATCATGTTATTGCGGAAATGCATCTGACTGCCAGTGCAGCTCAGAAAGTGTGTAAGGGCTGGGGGCAGGGGCAGCTTTTTATTCATCCTGTTTCAGGAGGGGCGATGAGTCTGTTGAGGAAGAATTTTCCAGGCATGGTTGTCTCTATGCATAAGTATTAGGATGGTAGATTTGTGTGTCTGTCGTGCTGAACTTACAGTGGTTAGCCATTGCAGTATGTAACGTCTATGCCCCCACATATTTTGACCACTGGGTTTGTAACTCGAAATTTCATTTCCGCAGAGATTGAGAGCATTTTTTTTATCTGATCATGCTCCAGTTGTTTTAAAGTTCGCTTTGGAGTTTAAGAGTAATCGCTCTCGTACACGGAAAATGAACACATCTACATTGGAGGACGAGGGTGTGGCCGACTTGTTGGTGCAAGAATCTGAAAGTTGTATTAATATCAACAGAACCAGTGAGGTCAGTGATGATGTGGTTTGGGAGGCATTTAAATGTGTGATGCGAGAGGTGGTAATGAGGTTGACTAGTAAAAGGCGGAAAAATCAATCATCACAGCTGGAGTCTTTGGGAGTGTTGATTAAAAAGTTGGAGAAGGATTTGATAACTAAGCCAGATGATGCTAAGAGAAAGGAACTTGTGAGGCTTAAATATGATTTTAATAAACGCAAGAGTGAGAGGGCTGGGCAAACTCTAAGATGAGATGTGCATACCTTGAGAATGGTGAGAAATGCAGTCGCCTGTTTGTTCGCCGACTGAGGACTATGGAGAGGTGCATGGCCATATATGCTATTGAGAGACGCTCAGGGAGGGTGACTTATGACCCTACATTGATTAATGAGGAGTTTAGGGATTAAATTGAGAAAGTATGTTCTGAGGGACACATTGATGTGCGACATGAGGCCCTTTGATTCCTGGATGACTTGCAGGAACCAGAAATGTTGGGGGAGGACAGGGTTAATATGGAATCGAAGTTTGTATTAGATGAAATCAAAAAAGCAACGTTCAGTCTTAATTTGGAGAAGTGTCACAGGCCAGATGGTCTCCCGGCAGAGTTTTATAGAATCATGCCAGACAGCGTATTTGGCCTTTTGAGAGATGTGTTTACATTGAGTAGAAATAAGGGGGTGCTCCCTGACTCTGTCCGTCATGCCTCCATTGCAATTTTGCTTAAAAAGGGAGAGACCGCCAGATTCCTTGAACAGTTACAGGCCCATAAGTCTTATTCATTCTGATGGTAAAATGTTGTCAAAGATCTTAGCCGGCAGGTTGGAAGGAGTTTGCCCGGTCTTGTTAACATGAACCAGGCTGGTTTTGTTAAAGGAAGACATTCTGCGATGAATATGAGGGAATTGATACTGGCCCTGGTTGAGGTTGGGAAACTTGATTTTGGGGCTGCCGCTCTTTCGGTGGACGCAGAGAAGGCATTTGATCAAGTGAACTGGGAATTATTCTTTCTAACGCTTGAAAGAATGAATTTTGTGCTTGAGTTCCGGAGGGGGGTCGAGTTGCTATATTCTGCCCCGACAGCAGCAATGTTGACTAATGGGGTTTGTTCAAGGAATTTTGAATTGGGCAGGGGCACCTGGCAAGGATGTCCTCTGCCCCCTCTGTTGTTTATTCTAGCACTGGAGCCGCTTGCGATTGCTATCAGGGAAGACGACATAATAGTGGGTGTTCGGTTTCACGGGGCAGAAATTATGGTTGTATGCTGTTGATCTTCTTCTAGTTTTACCGCAGTACCTCCCCTTATGCAACACATTGAGAGGTTTGGGACCTTCTCTGGTTACAAAATAAACTGGCTGAAAACTGAGGCAATGCCTTGTTCTGGGAGTTGGAAAACTAAACTGCCGTGTTTTGGATTCCTGTGGTGCTCCCATAGGATGCATTATTTATGTTTTTAGGTAAATGGTTTACACCAGAGGTGGGTGTGATGATGAAGGAAAACTTGAATTCGACGGTGGATAGACTAGGAGAAAACTTGATGAGATGGGAGTCTTTAAAGCTCTCGTTATGGGGTAAAGTGAAGGAGTTCAAGATGATGGCTGCTCCACGTATTAATTATATTCTTGCCATGATTTCCCTTCCTGCCGCTAAACCCTCCATGAAGAAAATAGGTAGGTTGGTCCAATAATTTTTGTGCAATCGCAAGCCGCCAAGGATGAAGTTATGGAGATTGCAGCTACCCTGTGTGGGGGACGCAGGTTTGGGTGTCCCTGATTTTTCACGGTACCAGTTGGCATTCTCTGCATAACATATGTTGCCCTTCTTGGAGAATGATTCAGATGTTTGTACACTGGCTGAGGCCAGTATATGTGGCCCATTGGAGCCGGCCGCAATGCTGTTGACTAGGAATAGCAAGGGATGTCCAACGAATGCACCTATGGAGTTTTTGAGAGATTCTTGGTGTAACATGTGTAAGCTACTAATTGGAGATGCGTATGCTGGAAAATAGGTCTCTTTGTGGTTCAATCCGTCCATTAGGGTCAATAACAAAACTTTGCTCTGCCCCACTTGGTATGCGGAAGGCATACAACGGATTGGGGATTTGTTTCAGCAGGAGAGACTGCTTTCGTTCATGAAACTCTGGGAGATCCGTGATTTTCAGAACTTCACGTAAGGGGAGTACAGGTCCGCAAGGTCAGCATTAGGGTGATTGGGTCATGGTGATAAACATGTCTAGGTGAAGGAGGCAATTGTACAGGTGGGGAAGCAAGCGCATATGGCCTCTTTGGTTTACAAACTCCTGAGCAGTAAACAAAAGGGGAATGTCAATGTTAAGAAGGATTTCTGACCTGGAGGGGCAGAGGTTCAGAAGGCCAGCCTAGTTTCTTGGGACAGGGTAACCTCTGGACAAGCCAGACCAATCAGGGTAGCGATGGCGGCGGTCAAGACTAGGTCTCAAGAGGGGTGAGGGTGACTGAAAGACCTCAATGAGCACACAAAGCAAGGACACTTACAAATTACTCCAGACAGGTGTTATATTAAAAATATAGACACATTTATTACAAGGCGTTTGTAACATCGACCATAGCAAAGAATTACAGTAATACTGAAGTAAACCAACACATCACAATCAATACAATATATATACAAGACCGAGGGGTCTAAGGAGTTAAAAGCACAAATTATGTAGACCACCTAGATGGGGAGGAAAACAGGCAGTGCAAGTAATCATTAGACCCAGTTCGACATCAAAAATACGCCTAAATAAGAGGCAGTCCAAATAGTACCTGCACGCGCTGGTGCCAATGGACAAAATAGGGTCTCTTCAAGGGTTTCTGACAGTTCAGGAAGGTGGATGAAGCGATGAAGAACGAGTCCCCAATACTCAAGCAAGACCTCCACTTGCGGGCAGAGGCAGGGTGAGAGTGCGGGATGGAGTCGCTATTTCGCAACAGCGGTAGAAAAGAAATGGGCAGAGGCCACCAGGGGGCGCACAGGCAATGGCAGCCTGAATACGCCGCTCCCGCCGTAACTGGGACACGAAGAGGGACTGAGCCCCCCCCCGTGACCCCCCCACGAGAGATCTACGGCCCACGGGGCCCGTGAACTTCGGGTGCCCCCCGAGGCGAAGGAGCGGCATCTGGGGACCCCCGGGGGCCCGAGAACGAGCTCCGCGGCCCGAGGGGAGGATCCCCGGGGAGATCCAGGCAACATCGCAGCCATCGAGAGGGGAAGCGGCGGCCTGCATTCGGAGGCGCGCGCGATCCCCTCACCCCCCGAACACGGAGCGCGCCGGCGCCCCGGCAGAAGACCCGCCGGCGACACCCCCGCAGCAACCTGCCGAGGAGCCGTCGCGGAGGGGAAGTCCCCCGCTGAGGAGCTGGGAGAAACGCGGGCCGCGACCCGCTTAGGGAGAGGCGGCCTGCCCGCGCTCCCGAACTCGGCGCCGAGGTAGGTGGGGGAAGCCCACCCCAGCCCCCACACAACCCTCAAGGACACCGGGACGCATCGGTGGGCTCGGAGGGGCGAGTCGGCCCTGCCCCCCCCTCGCGAGCCCCCCCCCCCCAAAAAAAAAAAAAAAAAAAAAAAAAAAAGAGGGTCAGGAAGACGCGGGGGAAAACGCCCCCAGCCCTGGAGGGGACACAAATCTTTTTACCCTCGAGCCCATCACTTTCTTAGGTGGAGGCCCCTGGGTTCAACCCCAGGGCGAGTGCCCGCCTGGGGGCTCTCGCTGAAGGAGCCGCGCCTGAGAGCCCCCCAACAAACCACGATTGGACAACCATAGCAGCTCCCCCCCACCCTAAGAACTGCCACCAAAGACAGAGGACGCAAGGGGAGGAGGGGGTGTGAGGCCCCCACCAGAGGTCGGTGGGGCGAGTGCCCGCCCACGAGAAGCCCCCCACAGAGGGCCAGACCAGAAGGGGAGAGAGCGCGTTCCCCGACCGGGCGCTGTCCCTTGGCCCTAGGGACGCACCAGCGGAGGGGAGAAGCAGGAGGACCGAATGAGTTGGCGCCATACCCTCCAGGAGTACCGCTACCAAGGCACCAGCAGGGAGAACAGCGACCCAGACCAACGGGCCGGCATGTCTCATTCCGAGACCCCACCCCTGCCCACCCTCACCATGGAAAAGGGCTTTGCCTCGGTCTTGCAGGAGATCAGGGACATGCGGGCAGACATCGCCCAAAAATTGGAAAGCATGGACCGCAGAGTGGACAAAGTCGAGGATAGACTGTCACAACTAGAGTCCAACCAGTCCTCAGCAGCGACCCAGGAGCTGGACACGGCCCTGAGACTAACGGCCCTGGAAAAGAGAGATGAGGAGAGGGCAAGACAAATGGACGACTTTGAAAATAGAGAGCGGAGGAACAACCTCAGAATTTTTGGGGTGCCGGAGTCGGAGGGGGAGACGGAAAGAGACTTAACCAGGGTGGTGAGGGACATCATTACCCTCCTCTTCTCGGATGAGATGACAACCGAACCGACGTTCGATCGGATCCATAGAGCGGGGGGAAGAGCTGGGGGCCCCCGGTCAATTCTGGTCCGCTTCCACTACTACACTGAAAAAGCAAAGGTCCTAGAGGAGGCCAGGAAATCCAGGGAGATAACCTATAACAACGCTCAGGTGGCCATCTTCCAGGACCTCTCTTCATACACGCTGGCCAAAAGGAGGATGTGCCGCCCACTGACCCAGATGCTGAAAACAAAGGGGGTACGCTACAGATGGGGGTTCCCCTTCTCCCTCATGTTCGAATACGAAGGCCAACGAGTGAACCTGATTACAGAGGATGATATAAGGGGAGCAATACAGGAATACACAACGGATCCGACCCCGCGAAGGGAACCCTCTGGGTTCGCCGCGGATGAAGCCAGAGCGCGCCGGTCACGAGGAGAGAGGAGAAAAAAGACTGGCCCACGGAAATTTAAAAAATTGAACCCTCCGTCCCCATCGGCGGACAGGAATGACACGGATCCCGGCCAGGGCGGAGCGGGACTGTCGGACCCGGGCGAAGAAGGGAGCTGAGGCATCCCACGGCAGGCGTCATCAGCCTCGGGGGAACTGTGCACAGAATTCATCACGGGGACTCACCATCTGTTCCGGCCTGCAGACAGGCCGGGCTCCAGGACCATGGGGTCCGAACTTTTGTGGATCCTCCCGGAACAGCAAGTATGAGAGTTACATTGAGGGGGGGAGAGGGGGTAGGGGGGGCTCATGGAGGCTCTAATTTGGATATTCACCCAGCAGAAGGCGGTAGGCTGGTGGTCCGGCCAGTTACCAACAATGGTAGAGCTATTTGGCTGGACGCCGGGGTGGGGGGAGGGGGGTAGGGGGTTTGTTGTTATTGTTACGTTCACAGGGGGGACCAGTGGTCAGTTGGGGAAAGGTCACAGGACCACCTGGGGGGGGGGGGGGGAAGGGAAATGGGAGATCAGAGGATAACACGAAATGAGCCGGACAAGGAAAGTGCCACGAGTCAGCTATCCGGTAGCTGGTTATTCTTAGAAAATGGCTGAGGATCTGCCTACCCTGGGCGTGGGCTCCCTTAATGTGAGGGGACTGAACACCCCCACCAAAAGATCCCTGGTCTGCAGGGAATTCAGGAGGGCTAAACTAGACGTGCTTTTCCTTCAGGAGACGCACTGGGCGAAGGGGAAAGAACCAAAGCTACGAGGGGGGGGGATTGGAGAAGTCCTCAGCGCCTCCCACAAGACCAAGAAAAGGGGGGTAGCCATAGTGCTAGCGAGGGACATTGGCTTTGTAGTAGAAGCCTCACAGAAAGACCCAGAGGGACGATTCCTGCTGACGAGGGGCTCCCTGCGGGGCTCCCCTTTAACACTTGCAGTTGTGTACAGCCCCAATGAAGGCCAGGCGCAATTTTGGGAGGGAGTGAAGGACAGACTGAAATTATTCGTACGCGGGCTAATGGTGGTGGGGGGGGACTTTAACATGGTCCTGGACCCGAAAATTGATAGGAAACGCTTGGAATCCCAACCCACCAGGGCTGCAGACGAAATGATGGCCCGCTCCTTCCAGAGGGCGAACACAGAGCTGGGCCTAGTGGACACCATCCCGACCCCTAGGGCAGAACACCCCTCCTTCACATACTATTCCGCAATCCATACATCATACTCCCGTATAGACTACATCCTGGTAGACGAGTCCCTGCGCCCATATGTCTCAGGCTATGGGGTTGACCCGGTCCCCTGGTCTGACCATGACCTGGTCCGTACCACTATTATAGGGGAATGGCGAAGTGGCAGAAAAGGGCGATGGAAGTGCAACGACTCCCTGCTCAAGGACGACGTCCTGGTGCAGGAAGTGCAGGACGCCATTGAGGAATACTTTAAGCTGAACGACAATGGCGAGGTGGGTGCGCACGTGCTGTGGGACGCCTTCAAGGCGACCTTACGCGGGGTTCTCATAAGAATGGGGGCTCAGAAAAAAAGGGAAAGGGAGGCCCAAGAAAAATCCCTTAGGGAAAAGATCGCACAGATCCAGCCGGGGGGCCCCCCGGAGGCACCCTTGGCTATGGAACAGATCACGGCCCTAGAAAATCACAAATTTCAATTGAAGGAGCTCTTGTTGCATAAAACTGAACGCAACCTCCAGCTAGTGAAACAAAAATACTATGAGAAGGGGGATAGAGCCGATAAAATCCTGGCCTGGAAACTCAGAGAGGTCCAGCGAAGCAGAATGGTGAGGGCGATCAGAAACGAACAGGGCTCACTAGACCACAGCACCCCAGTCATAGGAGCGGCTTTCCGACGCTACTATGAACAACTATACTCGTCGGAATATGCCGGGGAAGACACTCAGATTGAGGAGTTCCTGGACTCCATTCAGATCCCGTCCCTGACAGGCGAAATGGCAGAAGGTCTAGAGGGAGGGGTCACAGAGGAGGAGGTGGAGAATGCAATCGGTGGGATGAAGGCGGGAACGTCCCCGGGGGAGGATGGGTTCTCAGTATTCTTCTATAAGAGGTTCCGGTCTATCCTGGCCACACACCTGGCGAGGGTGTTCAATGCAGTACTGGAGGGGGGCACCCTGCCGGAAACGATGATGAGAGCCATCATAGTGGTACTGCCCAAGGAAGGAAAGGACCCCACTGACTGCTCCTCCTACCGCCCGATCTCCCTCTTAAATATAGATGTAAAGATCCTAGCCAAGGTGATGGGTACACGGTTAGAGGGGATAATGCCCAAACTAGTACACGGGGATCAAGTGGGGTTCGTGAAGGGCAGGCAGGGCTCGGATAATATTAGGAAGACTATTGACCTAATCCACTATGCCCAGGAATCAGACCTAGAGGCTAGTTTGCTCTCCTTGGACTCCGAGAAGGCATTCGACAGGGTCGAGTGGAGGTACATGCAACTCCTCCTCCGTCGAATGGGCTTCGGGCCTCACGTCAGGACCTGGGTCTCTGCCCTCTATGAAGCCCCAACAGCGAGAGTGCAGGTGAACGGGGAACTCTCTGACTCATTCCCCCTTACGAGGGGAACACGACAGGGGTGCCCACTTTCTCCGTTAATATACGTCCTGACGATGGAACCTCTGGCCATAGCGGTCCGGGCCCACCCTGACATCAAAGGGATCAAAAGGGGAGAAGTAGAGTTCAAGCTCTCCCTGTTCGCTGATGACATCCTAGCGTACTTGGTGGAGCCCAGCTCCTCGCTCCCCCCCCTACTGCGTCTGATGACAGCCTTCGGGCAGTTCTCGGGACTAAAAATAAATGCAGCAAAATCAAAGCTCCTACCCATGAGGGTCCAGGACCCGAGGTTGGACCCCCGGGACAGGTGTGCGGGGATTGCGGTGGGGAGGGATTCCATTAGGTACCTGGGGGTAACCCTGACCAGAGATCTCTCGAGACTGGCCCCGGTGAACTATGGGCCTACCTTGGCGGGGGTTACGTCAGATCTGAGGAGATGGGATGGTATGATTCTGTCCTGGTATGGGCGCATGACAGCGATAAAGATGAACGTTCTGCCGAGATTACTATATTTATTCACCGCGCTCCCAACGGAGGTCCCCACCCAGCTGCTCCGCGATCTACAAAAAGCAATCCGCGAGTTTATATGGCAAGGGCGGGCCCCGAGGATAGGAAAGGCCACTCTAACACTACCCAGAGAGGAGGGCGGGTTCGGGCTACCGGACTTTCTCCTTTACTACCGGGCCGCCCAGTTGCGGGTCTTGCTGGAGCACATGAAGGAGGGGATGGGCACCTACTGGTCATACCTTGAGGATATGGATGCCCACCCTCTGAAAGTGCGCGACCTCCTGTGGCTGCCGCGCAGACTCATCCCTAGCAAACTGAAAACCCACCCAACCCTGGGAATACTTTGGACACTCTGGAAAGAGGGACCCACAACCTCATACCTCACGACATGGCCCTCTCCAATGTCATCGCTTTGGGGCCACCCGCTCAAACTAGGTAGCAGAGGTTTCAGGAATGCCCAGTCCTGGTCGGACGGGGGTCTGGAATGGGCGGGACAACTGTTCAAAGAGGGCGAGTTCCTCGAATACGAGGCCCTGCGAGACGCACTGGGGCGGGAGTCCCTTTCAATCTTTGAATATCTGCGCCTGAAAGGCATCCTTTGCGACCAATCATGGGGCCAGAACCTACGGAGACAGCTGACCCCCTTCGAAAAATTTCTGGACACGGCCACATCAAGGAAGGGGGCGGTCTCCAAAATGTACCGAATACTGAACACCGTTAACTTGGTGGGGAGAAGAGGGTTTCGAGGGTTCTGGGATGACCTGGCGGGAGAACCACTTACAGAGGAGGCGTGGTCCAAAGTCTTTAAGATAGCATTCCATGGGAACCTATTTACATCGGACATGGAGCACAACTTCAAAATCTTACAGGGCTGGCACAGGGACCCGTTGAAACTGTCCAGGATGTTTTCGGGGGTGTCCCCCAGGTGTCCAAGGGGCTGCGGCCAAGTGGGGTCGAGGGGGCATATGTGGTGGTCCTGCCCCAAGGTGCAGGAGTTCTGGGAGAAAGTACGGGGGTGGATGGCCGAGGTCACCGAGGAACTAATCCCACTCAACCCCCTAACGATGTTGCTGGGCCTCCCCCCGGAGGACACTGAACTGTACAGGTACCCAAGAATGTGGGAGACGATGTTACGGGCGGGTAGAGTGGCCCTTGCACAAAGGTGGAAGAGCCCAGAGACCCCATCCAAAGAAGACTGGCTTAAGAAACTCAAAAACATGTTCTTAATGGATAAACTGACGGCCATGGTAAATAATGATCTGGGCCCCTTTCAGGTCAACTGGTATGGGGTCTATGGGGCATGGGGTTGGAACCCCCACTGACAACACGAGAACACTCTGGCGAGTTGGTGGGGGGAGGGTTTGGAATGCTTCAATCAAGGACGTAGGAGTAGCCCAGGACCCGGGAGACAGCGGATCTCATCCAGCCAATTTGGACGTGAGAGTATAGCATACCTCTGTGGCAACGTACAATGAACTACGATGGCAGCTCCAGCTGTCCGACTTTCGAAGTGACTCTGATCTGGGGGGAGGGGAGGAGTTGGGGTGGGGGGGAGGGGGAGGGGGGAACCTGGGGGTTTTATGACAATGTTAAAAGGGATGATAACAACGCTCCCAGCGTTGCCGTTTGTTTTTTTTTTCCCTTCTAAAAACTGCTAATAAAACCAAAGTTTAAAAAAAAAAAAAAAAAAAAAAAAAAGAAAAGAAATGGGCTCCTGCGCTAGGGGCCACCGGTGGGGGTATGGACTACTCACTGGTCCCCGACGCATGCAGACCCAGACTTCGCCAGTTCCGTTCACTTTGCTGGCAGGTTCGGATGCGACAATCAGGACGTCTCGACACCGTGTAGATTCCGCGGGAGCAGGATTCAGGGTCAAGGGGGTCACAAATGCAGCGAACGTGCACAGGTCGTTGCCACAGCAGGGCAACACGGCAACTGCGTTTACTCTGGTCCAGGCGCACTCGTCTCACTTCAGACCTGGGTCTGCCAAGTGTACGAAATTCGGTGTGAGGGTGCCGTGGACACAGAGCTAGCAATATGCCAAGTTTCGAGGACTTCCCCGAAACGGCGGCAGTGACAGAGCAAACGTCCCATGTAAGCTGGTCAGCCCACTGGTTGGCCCAGGGACATTTCCGAAGAGGCTTACTTGCAGGGTTTGATGAAGGTGCCGAGAATAGTTGGTCCCACTATTCCAATGGGTCGAAGCGCCTTCGCAGACCTTCTAGGACGATCAGATACAGAGGGGTCTCGCAGGACGACAGCGTGCTCAGGGTGCCAAACCTTCCAGCGGGTAACCAGTGGTTCCTCGACTCGGCTTCTTGTTGCAGGATACTTGGCTCCTTATCCCTTGTTCGGTGTGAACTCATGAGATCGACATGGTAGTGGTGTTTTCAGCCTCCTCTTATCCAAAGTTCCCTTTGCACCAAAACAGAGGCGACCCAATGGGAGATCTGCTCACAAACACTCACTCTATGTGTGGACCAATCACGACCACGGTGGTCCCAGGCATTCAAGACACTCCAGACTCTCTGGCACCCAGGATGTTTATTAGGAACAGACATCCCAGCCCACATCCTGGAGGCACACACACACAAGGCATGCAGAAGCCTGCGAAAGTATTGGGTTTCGCGGGAAAGTGCATGACCAAATAAGAACTAACCCGGGTCGACTCGACCTGGGGAAGGTGAAGGGGCAAGATGGCCAAAGGACAGGACAAAGAACCCTGTGGCATGGCCATTTTGGGAGCCAGGCCACCTATTTGTGCCAAACGTGGTTAACGCGGTTAACATGGCAAGAAAGGGTTAAAAATACATGTAAACGATAGCTGCCACCAGTCCTGTCCCTGAAGCATCTGCACAGTTCATAATAAGTCCAGCGAGAGTTTCTAGGGCCTTTGGAAAGACTAGAGACTCAAGTGTACTGTAAGGTAAGTTACTGTGTACACTTGTTACACGTTGCACAAAAGTTGCAACATGACGAAAGGACTAAGGGAAATTAAGTCTCCCAGTACTGACTGTCTTAAGGGCATGTCAGTTTCCCCATAAAAAGTGAGCAAAAGCCCAGAGGCGTGCAGCTGAGGGCTGTGCTTCTCTGGCAAAGTTTAGTTACAGGTGTTTAAACAGCAGAAAAAAGTTTGGGGTTGACACAAGGAGGGAAAATTGCATTAAAATATGAAATCTTTCCTAACAGTCAAGTTGTTGGAGGCTTGGTCGAATTTCCTTGATTCCGAAATGACAGAGGAGCGATGGGCCTTTGTTCGTGGGAATATTACCCATACGTCTTTTAGTTTGGGAGAACGGGTGAGACCAGTTAAACTACTAAACCAGGTTTATTGGACCCTGGATAGGATGAAGAAGTGTAGAACCACTGATTTGGATGCGTGCTCGGGGTATAGGCATACATCCGGCAACTAGGAGCATATGTTTTGGGATTGTCAGAAGGTGCAAAACTTGTGGTATGGCATCGCAGATGTGTTGAATAGGATGTTAGGTGCTGATTTGGAATATGACTTTACTATATTGGTTTTAGGTAAAGAGACCGTGCTGGAAGATTTTTCCTATCCACCAAAGTGCCTGCTTTTTAGGTCATCACTGACTGCAAAAAAGCTCATTCTACATGAATGGAAGTCCCCCACTTATACAAATAAGTTGGCTTGGCTTCAGGAGATTGTAGAGAAACCCCTCAAAGCTCACACCAGAATAAATGCAACCCACGAGGGAAAAGGCCTGGCACACCTCTTGCAAGGAGAACATGTTTTATTTCCACAAAAAAATCAAGACGCGCCAGCAAAGAACTCTGCTGCCAGGGAGGGCTCTGGCAAAATCAAGACAAGCAACACGTTAAAAAAGCGCACCTCCCCAGGGCCGAATGTCCACAAACCCATCCCCATTCACCCCGATGTTTGGGAACCTGCAATTTTCATTGATAATGGTGCAAGGACTCTATGCAAAGTGGAAGACATTGGGTTGCATAAAGGTGGGGGACATGTTTGAGGAGGGTGAGATCAGAACGTTTGTGGACTGTAAAACATCTGGGCCTGGGGGAAAAGGACAGACTGGAATACTATCAGTTGAGACATTGGCTGCAGCAGCCGGCAATTAGACAAGCTGGGACACCGGCCTTGACCTCATTCAAAAAATGTATAACTACGCATGCGGGGGACAAACACCTGATTTCAAGTCTATATTGGCTACTGCAGGGAGAAGGCCCAATCCATAGGTCGCCCTATATGCTAACATGGCAGATCACAATGGGGGAGGTTATAACCGACACGCACTGGGAAACACTCTGGGTGCAATCTCGAAACTAACAAAATCTATTCAGATTATGGAAGCATGGTGATGGTATAATGGCACTATACTCCTGTGAGGTTAGACTCAATGTACCCAGGAATAGCTCAAGAATGCGGGAGGAGATGCCCAAGGAGGGGAGACTGGAGGCACATTTGGTGGGACTGCCTGAAGGTACAAGGGTTCTGGGGTGACATCAAAACTCAGATCCCAAAAATTGTTCAGGGCCCCCAGATTATTCCCAAAAGGAATGGATGTGTGGCATCTTCGACCTGGAATTCCAAATCCCGACAAAACCCCAACGCAAGGCCTACATGATCCTACTTATATCGGTGTGGGTAGTAATAGTGAGGAATTGGAAAAGGAAAGAGCCCCCACAAACGTGGAATGGCTACGTAAAGTATGGGGCATAGTAGCAATGATATGGATCACATATGGAATACAAGGGGATAGGGATAAGTTCCGCCAGGACTGGGGTATGGCGTTGGACTACCTACGGGGAGATTACTCGATGCAATGGTGCCCCCAAAATCGAAAATCTTAGACATAACGTAAAAATGCAACTTTTGTTGAAGCTACAAGAGATTGTACCATTATCCCTCCAGACTGCAGGTCGTGGGAGTGAGGAGGGGAGAAGGGAGGGAAGAGGAGCTGGAGGGGAGATTACTTACAGTTTGTAGCGATGAAAAAGGCAATTAAAATAATAAAATTTAAAAAAGGTACACCACGTCATCAGTGACGTAGGTTACATATGTTACAAATCCGAATGGCTAGTTCGTGTGAGCCTATACATAGGCTACCTGCTCCCTAAGGGATGCCAGGCCATTGGTCCCAGCCTCTTCTGTCCATCTTCTTCCATGTGGGCTCCTTCTGGTGCATCATCGGGTGCAAAACTACATTTAATTGCCAGTTAGGAACAAGAAAACAAGGCATTCTCTTTCTCTACTCTAATGTGCACCTGGTTTTGCAGATATGGGCACGAAGGATACTTTCGAGGTCACCATAACATACAAACGCCAGCCCCATGCCAGATACTTTGGCATCCTCCCAACACTTCCCACCCTGGTTTTTAGGTGTGTTGCTTTGCCCCTCACGGTACTTCGGAGCACAAATGTCATGACTTAGTGGTGGGGTCAGCTGTCCCTTCTTTCTGATCTTTTCTGATCCATTCGTGATCTAACAGTTTTATGGTGGGTGGTTTAGAACTGGATGATCCCTTGAAATGCTGGGGTCTTGGGGCAGGGGCATTTAAGCACTATATTTTAATGCTGGGGCTGGGAAAGGTCGTAGGCTCGTGCCCTCCTTCTCTTGAGATAACTTTTCACATTGGTGCTCTCAGCCTCCTCATGGTCTTGTTGGGCACACTCCTCCTGAGAAACAAATGCTGGCAGTATGAGACAATTTAAGGCTTATGAATCTTTGCATCTGGCCTTTGTCACCGCTTCCCATGTTACAACATATTCCCGAATGCACATGCTTATTTGTACGACTGTGGCCTGGGCCTACTGCCCTAGCTGCAGCGCAGCGTTAGGCCTCGATTTCAATTTCGAATATTAAAGCCAGACTGTAAAAAGTCAAGCGCCTCTGCCCAGTCTTGTGAACATTTTGCTTGATCTCCTTGTATCATGTAAGTGATTCATTCAAGTGCTACAAAGTTCCAAATTCTAAATAGCCATTCAGTCAGCTCCGGTGGGTCTTTAGACTTCCATTTCTGTGCTATCCCTAACAAAGCTGCCAATTGTATTGTAAGATAAGAAAAGTTTAAAATGTTTGTTTCGAGCTATGCCTCATACTTGGTTCCAGGATCAAAAATAAATTTGACTTCATAGATATAGGTTTTAATACACCAAATATTTGCTTTATATTAACAACAATTTCTGCTCAGTATCCCACTTAATAATAATAATAATCGGATTATTCGAACACACATGCCCCCAACCCCCCAGTGCATCACATTGTCTCCAGCAGTGCTCCGATATAGATGCTTTCATTTTATGCAGGTGAGACAGAGTGTAATGCCATTGGGTTAGCAGTTTATAACAAAATTCCCTTATTTGGATTGAGCGGGTACATTTGGGAATGTCATTGCAAAGTCCCTCCCATTCTGTTTCCGAGATTTGTTCTCCCAGCGTTAGTTGCCATTGTGTTCTATAGTGTGGGGTAATGCCGGGAGAGGCCGCGTTTATTATTTTATATTAGTTCCTTGTTCCCTGGATTAGTAATGACACATTTTTCAAAGGGGGTCAGTTCCCTAGTTGCCGCCTGTCTAATTGGAGGGGTCCGTATCCAGTGTCGGACCTGAAAGTACTGAAAGTGGTCTGACTCTTTCAGTCCCAATTCAAATTTGCATTGGGTAAAGGGCTTGGGGTCCCTACCACAGAACGTGTCTTGCAGTTTCGTGCAACCTGCTTGTTTCCATTTAAGGAATGCCCGAGGATCAAGGACTGGTGCAAATTTAGGATTAAAAAATAGTGGCGTAAAGGGTGAGAGGAATGTCGTAAGTTGAGATTGTTTCGCTGCTGTGTCACAGACCCCTTCCACTAGGCTAGTAATCTTACTGTTATAAATTTCAGCTAATTGTGGTCCTCCGATTGCACGTTCCACCTGCACCCAGAGTTTCTCAGCTTCTGCACCCCACCAGTCCTTTACTATTCGGAGTTGAGCTACTTGGTAGAACTTTTGAAAATTAGGAAGACCCAAACCTCCCTTGTTAATAGGAGCAGTTAGAACCTCATATGCCACCCTTGGAGTTTTATTATTACATATATAAGCCGTTATCATTTTTGAAGCATTTTAAAGAAAGGGGCCGGGATTCAAATTGGGAGTGCTTGAAAAAGATAAAGTACTTTAGGGAGGATGGTCATTTTTATTACATTGATTCGCCCCATCCAGAAAGTCATCAACGGACCCCAATTCACGAATTGGTTCCTGACTGCCTTCAAAAAGGGGGGATAGTAAACCTCATGCATCCCAGTTATTTCAGGGGTTATGGTAACCCCCAATAACTTAATTTGGTTTTGTGCCCAGCCATATTGCGTTCTAGCTCGCAATGAAAGCACTTAATTCGGGGAAAGGGATACATTTAAGATTTCCGACTTAGTCATATTGATTTTTAAACCAGCCACTGAGCCGTATCTCTCTAGCTCACACGCTACTGCAGGTAATGTTCTCCCCGGCTCGGATATAATTAGCAACATATCGTCTGCATATGCCACAATTTTGTGCCCTATCCCCCCGAATTCTGTTCTTTAGATATCTTCCGTTTGTCGAAACTTTGCCAAAAATAGCTCTAAGCCTAAAGCATAGTGATGACATCGGACAACCCTGCTTGGTCCCTCTTTGGAGAGCAACAAGGGAAGAAAGTTGTCCATTTATCAGTAAACGGGCAATCAGAAATGTTTGATTTACCTTTATTCTTGCTATAAACTGCGGTCCAAAGGCATCTTGGCCATGACCTGAAAGAGGAATGACCACTCAACCCGGACAAAAGCCTTTTCGGCATCCAGTGAGAGTAACACCTCATTGATTTCTTTTTTCCCAACCTTTTCTAAGATATGACAGGTGTGCCTAATATTGTCATGGATCTGACAATTTTTTATAAAGCCTGATTGATCCGGGTGTATGATTGTAGGGATTATATCTTCTATCCAATTAGCCAATATTTTAGGATACATTTTTGCGTCGAGATTGATAAGTGCGATAGGACGATAGGACCTGCATCTACCTTACCAGCCTTCAGGAACAATACTATCTTTGCCTCCTCCATAGTGGGAGATATACAACCTGACTTCATAAAAAAGTTATATAGAGATACAAGCCTTGGTACCAGTACTCGCCGGGAATGTCTTGTAAAACAGCGCAGGTAGTCCATCTGGAACTGGAGATTTAATTGGGGGGGAAGAGAAATAATAACCCTTGTTACTTCTTCTGGGGTGATATCATTCTCAGGACATTCCCTGCCGTAGTTATATGAGGAAAGCTAACAGCTCCCAAATACATTGCCTGAGTTTGTTAATCTGTATATTCCGATCGATAAACATCTGAATAAAAGGCATGAAATTGTGACATAATTTGGGAGGTTTTTGTTATTATATCTCCTTTAGATTTCTGGATTGACTGAATAGTTTGCAAAGATAATCTTTGACGTCATTGTCTGGCCAGTATGCAGTCTGCCCAATTAACTTTAACATGCTTTATCTGCGGGAGATATAGAAGGGATTTTTCAGCCTTTTTTGTTTGAAGCAAGTTTACCTTGCCCTTTACTGTTCTACATGCCTTTTGAATAGTGGGACCTCTTATTGTTTCGATTTTCCCCATTATCTGTTGAAGTTCTTGCTCCAATTCTATTTCTAACACCATTTTTTGTTTCCTATTGTGGATAGCCTCTGCCATGAAGACTCTGCAAATTGTTGCTTTAAACGCACCCCAGGTTAGATTTTCAGATGTATCTTGCAACAGATTACATTTAAAAAACTCAGCTATTTTGCTATCAATTTTACACTTTATTACCAAATCCTGCAGAATTTCAGATGGGAATCACCAGGCCCATACCCTCTGGATAGCCCCTACGATATTCAGATCTAAAATCAAAGGTGCATGGTCTGAAAGCATGATTGCCTGACAAGTGATTTGGGAGACACTTCCAAGGAGTGATTTCAAAACCCAAGTATAATCAATACAAGAAAATGATCTGTGCACATTAGAGTAATCCGTATATCCTTTCTCATCCCCCATTAACGTTGGCCAGACATCCGCCAGTGTTAATTAGTGTTTTCGAGGGTGACAGTTGCGTCGAGCGGGTAACTGCGCTCTGCTCGCACAAGGGGTTCCAAGCTAAGCTAAAATCCCCCAGCACAATTACTTCCCCCTCAATGAAATTTCCAACAATGTTATAACTGATTTCAAAAAGCCTTCCTGGCCAGAATTGGGAGCCTAGATCGAAGCCACCGTAATTCTCTTCGGACCTGTTCCCAATGTTGTAAAAAGATAGTGTACCTCTTTGTGTATTTTTGTTCTTAGCACCTTAATATGGAGAGCGAGCTTCAATGCTATCAATACGCCTGCGACCTTTCCCACAGCATATACCTGTAACACTACCGGGTATCGTCGCAGTAGAAATTTGTATCTATCTGTTACACAAACATGTGTCTCTTGGAGCACCACCAAGTGTGGTTGGGGACGCCCCAGGAGAGCTTCGAGCTTCCTGCGTTTCATCTGTACATTTAAACCCCGACATTCAATGTCAAGCACTTGATTTGCTCCGGTTATTTACTAAGCATATTAAGCAAGAAGATCGTGCAAGTACCATCATTCTTGGGTTTCCTGTCAAATACCATGCAATCTTACCCCTACTACGCACACATCGAGCTCAGCCTTCCCCATTACACCCCAAACCCCAACTTTCCCACTAAAGTCCCCAAACAATGTCCCCTGGTGTGAGCCACGGTACTTAACATAATTTAGGGATTTAAACCCCAGCCGAGGCTCAACTTTACTCCCAGGGCAATGTGTGGGACAGCCTAATACCCTATCTGTTACCTGAACAGATGTGTTCCAAAATGTTGTGCACCGTCTGTTCCTCCAATTTCGACCAGCAGATCAATGCCTGATTCATTCGCTACTGCCTCTGTTAACTGAGGTTTCCTTATTCTGGTGGTTTTGTGGGAGGACCTTTAAGTTGATCCTTCCAGTCCTCTTGTTTCGTTTTCTATTTCCGCCAACGGCGCAATTAAATTGACCACTCCCATGGTTTGAGTTGTTGAGCCAAATGGCCATTCGCAGCTTCAGATGGACCTGCCACTTCCTCCTCATCGATTTGTAATAAGGCTATGCCTGAATCTCGTGAGGTGATTCTGTGCTGTCTACCATCTAGAGAAAAACCCAGTCCAAAAGGAAGGGTCCACTTGTACTTGATCTCACGTGATTGAAGTGTTCTGACCACCGGCTGCATTTCACGTCTTTTTTGAAGAGTGGTCTGGGAGAGATCCTGATAGAGTTGGATCTCAGTCCCATTATGGGTGATCGAGGATTTCTCCCGGGCTTTCCTTAGGATTTGCTCCTTCTGTGAATATGACATGCAGGTTGCCAAGACGTTGCATGGGCGGGCCCCCGGGTCATTTCTCTTCGGGCCAGTTCCGTGTAAACGATCCAATAAAACTGTGCGGGTCTCTTCACCCGAGATCAGGTCCTTAAAAATGTGGGTTATAGTGTGCTTCAAATCAGAATCCAGGATCGAGTCCAGTAAATTTCTTTCCCGAATATTAGGGCATCGAGACCTGTTCTTAAGGTCCTCACATTGTAGTTCAAGATTGTGCGTTACCCTGACCAGCTTTTGAAGTGAAATGTCCGATTGTTTACTCTCCCGTGTCAGTCTTGGATAGCCCGTTCATTAACATCAATCCGCTCGCCAAGGGTAGCGATATCTTCACTAAAGTCATATAAAGATTGCCTGATTTCCGTAGTAAAGGAGATAAACTGAACTTGGAATGCAGCTGAGAATTTGTCCTGAAATTGCTGGAAGCTTGTTGAAAAGTCTTCTTTTGATGCTGCCATTTATGATCCGGGATCACTTGTTTCTGTACTTGAGAGAGGTGTCCCTGAATCTCCAGTTGTAACTGTCGTCTGCCCTGATGCTCTGCAGACTTTTGAAGAGGGTTCTGTTTGTTCTGTAAATCCTTGGTGGCCCCCTCCTGAGTGAGCTTTTTTCCCCCTCGGCATATGATACATAAATTGCTAGCATATATATCCAGAGGTTAGAGAGTAACGTTGGGTGAAATTGATGGATGTTACACAAATATGTGGAAGAGGATAGGAGCCTGCTGGATTCTATCTCGAAACCCAGGATATACATATATATATATATATATATATATGTTCACTAATTGGGGTTTACCATCCACACTGCCTAGTTCATTTCAGGTATCCCAGAGTGATGTTCTGTGAATTTGAAGAATATTACACAGGTGTGCAGAGGAAGAAAGGAGCCTGTCGGAGTCGACTTCCAAACCCAGGGCAAACCCAGGTGTAGGTGTCAAGTAAACTGCAAAGATCTTTCTAGATGCACCAGTTTCAGAGTTAGTAGCAGCTGTCCCTCCAATTGTTTCTTGTAATAAATGCGTCACTAAATGAAAGTGTTTCTATTGAAGTACCCCCTCCGTCTTTTTAGTTCTATTTAATGAGGCCCAGATACCAGTCAATGCTTTCCAGCAGGAGTTGGGGCTCGGAGCGAACACAAGTTGTGGCTTGGAGTGAGCACTTATGTTGGTGCCAGAGAGGATTTAAACACGCGCGTGCGTGTGCACATGGAGATTTCTATATATTTATGCCTGGATACCTTAATCTGCGTGTCCCAGATGTTGCGCTCTGCCCCGATGATGCTAGTGATCCAGACCTGCCCAGTCCTCCGAGTCTGCTGTGCGATCCGTTGGGACACGCCCCGATTGGGCGTCCTCTGCCTGTTAGCTGCGCTCACTTGCGGCTGTGAGTCGAGCACTTCTCGTCGATCATCCGATCAGCCGCCCTTGATTGTCTATGGTGCTCCAAGCATCAGTCCACATCTCGGGGACCACCGTGGGAGGTGGGCCACACCACTGATACTGGACAAATTAAACGGAGTACACCGCTCGCGCCTCCTCAGGGTGCGGTGGCCATCTTGGAATAATGGCTGCTATTTCTAAAATGGTGTTTCACTCCCACTGCATCCTATACCCACACATCCACTAACTCGCCTATGATACAGCTTCTAGCGACAACCCCCCTGGCCCCTATAGTCTCCCCAAGTGCCTAAAACACACTTCAAGGCCTCTGCCTCACCCTGAACCTTTTAGGATTCTGGACGATCGCCTCCGCTTCGCCAACAAGATGTAGGCTTTATCCAGCGTTGAGAGAGTTCAACTGAAACCGAAAAAAAGGAAGGTTTTTGATGAAATCTGGGGAAGATTTTTAGATTTGGATTGACTAATGTGTAGGTCTTTGGTTCTATAACTGATTTTCAGTTTTGAGGGTGTAGAGGCGTCGCGAGAGCTCCCGCTCTCGCGAGACCTCGCAGCGCGACGAAGCCCGCCCCCGCGGCTTCGCGCGCAGAGACGAGCGAAGAGAGCGACGCGACAAGGTGCGTCCCGCCGGCTCCTCCATAAACGGGGCCTGCAGTGCGTACACTGCACACGGCAGCTTACCATGAGCCCCATTAGGCACGTTGGCCTTTATTGTTGAGACACGCACGTCGCGTGCATTGATGCATGAAACCAAGGAAGAATAAACACATTGTTAAAGATTCCCCGACTCCTGTCTTTACTGTAAGCAATTTACTACATAAATTGGCGACGAGGATCATCACCAGAACCCACGGAGAATCATGCAAGGCGCAACGCCACCGCGACCCTTTCTACAAACTCCAGGTAGGCCTGCCATCCCATGGCCACAATGTCAACCCCTGTTCACAACATATGTGGAAGCTCTAGGAGGAGCGGGGTTCTCAGCGGCAAGGCGCAGGGCCATGCTACTCAATGCCCTGGGAGTGGAAGGTCAAAGAGTGTTCGAGAGTCTCACCCCCATACCGGTGGCTGGCGATAATGACGATGTTTTTAAGGAGGCGGTCAGGAGAATCATAAAAAGATTTGCCAGTAAGGAGAACACAGTGCTCCATAGGATAAGGTTTTACACCCGAAAGCAAGAGATGTCTGAACCAGTGGACGATTATGTCACAAAACTGAGGGAACTAGCGGCGCTGTGCAGTTTTGGCAACAATGCAGAGAGTCTCATATGTGACATGTTGGTTGTGCACACCAACAGTCGCAAAGTCCAGGATAAATTCATCGTTGAAAAGGAACTGCAATTGGAAAAAGCGATAGAAATTGCCAGAGCAGTTGAGGAAACGGCTGGAAGACGAAAGGAGCTTACAGGAGCCCAGGGTCCCGCAGAGATACAAACGGTGAGATTCCATACAAAAAAAGAAAGGCAACAATGGACACGAGAGAAGGAAGAGGGAACAGGAAAGAACCCCTCAAGTGCCACAGGTGCACCAGCACGAAGCATCTAGCGTTCGACAGGGAGTGCCCAGCCAGAGACAAAGAGTGCTCCATCTGCAAACGAATTGGCCACTTCTCTATAGTGTGTCGGTGGAGAAACAAGAAAGTCTCCAGTCTCGACGCAGATCGCAATGCAGAGAAAGAATCTTCCTCAGAAGATGAAGGAAGACCCACCGTCATCATGGTGAACAGCACAAGAGCCAGAAGAGAGAAGCCCCACTGCACGATCAAAATCGATGGCAGGGAAACGAGGGTCATGGCGGACTCAGGTTCTGATTTAACGATCATACCCCTTCGGACCTACAAGGAAATGGTGGGAAAGGAGAAGGTTCAAGTACTAACCACGAGGCACAAACCCACTGTGTTCGGAGGGGCGTGAGTCGAACTGCTGGGATATATCAAGGGCAGAGTGGAATTTAAAGGAAGGGAAACCACAACCAGAGTGTACTTCAGTCACGAAGTCGCGTTGGGTTGGGATGACCAGGACAAGCTAAAAATCAGTTTGGATCCCAGCACCGAAGATCAGGTTTTGTCGGTCAGGGTGACGAGTGGACACGTTGTCAAAAGTGATTACCCGACACTTTTCTCGGAGGAGCCAGGGCACATCAAAGGTTTTCTACACAAAATTGTGCTCAAAAGAAATGCTGTCCCAGTAAAGCACCGGGTGAGGCTGGTACCAGCCAGAGCAAGGGACACCTTTAAAAATCAGTTAGAAAAAATGAAAAGGGAAGGGGTCATTGAAGAAATTGAAGCATCCGAATGGCTGAGCCCGGTCATGCTGATAAAGAAGCCCCAGTCACAGGAACTAAGGGTGTGCATAGACCTGCGCAGCTTGAACCTGGAAGTGGTCACTGATAATTATCCCCTTCCAAGCATCAACAAACTCATTCTCCTAATGAAAGAAGCAAAAATATTTTCAAAACTGGACATGAGAAATGCATATCACCAAATACAACTGCATGAAGAGTCGAAACCCCTCACGGCATTCATCACCCCCTTTGGGACATACCAATTCACCAAATGCCATTTGGATTGTCATCAGCAGCATCGGCTTTCCAACGCATGATGGATGTCCTGCTGCGGAAAGTTCAAAATGTGGTGTACTTCCAGGATGACATCCTAGTGTATGCAGCGGATGAGCAGGCGCACGATGCCACGCTGAGGACTGTTCTAAGCAAGTTACAAGAAGCAGGGGTGCGACTACGGCATGAAAAATGTCTATTCAAGGTGAAGGAAGTAGAGTACTTGGGATATAAAATTTCGGAAAAAGGTATCAGTCCCAAACAGAATCTCATGCAAGCCATTGTCAAAGCGCCTGAACCCACCAGTAAAGAGGAAGTGAGGTAATTTCTTGGACTGGCCGAGTATTATGCTAAGTTCATACCCAAATTCTCAGAGACCACGGCACCCCTCCGCGAATTACTCAGAAAGGGATCGGAATTTACATGGCAAGAACCCCAGAAGACTGCGGTGGAGAAGATAAAGCAACATATCATTGATGCACCTTGCCTCCAGCCATTCAATCCGTTGTGGGAAACAGTCGTCACCACAGATGCCAGTGCATATGGACTAGGAGCGGTCTTAACTCAAAAGAAAGGTGACACGGAACATGTGGTGGCATTTGCCTCGAAGGCCTTATCAGAGGCGGAACAGAACTATTCCACCATAGAAAAAGAAATGTTGGCCTGTACATGGGCGGTGGAACATTTCAGGACATACGTTTGGGGCACGAAATTCAAGGTGGTGACTGATCACAAGCCCCTCATTCACATGCTTAGCCCGGGAGGCACTAAAGTATCCACACCCCGACTAGCACGCATCGCGGCCAAGCTGCAGGAGTACACGTTTGAGGTCCAGCACATCTCAGGCTGGAAGAATTCGCAAGCTGACTGCATGTCGAGACTACCAGAGTGTAAAGAAAAAGCCACCACATTCCTGCAAGGAGAATGCATAGTTGCATCCATCACAGACTTGAGGGCACCTGTTTACCTCGAACTTAGTGAGAGACATTGGGAGGAAGAGGATGGAAAAGACCCCACCATGGCCATGATTCGCAAATGGATAAAAGAAGGCTGGCCAAGTGAAAAAACACTGCCCGAGGGCATGAGGCCCTATTGGAAAGTGTCGGAGGAGCTGTCTGAAACGGAAGGGATAATCATGAAAACCGATCAGATTATCCCCCCCGCAGGAATGAGAAGCACCATCCTCTGTAGAGCCCACGCGGGCCATTTGGGAAACACAATGACGCGCCGCAGGGTGAGAGAGGCCTACTGGTGGCCATCCATGGACCAAGAAATTCGGTCCATGATAGAGCGTTGCCATGAATGTTTAAATAGTGACAAGAGATTTAAGGTCCGCCAAGCACCACTGATACACACAGAAATACCAGAAGCGGTGTGGTCCAAAGTGGGCATCGACTTCATAGGGCCGTTGGAAGCCATGGCACCTGAACATCGATAGGGCATAGTAATGGTGGACTACCTATCCAAGTGGGTGGAGGCGGAGTTTGTCCCGAACATAACTACCCAAACAGTCATAGAAGTACTCACAGAAATCTTTCAGCGGGAAGGCCTTCCCACAGAAGTGGTCACTGACAACGGGGTGCAACTGGTTTCTAAGGACATGGAGGAATTCTTGAAAAGAAACCACATCAAACAAAAGAAAGCGGCCCTATATCGCCCCCAGGCCAATGGGCTCGTGGAGAGGGCCAACCGATTCATAAAGGGCGCAATTCAACTGGCAACCGCTTCGGGTAAGGACCCTCTCAAAATCACCAAGGAGGCCATAGCGGCTCACAGACTCACTCCAAATGGGATCACCCAAATATCTCCGTTCAAAATGTTGAGAGGGAGGAGTGCGGCATCCACGCTGATTCCACCATGGTTGTCGAAGGTACGAGATGACGAAGCAGTCGACATGTCAGAGGTAGTGTGGAGAATTGAAAGCAGTAAAACACGCATGAAGTCATGGAGTGATCGGAGAAGAAGGACTAAGCAAGCATCCGACATAGGGAAAGGAGATTTGGTTAAAATCAGACTACCCCAGAAAGATCAGGTCATGGGGTCTCGGTATAGCCGACCCATCGAAGTGATTCACAGGGGAACAAATCACGTCCACACGGAAGATGGACGCGCATGGAACATTGAAAGAGTTGCACTATTCCAGAAGACTCGGGAGAAAGTGAGTACGCAGGAGAGATCTTGAATGGAAGCCGAAAGGGACTACGAAAGAGCTGAAGAACGAGAACTCGTAGGAGACGACAGAGAAAGGATAGAAATCGAAGTTGAACAGGAAGCATCGAGTGCAGACCCCGAACCAGTGCAACAGGAAGAGTGCCCGGGAACAGGCGATCGGCCCAGAAGGGAACACAGAAGGCCGGTGAGATATAATGACTATGTTCTACAGTGATTTTGCTGTTGGTTGAAAAAGGGAGATGTGTAGAGGCGTCGCGAGAGCTCCTGCTCTCGCGAGACCTCGCAGCGCGACGAAGCCCGCCCCCGCGGCTTCGCGCGCAGAGACGAGCGGAGAGAGCGACGCGACAAGGTGCGTCCCGCCGGCTCCTCCATAAACGGGGCCTGCAGTGCGTACACTGCACACGGACAACACGGCAGCTTACCCTGAGCCCCATTAGGCACGTTGGCCTTTATTGTTGAGACATGCACGTCGCGTGCATTGATGCATGAAACCAAGGAAGAATAAACACATCGTTAAAGATTCCCCGACTCCTGTCTTTACTGTAAGCAATTTACTACAGAGGGTCTGGTCATGTGCAGGGGTGGGGTGGGTGGGACAGGGGTTGGGTTTAGAGCTCTTCTCTCCCCCCCCTTCGATATCCCGTTCTGTATTTCAAGATGGTTCTCTGATTGTGTTCCCTTTTTGTACATTTCTATAAATTGCTAGATAAAAAAACGAAATTAAAAAAAATGAAATAGCTGTTCAATTATTATCGAGTGAGGCCAATGCATAAAATTAGAGCTAATACAAAGCTGTAGGTTGAATAGAATAGTGTATTTCAGTACTCTACAGTTTCTGCGTTTTGTACTCATTGGCCATTGTGCATGTAGGTCTCCAGCTCGGAGCCAATGGGCATTACAAGAGCGCGTCTGCGCAGTTTCTATCCTTGCCATCGTTAGACAGCTCCAGAGTTGCCTGCCCACTATCCCTAACACGGTTGAAAGCATTCAGACTTGTACATTCCCGACACTGTGAGTTTCTAGACTCCTACAGATAATATAAGGCTAGGTTGTGAACTCATGAGCTAAGATGTTGAAGTGAGCGTCACTAATGTTCCCAGTAGTTGCAAACACAAGTATTGGCAAGGCCAGCAATGTTGACTTGACTGAAGGGAAGCCCTTCGACCACCCAGGCGTCCTCGATGTTCCCAGGCAAGTGGCCTAGAAAGGCGGCCTTCATGCCTGAAGGACCATTAACACAGGAGACGTCCTCCCTGTACTCACGTGCCCCTTCCTGAACAAGGTGCCTTTCATTGTGCACCACCTGTTGCATGGCACATCCCATACATTGTGCACCACCTGTTGCATGGCACATCCCATACATTGTGCACCACCTGTTGCATGGCACATCCCATACATGAATAGCAATACCCATGACTCTGTGCACTGGACAAAACGGGAGTCAAAACTTAAGGTGGCGCTAAAGTTCCACACCGTAATATAGTGTTGAATTAACAACCGCGGTATAGGCGCCATTACGTAGTAACACAGTTCTATGTTTATGAGGCCACTCCTAAAAAAAGGACTTCCTTTTTTAGGCCACCTTGGAGTGGCCTCCAACGGCCGGGATAGTGCAGCCAGCGGGCTGTTTCCAGGGTCGGACTGGGCCAAGAAATAGGCCCGGACACCCCAAAAAAAGTGGCCCACTCTCGCCTTAAAAAAGTGGCCCACCGCTCGCATCATAAAAGTGGCCCTCAAACCATCATCCGTGAATCGTGTCAATTCACGACTTTACAGAAAATGCTCCTTATGGAGGGCTCATGTGTCTGTTACATTACAACACATAAATTAACATTACCTTTGCATACAAAAATGGCTCACCATATGTATCATTAACATCTGTGTGTATAGATCCATATTGTCAAATTACTGTGAATGCAAGCAGACGTCCAAGGTCAAAGGATATTATCCAAGGTCAAAGGATATTATGTTGTTGTATAGCACTTAGGCTTAAGCTCTTTTTTTTTTAGAACAAATATGCATACAATGTCACCTAACCTGTGTATGTGCTCATTTATCAACTTCAGAAGGATGAAAGGCTGAGATGGCTTTGCTGGGATTTGAACCTGCAAATCACACACACACATTGCAGCAGGAACACTCAACCCACTCAGCTATCATATCGGCTATAGTAAAATGAGCAATTATTCTGTAGTGGGTACCATTAAACTGGTAACTGAGATTTAACAGCAGACCGGTTAAGTTAATCTGCAGGTCTGGTGCAAAGTAGGCAGCATGTCAAGCCTGGGTGCATCTACTTTTAGTTTTCAGGCTTCGGAATCAGAGGTTGGCAAAATAGGGAAAGCAGTGTACTCACAGGACATCCCATAGTCTGGGCACTCGATACCTCATTCATGCAAACAAACATCCTGAACACAGCATGCCAGGGAGATGGGAATAAAGATAGACACATTACAACAAAGCATTCATCGTGGCACAATGAAGTCAATGTTTGATATAGCACATCAAGTGGCCAGATGGTCGAGGCGCCCATAAACATCTACACAGTTATTGTAAATAAGAACGTTCTGGAAATGTTCGCAACTCAGTCACACTTCAATTGAGGTGCGCTCTATTGTCATTTCATGCAATTTCTAAATTCGATTTTAAACAGACATCACAAAAAAGTGCCAAACCAATTCATTTATATCAGGAAAATATATATTAACACCATTCCCATGGACACAAAATGACCCAGCATACCAAAATGTTATTAACGGAAGACATCTCCTCAATGCAGAAATTCAATGGTAAACTGGCGGCCATGTCAAACTGGAAACATTTGCACAACCAAAGACCCAATCTTGACCTACAGCACCCCGTGCTGTACCCCACACCGCTCCAACAATGCACCCCAATCCAATCCGGGTTGGCCCGCACCACGGCATGTGAACACTCAGCTTTGCTTCAAGCTACACATCAAATAACTCAGTGGCTGAACTGACGGTGAGGGAGGCCAGACAACCTGGACACGGACCAAAAGTGAAACACAAATAGCAAAGTGGCCGCAAGGCAACGTGTAGTGCTGTAGAAAAGATAATCAGCACAGACACATAACCGTGCGTGTGCAGACGTGTCCCTTCTGATTAACAGTAGTAGACAGTATTAAGGCACTATCCATAACGTAAGCGCCAAACACACGCATGGCGTGGAGTGCCAATCAATCTTTGCCAGCAGAATCCCTCACCAAAACCTCTTCTGAAAAAACCCTTTGAACAAAATCCTCTTAACATATATGTTGAAAGATAATTTGTCTGGTACGGTAAATGCACATTTATTTATTTATTTATTTATTGTGATTTGTATGCACCACATATAAGATTAGTTCCTTCAGGGAGCTTGTATGGACAGAATGAGTACCAGATATTTCAGGGGTACGGTGCATTACGTGTTCTAAGAGTCTCATTCTGGCTACCGATAATACGATAGGGTGAGTTATAAACAACGCCTGTATTTTGTCGGGTGGCTCTTCCACGTGTGTTAAAATCTGCTGATAAGCATTTCTGCCATAGTTGTGTCCTACATATTTGATTTACTTGCATAATATACTTCTTGAATGCTCATTTCCATGGTGCACACAACACAAGTCAGCAAACTATGGCTCTTTATGGAAAACGTAACATTTTAGAAGACATTGATTCGCCCTTACCGTTGGGTCTTGAAGTCTCCACACACACGGGGTTCTTCGGCCTCCTGCGACTCGTGGATGTCGTCCTCCCTTGAAGCCTTGGATCCTGGGCTCACTGCTGCAACTTGTGGTGGGCACTGGGGCGCCGCAATGGTCCCCGAGAGCAGAGTCTGTGTACAAAACATACACTTGGAGGGAGCAGGCCGGGCTGAGGCAGCCCCGCCCAGCCCTGCTGCTCCCTCCCAATGTATTGTACACAGACTGCTGCTGGCGCCATGGTGTCGCGGCCCGGGCCACGGCAGTTGGCCGCAGGCACGCCGCATGTATCAAAGAAAGGTAACACTTCGGTGTTACCATTCTCTGCATCTGCTGTGGGCCGGCAGCAGCAGGGCTGCAATTGCAAAGGATCTGTAAGTTACTTACTTACAGATCCTTTGCAACTTGCGTCCGTCCGGCGAGGCGGAGGGCCTGGGTGCTGGTTCCTGAAGTGTGAAGCCCATGCCTGGGCCGGAGACCAGCCCAGGCCGGGCTTCAGGAACTGACCCCGGGTCTCCTGGCAATGATTTCGGATCGGCCACGGGCCGATTGGACGACGAGTCAATCCGACCCTGGCTGTTTCACCCCTGAACCATCATGGCATGCATCTTCCCGCCTCAGATAATCCTCGCATTGGTAGGTTTTACCCCCCCAGATTCCCTGTACGCCACTTACCTGCCCTGCTCCCTCTGCCTTCCCTGCCACGTCCTGTCAATCTTGCATGCTGCCCGCCACGTCTGAAGCAAACAGGGCTCCTCGCCCGCCTCACCCGCAACAAACAGGCCCCCTGCTGATTTGCCACCAACTTCCTGCTTCGGACTGCTCCAGGTGTGCACATCCTTAGGTGGTATGTAGTTTTCTCTCTGCAAAGTTTCTTGGGTGGGCTCTTTAGGAGGTAGCCCCGCAAACGTGGTCTTTAGACCGTATACCATCAAGCACTATACATATGCATAGGTTAAAGGACCCTGTACACACGGTTTGGTCCCAAGGGCCATCTGTGATAGTCCCCCTGATTGCATCACCTGTCTCCCACTGCTTCCAGTCCTCTCCCTAGAATGGGAGCCCCATAGCCATTGCCAGGTCAGTGAGGGTTAGGGTGGTGATGTAGAAACCCCACCTCCTCCGCTCACCACCCAGTACCCATCTCTCTCTGCCTCACACCCCTGCATCCTCTCCTTGGGGTCTTCAGGACGATCCGCCCACTATGGGGTATAGATGTCATGCAAGCTGCCCAAAGCCCCAATGGCCTCATGATGTGGGGCCCGGTGCCAGTCGGCTGGAATGCCGGCATCCTGGCTATGGTGCTGCACGGTATAGCTGTATGCCTTGGACCGTCCTTGCATCTCTTCCTCCTTCACATCCAGACTTACAGAAAACTATGGGTGCTAGGAGCGCCTGACCAGTCCGTCAGCTCTCCCAAAGCCACTGCCCTTTTGCTCCTCTGACCGTAGTGCAAACCTCAACTCCCCTCTCCTCCCTGTGCTCCACACGCCACGTGGTTCCATATCATCATCTCACCCAATGGAGACTGCTCTTCCAAACACCGCCTATATCGGGGAGGCCTCCAAAGTTCAAGATTATGGTACCATCGGAGGGTTTCAGTTACCAAACCCACATGCCACGTGCCCCAACCCCACCCCGTCCCTCCCTGCTGCGTTGAGCCCTCCACACCCCCACTGCTCACCTTCCCCGCCCGAAGCAAGCACGGCACCCCCTCCCCATCCAAGTTGCCCATCCACCGCCCCGCCTGAATGCTCCCAGCCGCTAAAAACACTTACCTGCTCTCCTGCTGGTGCCTTCCACTTCCCTCTTCCATGCCCTCTTAGAGCCCTGCCTATTGTGGTGCAGTCTTCCTTGGGCAGCGTTTCCTTGGTGATCTTTTCTAGAGGCGGTCCAAAGACCAGAGACAACCAACCATGCATCATTCAATCCTAGGCATTAGTCTTCCTGAATGAAAGAGAATGCTACCGCTCCGGGCACTTCCGGTCTGCATGCATCAACACAGTTGCAAAAGTATTTTGCATTTTCCCGCTCTCCCCACTAAGCTAGCCCGACAGGCCCCCCACTTCCAGATCCACCAGAGTGCCTAGAGTCCATGCACATGGCAGTGGAGCATGGTATAAGCCTCAGTAACATACTCTTGCTCAGCTGAGAGTTCACAGGCATTTTGTGCTGCGCTCTCCTTGTGGGTGGGAGCAGACTGATGTGGGACTTGTTACTTCTCCTCTGGTGGACCATCCACAGCAACAGAGTGATTATAGACCTTCCTGAGTGGACACATCCCGAAGGCCTTCTCTGTTCTCAGTAGAGTGGCTCCAGACTTTTGGAAAACTTAATAAAATGTTCACATGTCAATCTCTTTTTTTCTAAGTGTTGGTAAAAGTGGCAGTGCGGGTTTCAGCATTCGCGGTGGCCATTTTGCAAGCATTCTTACTGCCACTCATTCTAGTGTGCCGAGCTTTAGAACACAAGTGCCAAGACTTCCATCTACATTTTAGACGATCCAAAACAAATGACAATGGGGTTTTGCAAGGTGGGCCCTCATAGGACCATGAGAGGGTCCAGGCGTTTAGACAATGGATTCTCTAGGAAAACAATCTGAACACTAAATAAAATGGTCCATTTGATTTCTGACCTCTCTGCGGTTGCTGGGAGCGCATTTCACAGAGACTGGCTGTTAAAGTGGTGAAATTACTGGGGGGAAAAAGCTTATCCATGCCTGTTTCGGAGATGGAAATGCAAGTGCAGGGGTGGACTGGCCTATAGGGAACTCTGCAGATTTTCAGGTAAGCGTCTGCACCCTGGGCCTCTTTTGTGTGGCATTTCCAAATGTTCTCATAGGAAAAGTGTTCGCCTTGCTGAAAAGGGGGGCGCCGGGGGGAACGCGAAGCGTTTCCCCCCGGGGAAGTTTTTGGCGCTGCACACGGCCAGCGAGTGGCCGTGGGGGCAGAGCGCCTCTCCGGGGTATTTAAGGGGCCAGGGAAGGTTCGGGAGGCAGGTGACGGTCGGACTTGGCGATTGTGAAGTCCTGTCGCCTGCTCCCGAGCCTTGCCTGTGGCTGGGCCTAGTGTGGCGAGAGTAGAGAAGGTGAGGTAGGGTCTGGTCAGGAGTTAGTGGAGGGTGGGGGTTAAGTGTAGTGGTAGGTGGAAGTTTAGTTCCAAAAAACTGGGGTCCTGGCAGGCAGTTTGGGCTGGTAGTACGGCGTTGGCCTGCATGGGTTTTCGGTGTCGGTTGGGGAAACGGGGTGCCGCGCGGGGGGGGGAATATTGGCAGGGCTTAGCATTGCCCTGGTGGTCGCGGGGAGCGCCTGAGTGTCCACTCACCCGGTGCCGGTTCCGCCCCGCACGGGCTTTCCTGGTTTGTGGGGTTGGCAGCAGGAGGGTAGTAGCTGCGCTCGTGTGGCCCGGGAGTGGAAGGGTCCTGGTGCGCGGTGGCTGCCTTCTGTCACAAGGGGCAGAGCCGTACCCTTAAAGGGGCCGCGCTTATTTGTTCGGGCCTGCGAGTTAGTGCGGTTCACCGCGTGAGCCACCAGGGGGCGGGCCGGTGCTGAATTTAAATTGTGCACAGGGGTGTCCAGGGTTGTTTTAAAAAAAAAAAAAAGAATAAAAGAAGAGAAGGGGATTTGTTAAGGGTCCAGCGTCGGTTGGGGGTGGCTCCTAGGGGGTAGCACTGCATTGAGCAGTAGTGGAGCTAGGGGAGGGTGTTCCCTTTAGGGCAGGGGTATTTTCGTGGTGGGGGGGTAAATAAAAAAAAAAAAAGGAAAAAGATATAAAGGATAGTTGGTACTTTTGATCTAATTAGCTCGATTAGGTTACTATTGTTATTGGGCAATTTTCTTTGGTTCACCCCTTGCTAGGGGTAATTTTTCCCCGGGTAGTTACCGGCTCGGAGGCGTAGTTAGCTGGGGAGCGGCTAGGTGCATATAGCAGTGCGCTACCAGACTAGTTGTGCACGATGGTGGGACAAGGAGCAGGCAAGAAGGGGCTGGTTGATGCTAGGGCTCTGAGGGATGCCCTGGAAATCATCAGCAGGGCAACTAAGGCCCAACTGGAGGCGGCGGTGGGGGAAGTCATGGGCGAGGAGGAGATAAGGGGGGTAGACCGCAGCGTACAGCGGCAGCTGATGGGGCTCTCGCGGCAGTGGTGGCTTGCACCCCCGCGGCGGGGAGAGGGGAGGTGTGGGAACCCAGGGGCAGGAAGACGAGGAGGGAGATAGACATGAGGGCATCCGGGGGAGAAATGATTTTGGGAGGGCAGCCATCGGGGGAGGGAGTGAATGATAGCCCTAGGGAAACTGGGAGTGCCCAAAAGGAGGTGGCTCTAGTGAACGACAGTGGGGCCACTGTTGGGGCGCAGAAGGGGGTGGCAGGGCAGAGGGGAAGAGGGGGAAAATACCTGCAGAAGAGTGCGGGTGGGAGAAGGAGAGAGAGGTCCCCATCGATTGAAGAGGATAGGGCGGGGCGTGGAACGCCCCCCCCGGGGAGGTTTAGTGAGGGCGGAGGGCGCTGCACAGCCTCCGCGGGTCATGTGGAGGTAGAGGGTTTGAGAATGGCCCCTCCTCGGTCAGCGCACTGAGAGCCTAGAGGGTGCAGCACGGCCCCTAGCAATGTGGACTCCAGGGTGGAGGTCGGAACGCCTCGTCCGAGAGAAGAGGACCAGGCAGGGGTTTCCGCAGCCCCGCCGAGAAGACGTCAAAGGAGTGGCGGGGCGGACGCCCCGGGCTCGCAGGAGGATGATCAACTCGACTGGGGCAGGAGCTCGCAGCCACAATGGTATTTGAGGGGTGATGAGGGTGGTTTGGAGGATTATGTGGGGCAGTGGGAGGGGGAAGGTTATAGGGCGGTGGGGGAAAAGGGGGAGGAGAGAAGATATTGGGGGTGGGATCTGGAAAGGCAGGTGCAGGGGATTCGGGGGGTAGGAGGGCGGGGGAACTGTTGGCTGGGTGAGTCTGCTGACATGTTTTTGTCCCCGCAGTAGGAGCCCTCTAAGAAAAGGGATGAGGAGCATTGGTGTGGAAAGAGGTGAGCGGGAAAGGGAATGGTCTTCTGCATGGCAGAGAGGGGTCACAAGAAGGGGGACGGGAAATGAAGGGTCTGGACTGCAAGGGGTAAGGAAAGAAGTTGGCCATTGGAGCCTTGGGGGTTGAGAAGAGCATTTGCTCAGTGGAGATTCAAACGGACAAGGTGGTGGAGCCATTGGGGCTCGAGGTGCAAGATGGAAAAAAAAAGGAGGTTGAAGTGAAAGGCAAGGAGAAAAAACTGCCATACATGGGGATAACAAAACCGTTGGTGGCGCACTTGATGGCAGCGACCAGGGAGAAGATTCAGGCGGGGGAATTTGTAGACGTTTTTAAATTGCTCCATACGGAAGTGAGAGCCAAGGAGGGGTCTAAAGAAGAGGAGAGGGAACTGGCTGCGCGCCCAAGGGTACCGGTGACTATTGAGAATTGGACGTCAGCATTTATCATTTATGCCCGTGTTTATTGTGAAAAATTCCCAGAGCGTTGTGTGGCCCTACTTAAATATATGGACGTCATTAGGAAGGCTTTCACGAGTTTTGGGGGCTTTGCCTGGGTAAGGTATGATGAGGAATTCAGAGCGAGAATGGCGGAGGACAGTCAGGCGGTATGGGGGGAGATAGATATGGATCTTTGGCTGCAATGGATGGCCCCAACGAGGCCTGCCCCGACATTGCACACAGCAAGTGGGCTGCCGGTGCCTTTCTGGCCCTTTCTTGGTCGCCCCGCCCATGAAGGGGCGGGGGGAGGAGGCAGAGAGCAGTCCTCAGCAGCGTGTTGGGCGTTTAATAAGGACGGCTGCTCAAGGACCCTGTGTAGGTTCAGGCATGAGTGTAGCAAGTGTGGAGGAAAACACCCTCTTACGCAGTGTTTCCAACAGGGAGACAGGGGGAGGGGGAGAGGTTCAGGCAGAGGGGTTGTGGGGAAAAGCTTCTACGCCAATTAAAGTGGGGGTGCTGCAGAAATGGTTGCAATTTTATCCAGACAGGGAAGGGGCGAAGATTTTGAGTGAGGGGTTTAATCAAGGTTTCAGATTGGGGTACCAGGGCCCAAGGGTGCGCCGGTGGGCTGAAAATCTGAAGTCAGCCAAAGAAAATGTTGAAGTGGTAAGGAATAAATTGAGCAAAGAAATAGTGGCGGGAAGGATTGTAGGGCCATTTGATGACCTGCCGGGTGACTTAGTTATATCCCCACTGGGGGTGGTGCCCACGAAAGCTCCGAGGGAGTTTCGATTAATACACCATTTGTCATGGCCGGAGGGCATGTCAGTCAATGATTTCATTGCCCCGGAAGAATGTGGGGTTGTATATGCAAGTGTTGACCAGGTAGTGGAGCTGGTAAGGAAAGAAGGGCGGGGGCCCTTCATGGCCAAGTGTGACATTAAAGCGGCTTTTAGGTTATTGCCGGTGCACCCGGAGGATTTTTGGTTGTTAGGCTTGCAGTTTGAGGACTGCATATACATAGACAAAGCCTTGCCAATGGGATGCGCAATTTCCTGCGCGCTGTTTGAACGATTCAGCTCCTTCTTAGAGTGGGTTTTTTCATTTAACTCGGGGTGGGAGAGTGTGCTGCACTATCTGGACGATTTTTTGTTCATTAGCGGGGCAGATAGAGAGGGGGAGTGCAAGGGAATGCTAAAGTTGTTTCAGGAGCTAATGGAGGAGTTGGGTGTGCCGTTAGCGGAAGACAAAACTGAAGGGCCTGCAGTGGTGTTGACATTTCTGGGAATTGAACTGGATTCAGTGGCTATGACCTCACGCTTGCCGCACGACAAGGTGAGCAAACTGGTGGTGTTGCTGGAAAGGGCATTAGGGGCCAAGAAAATGACGCTGGTTGACATGCAGAGATTGGTAGGGCATTTGAATTTTGCATGCAAGGTGGTGGCCCCAGGACGGACATTTTGTAGGAACATGGCGAGGGCTATGGCGGGAGCGAAGTGCCCACATCATCGGATAAGAGTATCGGGGTCAGTGAGGGAGGACTGCAGAATTTGGCTGCGATTTTTGGAGAAGTTTAATGGGGTGTCAATGTGGTTGCAGGGAGACCCAGTGACATGGGAAGTAAGATATTTTCGGACGCAGCAGGAGCAGGAGGTTTCGGAGTATTTTGGGGGGAAAATGGTGTGCGGAGAAATGGCCTGATCTGTGGTTGAAGGAGGGAAGGAGTATAGCATTCCTTGAATTTTTACCATTACTGGTGGCATTGGAGTTGTGGGGCAAGGATTTGCAGGATAGGAAAGTGAATTTCAATGTGGACAATGAATGCGTGGTCCATGTGGTAAACAGGCAGTCAGCAAGGGACCAGAGGGTGGCAAGACTCATGAGAGAGTTTGTGCTGCGTTGCATGGAATTGAATGTGGTGTTTAAGGCAAAACATGTGCCAGGGAAGGATAATGGCATCGCTGATGCATTATCTCGTTTTCAATGGCAGAGATTCCGTGGATTGGCTCCAGATGCGGATCAGGAGGGGCTGTGGAAGATAGGAAGATGAGAGCGCTGGCTTTGGTGGAGGGTTCATTGTCCGGGGCGTCTAAGGAGTCATACAGGAGGGCCTGGGAGGATTTTATCGGGGGGTAGCGCGTAGTTGGAAGGGTAGATGGGATGCGGATGAGAGGAGGAGGGATGATGTTATGAACTTCCTCCTGAGGTGCATGGACAGGGGCTGGTCAAGAGCAACTATAGCAGGGAAGTTAGCAGGAATTGCTTTCTACGGGAAATGGTTTTGGGGTTTCCAGCCGAATGGGGGGGAAATGGCGAGTAGGATGTTGGAAGGATGGGCAAGGGAAAGTAAGAGGGACAAGGACAGGAGGAGGCCGATATCGGCTGAATTGCTGCAGAGGTTGGTTAAGGCAGTAGGGGGAGTTTGCTGGTCGATATGGGAGGGGGAGCTTTTTGCAACCTGTTTTACGTGGTTATTTTTCGGGGCTTTTCGGGTTTCGGAGTTGGTGGGGGGAAAAGGGGGGTCTGGGGGATTGCAGTGGGAGGATGTGCAAATCACAGAAGGGGGTTTGGACATCAAGATTAATAAGTCTAAAACGGACCAGAAGGGGAAGGGTTCCTGGGTTTTGTTGGGGCAGGGGAGCAAGGATTTATGCCCAGTGCAGGCAGGCAGGTTGTGGAAGGAGCGGTGTGGAGGGAAGACAGGCTTGGTGTTTAAGCATGAGGATGGGTCGCCGGTTTCAGCGGCATAAGTTTTGGGGGTATTGCGGAAGGCTCTGCTAGTGGTAGGAGAGAAGGGAGAGGATTTTGGTACACATTCATTTAGGATGGGCGCAGCATCGGAGGGTAACAGGTTGGGTTTTTGGAGGATAAGGTGAAAAGTTTGGGGCGTTGGAGGTCTGGGAGATACAAGGGGTATGTCAGGGAGTTCCATAAAGGGGAATTTTGAAGGAAGGTGGCAGAAGTTGGCGGAAAACAGCGTGGGGGTTGTATGTATTGTGGTGGTAATTTTGTAATTTCTTTTTCAGATGCTGTGCGAAAGGAGGGGGGGTTGGCGCAAGTGTGGATTGTCGGCCATTCAATTGTTAAATGGGCTGGGAAAGAAGCAGAGAAAAGGGTTATGGGCAGGCAACTGGGGTGTAGCTAGAAGGATGTGGTGGTAAGATGGCACGGGTTAGGGGGCCTGCGCTGGGACCAGTTGCTGCCTATGTTGGCGGGGTTGCGGGAACGCTACGGGGCGCCGGAGGTGTTGATTATTCACGCTGGGGAGAATGACCTGGTAAGGGATACGGGGGTGGCACTGCTAAGGAAAATGAAAAGGGATTTAGTCTGGGTGCAGGAAATGTGGCCTCAAGCAGAGGTGTTATGGACTAAGTTGTTGCCGCGCAGAGTGTGGAGGGGAGCAAGGAGCGAGGGAGCGATAGAGCAGGCTAGAAAGGGGATCAACAGAGAAATGGTGAAGTTTTGTGCCTCTGTGGCGGTGCAGGTGATGGAACATAAGGAAATAGTGTATGAGGGCTTTATGATCTTTAGGGAGGATGGTGTACACTTGTCGATTTATGGGAACAACCACTATTTGGCGGACCTGGGCTCTTGGCTGGGAGATTGGTTAAAGAGTTGGAAATAAAGTAAAGTTGTGGTGGGGGGGTGGGGCAGAAAGAACACCTCGGGGGAGGGTTTTTCTGGTGCCGGGGGCATGGCCCCTTTTGATGTGGGGGGAGGGAAGCACAATGGGGGAATGACACGGGAAAGGATGGGGTGGTGCTGTTTGCACAAGCGGGCCACCCCGGGGGAACAGGTATTGAGCCTGGAGGGGCATGGCCCCAGGGAGAAAGCGGGACGCCTGGAAAAGGGGTAAGGAGATGGTAGGGTCCAAGGGACAGCTAGGGAGGAAATGGCTTTATTTAATTATTTAATTTGTTGGGGGAAATGAAAATGTGTAATTAGTTAATTGGTTGTTTAAATATTTCGTTAGTCTGTAAGGCCATGTAGCCAGGTAAGCGTTTAATTGTAAGCTTTGGCCTGTCACATTAAAGCGACCTTTTCCACTTTTAAATGAGTCTGGGTTTTTGTGCAGTAAGCCAAAAGGGGGACCCCGGGGGGAACGCGAAGCGTTTCCCCCCGGGGAAGTTTTTGGTGCTGCACATGGCCAGCGAATGGCCGTGGGGGCAGAGCGCCTCTCCGGGGTATTTAAGGGGCCAGGGAAGGTTCGGGAGGCAGGTGACGGTTGGACTTGGCGATTGTCCCGCCCTCCCACCCCTTCATTTTGGTTTAGGTCTGGGGTCTGGTTTATTAAGGGGGGGAGGACCATTGTATATTGGTAGGGATGGGTTTTTTTACGTCCCAGGGCAAGTTGTTAGGGGTTTTTTTGGTGTAGGTTAAGGGGCGATTGGCTGGTAGTTTTGTGTGACAGGTCAGGGCATTAGTGAAGTTGTGATGTAAAATTTCTGTTGCTGATGTGGCAGGTCAGACTGGCTGCAGGTCATAGGAAGGGGGAGATTGGTGTAGATGGGAGTATGAGGGGTATTGAAGTGGGTCTGGGCTCCGGGGGCATGGCCCCTTTTGATGTGGGGGGAGGGAAGCACAATGGGGGAATGACATGGGAAAGGATGGGGTGGTGCTGTTTGCACAAGCGGGCCACCCCGGGGGAACAGGTATTGAGCCTGGAGGGGCATGGCCCCAGGGAGAAAGCGGGACTCCTGGAAAAGGGGTAAGGAGATGGTAGGGTCCAAGGGACAGTTAGGGAGGAAATGGCTTTATTTAATTATTTAATTTGTTGGGGAAATGAAAATGTGTAATTAGTTAATTGGTTGTTTAAATATTTCGTTAGTCTGTAAGGCCATGGAGCCAGGTAAGCGTTTAATTGTAAGCTTTGGCCTGTCACATTAAAGCAACCTTTTCCACTTTTAAATGAGTCTGGGTTTTTGTGCAGTAAGCCAAAATGTGTAAAATGGGGCTACTTTGAACATGATTTCCAGGGCCTCTTTTGTTTCCCAGTGAATTTTTCCAGGGCCACTTTTGGCTCCTAGTCCACTGTTGTGCAAGTGTGACAGCCGTAGTTTAAACCACGGCTGTCACAGTTAATACAAAATACAAAAACGCCTTCCCCTGTTTCAAAAGCTGCTAACACATCTCCTCACATGCACCAAAGAAGTTTTGAGAATGTGGCCCAATGTGTTAATTGCTAAAATGAAATAACTGTGCATGATAACTATTTTTGCTGGAAACCAGTGACTTAAGGGGTAGTTTTGTTTATTTATTTGCAAAGTGGGCAGATAACCACTTTGTATTAAACTAAGAATATCAACCCTTTTCAGAAGTGCGCCACGCAGTGACTTCCAGGTTGAATGTGACATCCGATTACTACCCTCATTACAAGTTTGCCGGTATGCCGCCGGTAATTCCGGTGGGATACCGGCAAACTGACCTACTGTTTCCGCCGCATGATATCCCGGAATTTCCGGGATATTATAGGTGTCGGAAAGGGAAGTAAATCCCTATTCCATGGAGTCCCACAGGACTCCTTGGAGGGTATTTCCGGCACCGGTAATACTGTTGCCGGAAACACCAGCTGTTTTTTACCAATGGGAGCCTGATTTATCTGCAGCTCTTGGCTGGAGGTAAATCCGTGAGCCCCAACCTACAAACAGTTTTCCAGTGCGGGAAATTTACCGGTTACGGAAATATCAGCAATTTTGCTGGCAATTTTCCTGAACTGGCAAACTTATAATGACTCAAAAATAAGCAACACCAGGGAAGTTAGTCTTTGAAAATGTACTAAATTGCTGAACACTGCAAATGTGTGTAAACCTCACGAGTACTTTTATCTACAGAAATAATTGCTGTGAAGAAATCCAGGGTTTGTGTAGCCTACTAAATATACCCATATCTGCCCTTTGGAAAAATCGCAGTGCTCATGTCAGGCTGACCTGTCCCACTGAAGGAACAGCCAGTGTACGATACAGACCGTACAATTCCCCGGTGAGGCTGATAACAAGGGTTTACTGCATTCTAGGCCTCCTCGGATCTTGTACATAACTGAGCAGCAATGCAAAGTTTGACACTGCACAATGGCTGCAGCACAGGGGCTGACTGTGTACATGCCAAGACGTGCGGCGCCACACTTCATTCCTTGCCATACTGTTGCTGTGGTGATAGGCACCTTTTTGTGCAGTATTTCAGTAAAGTATGTCTAGCAGCCGGGCAGTTAAACTGGCTACTCATGCTCCTGTTATATGTTATATAGTCAGGGTGGCAATGGAGAAAACATGCTTTCGTTAAAGATTCTCTGACTTCTAATTGCACCTCAAGCTACGTGTTAATGCAACCTTGCTTCTTGCCTAGGTTTGGGAAGATGTCTTGTGCCTCAAATTCACTGTTTCTCGGCGTTTCCGAATACTAAACAACACATCATTTGTTTAGTGGGCTAACTTTGTTGAAAATGTTGGGGGGGACATGACATCTGAAAAAAATGTGCCCCAGCCAAATGAATGTGGACAAAATGGTGTGCCATGAAAATTGGTGTTGGGGGTTGGTCGGGACCCCCAGCGTCTTCCGTAAGCCCCCAGACCCCAAAGGACTCAGTCGGAGACGTCCTCTCGGTTCGGGCTTCCCGGTCGCTCTGACGCGGCCGGAAACGCCCCCCATTTATTTATGTTGCACGAGGCGGCGTGCAACGTCACCCCGCCGCGTGCGCGCCCAGTCATCGGGCAGCGCCACACTCCTCCTTTTTCCGGGAGAACAATAACAATACTAGTACTAGACACTGCAAACCAATCCAAAATGAATACTTAATATTTCACGAAGCCCCATGTTCAAAACACCCCTTTATTGACATCCACCCAGGTCCCCTTACTTAACAGTTCTCATCATTAGGACAAACAGCCAGGTGACCCAACATGTAATCGCTGAGGTGAGCAGGTTTCCCTCGGCCAGCCCTCTGGGGGTACCTCCTGCTCACCTCCGGCACGGGTAGTCTGTCTACGGGCATGCCCCGGGCCGGGGACTCAGGCAGACAGGGTGTTTCCCCTTCGTCCTCAGGGATCTCTCCTGGGTCTGGATCAGGAGGTGGGTCAGTTCTTGGATCCTGCAGCTTCTTGAAGAAACTCACGTTGCGAGTTACCGCAGACCGTCCGTCCGATGCAGTCACCATGGATCCCCGGACTGCAATGACATCCAGCGGTTCCGGGTCATACGGTAGGGAGAGCTTTCCATGGGGATGCCTATTTCGAATTAGGACCTCATCGCCAGGCTCGAGCCGCTGCGGGTGAAGCCCTCTCCGAAAGTTCTTCTGTTCGATCCTCAGCTGCCGGTCCATCTCGACCTGTTGGTCATTGATCACCCGAGGTTCTTTCTCTCCTACCTCCGGTAGCAGACCCCGAGGACCCCTCTTGAAGAAAGCCTCAGCCGGGGCCACTCCAGTGGATGCATGTGGCGTGGGGCGGTACACCCTCAGAAACTGGTACAGGGCGCTCTGGAGTGACTGCCCCTGCCCCTGAGCAATTCTAAAGGTCTTATTTAGAGTCCTCATGAGCCGTTCTGCTTCACCATTGGCCTGGGGCCAGAGGGGCATGATCTTCCTATGCACCACCCCATAGCTCTCCATCAGCTCCGAGAAGCGTTCGCTCTGGAAGAGCGCCCCTTTGTCCGAGCACAGCGTACGTGGGAAACCATGGGCCGCAAACACCTTTTCCACGGCCACCACCACGTGCTCAAATGCCACAGAGTCCACAAACTCCACCTCGGGATACCTCGAGTACTCGTCGACCAGAACCAGGAAGTGGGTGACCATGGTGGTGGACCCAAAGTCCGCATGAACAATCTCCCACGGGCGCGTCCCCCTGGGCATTGTCTCTAAGGCAGGTTCCCGCTGCACAGGGGAGATGCCGTCTGGCACCACACACAGGCCGCCACGAAGTCATCCACCTTGCGTTCCAGCTCAGGGAACCACACCTTCAGCCGTAGGCGTGCCTTGGTCTTGGCGGCGCCCTGATGACCACGGTGAGCTAAGGTGATCACCTCGTCCACCTTTGACTGGGGGACCACAATCCGATCTCCGCGGAGCAGAAGGCCGGCTGTTGAGAACGATAACTCCTCTCAGACTTTCCATAGCTGCTCAAGTCTGGTCCTGGCCTCCTGGGTGTGCCCCGCCAGAGCCTCCAGCACCAACCTCCAGGAGCCCTGTTGCATCGAGTGTCTTAGGATTTGGAAGCACTCATCTTGCGCTGCCGCTGCGGAGACTACAAAACATATCCTTGGGTGGAGTATTCAGTTCTGAAGGATAAAGTATACTGCTTTGCATGCAGACATTTTGGTTCTAATTCTGGAGGAGGGGGGCATGCACATGGCAATGTTCCATTTGTTGACATTGGCTTCACTAAATGGGAAAAGATACGTCGTTCTTTAAAGATGCACTCAGATTCTGATAAGCATAAGTCTTCGGTTGTAGCGTGGGAAGACTTTAAGCGTGTACAACAGACTACAGGCCCTCAACACTCAATTATTTCAATGCTAGAAAAGGTTGGGGACCAAGAGATTGAAGAGAATCGTCAACATGTGCTGCAGTTACTAAAGGTTGTATGTCTTTTGGGTCATCAAGGACTTTCTTTCCGAGCCACAGACGAATCGCAAGACTCCCACAATAAGGGAAACTTCATAGCAATATTATGTTTGCTGTATGATAATAATGAACTTCTTACAGTAAAAATGGCTAGAAGATATGGGCACTACACATCTCCTGAGTATCAAAATGACATGATCTCAGTTGTGGCAAATCTTATACGTGAAAATATCGTTAGGAAAGTGACAAAACACTTTGCAGGGTTGGTTGATGAAACCAAAGACATTTCACATAAAGAACAGATGAGCTTTGTGATCCGGTTCGTTGTTAAAGATGGGAACATTCAGGAAAAAGCCATGGGATGTTAACACATGGAGAAGTGGGATGCCTCCAGTATAGCTGCATCCATTGACAAATCTGTACGCAGTGCTGGCCTAGACTGGAAGAACTGTGTGGCACAATGCTATGATGAGGCATCAGTTATGAGTGGCTGTTTCAATGGAGTGCAAGCAAAAATAAAATAAATTGCTCCACAGGCAGTTCATATTCACTGTCATGCACATCGTCTAAACCTTGCGTTAGTGCAAACTATCACTAACATACAAACAGTGAAAGATTTTCTTCTCAACTTTGCAGGCTGTGTGTGTGTTCCTTTCACAAAGTTCTCCTCGACACAAACTCTTTGTAAAAGCTCAAACAGAAAGCGGTCTGGCAGTACACAAATTAGAAAGACTTTGTGGCACTAGATGGTTTTATTGGTACGCTTGTGTTAAAAAACTACAGGCTCGATTTGAAACCATTATAGTTGTTCTCAGTGTAATAGAATCATCGCAACAACGTGACAAGCAGGCTTGTTCAGAAGCCAGAGGACTTCTCCAAAATATGCAGTGCTTTGAGTTTTTGCTAACTTTGTTAAGTATGGAAGCAATTCTGAAAAAGATTAGTGTGTTATCTGATGAACTTCAGAGAAAGAATCTTGATTTGCCAGATGCGAGTGACCTAATTCAAGTGACAAGAACTGCCCTCGTCAACCTTCGACAAGAATGCCATTGGGTGAGAATCGTCAATGACGCAACGGAATTGGCAGAAAAATGTGGTATTGAAACTGTTGAAGACCACGACCGCAGAGCCTTACCAGTAAGGCAGCACCAACTGAGCAGCAAACTAAAAGAATACCTTGTTGATACTACTGTAGGGAAGAGGCCTGGACATTATGAGCACTCTGAGGATCGAATGCCACAGACTGAACGGATAAAGCAAGAGGTGTTTTTCTCCACCTTGGATAGGTTTGTAAGAGAGTTGGATGCTCGTTTTATAGATAACATGGGCCTTATCAAGGCTGCCGGCATTTTCAATCCAAGGGCTAAAAATTTCTTGGAGGACTCATCTGCAGATTTTCTTGCTCAACACTGCCTAGGGCCCCAAGTAAATTATGCTGGATTGCATTCAGGCCTTGACATTGCAAGACTGACAAGACTGACAAGACTTTAGCAGGTATTCACTCTGTCAGGTACTATCTCAATGAATATCCAACAGGCTTTTCTGAGGTCCTAAACCTGTTGGATCTGGTTCTTGCATTGCCGATTACAACAGCAACAAATGAGAGGTTCTTCTCCTGTTTGAAAAGAGTTAAAAACTATTTGCGAAATAGATGTGGAGACAAGAGACTTAGTGATTTGTTGGTAATGGCATGTAAACCTATGGAGGTTGACGAGGTAAATTTGAGTGATGCCATTGACCGATTTGCTGACATGGGACACAGGAGGTATCCTCTGAAAAGATGAATCATTATATTCTTTGACACTGTTAGATTATAGCTCAATTTTCTAGTTAGGTCTTTCTTTTCAAGTTCCGCAGACCTAATCAGCACCACATACAGTCTTCAAAACCATCTGCTACTCTCCTACACCAGCAGCCTCTTCTCCTCATGAAGTCAGCCATGATACATCGCTCATGCACTACAACCAGTTTGTCTTGCCTTCAGAACACTGCATGGTATGCTGTTGAGTTTTGTCAACATCCTATTTTTTACCAGTGGACCACTCTGGTGGTGATATTGCGAGGTACAAATATCCTTTAACATTAACATTAACATTAACAGTGAGCTAAGCAACAATGGACCATTACGTCAGAAACATCATGGGCGTCTTTAAAATGGCAGCATCTGCCACACTGCCGGCATCCTACAGATTTTCAGTCTAAGCAACAGCAAGACATTCAATTAGCATTTTCCTGTGAAGCCAGACAGGCACTACTAGTAGCACAGCCACAAGCATCTGTCAACCGCCAGTCTCTTAGAATTTGAGTAGCCTCTATCAGCATCTTGACAAGTCAATGAAGCAATGATGAGCCTTCTAAGCAGCAACTTCCTTTAAGCCAGTCACCAGCTGCCCCACAGCTACAGTTCTGTCTTCACAATGCCAGCACCGTATCCTTGATTTGTAGTCAACCTAGCAATGATGAGACACACCCAGTCAGTGTCCTCTGTTAAAACCAGCCCGGCACCATCCGCATCACAGCCAGAATTCTGTGAACTCAAAACAGCACCTGCCATACTTGCAGCCTCTTCTCTGCCAAACACCTGCAGCTCCACTACCAGAGTTATGTGTCTTCTTGATCTGTTGCCATTGAACTCTCACAGACCTCTCCTCTGGTTTCTGGTCACCTAAACAACAACCTGCCTTCGAGTCAGAATCTTCACCTCACATGCCATTGAAACAGCAGCACCGGCACGTCTGTTAAGCCACTGTTCTGCTCAATCTGGTAAGAAACTACATTTTAAGTCTTATGATCAGAGTGAAGGAAGAGCAACTTTTGGGCATTATCCCAAAATCTATATAATAGTACTAATTGTTGGAATGTGTACCATTGTGGAGAGGTGCGGGGTGTGGAGGACAATGAACATGTAGGAACAGAAACCTAGGCATATAAAGAGTGTTGGTGAGTGTGGGAGTAATGCAAAATGCAGCCAGGATTTTTTCCCCCATAAAATATGGGGACAGGACTGGTGAGGCTTTTGGTACTGAAGTTTGTATCCCTCAGTAGTGCACTGTATGCCTTGAACACATTTTGAACTAATCTTTTGGCAGCCAAAATAACACAAGAAAAAGAATCATTAAAAACTGAGGATGCCATACATGTTTTCTGGTGAAATATTCTCCCTCTCCCCTTTTATCCTGGCTTTTCTCTATCCCCATGCCCGCCTATCCGTCCCTGTCCCCCCAGAATGTGATTTCGCTCTGTAGTCCTGTTGAAATAACAGGGCAGATTCACATAAAGAGGGGATTGGGGTTCATACACTTCACGTGGCAACATGGACCATGTCACTGCTACATATGATGATCCATTCTTGTATGAAATGTCTCAATACACTGATATGGTAACCATTTTTTTTCTTAGTGCACTGAGGGATAATGCTTTATGAGGCCACTTCCTGTGATGTCATGGTGGGGCGTGGTCAAATGACATCACTGCCTTTGGGGTGTGGTCTAATGACATCACTTCCTGTGGGGCGTGGTCAAATTACATCACTTCCCATGAAGCCACTCTTGGGGACGTGGCACTGTGATGTCACTTCCGCTACCCCTGGCATTTTGGTGAAATGACGTCCCTGATGCCTGTGACCCCTAGCTATATAAGTTCCCTATTGCGCAGCACTGGTCAGTTTGCTTCCAAGGCTGATGTTTCAGCAAACCTTGCACTGCTACCGTGTTCCTATGCTGTACCTCGTACTGAATGAACGGGTTGGCCTTTCGCTTAAATAACAACCAGGGTGAGGTGATAAAAAAAATATTCTGATCAATTAAATACAAGATTTCAGGTATTGCATATTTAATGAGCAACTGGCTGTGCAGTCTCACTCGTCTAAGAGGGTTTGTGTACATTACACTAAACATGATTTCATCAAGATTGCAGAAAAAGACTGGGGCGGATGTTCCATAACTGGGGACGGACGAGCCCATAATTATTAGCCCACCTCCTCCATTCTGTTGCTTTGGTTCTGTAAGGGATTTTGCCACTCAGTTATGTTGCCGTCTAATGGGCTTGGCACATTTATTTTTATTGCGCCTAGAAAGCCATGAAATATGTTTAGAGCGGGGACGTATTTGGACCAATTGAGGTAAAAACAACTGATAATAATATTTTCATCGATAAAGGGCATGGAACGAAACAGGACTAATAGAAAATTGAAAATATTTGGCTTGGTGAAAAAGACGAATTGCTGGAATGTTAAGTAAACATTTTATTCATTTATGATAAATGCTTTAATAATACAAACATTTAAAAATAGGCTGTAGGGGCAGAGAGCCGGGCTATGGTTGCTCCATAATCCGATTGGGTGGCTCTCCACCCTCACCTGCCAAACCCACCCTCACTCTCTCTACCCCACCCACCCTACCTCACCCTCTCTACCCCGCCTACCCAACACCACTCTCTACCCACACCCCCACTCTCTCTACCCCCACGCACCCACACTAGACCCACTCTCTCTAAAGCCAAAAGCCCCCCTCTCTGCACCCCACATTCTCAACCCCCGTTATCTCGACAACCACCCTCTCACCCATCACTCTCTTTACCAACCAGACCCACACCAACCCTACCCCACACTCTACCCCCACCCTAACCCCACTCTTTCTATCAAAACCCACCCACCCTATCCCCACCCTCTCTACCCCTACTCTCTACCCCCACCCATCTTACTCCCACTCTCTCCCTGTACCCACCCACCCTACCGCCACTGTCGCTGCTTCCTCCCACCCTACACCGACTCTCTAACCCCACTCATCCATCCTACCCCCACCAACCCAACCTACCCCCATTCTCTCTACCTACACTCACCCACACTAGCATAGCCCTCACTTATTATACCCCCACCCAACGTACACCCACTCTCTGTACCAGCACTCTCTCAAATACCTACCCACACTCGCTACCCACCCCCACTCTCTCTAAACACCCCACCCCCACACATTGTACCCACCCTACCCCCACTCTCTCTACCCACCCACCCTACTCCCACTCTCTCTACACACCCACGCACTCTACCCCACTCTCTCTACCCACCCAACCCCCCACTCTCTACCCACACACCCTACCCCCACTCTCTCTAAAACCCTCACTCTCTTCCCACCCACACTAGCCCCACTCTCTCTAACCACCCGCCCTACCCCACTCTCTCTGCCCACCCTACCCCCACTCTCTCTGGCCACCCTACCCCCACATTCTCTACACACCCACCCGCCCTACCCCCACTCTCTCTACCCACATTACCTCTCTCTCTCTCTCTACCTACTCGCCCACCCTACTCCTACTCTATCTACCCACCCACATTACCCCCACTCTCTCTAGCCACCCAAACTAACCCAACTCTATGTACCCCAACTCACTTTACCCACCCACCTTACCCCCACTCTTTGAACCCCCACTCTCTCTACCCACCACCCTCCCACCACTCTCACTACCCATCCACCCACCCTACACCCACTCTCCCTGCCCCAACTCTCCGTACCCTCACTCTCTCTACCCACTCACCCACCCCACACCCAGGGGTGGACTGGGAACCAAAAGAGGCCCTGGAAAGAATGTTCAAAGTGCCCCATATTACACATGTTTAGCAATCCCAACCCATTTCTATGAGAAAATGTGGAAATAAAATAGATTACCACACAAAAGAGGCACAGGCTGCAGAGGCCTACTGGGAATTCTACATAGTTCACTATAGGCCAGTCCACCCCTGCCTACACCCACTTGGACCTACCCACCCAGCTGCCCTATCCCCACTCTCCCTACCCCCACTTTCTCTAAAACCACCACACTCTCTACCCAAACCACTCTCTCTACCCACCCAACCTGAACTTGTCTCTCTCCCCCATGCTCTCTACCCACCCACCGACCCCACTCTCTTTAACCCCACTCTCTCTACCTACCCATGCACACAAACCCCACTCTCCCTAGCCCCACTCTCTCTACACACCCACCCAGCCCACCTCCACTCTCTCCACCCCAATCTCTCTAATACCACACTCTCCCTATACCCCCAATCTCTCTACCCACCCACACTAGCCCCACTCTCTCTAAACCAACCACCCACCCACCCGCCCTACCTCTGCTCTCTATACCCAGCCAGTCAACCCCCACTCTCTCTGCCACCACTTTCTCAATCCACCCGCCATAACCCAACTCTCTCTACCCCCACTCTACCCAGTCTCCCTACACCCACTCTCTCTACCCACTCACCCTAACCCCAATCCCTCTACCTACCCACCCACTCTACCCCCACACTCTCTACCTTCCCACCCTACCCCCACTCTCTCTACCCCCACTATCTCCACCTACCACCCACCATAACCCCACCCCCTCTCTCCCTACCCCCACTCAATTTAACCACCCACTCTCCCTACCCCCACTCTCTCTACCAACACACCCCCGTACCCCAACTCTCTCTACCCGCCCACTATCTCTCTCCACCCATGCACCCCACCCCCACTGTCTCTACCCATCCACCCACCCCATGCTCTCTCTACCCACCCACTCCACCCCCACTCTCTCTATCCACCCACCATACCCCCACTCTCTCTACCGCCCTCTAGCCACCCACCCTACCCTCAGTCTCCCTACACCCACTCTCTCTACCCACCCACCCTACCCCCACACTCTCTGCCCCCCACCCTATCCCCACTCTCTCTACCCACTCACCCTACCCCCACTCTCTGTACCCACCTGCCCACCCTACACCTACTCTTCCTACCTGCAATCTCTCTAGAACACCCCCACTCTCCCTACCCACCCTACCCCGACCCAACCTACCCCAACTCTCTCTACTCACCCATGCACCCTACCCTCACTGTCTCTACCCACTGCCAAACTCTCTACCCACTCACCCACCCTACCCCCACTCGCTCCACCTGCCCACCCACCCTACCCCCACTCTCTCTACCCACCCACACACGCTAACCCCACTCTCTCTACCCACCCATCCACCCTACCCCCACAATCTCTATCTACTCACCCACCCTACACCCACACTCTCTTCCCACCCACCCACCCTACCACCACTCTCTCTACCCACCCACCCACCCTTCCCCCACTCTCTCTACCCATCCACCCACCCTAGCCCCACTCTCTCTACCCACCCACCCACCCTACCTACACTCTCTCTACCAACCAACCCAACACCCTCTCTCTCTAATACCCACAATCTCTCTACCCACCCACCCTACTCCCACTCGTGTCTACCCACCCTACCCCCGATCTTTCTACCCACTCTATCCCTGCTCTCCATACCCACCCTACCTCACTCTCTCCACCCACACATCCACCCTACCCCCACTCTCTCTACCCCCACTCTCTCTACCCACCCACCCTACCCCAACTCTCTCTACCCACCTATCCTACCCTCATTCTCTATGCCCACCCTACCCCCTCGCTCTACCCCCTCTAGCCACCCACCCTGCCCTCAGTCTCCCTACACCCACTCTCTCTACCCACCCACTTGAACCCCACACTCTCTACCCAACCACCCTATCCCCACTCTCTCTACCCACCTGCCCATCCTACCCCTACTCTTCCTACCTGCACTCTCTTTACAACCCCACTCTCCCTAAGCACCCTACCCCCATCCAACCTACCCCAACTCTCTCTACTCACCCATGCACCCTACCCCCACTGTCTCTACCTATCCCCAAACTCTCTACCCACTCACCCACCCTACCCCCACTCGCTCCACCTGCACACCCACCCTACCCCCACTCTCTCTACCCACCCACATATGCTAACCCCACTCTCTCTATCCATCCACCCACCCTACCCCCACTCTCTCTACCCACTCACCCTACCTACACTCTCTCTACCAACCAACCCTACACCATCTTTCTCTAATACCCAAAATCTCTCTACCCACCCACCCTACTCCCACTCTTGTCTACCCACCCTACCCCTACCTCACTCTCTCCACCCAAACATCCACCTTACCCCCACTCTCTCAGTCCCACTCTCCCTACCCACCCACCCTACCCCCACTCTCTCTACCCACCTACCCTACCCCCATTCTCTATGCACCCCTATCCCTCTCGCTCTACCCACCCTACCCCACTATCTCTATCCATCCACCATACCCCCACTCTCTCTACCCACCCGACCCCATTCTCTCTTCCCGCCCTACCCCACTCTACCCACTGAACCCCAACTGTCTTTACCCACCCACCACCCTATCCCCACTCTCTCTATCCACCCACACACCCTACCCCCAGTTTCTCTAAAGCCCACTCCCTCTACCCACCCACCCTACCCCATTCTCTCTACCCATGCATTCACCCTACCCCATGCTCTCTACCCACCCACCAACCCTACCCCCTCTCTCTCTACCCACCCATCCTAGCCCACTCTCTCTACCCAAACACCCACTCTCTCTACCCCCACTATCTCCACCCACCCACCCTACGCCCACTCCCTCTAATCACCCACCACCCCAGCCCCACTCTCTCTACCCACCCACCCTACCCCCACTCTCTCTACCCCTGCCCTCTCTACGCACCCACCCTACCCCCACTCTCTACCCCACTCTCTCTACCCACCCACCCACACTACACCCACTCTCCCTACCCCCACTCTCTCTACAAATCCACCCAGCCTACCCCCATACTCCCTTCCTCCCTCCCTCATACACTCATACACCCACTCTCCCCACCCACAATCTCTCTACTAGCCCACACTCCCAACTCACCCACCCACCCTACCAGCAAAACCCTCTATCCACCCACCCTAGCCCCACTCTCTCTACCCAGCCACCCTAACCCCACTCTCTCTAGCTGCACTCTCTCTGTACCCTACATCCCCTCTCTCTAACCACCCACCCCACGCCCACTCTATCTGCCACCACTCTCTCTACCCACTCGCCATACCCCCACTCTCTCTACCCCCACTCTACCCACCCACCCTACCCCCAGTCTACCTACCCCCACTCCCTACACATCCACCCACCCTATCCTCACACTCTACACCCACCCTTCATCCACTCTCTCTACCCACCCACCCTACCCCCACTCTCTCTACTCACCCACCTGGAAAGGTATGCCAGAGGACTGAGGTTTCTGCTATACAGTCACCATTCAGAAAGGTGCCCCAGACCGAATTAATCGTTCCCTAGCAATGACGAAGGACTCAGCCAAGGGCAAGTTAGAACTGTCCTTTATTGTCCATAACAGACAGGGATCTTGAGCAATCACAGTTTCTGGGCCCATGCCACGGGATTTTGTTACCAAATTGCAACACAACTTTGATCTTTCTCCAAAAACCTAAGAGCCCATTCTGTTGGGTGGCTGGGGTGATGGTACCTATAGAAGGCACCTATATCAGTTAGCTAAACGGTCCTTCCATGTCAGGTGGTCTTGCCTGAGAATTCCCTATAAACTATCTATTATATTATTGGAGGGTCACAGGACTACCATTGGCCCTTGCCCATTTACACACCACCTCAAGATTTGGCCTCCCTGATTGGCTGGAGCGGGTCTCCCCAGGCTTGGGACCCTGCTCTATTCCAAGCGCTCAATGTACCTTCTCAAGGTAATGAGAAAGACGGTGTTCCCCCAATTGTTGCAACTGGTATATCCACCTAGCCTGAGAGAGTGCATGTGGCCTACAATGTTTGTTGGGCAACACATGTATCAGTTCTTGAATGCTTTGTTGGGAACAGCTTCTCTTCCCACCACGGGTAAAGGGCTATTGTTCTGCTTTGTAATGTGGGTGAGGATCGCAAAACAGAACTTTTTCGGTCTGCAATTAGTGAGAATTGATTTATTCTGTTGTTTTGTAGTTTTGTAGGTGGCTCCTTGCCCCTGGAGTCGGGAATGTTCCAACCGCCATTGTCATTGGCTGCGAGCACTGACTTTTTGCTTCGTGCTGCAGAATCTGCATCTCTTTGTTCCTTATTCTGAGGCCTGTGGCTATGTGCAATTTCACTACAGTCGTTCTACAAAGTCCTTTTTACAAAGATTTTGTACAGAATGGCATAGGTTTTTAATAGGGCAACTTAACCATAACGTCCCTTTAACAAAGTTTTTTTGTAGTGAATTTTGGACATTTTTAGTAGGGCAACGTAACCATGATGTCCCTTTGACAAACCCTTTTTGAATGATTTGCATAGGTTGGCAGTACTGTAAGTGATTCATAACATAAGTTGACCAAATTTTTGTTGAGCATTTAGAAGGATTCCAATAGTAACATACTGTAAAGCAACATTTGACTTCACTGCCCATCTTTCTACGAATTTCATAGTAGCATATGCTGTTGCACAGCATGTGCACATGGTGCAGAACTCATACAGGCTTCACAATAATATGGGTGAGTCGTTGATAGTGCGGAAGGACATTGTATATTGTTGTACGAACTTGTAACTGCAACACTTCCCGTTCACAACTCAACAGGGCAAGTTTGCACCACAATAGAGCAAGAGTACATACCGAGGTCTTTGAATCAGTAAACCCCATTCCACCCTAAAAAAATGGGGGATGAATGCCATCACCAATACAGATTTTACGGCACTAACCCATTGCACCAAAAAAAATGATTTTTTTATCTTCAACCGGAATGCCTCTGGCGTTCCCGTTTGAAGAAAACAAATCCTTTTCCAAGATGGCCACCATGGAAAGGGAAGGTGAGCGTTGCATAGAAAGTGTTTTTGCGCTTTCCATTACAACTGCCAGAAAGTAAAAAAGAAAAATGTGTGACCGTAGTGGGCGAAGAAGATTTGTATTTGTTCTAAAATGTGTGGTTATCAACAACACCTTTAACAGAAAGGCAGTGCCTGGTGGACATGGCGACTGCAATACAATGTTTTGTCCCAACCAGTAAATGGCAGTATTTACGTCCCCGACATTGTGGTCAGTAAGCATACCTACAGCGTGCCCTTCAGAGACGAAAGGAGTACCGTGGATTTGTTATGTACATGATGACACTTGTGAAGTATGAAAACACTACCACATGTAAAACACAAAAGTGTTTGTTTGTGCGCAATGACCTTTACATAAATGTGTGGAACATACAGTGAATATGTTTGGCAAAAATGTGCGTACAGAAGGCAAAGAAGTAGTCTTCTAATGTGTGGACAAAATCACAACAAACCCTGTGAAGTGAAGTGCACTAATGGCAGAAATATTGCAAGCAACACCATTACCACTGACCTGTGCACACATTTTTGTGTAAGTGCCACAGGGTGAAAAGGGTGAACAAATGTGTAGTGAGAAGGTATAAGGAAGCATTGCCTCTGAAACATTTCTGTACAGCAAACACTTTCACTGCACCTGATCTCATTTTTCCACTTTTAGAAAGATACCAAATCTGACAACATAGCGTCTTCATGCAGAACTAATCTTGGTAATTGGGGCATCTGGGTAACAGAAAGTACCCTAACGGCACAAAAGCATAATAGATGGGCCTGAGCCTTACGTTGCCAAAGCAAGTGGTGTGCAATAGCGTTCTGGATAACGTACCTTGGCAGCGTAAACAAATGATTCCATAAAGACTTACGTACCGTGATACGGCACCTATTAAAGAACATACTGCAACCTGCAACGTAGCATGACAAATTGTGAAGGGGAACATAAAATGATTAAAAAACACAATAACATGTAAAAAGTAGTAAGGTGGTGGTGAAATGCCAAGCCCATACCAACAACACAGATGCAATCTCCTTGGGAAACGCGGCAGCCGACGCAGCAGTGAAGGAGGCCTTGTATTTCAATATAACACCAGCAACCGAATGCATTGTAAAGGCAGCCACTGTAGAGCCACTAGAAGAAGCCTATAGTAACACACCCATAGCACAGCTAAAAGAGCTACAGAGGAGAGCACCACCGGAGGAGCAAGAGTTGTGGAGCAAGCAGGGGTGCAAACAATCAGCAACAGACCTCATTTGGAGACAAGAGATAACGGGAAAGGTAGTGATGCCGGTGGAATTACTAGAAGTAGCATTCCAACAGCTACACTTCCCAGCCCATGTAGCGAAGCAACACATCACCGCAGACATCCAGGAACATTGGTTTTTCCCCAACTTACAGGAACACTTGTCAAAATTTGTCATAGAGTGCACAACATGTCAGGCATACAATTCAGGGATGACATGAAGGACATTGCGAGGCACTTTGCCACAACCAGCAGGGTCATTCAGGGAACGCCACATAGACTACGCTGACATGGGAGAGAGATGTAACGGAGCAAGGTATCTAATTGTGGTGGTATGTCCCTTTTCAAGGTGGGTGGAAGCGGCTCCATGTCCCCACCCAGATGCGAAGTGTGCGGCAAAGTTTAGTGCGAGAAGTGTTTTCCCGGTGGGGAATATGTGATGTGATACGTTCAGACAACGGCACACACTTTGTGAATGACCTTTTCAAGGAAGTGACGTCACTCTTGGGGGTAAAGCATGAACTGTGTTCTATTTATCATCCGATGGCCAATGGAGTGGTGGAAAAGATCAACGGCCTGCTCAAAAGTAAATTATCGAAGTTGTGTAACACATTAAAGAAAAACTGGGTGTATTGCTTGCCCCTAGCACTGTTCCAACTCAGAACGCAACCATGCAAGGACCACCATTTGAGACCCCATGAAATTGTGACTGGGAGGCGAATACACACACCATTCTTTCCGATTAGGAGAGCATCAGACGCACACAGGGGTGCCACAGTGCTGGGGGAAGAATTTAAGGAATAGTTAACTCAGCTGACGCATGCAGTACGCGGCTTAGCGCGACAAATAGCACCACCTTTTACTGAAAATGTGGCAACTCATACTACTATGCCAGCTGCAGACAGCCCAGCTGGGCCACTGATGCCAGGGGCACAAGTTTTGTGAGGAGATGGAATTCACCAAGGTTTCATGGCCCCTATGAAGTAAAACATAGTACGCCCACTGCGGTGAAAGTTAAGGGACTGAAATATTGGGTGCACCTCTCAGATGTGAGGAGGGCACGCGATAGCACACTCCCTCAGAGTGAACAGGAATGTGCAAGTGGCACTACAAATGAGGTTTAGAAACAATGACAATGTGATTTAAGGAAAAGAAAAAGGGGAAAAGAACCTGTAAAGGGCGAAAGTAATGACATGCTCTCTGATCTGCCACGCCCTATGTTCGCATCTTTCTTCCTTTCACTCTCTTTTTCATCACTATATCTCTCTCTCTCTCCCTTCTGCTATGCAATGCCTAAAACAAAGGACATAACTGAAACGAATGTATAACAAAAAATGAGTAAAAGTAAACGGAAGTAATGAGTAAACATGAAATGTAAATATATATATATGTACATATTATGGTGACTTAACAAATTTATATCGTCCCTCCAGGTGACAAATGGCCCAACGAAGCGCAATCACGGAGAATACATTAATGTTAGATAGTAATAGGGACGCCATTAGGGCTAATAGGTTTAGCAATATTGAATGCGTTTTGAAATGTGCTGCAGTTTTGTTTTCAGTAATGTTGTTTTTCATGGCCTGGTACTATACTCTCTTATCTCTGGTTAATGACATGCACAGAGGGGGGAGCGGGGCTAATCTGATACGAGAAGGTTCCAACCTAATATGGACTGAAGTAAAGACAATGTGGAGAGAAACATATAACATTGATACTAATGGTACAAATGTAATGCAATCTTCAGAACATGCCGCTGCAGATCCAACAATTGTCTCCTTGTTACATCGTGGCATTAATATGAGCAATGATTATGAATCGAATGAATATGATGCCGACTATTATTGGCCAAGCAATGTAGCCAACACAAGTACGCATGCACAGACAACCATAGACCCTACCTCATATTCCTCATATTACGCCGCTGCTACTAATGAGAATACACATGCCATATTGAACAGCAATGACACTGCCTGGGCTGGAATATTCCCAATACATTACCAGAAAGTGAGAAGCAATAAGGAGGGAGGGAGAAGGAGAAGGAAAAGGGGGGCGGGAGGGAAAATATACGACAATTATCATGACCTGGGGTTAGATGAAATAGAAGACCCCTGCCACCCTGATCAATCTAATAGATGGTATTCAGACATGAGTGCCACGGCAAAGCAAGCAACAAATGAAAGCTGCTATGTCTGTTCACTTATACCACATGCATCAGGAACACCGAAAATGTTGGTACCACAGGAAGTGCCCTTGTCGGAGGCCCAATGTTTGTTTGATTCATTTAGTTTTGTGCAGGATAAAAAGCACCTTCCAGGCACACACCGTCACTCTAGAAAGGCTGGAAAATGAGAGAACATGCACAAGCCGACGCCAAGGAGTAATTTGCCTTAAAGAGCCATTCCTTGTCATCAAAGGGGCGAGGTATGCAGAGAATAAGTGGCACAATGAAACTATCGAATGCAAAGCAGAAGCACTCCGGGGGCTATCTGAGGAAACCGTCCAATGGATAAAGGAAATGTGTGCCCCTATCTGGTCGCAACATGTCACAAAGCTAACATGGGTCACAGCATTGGAAAAGCCTATAAAAATACAAAAAGAAGTACCACAAGAACTATGCTTCCATGGGGAAGGAAAGGTGAACATGGGGGAGGCAAGGAAGTGCAACAAGACAGTAATAATACCTGATATGAAGAAAGGTACCGCGGCACTTATGGACATGTACTGGATTTGCGGCAAACAAGCTTACCTGCACCTCCCTGCATCCTGGAAAGGTACTTGTGCCTTAGCCACCCTCCATACACCCCTGATGGTAATACCAGAAAGCCATATCCAAGGAGCAGCAGAAGAATCGGCTGGCACATCGGCAGCAGGGCAATGGGCTGAACCATCGACAGCGCCCCAACTAATAATAACAGAACCGCCAGCATATGAACTGTTGTCAGAACATGAATTGAAAACAAAGCTATCATGAAATAAAAGATCATCTAACTATATCTCTTCTGAATCGTCAAAACTCCTTGCTGAGATTCCGCAAAAGTACAAGCTCTTTTCATCTGCAGAGACATTTTTCGCATCGCTTCTAGCTCCGGGGCTCCAAGCACGAGCAAATGCCAAATGGTTACAGATAGTGCGCTGGGAACTCATCCAACTGGCCAACGACACTGAAGAAGGGTTCAACGTTATAATAATAGAGCTCCGTGCCTTGCGCCTAATGACAATGCAAAACAGATATGTTCTAGACCTCCTTACGGCGATGGACGGTGGTGTTTGCCAGAAAAGTGGGGGGGGCCTGTTGCACATTCGTGCCATCTGAAGATGCAGATAATGGGACATTCTCACATGTGATAACAGCAGTCCACAACTTAGGAGAAAGGATGAGAACAGAAGGAGGAGCTGAAGAAAGCACATGGTTTGACAACATGTTCAGCTGGATACCATCATGGGTAAATGTGGCAGTGAAAATACTCGTCCCCATCATCGTCTTTGTGCTCCTATTCTTCTGCGTGTGCCAACTAGGACTCCGGTGTTGTGCAAAAAGTATGCCTACTTCAACTATGATGATGGTAACAATGGGCCGACCGACAACGGGAGCAACTATGAAAGATGCACAAATACAAACAGGGGAATATAACACCCCAAAGTACAGGATGACTGCCATCTACAGGCAATATGGGGACAGGGTTGATAATTTATATCACACCACAATCAAGGAACCAACTGAATTGCAATGGTACAACAAGGTTTGGGTAGACCTGGACGGGGATGGTGGAATATACTTAACATGTACTCCAGATGAATATGCAAGGAGAGGGAATAGCTTGAGAAGAGTATGCAGAGCATGGATGCCAATAAAGGGTACCCCCGCATGGGAAGAAGCAATTGCTGAAGCTGAGTACTACCGAAGGGAGAATGAAAAGAATAAAGTGTCATAATTCGTTACTTTAGATGTAACAAAAGGGGGGAATGTGTGGGAGCCAGGGGCCATCAGGCCCCTCGCATCCTTTACTTCCCAGTACAAAACTTGGACCAAGTGCCTCAAGTAGTGGGTTCACCCCTTGCCCTTATGCAATGTCAACTTTGGTTGACTTTCACGTAGATGGGACCACTGAGCAGGACACAGGGCATCCATTTTTGTACCCCCTTTCGACTCCATCTTGGTGACTAGCCCTCACTGCGATAGTACAAAAACGCTTCTCCTCCCTTTCCTCACAGTGGCCAGGCGCACAGGGCACATGGCCCCCACCCTCGTTCCCACTCTGACTGGAAAGTCTGCGGTTCCATTCTCACGCTGAAGCCGGAGTTATTTGCAACAACTAATAAATGTAACACATCACTCTCCCTCTGAGATCACTGTCCTGCATGTGAACCAACATGAACTAAGCCCATGGCTCGTTCATCTCCACAAATGTGTCCTTGCCCCCGCACCCTCGCCAGTGGAAACTTACTGCCATTCTGACCCTGTGTCCCTGCAAGGTATTCCTTTCATGTGTCAGACCACTGACCATGCCATGATGCCCACCCAGCAGACCCCCAACTAACATTAGACCCCTGCTGCTGCATATCGTGCCTAGCACTAACGAATGCCACATACCTGAGATTCTTGTGAGCACAGACCCACACTTCAACCAGTGTATTATAGTGGTCAAGACCCTTAACCTAAGGCCTGTATAATCGAAATGTTATTGATAGTGTAGAAATACGTGTGACTTTTATAGAGCCATGATGAACTACTGACAGACTTTGAACAATTGTTATTTAGTGCATGCATTGTTGAGAATATATTATGTTAGCTTAGATAGTGACCACCCTGCTTCACAGCGACTTGACCTTCACCTATTCGGAGCACAGATGTCTGACGTCCATCCTCCCGCCAACCAAGTAACCAACCTGGAGGAAGAGATGCCACCCACACCTAAGGCACCACGCAAACTAACCAATCCGGGACCAACGTAGTATTCTATGTTAGTTGCGTCACTTTACTTATAAAATGTATTGTAACGTGAATTTTGTCAGAGCGCTCTCAGAGATCTTTTGAATGCCATTTATTAGATAAACATTGCCTTGAACTCTCGTAGCCTGCTCTCTTTGCCTTTTTCCCCATCAAGGGTGTGTCTGTTTTATTCTTTTGCACGTAAAAGACGGGGAGGGCACAAACAGGGGTCATTACGAGTTTGGAGGTAACCATGGCGCTATTAGCGCCATGGCTGCCTCCAAACCCTTACCGACTCCGCCCTGGTGAATTTAGGTATTACCGCCCCATTCCAAGGTTGGCGGGGGCGGTAATTCCCCATTCACCAGGGCCTTTCCCCATTCCCATTTGAGCCCCCATAGGGCTCAATGGGAATGGGCAAGGTGGTAATAATGGTACCACAAATTGTGGTACCGTTATTACCTCCAAAGTCCCTTTCCGGGTCCCGTCCTTAATGCCTGGTAAAACTAGGCGTTAAGGGAGGACCCGCAAATTGGGGCCTCGTAATAGGGCGGTAAGGGATTACCGGTACTGGTGCCCTTACCGGTACCGGTAATCCCTTACCGCCCGGGTCATAGTGACCCCCAAAGACACAACAACACATACAAATATGAGCATATACAGGGAAAGTGAAGTAAGCAAAAAAGCAGCAAGCTAACTGATTATCTTTATGCACAGAAATAATTGCTCTTTTCAAAGCTGCTACTTCCCCTATGTATATGTATCACATGATGTGACTGGACCCTAAGGAAAGTAATGTGAGTACAATGTATACAAATATGAGCATATACAGGGAAAGTACAGTAATAAAAAAACAACAGAGCTATCAGAAAGTGCTGATAACCCTACTGATTATCTTCATGCACAGAAAGGATTGCTGTCTTTCAAGCCTGTGTCTTCCCCTATGTATATGTTTCATATGATGTGACTGAACCCTAAGGGAATTACTGTAAGAACAGACTTGAAGGATAAGTCTACAAATTTAGTACCTTTTCAATTTTTAGTTCCTGACTGTTACTGAAGAAAACCATGTAGCCTAGATATGTCAGTAAAGGAAAAAAGAGGGAGCCAGACATGTGATGTCATCAGTGATGTCATCAATGACATTTGTGATGTAATCTTTGATGTCCTGGGTGTTAGTCATAGCAGTGCACAGTGGTGGCGCAAGTTATGGTTGCTTAGCTTACCATAACTGGCGAATTTCAGGAGTTTTTCGGTTTTACTTTGAACCATAACGTCCCTTTAACAAAGTTTTTTTACTGAATTTCATAGGTTTTTAGTAGCGCAACTTAACCATAACGTCCCTTTAACAACGTTTTTTTTACTGAATATACATTTTCATGGTGTGAATTTGATAGATGTTTACTAGGATTCCCTTACTTTATATACATGTAACATAGAACATATAGAACCCCTGGCTAGTGATTTTTATGTCCGTGGACTGTGCGTATGTCCGCAAACGGACGCGGATGACATCAACACTACCCAAACACTCAGGGGGTATCTTAAATTGTTCTATCTTACCATATAAAGACTGCACAAGTTCAAAAAGCAGCACATAAACACATTGGGCCTCATTACGAGTATGGAGGCAGCCATGGAGCAATTAGCTCGATGGCTACCTCCAAATCGGGCTCCTTTACCGGGTCCCTGCAATGGGGACTTACCGGGTCATTCCGACATAGGTGGATCCGGTAAATCCTCCTTGCAGGAACCATTCCCCATTCACATTTGAGCCTCCATAGGGCTCAATGGGAATGGGGATGGAGGTAACAATGGGCACATTATAAGTGTCCCGTTGTTACCTCCCTCTTCCCCTCGCGGGACCCGGAAAAGACGTCTGGTTTTACCAGACGTCTGATCCGGGTTCCGCGAAGGGAACCTCGTAATACACGCTCCCGGAATGAAGGGGGCCGGTCCCGTACCGGCCCCCTTCATTCCGGGAGCGCAAGGGTCGTAATGAGGCCCATTATATGTAATAATAAATAAGTAGTGCAACCTACACATCTAACACATCAACCATCCATTTAAATACCATATGTAATAAAATGGAATATACTAAAACAAAAAAGATATGCCTCCAACATAATTACCTCACAGAAACTGCAGAGCTCGAAGCAACAGTAGATCTACACAACACTGCGAATACAATTTACCAGAAGCTAGTAAGTGAACTTCAATTTTCTTATATATTTCTAAACTTTTTATATTAGGTACACTAAAATGAATATATTTTTGTTTTTTAAACAGAAATGTGCAGTACTTTGGAGTGGCTTGAGGAAAATTTTCCACGTGAGCAAATGTCTGAAGACAGTCATAATAATGGTAGACACTTCTCTATATAAGCAAATTAATATTCATTACTCTGTGTACTTAACGTATATATATTTATTTTTAACAGACCATACAAACATTGAAAATAATACACCAAAAGACACATTGGAAAAGACTCTCCAACGCATGCAACAGAAAATAGACACGTTCAAGGAAAATTTCAATGGTTTGAAAGAGTTAGTGGAGGACCACATAAAAGAAAAAATTAAATACCATTGTCCCACATGTACCTGCCCCCCCCCTCCATGTCGCAGTGAACTATCCCCAAACCCTCAACACCAAGAAATACGTTTTGATGAGACTTCCATCCCTTCATCCCCTCCCATCCATCCTCTCCAAACCCCTAATTTCCCTGTATTTGTATCAGCTTCTGCTTCCTCGTCTCTTTCATAAATTGTGTATATGTATATAATAAAAAAAATGTTATGTTTCTTTGAATGAAATTCTTTGTGTCTTATTTTTTTTTTTAAAAGCAGTTAAAAGGTCAGCAGACAGCGTGCCTTTCCGGGCTGTCCGTAATTAACAAAATGGGGATGTCCTAAGAACACTACACCTGTCTGTGCCATTTGCAACTAAGATGGAACTTTTCTTAGAACACACCTGGTGTCCGGGATGTCCGTAAATGAACAAAATGGGGGTGTCCTAAGGACACTATACCTGTCCGTTCTGTTCGCAACCAAGATGGAACTGTTCTTAGAACACACCTGGTGTCCGAGATATCCGTAAGTGAACAAAATGGACGGATCCTAAGGACACTATACCTGTCCGTACCGTCCGCAGACAAGTTGAAACTGTCCTTAGAACACTCGCGGTGTCCAGGATGTCCGTAGTGAAACAAAATTGAGGTGTCTTAAGGACACTATACCTGGCCGTACAGTCTGCAGAATATCTACGCACATGCGCACCACACCCGTAAATCCTGTGAACATCGCGCCTGTCCGTAACTATCCGTCTCACTTGTGTCGCACTTTTAATTAGCTTCAGGACCCGAACACTGGGCCTCATTACGACTCTGGAGGTAATGGGTTAACGGCGCTGAAAAGGCTGTGGCGCCGTTAACCCATTAGCGCCTAATTACGAGGTCCCTTTGCGGGACCCGACCTTAATGGCTGGTCTGGACCAGCCGTTAAAGTAGGGACCCGCAAAGGGACCTTCGCGGTAAGTATGGTACCGCAATTTGCGGTACCGTACTTAGCACCTTTGCCATTCCCATTATGCCCTATGGGGCAAAAATGGGAATGGGGAAGGGCCATGGGGAAATGGGGAAATGCCGCCCGCCAACCTTGGCCCTGGCTGCAACCACTGCAGCATATCACACCCACAACCACCGCACCATATCACACCCATGCTGGCTTATAACTTCAGTGCTTACAACTTCGGTCTTGCACCCAAGACTCTAGGTCCTGCCCACAACCACCGCAGCATATGACACCCATGGTGGCTTATAACTTCAGCGCTTATAACTTCGGTCTTGGGTGCATAACCTTCGGCCATGCACCCAAGACTCTAGGCCCTGCCCACAACCACCGCAGCACATCACACCCATAGAATCAAACATTTTAACTGCAGCATATGGTCAATTTTTATGTCCGCTGACACTGCGCATGTCCTTTGAACAGTTTCAACTTGCCTGCGGACAGCACGGACGGGAATACTATCCTTAGGACACCCCTAATTTTCACTAATTACGAACATCTGGGACAGCACTTCGCCTCTGTTCGCCGCCGCGATGTCGGACGATCCAAGATGACAGGCGCATCGGAACAATCTGACGCACATCACGCCTCACTCCAGCCAATCGACGGACATTTTGCATGTCCGCTGACATGATGCGAGCTAATCGGTGTCCTGCCCGCGGAGCGAACAGGGAAGTGTGTCCGCGGAGCGGACAAAGATATCACAAATTTTTTTAGACCTACTTTTTGATCGTTTAAAAAAAACTACTGGACAAGATTTTCACCAAATTTACAAAAGCACGCTTTCGGGACCAAGCCGCTGCTCCTGCTGCAAATTTGATGAAAATACGTCCAGCGGTTTGGGCTGTAGGCATGCGCAAAGTTTTTTCCCCATTCAGTCTATGGGAAAAAAAGACATTTTGGGACCCCCCCTATAACTTTTCCCCCCTGGACCAAACCTCACCAAACTTTGCAAAAAAATTAAGAGTGGGCCATATACTTTTGCAAAGTTTGGTGTGGATTCTTCCAGGGGGAGCGAAGTTATAAGCCACCCAAAAAGTGCTCTTCCTATGGGATTACACATACCATGGCTGTGTAATATTGTACTGCTTTTTCTTGGGGTTAGTAGTATTTGGTTCTTACAGGTTCCATATATGTCCCTGAAGTCCCATAAAGTTAGTTGCAATAAGCAGCTGCAAGCTTGTTTTGTGTGACTCTTGCTTTCTTGCATTTCTGTGTTTGGCTAATGAAAGAAAAAAAATTCTGACACTATGTACATGTATATATCCTCTATCTGCAGAGCTCTGTATGCATGATCTTTGTGTGTGCACATGCATTTCTGTGTAACTTCGTGCAGGGATGGGAGTTTGCTTTGTGGCTAACGTTACTACGTCGTGGTGTCTCTAATAACGTCAGTTAAGCTGGATGTTTATTATTAGTCAACTTGTTCCAGTGATGTGGCACCTGTGTTTGCAACAATGACAGCTGGTTAGGGTTTGAACGGTTGTCTAAGAGAATATTTGCTCACATATGAAGAATGTACTGGCCCTCCTGGGGGCTAGCCAAACAGTGACTGGCATCTGTCGTTTCTCATTCTTCGGGCTGTCATGCGAATGGGGGATAGGAGGGCCATTGCAGGGACCCTTTCTTCATTCCACATCTTCTTGGGAGCCATATTGTGGCACTCCTCCCAGGTGTCCATAGTAGTTTGCATGGTCGTCTAAACAGCATGTCATCTAACAGCACTTTCCTTCCAGGTTGCACCATACCCATTAAGCTCAATATTTGTATGTAGTCATTGGGATCATTCAATACTATAATTTCAGTTGGGAATAGCGGACACTCCTTTATCTGCACCCTTATTGTATGTTGAGCTTCTACTAACTTCTCCTGCTCACCATTATTGTCTACCAATATTTTCATCCCTACTGTTTTCTCTGTAGTCTTCCTGCATTGGTTTATGGATATCCTTATCACACACAGTGTCAATAATACTAATATCAGTGCTGCTAATAATACTTTTAGTCCATTCTACGTCCATGTGGGTATCCATGAGAATATACATGACAGCCAGCCTTCATCCTTTCCTTCACTCTTTGCTTCTTCCTTCCTTTTGGCATGCATTTTCGACAACCTGGTAACTGCTTCAGTTAGTGTTCCATTTGCTTCATCATTTTCTGGCACGAACGTGCAGCAAGAAGACCCGATCTTGATGCAAACACCTCCTTCCATTGCTGTGAGAAGATCTAGAACATATCTGTTCTGGAGGACCATCAACCGTACTGCTCTGAGCTCCTCTTTCATGGTGTTGAAGCCGTTGACAGTTGAGTTTATTGTCTGCATAAGCTCCCACATCATTTTTTGGAGCCATTTTACGTTTGTGCATGTCTGTCCAGCAGGAACTACCCACGCAAAGAACATTTCTGTCCTACTGACCAATCAGCATTCAGGTGGTATGTCGTCCAGAGAAGCTTCTGGTGCCGACGATATGTCGGTCTGCCTTTTCACCCTACTCAATTCTACTGACCTCTTCTTTCTTCTGGCATGGTCCCTTTTAGGGAAGTCTTCTGTTTTGATGTCTTTTTTGTGTAACCACTAGTGCTGGCATATTGATGTGCACTAGTGAGCATACTCCTCCACAGCTGGGTGGCAGCTTTTCATATGCCTTAGATCTGCATGCCTGATAATGATCCATTATAACTGCCTTCCCAGTCTTCATACCTGGATGCTTTAATGTCTGCTTGCAGTCTTTGTTTTCTCCAATTTTTACTGCTCCATCATTCTGGAAACATAATGCTGCTTTCTTCAGTGGTATTATGGTCATTGGTGCAGCTTCATTCTCCACCCAGGTCAGTAATTTCATACTTGCGTCCCATTCCTTTAGACATTTGTCATTTTCTGCCTGTACTGTGTTTACTGGAATTATTAAGAGCGTTTGTGATTTGCTCCCTACTACACCTTATTTCCACCCTTCTGCTGTGTAGAACTGGCCATACACAAGCATCTGCAGTCGTTTTCAACATCCTGGTTCTCCTATTTCCTTAGCTCCCTTCTTAGGACATGGTAATTCCTTCAGTGTTATCGTTTTTGTCTGTACTTTTTGTGGCCCGTCAGATTTGTACTGTATAGCCTGGTCTTTTTTCCAATGACTATCCATCATATCAAGTGTCTTTATATAGCTATCTTCATAAGGAAATGTTGTCTTGGACATCCATCACAGTGTTGCTGTTCTCCCTTGGAATCTTCCTCGGGTAGTACACATTGGCCCTCATTACGATTTTGGCGGTAACCATGCCGCTATTGGCGGCATGGTTGCTGCTGAAATCGCGTCGGGGTCCGGGTCCTCGGAATGAGGATTTACCGGGCCATTCCGAGTTCGCAAGGCCCGGTAATTCCTCCCTCCAAGGACCCAGACACGGTCCTTCCCCATTCCCATTTCAGCCCTCATGGGGCTGAATGGGAATGGGAGAGGGAGCAAACAACAGGCCATTACGAGATGGCCCGTTGTTTGCTCCCTCTTCCCCTCGCGGGACCCGGTAAGCACGCCTGGTTTTCCCAGGCGTGCTTACCGTGTCCCGCGAGGGGAACTCGTAATGCGGAGGTACGGGGTGAACGGCGCCAGCACCTTTTACGGCGCCGTTCACTCCGTACCGCCAGGGTCGTAATGAGGCCCATTGACAGGTAGATATGGCATTGTGCTCTTGCTGCTGGTATTTCAGTTTCCACAAACATTCTGGAGTCACTCATGGCTTAGGGGATAAGAGAGCAAACATAGCAGATCTCTCCAGTGGTTTGTTTACCTACTTTAGTCCTGTGCTTGTACCACATGTTATTGGATACTCAAGCAGTGTCAGTGAGATAAAGATCAACCCCTCCCATATCTACATTAGCACTGCGTCTACCTCTTCTTACTGATCCAGCAGTGCTAACCTCTCCATCAGACATGGTAGTTCCACCTGCCGAATTCGGGGTTGTGTTAGTAGGAGTTACAGCTTTATTCTCTATAACAAAGGACATTCACCAAAAAATAACAGCAAAAATACAAAACAAAAAGAAGACACAGGACACAATTAGCACTCTTTCAATAATGGTATCCATTACTTACTCTGCTTTAGACTCTTGTGTAGCTGTGGAGATGTGTATTGACTGCCTGCAATGCGCCAGACATGCGTTAATCTCTTAGTATTTTATTAATTCAAGCCCCGCAAACGTGATGTTGAGTCATTGGGGGTATCCTAGGATCATGAAGTACTGCAAGCACTGAAGGATTTCCTATTTTCAGGTGTGGGCATGCTTGGGACAAATAGGCCAGAAAAACACAGAACAATACACTAGGATGGTGTCTTCTAGTACTGTTGGATCTTCTAACAAATTGGACAAATTGGCCTTCGAATGTTGCAGGAGGAGGGTCATGGGGAAGCATCGGACAATGCAATAATAACAATTGCAACTTTCACGATGAATGCTGTTAGTGTGTGGGAAGAAAAATAATAAACTGACAGTGTGCCCTCAATCTGGATATGTAGGAAGTCCTTTCCTCTCTCTCTTGCTCTGTAGCAAATCAATCATAGGTTGGCCTCTGCTGTGCTGAGATGTTCTGAGGTGATCGTTTTGTTCTTCTGCTTTTGGTTCATTGGCCCTTTCATTGTTGGTACTAGGAGAGGTCCCTGCTTGACAGGGATTGATGTCTCCAAGGTAGTTCCAGGCCTTCTTATCTTGGAGCTTCACTGCCCGATCTGTGACCTGCTCCACTCTGTATGGTCCCATAAATCCGGGCTTGTACGACTAGCGGGTGAAGTCCCTCAAATGTACATGTTCACCTGGATAAAGTTGTGGAGCTTTCAAAGGTTCTTTGTTTGCTTCTGGGTTGTTGTTTTCTTTGTTTGCTTTGGGCCTCTCCCATTGTCCCTGTACTTGGAAATAAATAAAAGAGCACTAGCCATCAAGGAAGTGGTGTACTCGTACATTTCCTGCCCCAATAGCAGACATTTCTTCTGCATCTAAAAATGCCTTAGTGGGAGGAGCCAGGGGAGGTCTCATGCGTTGAGGCGCTCACATACTCCATTTGCTTGCGGATGCTAGGCACAGGAGAATTTGTGTTGTATTTCCAGCAGGGTTGTGATGTGGTGAAACATCTCATTGGTGAAGTGACCATTGTCAGACCGCAGGACCTCACACACGCTCCATTGTGTGAAAATGTACAGAACCAGGAATTTTGCTGCTCTAATGGCATCAAGATGAGAACAGGGACCAGCTTCGATCCATCGGGAAAATGGGCATACAACCACTATCATGTAGCGGTAGCCCTGGCATACTTGGAGAATGTCCACGTAGTTGACACGTAGGTGTTGGAATGGACCCATTGGATGAGGTATGGCTTCTCTCACTACACTTAGTGTATGACCTGCTGTAAATTGCCTACAAACAAGGCCATTGGTCTTGTATTCTGCCACATGTTCTGCCAAATTAGGACAGAACCAGTCTTCTTCAATATGCGCAGCAAGCACATCCTTCCCCATATGGGTAGGATGGTGGTGTAACTGTGTCAGTGCAGTGTGCAATAATGAAAATGGCATTACCACCTTCCCTGTGTTGTTTTGCCGCCATAAGGTGTCTGTTGAAGATACTGTACATCCTCTTTTCAGCCACAATTCCTTCTCTTCCCTGGTTGCAGCTCCCTGCAATTCCATAATCTGCGTCACTGGTAATGTGTTATACCCTTCCTTCAACATCATTGTTCTGATACATGGTTGCGTACTGGGGCCAAAGTGTCCATTTCCAAAATGTCCCCAAAATAAGCCGCGTGTTTTGCTTCCGCATCTGCTTCCTCGTTGCCCCTAGAGATTGGATCCTCCCGACTCATGTGGGCCTGACACTTCACCACTGCCATGCGCATTGGGAGCTGAAGCACCTCTGAGTCTGCCCATTAGAGTGCGTGCTGCACTGGTGACCCATCAGCATGTCTGAAGCCCCTCCTCAGCCACTGTGACAGCCCAGAATGCGCACATAGGCTAAATCTGAATACACTGTCACTTATTTATTTTTGCTGTGTTCCAGTGCCAATATTAGAGCTACCATCTCCGCAGCCTGCATTGAAAAATGTGATGGTAAACATGCGCTCACCACTACCTCGCCCGTCCCGTCTTCCTTTAACCTCACAACCCCCATCCCAGTACATCTTTCTCCTGACGTCTGGTTAGTTGTTGATGACCCGTCAATATAAAGTACGTCTCCTTCCCCAAGTGTGTTCTCCTGTACCTTTGGGATATTGTTGTGGTTTTCTATGTTGGCGGTGCAGTCATGCACATAGTCATAATTTTCTATGGGTTCGCGGGGTAGACAAGTTCGCATCTCACTATCTTGAGAGCTGGGTTTGACAGCAACACCTCATACCCCGAAGTTCTCTGTGTTGTCAGCGTACTCTTGGGCCTTTCCAGTATTGTGAAGAGAGCATTCTCCACAAAAAAAGTGGTGCTGCATCCCATGGTAATACTCGCTGACTTGTCTACTGCGAATGTGGTGGCAGCTATTGCCTGCTCGCAAGCGTAGTGTCCTCTCATCATTGGTTCTAATTTCCTGCTGTAATATGCTAATGGTTTGTGACCCATCATTGTCTTCTGTGTCAGTAGTGCATTCATTACTACTCCTTTGGTGTGCCAGAATAAGAAGAATTTGTCTTTATAGTCTGGGATCCCTAACACGGGAGCTGTGCATATTGCTATTTTGAGCTCTTCAAATTGTCATTTCTTCTGTTCACTGTAAGGTGCCCTCTCCTCTTTGTGCTTCTTTCAGTGCACTTAACAAGGGCTGAGTATATGTGCTGTAATCGAGTACCCATGCTATGCAGTAATTACATAGTCCTAGAAACTGCTGCATCCGCTTATGGTTGTGGGTTTTGGGGTCTTACGTATTGCCTCTACTCTTTCTGGTGTCACTTTTCGCTCGTCTTGTGATATCAGTTGTCCAATGTACAGCACTTCTTTTTGGAAATATTGTAATTTGGCCTTGCTACCTTGTATCCCTTTTCTGTGAGCACCGTCAACATGTGCATGGAGTCATCTCTACACTGTTCCTCTGTTTTGCTGAAACTCAATATGTATCTACGTACTGTATAACAACACTCTCTAACTGTACATTCTCTAAGTCCATTTGAAGGACCCTGTTGAATACTGAAGGTGATGCGCAGCACTCCTGGGGAAGTCTAGTGTGTTTCCACTTTTTATTTCTTTACAGAAAGGAAGTTAGGTCTCGTGAGTCGGGGTATAGTGGTATAGAGAAAAAAGCCATTCTTCAAATCTTTAACTGTGAAAAGGCTAGCTTCCGTAGGAATGCTACACAAAATTGTTGCTGGGTTCGGGACTAAAGGAAATTCTGCCTCGCCAATATGGTTAAGCGGGCGAAAGTCCTGTATAAAACACCTTGACCCCTCTGTTGCCTATTTTACAGGGTACACTGCCATGCTGAACAGTGAATCTGATGGTATCAAGATACCTTGCTTCACTAGTGCTGCAATTGTCTCATAAAAACCCTTGTCTGCCTCCCTCGACAGGGGATATTGCCTGGCTCTTCTTAGTATTGCTCCTGACTTCAGTTTTATTTTTACTGCTTTTATCCCTTTCAGGAGCCCCAAGTCATAGGGACTCGTGGTCCATAAGACACTGGGGACCTTTGCCAAGGTCTGCTCGAGAAATGTCGGCGGTGCTTGTAGCATCATCGCTATTCTCTGTGGTACTTCTCTCTAATGTATCTTCACCCAGTATGTAATGCTGATGTCAAACACTAGCTCATGGTCTGAGCGATTGTCTTTTAACAGTACCTTGTCTGTCACAGTAGTTAGCCTGTAGCCTTCTGCTACCACGATCATGGACCTCCATGCCCGTCCGTTGTCATCTGTCCCATGTACTGTTATTCTGTCATCTCCCACTATTACTGCCTCTAATTCTAGCGGTATTACCATGCCCTCTTTTTCTTCTAGTGGTAACACTGGTCTGAACATCTCCTCATTTGGAAGGCAGCACAGTTTACCCTGTGTTCCCGGAAGCCATGCTATTATCACCTCAGATCCATGCCAAAATAATTCTTCATCTGCTGGTACCCCCCTCTGTACTGTGCCCAATAAGCTTGAATAATTTCCCTCACATTTAGAAGGTGAATCCCATGTGTGGAACACACCATGCCCTTGTCAGTGAACAAGATGGTCATATTGAGATTACTCATGATATCTCTCCCCATTATGTTTACTGGTGTCTGTCGGGAATACAATAAAGGTGGAGTTAGGTCATGTTCCCCTATAGAAAGTGTAAGATTGTCTGTAAACGGAACCAATTACATCGCCCCAGCGCATTCATGGTGTTGCCTGACTTTCTATACCTCTCCTCCCAGATGCAGGATCTAGTTGCCCTTGTGTCTACTAGAAAGGAGAAAGTCTTGTCACCTATCGTCAACCCTATATGTGGGTTCTCTGTCGGGTTGGGTGTAACCGATAGGACGGAACACATCAGGTCTGTCTGTGTGCTGTCCTATTGAGGGTACAGTGACATTACATTCCCTGAAAATGGATTGTCCCCCACCACAGTAGTCCCCCCTAGTTTCCGAATGGCAGTCATTCCCACAGAGTCTGTTTGTGTCAATGTCCTGATGTTTTGTGGAGCCATGTATGGCGGCTGCATATTATTCTGCATCTGTGGTGCCTGGGATGTCTGCGAATATGGTTGCGCTGGTGCCTGAATTTGTGGTGTCTGTGTCATGGGTTGGTATGACTGCGTTTATGCTTTTGGGGCATGTCCTTGTCACTGTGTCTGGTCCTGAGCATAGTACTCAGTCTTTTCCCCCTTATATGTTGGCTGATATTGCATTCCCCATTCTGCTGCATCCCCCCTCTGCTTCTACATACCCTGGAGATGTGCCATTTCTGTCTGCACATTGAACACTGGGGTGATTCCCTCATTGGCCTCAGATACCCACCTGAAAGCTCCTCCTGGCATTGTTGTACTGAATTCCCGTATCCATGATACCCTCCTGAAAACTCTGCTTCACCTGTGTCACCTAGGTGGCCACCCTTTCCCCTGATCCTGTGATGCACTTCTCCTCGCCCCATGAAACCTCCCCTCATGGGCGGTGGTGCACACTGCGCTTGTGGTGCACCTTGTCATCCTGCGGGCATCAACACTGCTCCTTTCATGGCATATTTTGACAATTTCTTCTGCGCCAACTTATCCTCTTCCTGTTTTCTTTCCTCATGCATCTTGCTCACGTTTTCTTGCATTAACCTACAATAGTGCACTATGGTGAGTTGAATTTCTGACCACAGTGTTGCCTCCATCCCCACTAACTTCTTCAGTTGCTTTTGCACCTGCAAGTAACCTGCGAGTTGCTTTTGCACCTACATAGTAAATGGTAGAATAATCCTACTGTCTTGTCCCACGGTTCTCGTGTTTCAAGTCTCCATTTCTCTTGAATAGCCTGAATATACGGTAAGGGGCCTTCGTCTTCCCCCATTTTGCATGCCATGATCACACTAATGTCGGAGGTGTCTGCATACTACACCGTAGAGCTTGCCATATAGCTGTTGGGCACTGGTTAAACAGCGAACCATTTCGTGCCGTGTTCTGGGTGGTTACTCCCGGGTAGCTGGCACTTTTCCATACATCATCACCGACCTCTCTGAGAATCACAGAGATTCAACTTTTCATGTCCTCTACCACTAATGTCTGACCTGCTGTTAGTCTTTCCATCTCGTATACCCATTTCCCTGCTCCCTCGATCAAGGAGTTTAGCGTACACCTCAAGTTGTCTTTGTCAATCCTTTGCCATTGTATTTATTGAGGTCGCTCCCTCCCTTCACCAGTAAGGGGAACTGTGTCAGTCTGATCTCCCCATTTACTCTTCCAGTGTTTTAGGTGGCGATGAACGCCCTCGCTAATTCTCCCCTCCTGTGTGCTCGAAGGTCTCTGAGCCTCTGTGCATATGGGGTAATGCTGTCGATGCTGCGTGATGTAGCCTTAGAACGATGTACCCTTTCGTCTTTGTCACCCCCGCAATCCACCCTCATCTTGATCTACACCCCCTATCATGTCTCGGTGTGTGCCGTTCCCTATGCTCCCTATGGCAGGCCGTCCTGGTCCCTCATATTCACTTCCTCCAAAGTCGTTGTATGACCCAGTGTCTCCGACATCACTGTCAATATTGTCTTGGAAGCTCAACCTTCTCAACACTGTGCCCCACGCTGTCCTTCTTCTATGTTAATCATGCTTCCGCAGTCCCCCCCTCACAGAGTACCGGGTATTGCTTTTGGTCGGCAGTGTAGCTGTCCTGTCATATCTCTTGCTTTGCTCTCGCTCCACTTGTTCTTCACACCCCATTCAATCGTCAAAATGTGCTAAACCCAACTTTACTCACACTTCGCTCAAAGCCTGCTCTTCTTCCTCTTTGCGCCGTTGCATCGCTCTCTTATGAGCTGTTCTATTTCCAACTTCCTGTTTTCCCTCTTTATCTGTACTTGCCTTTCCCTTTCTTAGTCTTCCCTTTTCCTTGCCATTTTCTCAGGCTCTCGCTGTCTCTGTATCTCTCGTTGTTCACGTTCTAGCGCTTCTGCCTTCTGTTTTTCTCTTCACACCCGCTTGCGTTCTTCCTTTTCTTCCTTCTCCCATCTGTCTACCTCTTCCATTATCTCTGCCCATTTCCTAGCTTCACACATGTCCTTACAACCCATTGGGCCTCATTACACGGCCGGCGGTAAGGGTTAACGGTCACCGTTAATGGCAACGGTGACCGTTAACCCTTACCGCCGTACTATGAGGTCCCTTTGCGGGTTGGAAGATTTAACGCCTGCTTTTTGCAGGCGTTAAAATCCAACCCGCTAAGGGACCTCGGAGCTAATTACGGCACCGCAAAATTGCGGTGGCGTAATTAGCGCCTTCCCCATTCCCATAGAGCCCTATGGGGCAGAAATGGGAATGGGGAAGGGCAATGGCGGAAAGGGGATTTACCGCCCCACTCACCTTGGAATGGGGCGGTAAATCCCCTTTCCGCCAAGGCGGTGCCGGTATTTTACCGGCATGAGCCATGGCACTAATAGCGCCATGGCTCACCGTCTACCGTGTAATGAGGCCCAATGCTTCGTTGGTTGGTCCTCCCACTTTTACCACTGTCTTCCCATTTAATTTAAGCAATATCAGTCCTCCCACCCACTCATTCAATGCTACATTTTCCAATCCTTCCTGTTTGCCCTCTGGTCCCAGGCCGCTCTCCTTTGTGTGCGGTTGTATCTCGCTGTACTCTCTCTTTTCCCCTCCCGTGCTTTCTGTTCCTGCGGCTGTTTGTCCGACTTCGTCCCACCACTCCTTTCTGCTGTATGATGGAGGTGGAAATATTGGGTTTGTGTACCCTGCCACTGCTCTTAGTTCCCTTGCTGGATATAATCCCTGTGCCCCTGCTGTTGGCCCTCTTTGTTCCCATATTCAGGAGGGGGATTGAGAGCATGGGCTGAGAGTTTTTCTCTTGGGGCCTCCTGCTGGTTCAGCATCCACTGATGCTGCGCCACATCCCCTCCGTCGTCCGGAAACATGTTCCACAATTCAAATATCGCCATTTGTGTGCTTTATTTCTTTCTTCCCCTTGTAGATCTCTTGTATATGTGTACGTAATGGTTGCTGCATATATTTGGACAAGCTGCCACCTTTTGGCCATGGCTTAGTTAATTTACCTTCTGTGCTCTCTGTCCTTTCTGTGCCATATTTACAAATGTTGTCCTTATATCACGGAAGGGACTGGCCCAAATGCTGGAGGGGTGTGTCCCCCACGTTACTTCCATGATACATTATTCTTGATACTTACTTGACTCCAAGTCAGGGCTTTTGATACGTCTGCTGTCACTAAATAAATATACTTTTCTTAACATTTTCAATTGACAGTTCCTTTTACAAATTAGGGACCCTTTCCGGCTCTCAATCAATATCCTGGGAGTGCTTCGCACACCTCCCCTTTACAACCCTCTGGGGCTCATTACGAGCCCGGTGGTAACCGTCCCGGTACTACCGGCGGGTTACAGCAAGACCTGTAAGGAGTTACCGGCACCTGACTTGCCGGTAACACTGTGGGAATACAACCCTGGTGTTCTGGAAAGTCAGGCACCGGTAAATTGTAAATCCCCATTCCCATAAAGTCCCACAGGACCGTTATTAACTATTCCGATGCTTCTGTGACAGTCTGCCTACCATGGCCACTGTGCCCGGCAGGGTCCGACCTGTCAGCACAGCGGCTCTGGCAGGCAGACCTGTAATGTGCCTGTCCGGAAACAAGGGTGCTGGTAAGCTTACCGGCACGGTTGTTCCTGGACCGGCATAGTCGTAATGAGCCCCCCTGTCTTTTTGAGCACACCCTCTATTCTCGTGCATGCGCCTTCTGCCCACCACCTCAGAACACTCCAACCCTGTTGCACCTCTTGGTGCTCTTCAAGTCCTATACAGAAACCTCACTGGTGACGTCACCTGTAATATGCATAAGTGAAGGAAACAGACCACTAACAGAGCTCATGATATCATTGCCCAGTGACACAGCTATTTTTACGAATATAAACAACATATACACACGGCCGTCATCCTGCCTCCTAACAGGGGATACCAATATTTCACATGCTCAATCTACGCCTACAGCATCGCCTTGTAGCTAAAACGCCTCCATAAGACTTTAACCAGAAGAACACCTTCAGTAATTCAAGCTAGCTTCAGTTGCTAAGCTCTATACACGGGGTTACCATCATCCATGACCCGAGTTTAGACACCCAGTCCACAGGAAATCCACCATTTACATAACTTCTGTCATCCATACCCTTAAGTCAATAGTCTAGGCTAACTGCCTTGACCTTTTACCTCAAGATTGAATGTTCCCTAAACAAAAACAAATGACATCTACCTCCGCTCCTTGCTCAATGATACTTGACAATACTCAACAATACTAAACAATACTCATCACCAGCCAATACTAACACCACCCCACACCCAACATCTCTTCACCACCTCCCCTCTTTGCCCTATGGCAGAGTCAATACTTACACTCTGTGATCCGCTGATGCTGCTCAGTCGCGGCTCTCCCCAAAGCTGCCAATCTGCCCTTCTGGTCTGCTGGGCTTCTCAGAAACCACGGGCTGGATTTTCTCCAAGGCGGCTCTTGATGGCCTCTGACCTCCATGTGACTCCTGCGCTCTGTGGGTCACCTCACAGTCCTCCAGGAGTTGCGACGGGAAAGGCGGCTTTGTGCCGAACGAACGTAGCGATCCGTACTCTGCTGCCAATTTGTAAAGTTATGCCAGAGGACCGAGGTTCGTGCTGCACAGTCACCGTTCAGCAAGGTGCCCCAGGCCCAATGAACCCTCCCCCGGCAATGATGGAGGACTCAGCCAATGGAAAGTTAGAACTGTCCTTAATTTTCCATAACAGATAGGGATCATAAAAGGAAACCAAAATCTCCAGCAGTCACAGCTCCTGGGCCTTTGTCACAGGCTTCTGTTACCAAATTGCGTCACAACTTGTGACCTTTTCCCAGAAACCTAAGAGCCCAGACAAGAACTGATACATGTGTTGCCCAACAAACATTGTAGTCCACAGGCACTCTCTCAGGCTAGGTGGATATACCAGTGGCAACAATTGGGACACACTGGGCCTCATTACGACCCTGGCGCTCCCATAATGAAGGGGGCCGGTACGGGACCGGCCCCCTTCATTACGGGAGCGCCTATTATGAGTTTCCCTTTGCAGGACCCAGATCAGACGTCTGGTAAAACCAGATGTCTTTTCTGGGTCCTGCGACGGGAAGAGGGAGGTAACAACGGGACACTTGTAATGTGCCCGTTGTTACCTCCCTCCCCATTCCCATTGAGCCCTCTGGGGGCTCAAATGGGAATGGGGAATGGTTCCTGCAAGGAGGATTTATCGGGTCCTCCTGTGTCGGAATGACCCAGTAAATCCCCATTGCAGGAACCCGGTAATGGAGCCTGGTTTGAGGCCCACAGTCTTTTCCATTACCTTCAGAAGGTACACTGAGCACCGGGAAAAGAGCAGAGTCCCAGGCCTGGGGAGACTCGGTCCAGCCTATCAGGGAGCCCAAATCCTGGGGTGGTGTCTAAATGAGCAATGGCCAATGGCAGTCCTGTGACCCTGCAGCAATGTAATACATAGTTTTTGGGGAAGTCTCAGGCAAGACCACCTGACATAGAAGGACCAGTTAGCTAACTGATATAGGTGTCTTCTATAGGTACTATGTTCTCAAAGGTGGTGAATTCAGCCAGAATAGCATATGGATGTGGACCAAATAAAACTTCAGTCCACCTCTGTATGCTATTCCGGCTGAATTCACCACCATTGAGAAAATAGTCACGAGAAAGATCCTGGATAGCATAGAAAAGAAAAACTACTATAAAGACAACCTCAATAGAGAAGAAAGGTCAGCCCTCACTGCTATGAACAGCAACACCATCATTACCATTAAACCAGCAGATAAATGTGGCAGCATAGTCATGCAACACACAAGGGAGTTCGATAAGGAGTGCCTACGACTATTGTCTGACACAGAGGATTACAAGAAAATAGACTTGAACCCAACCACCAGATTACAGGAAGAGATTTAGAACCTCACGGGACACGCTGAATTTGAAGGCTGGATCTGCGAAGACGAAAGGCAGTTCCTCAATAGAAAACATCTGAGGACACCAGCATTCTACATCCTTCCAAAAATACATAAGAATGCAAGACATCCACCAGGACGCTTGATTGCCTCCGCATGTGATTCTCTGTTAGAACCCCTGTCATTATATTCTGATGTTTTCCTTAAACCATTTGTGACATGCATGTTGTTTTACATCAAGGACACCACTGACAGCATTAACCTGTTGTCTTCAACCCTGTTACCAGAGGACTGTATTTTGGCGACCATGGATGTGGAGGCACTTTACACCTTCATCCCCCAAAATGCATGCCTGGAGGTTCTACGGAGTGTACTCAACAATAAGACGCTGACACAGTACCCAGAGAATTTATACTGGAGTGCATCAGATTAGCAATGACCGAAAACTTCTTTCTCTTTCGACACCACATGTACAAACAGATAAAAGGAGTAAGTATGGGGGCCACCTTTGCACCAGATGTGGCAAACCTGTATATGGCTAACTACAAAGCTAATTACATCTACGCAGACACCAACCTGTTTAAACCATGTATATTGATCTGGCATCGCTATATCGATGATGTTTTACTGGTCTGGACAGGTTCCACGGACCAATTGGGAGCATTCCACATGTGGTTGAACACTTGCAATAGTTACATCAGATACACCATGAACTGGAACCATCACCAGATTGATTTTCTAGACCTACACATTTATAGGTCCGGGTTGGAATTGAATACAGAACTTTACCGAAAGGAAACAGCCTGCTACACTTCACAAGCTACCATCCAGCAGGGCTGAAAAACAACTTACCCTATGGTCAGTTTCTCAGGATCCGCAGAAACTGCATGGAAAACAAGCATGCTCTTCGTGCTGAAGGATTACAAAGGAAACTAATCCAGAGGGGCTATCCCAAAAAATTGGTGAGGCAGACCAGGAAAAGGGTGGCACAAACCCAGAGAGAGATCTGCTTAATTAATACCGAAACCCAAATAACCCCACGAAAGGGTGGTGTGTGTAACAACGTTCAGCCCTGTCAGCACTACAATAAAAAGTATTATAACCAAGAGTTGACACCTGATCAAAAATAAGGGGACTTTCTCCAGAAAACCTTTTTTCGCATTTAAAAAGAACCAGAGTTTAAAGGCATGGGGCCTCATTCCGAGTACGGCGCTAACCAATGGCGCTATTAACGCCTTGGTTGACGCCGTACCCGGACCGGCAGCGCCTTGGTGGTTGGCGGAATTACCGCCCCATTCCAAGGTTGGCGGGGCGGTAATTCCCCAATCCCCATTTACCCTTCCCCATTCCCATTCTTGCCCCATAGGGCATAATGGGAGTGGGGAAGGCGTCAATTACGCCACCGTAAATTACGGTGGCGTAATTAACATCAAGGTCCCTTAGCGCCATGGTATTTAACGCCTGCTAAAAGCAGGTGTTAAAAGCACCATGGCGCTAAGGGAACTCGGAGTATGGCGGTAAGGGATTACCGCCACCGCTCTCGTTAGCGGTGGCCGCTATCCCTTACCGCCATACTCGGAATGAGGCCCATGGTCTAGTAAAAAATGTTATTGTCCCTACGGGTCGGCCATGTTTTTTTAAGCCTAAGTGGCTCGATTTTAGAAAACTTTCCTATGGACCTTACCCGAGTTTTCGTCCATTAAACGCACGCGAAAACAAGCACCAGGGAGCCGCCATTTTCTGATAATCCTATCTTTTCCCCGATCGCCCTGGCTGACCTGCTTTTGCGGCACTAAATCAATTCCCCCGCCCCTGAGCCTGACATTATCAAAACATTCATATTCCCCGCCTCTCCCCGTGATGTTACTGTGCTGCGTAGGCAAACGCGCCCAGTCGTCTTCTGCGCGACTCCACACAGAACCCGGAAACCAACACAGATCAACTCATAACACAGCGCGCCACAATTCGGAATATGAAACTGTACTTCAAAATGAAACAGCAACACGGTACATTTGGTAAAGTACATTTATTTGACATTAAATGTTTATAGAATATTCAGCAATTGCCATATGAACTCCGGAAGCCATTTATTTTATTTTATCTGTATCCGCAATAACTGTTCCGTTTCATCTTGAGTCACGCGCTGTTCCTTTATGGTACACAGGGTGTTCATTTTCGTAAAAAGAATCACTTTGGAAGCACGGTGAACCGCAAGGCTGTTCCATCAACTAGGCACTAGTCCAGCCTAAAGGTTGTTATGTTGCTTCTAGCCACTAGTACAGCATAAGGGCATGTGGGCCCTTGGCGATCGTCCCATAATATGGTGATCGTCCTCCAGTTGTTGACACGAAGCTGCAGGTGTCTGCTGAAGAATCCATCCGCCGGTGTCTCAAACAGATGGCAGTGGCAGAATGGGATCAAATACCTGTTATGAAAACAAAAAAATGATAATTAGTCTTGCTAGCCGAACTTCATTAATATTACTCATTTTATTTATTACGGCCGATCAGAAACTATTTGCTTGCAAGGATATTTCAATGGAGTATGTTCGTCTCTAAAATCAATGCGAAAAGTAACGAGATAAATCGAGGCCAACACACAATGATAAACAACAGTTAGTCTACATGCGTGAGGAATGATATGATATATGATATGGCATTTGTAACGCGCCTATACTCAAGTGTTTCTAGGTGTGACGAGGCAGGTGGGGAGCAAGGGCAGACAGACAATGATCCTACTAGGCCAGGTGTCTTTCTGATCGCGCATGGGGAAGGGCTGTACATGGTTAGTTGAATACAAATTAAATAATAGGGCCAGCTGGTGGCAAGTGCAAGGTAAATGCCGGGAGAAGGGGCTGAAGGATACAGAGACAGTCCCGTAGTGCAGGTAGGCAGTGCAGGGAAAAGTGGCTGGGCCAAGGACCGAGATCAGTGAGACCAGTGGACCTGCATGCCCATGTGCCCACTACGAACAGTTTTACTTGCTTTTCCTAGCTCTTCATTTATTCATGCATCCATTCATTAAATCTTCATTCCGGTATAAAAGCGTGTAAAGATTTACTTACATTATATTTGAAATTTCCATTGTGTCTCTTCGTAATGCAGTCTGTAAAACGGACCGTGCTCTTGACAACGATTTTTCGTATACTGACCTAAAATGAAACTCGGTCTAGTTTCTGAATTTTCTGCCTTATCGTCTCTTACGTTATTGCGCACTCCCTTCAAATGTAGTTCTTTCGGCATGGTCCCTGTCTCAAGGTCAAAAAACAATAGACCCTTAAACTTCCAGTGTGACTTGTGGGCCTCATCTGGGCGCTGTCCTTCGCATTCTTTATTTGCAACATCACGTAGTATAGGCATCTGTGAGAACTTGAAGTTTAGAATCCGTCTATGTAGTGCACCTCAATGTGCAAATGCGAACTGGCTTCTCTCCCAAATGCCACGGCCCGCTTGGCTGGCGCGTTCCAAGTGCCCCAATTTTGTCCCCGTTGTCTGCGAGCTTTGCAGCCCAAATTGAGACATTTAATTTTTGGCGGAAGGTCAGGGAAAGTATAAAGTACCACAGGAGTTGAGTTAAAAGTGAGATTTATTGTTTGTTTGTTTGTTTGTTTGTTTGTTTTATTATTTGCAATACGCAAGCCTCCCCTCCGTTAACAGTGCGCAGCATTTACATTTGCATGAGATGAGACATGAGAAAAATATATACATACACATATGTGAGGTGAATAGAGAGCATTCAAAGATGACACCCAGCTTGTTCGCCACCCATGATGGTGAAGGTAAGGGTTAGGTTTACAGGTACACTGTACAATAACATTTATTTACAAAAAGACAATTGTATTGCAATTATTTAAACTGGGATTTGTACTTCACAATCAGCTGTGCTTCGGGTGGGCATGGCACAGTCACAATGTTCTGTGGCAATGGATCACTGCTCTGCACAGAAACGTCCAAAATCACCAAGTTGTCGTTCGACTACCGATCAATTTAAGAAACTACAATACAAGTCCAAGAGTCGTGGTAATTTCACAGCAGCTGAACGTCAGACACTCAAAAATCTGCTAGACAACAACAAAATTATTTTCAAACCAGCTGACAAAGGTGGAGCACTCGTCCTGATGGACAAGAGTATGTACATAGCGGTAGTCGAAAGACAACTTGGTGATTTCGAGACTTACCAGCAAATTGATTACAATCCAACAGAACAAGTGAGAACCCTCATTAAAGAAACTCTTGATGAAGCAGAAATGAGAGAAATAAATAACAGAAAAAACACAGATATTTCTAGAAAACCCCCATCCCATCATAACGGTTATGTACATTCTGCCCAAAATTCATAAGAGACTTATTGACCCACCTGGGCGTCCCATCATAGCAGCTACTGACAGTTTACTGGAACCAATTGCTAAATATCTGGACCAGATTTTACAACCACTTATACAAGAAACAGAGACGTACATCAAAGACACTACGCAGTTTTTGAAAAAATTAAGGGAAATTACTTTTGTGAGCCAAAGGGATACACTCTTTACTATGGATGTTACATCTCTGTATACCAACATTGCACACGAGGCCGGACTGGAGGCCGTTGAATGGCTTTTGCTTAGGTCGGATAATTGCCAAGGTGACAAACTGTTTGTCCTAACACTGCTCAAAATAGTACTGATGAACAACTTCTTCAGATTCCAGGACAATTTTTGCTTACAACTCTCAGGGACCAGCATGGGTGCCACATTGGCACCAGCTTATGCAAACACCTACATGTACTATTTGGAATCAGAAAATGTCCTTACATCCCCGATGTGGACACGCCATCTGACCCTCTTTGTCAGATATATTGGCGACATTTTCGGCATTTGGTCTGGCCCCGAAGACGAACTTAACAACTTTTTCGTAAGGATGAATGCTATGCACCCGCAAATTAAGTTTACTACACTCACGAGTAAATTGAAGATTAATTTCCTTGATGTGGAGGTCTATGTCAAAGATGATAACCTTCAGACCAGGATATTCACAAAAGCCACTGATAGAAACAGTTTGTTATTGGCTACAAGCTTTCATCCCCATCGAACAATAGACAGCATTCCACTGAGCCAGTTCCTGCGCTATCGTAGAAACATCTCTGAAGATACCGAATATGTAAGACAATCTGTTACATTGCGCCAAAAATTCAGAAACAGAGGGTATAATCCTGATGTGATTACTGGCATTGAACAAAAAGTATCCATCATCCAGCGAGATACTTTGCTAATTTCGAAAAACCAATCAAAGGATGACCGTCTGGCCTATGTAACAACATACTCAGCCCAAAGTAAGAAAATTAGGGACATTATTTAAAAGAACTGGCCGATGCTCCAGATGGACCCTCAAACTCAACCACTCTTTCAACAACTTCCAACCTTCGCCTATAGAAACAGTAAGGCCCTGAGAAGTAGCCTTATCTGAGCCGAAACATCAAAAGATCAAACTACGGCTAAAACATTCAAGGGGACACAACCCTGCTATAATTGCCAACATTGTAGTAACATTTTACCTGGCAACACAATCTCACATCCACATACTGGAAAGCCTATCTCATTAAAACACTCTTGTACTTGTGATTCCACTAATGTAGTATATGCCCTAAAATGCCCTTGTGGATTCTATGTAGGCATCACAATGAGAAAGGCCAAACTCAGATGGACAGAGCATAAGTCCAATATAATGACAAAGAGTCTCAAATCCCCTGTATCGGTGCACTTTATGGAATCCAGGCACTCGATAGCCCAAATGAAATGCTTAATTTTAGAGCATGTGAAGGTTGGCCCTAGAGGGGGTGACATCCATAAGAAACTGCTTCAGAGAGAAATCATATGGATCGATTTGTTAGACTCACTCCCCGTGGTATGAATTGTGATTTTGATCTGATGTGCTTTCTATAATGTTGTAGGTGTGGAAACAGAACTTGGCAAACAAAGGTGACACTGTACAGTTTGAACAAATATGCTGGACTTGTCCTCCAAAGTTGATTATCCATAATCTGGAGTATGTTAATACACAAATATGCATTTGTGTATACTTGTCATTCATGAATATGTTTGTTCCTACAGAATGTGAACGGCTTAGGGACCGTCAGCATAATAACTGTTTAGACAGGTTCTAAACAGCGATATGTTCGAGTACCCATGACTCGCGCCAATTGGTCAGTCACCACACATGTACACACCCTACAGTGTATTTTTAACGTTTTGACCCACTTAGGGATGGGAGCTGACTTGATTGCTTGCTCCTCACCCTGGGTCTCACTTACCTTGCAGGAGGTGGGGTGCCCCACAGTCTATCTTGTACTGTGATGCCCCCCTCCTGCCCCCTAACAATTTTTAAACATGACAGCCCATGTCTACAATTCACTGTTCTCTTACCCCCCTCCCCTTTTCCATTTACTTTGATCCTCTCGATCCGGCATGGTCTCTTCAGGATCATTATTATTACATTGACAGGCGCCGCTCGCCTGTGTGTGGAATATGCAGTATTGTTGCGGCCTCGCTCACAACACTGCGTTCCGTACGTCCCGACTGGCTATATGCCCACACCAACATGGCGCCCTTGCGCTTACGCGCATGCGTGGCGTCCCTAACAACCACTTTATCAGTGATCATTTGCGAGCGACCCGTCTTGGTGACGGGACGCTTGTGAATTAATTCTCCATGCAGTAAACAAGTAAGTGCATTTTACTTAGCCGGTTACGATCTCTGTCACAGACACGATACCGTGTCCTATTTACAATAGCTACGATCATTTTTTTACACTAGAGATACGTTTTAAAACACTGAATTGCGTTCGATTTTTCTCCATTATGTTAGAATTTCAGGGACCCTTGTCCCTCTACCCCATATTTGTGAGTAATTCATCAGTACACCATTCTGAACAGTAACTTGTTTACAACAGGTCCTCTACCTCCCATGACAGGGGCTTTTAATTCTCTTGCAGATTCCTGCTAGGGACCTGCATCCTGCCACCATTTACCTGCGGTCTGGCGGTTAGGAGACTCACTACAGACCCGATAATACCTCATGAGACCTGCTTTCTGGACCCATTAGGTTAGTATATCTTCCGGTTAATTTTTTTAGCCTGGAATATTATATACAGCACCAACTGATGAGTTTATCTAATTTTGTTAGGACCCACCCAGAGACTGCACTTTGAATATGTTTTGAAACATGAGCACATCCAGTCCTGAAGATGGATTAATGTAATCCGAAACGCGTTGACACCCAACACCACCTAGGAGTGCTTATTCTATGTTGAAAACTTGAAAAGATTGATGTGGGAAGTTCTAAAAGTTATCATCAATGATGTAATTGTGACACAACTTGTAATACCCATTGGATTGACCTTATTTTGGTTTACACAATCTTTTACAGCTCAAACTGTACCATTGTTGTTTTTTGAATCAGTGTCTTGTGACAATTTTTTACTATTTCCTACTGTTTATACACTACACTGTGGAAATTAACAGTGCAACGCACAGATCCTTTTAAATATAAACATTTGAAGCTTTCTGTTGAACCTGCCTTGAGTTAGTCTGGTTGTTTTCCTTTCTCTACTCTAGCAGACAGACAGAAATATTGAAAGAAGTGCATACTTGAATGACTATAAGATTTTGTTAAATTGTGGAGCACCTTGATATGGTACTCGCCACGAAAATTGCAACTTTATGGCCTCAACTATTGTGGATAATTGACTCAGTTGAGTCTTCTTTCTCGCTCTAGTTGAGCTAACTGACCTGGGATACTATCCCGTTAGGAGTGCGGCATTGGGCACCTGGGCAGCAACGTCCAGGGTGTGTTTTGTACAGCAGGGAACATCCCATGGAGTACAACATGGAACAGGCATTTTGCAAGCCAGGACACAAGGCGGTATAGTTCACTGTAATGTTATGTAAGCAGACTACGGGTAGCCGGAAGATCATCACGAATGATACCTGTCCGCCTCGTCAACCCAGCCAGCAGGGGCAGTACATAATCCCAGATGTACACATCACATGGTAAAGGGATGTCGGTCTGGGTGTACACACCAGCCGACAAGGGGGAATGGGTCTGGGTGGAGGCATCCCAGCACTTTCACACTGCTGCATTCGATGGGCGAGGGATAGGATTTTGCACATACACCTCCACGTGGCCTGCACAGCCTCATACTCCTGCGACAGGACTGCAGTATGCACGCCCACATCAACACCCCCACCTGACCCCATGGGCTGGGCTTCAATGGTCACCTCCTCCTCTATCAACCAGGAGAACTCTGGTTCATCTTCCGCCATGGATGGCCCCTGTGTGGCCTCACCTGGCCCCACCTCTGCTGAGGAGTCCACTCCAACCTTCACCTTCTTGCACTTACCCCCAGCAGCCATGTCCAATGTCACTAGTGCTGCCCCAGCCACATCGCTGCCTGAAGATGAGCTGTCACAGGGGTGGGGCTGTGGCCTCTGCCTGGTGGAGGCATGCCTGGATCCCTGCTCCACAGCACTGCTTCCGCCCGCTTCATCAGATGCATCTGTGGAAAAGGAGACACAGAACAGCACCAAATCGGGCATGGCATCACCAACATTCACAGGAACATGACTTGTCAAGGGAATAACCATAAACATCCACACACACAAACATTGACATGCAATCCACATCCATGCAGACACCTGCATGGCCATCACTCAACACAATCACATCAAACTACATGCCACTGTCACAACTAATCTATTGCGTATGCCATATTCACATGCATCAAATGCACATGCACATGTGAGCCTTCCATAGCAACAAGCACATACACATGTCATGCACACACATCAACTCAGAGGGCCCAAGCAGTGGCATGAGCACCACATCAGAGTCCCGTGAACTTCAATGCAGCAACATGACTAAGCCAGACTACCAGCTTTGAGTGATGCACAGTCAAACATTTCTATTGTGTTCACATACATATGAGCATCATGCATGCACCTAACGTGGGCAACACTACCTGAACTGGCACACTTGCCATCCTGGAACATTGCAGACAGAAGTAACATTGCATGTGCACCGTCTGCAAGACAGCACTACAACACACAATGCAAGTAAGAGCACATTTAAATTCCAAAGATGACTCAGTGCACACATGGAGAGCAATGTCTGGGGCATGCAAGCAGACATCCATCTCAGAAGCATACTTGCTGCAAGCATAAGGGGGTCACTGCCAACATGCTGGCACATGCACAACACGTTTGCACCGTACAGCAGTGCACCACATGGCTACTCACCAGTCTACTCCAGACGTGGGCATGATTTGCAGACCTGGGTGTGCAGCGCTGGGTAAAACCACTCCAGGACCTGCAAGTTGTTCTCTGACATCTGGCACCTCTGCAGTAGCACTGCCTGGATGAAGCGCATGGCCTTGCCGTGGGTCCTGGATTTGAGATCCTCCCAGCGTTTGTGCACGGTCTTGAAGGAGCGGACTGCCACCCCCCCCCCACGTAGATGGCATCCATGATCCCGTCCTAGATCTGCTGACGTCCTTCCTTGATGCGTTGCAACACAGGGTTGAAGAGGGCATCATAATGCTCCAGGACCTTTGCCACCAGGATGTCAACTTCCCTGGTGCTGAAGTTGACAGCCCTCCGCCTCACTGCCAAGGGGTTGCTGCTCTGGTCTGAGGATGATGGTGCAGACATGGCAACCCCTGAGGCAGGTGTGGGTGGAATCAGCTGAGGTGGTCACATGGCTGGAGACAGGAGCATAGGCAATGGCTGGACAGCAGGCACTTCAAACTCAGTGTAGGTGGGCAGCAGGCACACACACTGTACAGGCAGCAGATGGCAAAGTTGGAGGCAGCACAGGGCAGGTGGAGGCAGGTAAAATGGCACAGAGGCACGAGCGTGGGTCTTACATGTCTCTTAGTGATGGCGGCCGTGAACAGAGTGAAGGGACTTTGTGCGTAAAAAATGAGAAAAGCGTTGACACGTGAAATCTGAGGAAAGGCCCTCAGCGCATAACTTACATGACACATGCTGCGCGCATAATATGGGGTACTAGTACGTGTAGAAGCATTTCCGAACATGCATGCGAAGAGGGGAGGAGACGGACGAGTGGAGTACAAACTTCTTCTTTTGGTGGGGGATTTGCCTCTATGCATATGCGTATCTGCTTTTAATTGTTACAAGGCTATCAGTGAGTCGCGTATGCATTTTTTACAAATCTTAGTTCCCCTGTGTATCACGTACCACTAATCTTACCTTTCTGGTAGCTTTCCGGTGTTCGCATATGCATTTTTTGTGTAGCTGGGTGCCTCTGGTATCGTGTACCGCTTTTTTCTTTTTTCTTTTTTCTGAAGGTATCCTGGTATCGCGTACTGATTTATTTTTATTTTGAGGTGCCAGTGCGTTACGCATAATGTATTTTTGGGGTACAAATTGAGCCTTGCTGGACCACATAACTACGTCTTCCAACACATAGACTGCCCCCTCACTCAAATTGCCCAGGACAATTACTTGGTGTGCCTTCCACAGTTCTGTTACACCTGGAAGATGAGTGGAAAGACCTCAAAAGGGAAAGGAGCCAGAAGGGGCCCGGGGTCAGGGACATGCTGTGGAAGCATCTGTCCCAGCCCCAGGGGTTCTGGGACATGCTGTGGAAGCAGCTGTCCCATTCCCAGGGTTTCCGGTAAGTGCTGTGGAAGCAGCAGTCCCACCCCCAGGGGTTTTGGGACATGCTGTGGAAGCAGCTGTCCCAGCCCAAAAGGTTAAGGGACATGCTGTGGAAGCAGCTGTCACAACCCCAGGGGTTCCAGGACGTGCAAAGGGCAAGGGACGTGCCATGGAAGTAGCTGTCCCAGACCCAGGGGGGTAATGCCATGCCCCAGCCCACTGGTGGCCCGGCATCTGGACCCCAGAGTGGTCCCAGTCACACAGGGGTGGCACCAACACCTTGTGGCAAGAAGGCAAAGCCTGCACAGCAGGAACAGGCTCAATCCCATGACACAGCGCTGGACATTGGCACATTGAGGAAGAAGAATTTCAATGATGAAGAACTCAAGATCCTCATGGACTACGTAGCCATTCACCACCGTGACATGTGCTAGCATCAGGGGAGCACATATACACCAGCTCAGCGTATGGTGCTTTGGCAGCATGTTACGGATGAGATCAACGCCTTAGGTTATCAGATGCAGACTACTGCACAGGTAGTGAAGCGCTGGAATGGTCTTACCCATCGCACCAAGTCCAAGCTGGATGCCAACCTCGCCTCTGCCCTGGTAATTGCGGGGGGGGGGGTCTCCAGAGGAGGAGGAGCTGACCGGGCAGGAAGAGGCTATGAGCCAATTCATTCTACTGGAGCAGGTGCGAGGCGTGGGAGGCCTGGAAAATTACGAGGACACGTCTGGTCAGTGCCCAACATTGTGCATCCTCAGTATGTGAAGTAAAGCATCAGCAAGATGTATAATTGTGGTACACATCTGGCTGCATTGGAATACTTGCCCCAGGTGAACCATGTCATGTGGTGTACTGACTCCTGTCCAGTGTAGACAAGAGTGGATTCAAATCATGTGTTGTACATCAGTTGAATATGTCTGTGACAGTACTCATCCCCCACTAGCATAACCCCCCAACATCTGCAACATGATACCACAACATGCACAGTTGTTTGCTGCATCCTTGATGGAAGTGACTCTGCTTTGTTAGACATGTGCATGTGTCCAAAATAGGAGTTACACTTTATGCCCTGCAGGGTATAGAACCTCTTTTCCCAAATGTACATATATGCTTCCAAGCTACATAGAACATCCAAGAGGACAACCAACACGCTGTTTGGTGTACCCTGAGTGAGTGTGCATATGTCTAGACTGTGCACATCCCTGCTGCCCCAATGGCAATGACACCTGAGGCAAATTGTTGTGAGGCCTTCTCCCTGTTACCCTCCCACACTCAGCCCACAATCCATGGGTCCATGCCCCTCTCCCTCTTGTGGATCACTGTACTTTGTTCCTATCTACAACTCCATTGACTTACTCTCTCCACTTCACAGACCTTGCCTATCTGGTACTCTTACAACCATAGATCAACTGGGACTTTTTCCCTTTTCCCAGACTTATGGCATTTTCCCATTGTGTACAGTCCCTGGACCAAGACAGCACTGGTATGGCATGTGATGGATGCAGACTTGGATGTGGATATGTGTGTCTGTCTGTTGCCATGTGATGTAATTGCATGTCACAGAGTCACATGTCCATGCCCATTTCACTGGTATTAGTCAACAGTTTGCGGTGCCATGCGCCATTCTGTGCTTCTTAACGACCCTGTTGGTTGGCAATGTGTCCACTGGCAGCATGGCACTGAGCAGGGAATTTTGTTGCTAGTCTGCATATGCCATGCTCAGATAACTTGTCAATAGTGTGTGGATGTTGTATTTGTTATGACGACATGCCATGCATTTAGTTGCATGACAGCAATGTGATGCACATGTTTACTGTAGACATGTTGCACATGACTCCACATGTCTTGTTCTGTCCATGTGCAGGTGAGGAGGCACCAGATGCAGAGGAGGAGGAAGAGGATGAAGAAGAGTCTGTGGTGCTTCAGACCACCAGTGGAAGACATGGTGTGGCAGGCCGTGAAAACCCATTGGTGCTATAGACCATCCTGGACCATGCTGCAGACATTTCTGACTCTTTGGACTGAACTGGCTCGGATGCTGAACCGGATGTGCAGTCCTCAATGCTGGCCGGGGTGAGTGCATCAATTGGTGGAGCAGTAGGGGCACGCCCGTCTGTGGTGGTTAAGGCTGCAAGGCCACGCTCCCATGTATTGGTCTCTGGTCTAGAGACACATGTGCAAGGGAGTGTTGCAGTCCTGCAGCCAGGGGAAGGGCCATCACAGCAAGGGCCATGCTCCCTTGGATCAGGCAGGCATGGGCCCCGCACACGTGTGGGACGTGTGCAGACTGGGCAGAGTGGGTGCTGCCTATGAAAATTTGGCTGAGGGCATGGATAAGGTAGCCACTTCCATGATCCCCCCAGCAACATAAGTTGAGCAACAGCTGCAGGTCATGCGGTCCACATGCCGCTCCCACAGGCTGTGCATGGAGGCCAACATCAAGGGCCGACGGGCAGATCGCAGTGTCTGCAAGCATCCCTGCTTGCAGAGGGTCAGGCACACAGGGAAGGCGTGAGTTGTTGGCCGACAGAGATGCATTCTGCCAGGAGATATTATAATTGAGGCAGATAATCTCGGAAGAACTCAGTGCAACCTGTGAGGTTGTGCATAGTGATCTCCAAGCCCTCAGTCTGCTGGTGTATTTATCAGTGTCACACATGGTGCTGTCACTGAGGCACCAGGCCAGGGCACTGCATGGAGAGCCTCCAGCACCACTTTCACCTTCAGATGCAATGCAAGGTGGGGGGGGGGCAGCACAGACATGCCTCCAGGTCCATCATAGCCGTGCGGTCCATGAGCCCATGGAGAGGAATTTCTTTGCAATTTTTTGGGACATCCACCCATGCGGATGTTGACATGCACCCTGGCCGCCCCCACCTGCCCCCCTCGGTCCATGATGGCCATTTTTTTGTTTTAATGTGACACTTTTGTAGACCCCAGGCCCGGATGTTGCCATGTTATTTTTGAGTTGCCCTTTCCAGGTTTTTATTTTTTTATTTTTACCTTGAGTTGTGCAGTTGCCCCCTCCAGGCCATTACATTTGCAGTGGTGAACATGCAGGCAGGATGGCATGTGCAGGTAACTATGGGTTCTGTGTATGTTCGCATACGTGTGCTGTGTGAATGTTAGTTCACTATGCCTGTTGTAATGTCTTCTCCCATGTTGTTTCAGTAATACATGATGTGGCAGTGACTGCTGTCCTTGGGGAGACACCCTGCACCCTTTGACGTCCATGCTCCCCATTCCCTCCACCAGGCACTGGCCCTCCTGTCACTTGGTCGGAGACACAGTTCCTGGTGAAGGTGATGCGGGATTCACACCATGCCAGCGCAGTCAGCGGGTAAGCATGAGTACTGTCTTGAATTTTGAGCATGCGTCATTGTTTCCCATGTTTGCTGCATGTGTAACCTTACTTATGTGTGCTTTGCATGCAACCATGCCAGGATGGTACTCATGTCACTGTGTTACCTCCCTCGGTCAACTCATCTATGCCTTCACCTAATGTGGTGTGGTGCATGTCATTGGCCATCTCCAATCCTGCCAGTGTACTCCTTGATTTGTGTTTTACTTGACCTTCCCTTTCATTGTCACTCTCTCTCACTCTCTCTGTTTTGGTGCGCTGCATTCATGGTCAGATCACAGTCTATGTCCTGTCACCCTCTTGCACCCTGTGGGGCTTCTGCAGTGGGTGCTCTCTGCCTGTTTTCAGGATCCATTCATGTGTTGTCATGGATGTGCAGTTTCTTTCTGTTGTTACTATGCATGTCATTGCATTTAGGGGATGCATCTCGCGATGGGTTGCATCGTATGCAAGGCAGGTGGGTACCCTGTGCAGGTAAGTGAAGGGCATTTGCAGATGCGTGTGTGGTGTTTAGCTGGGAGTCTTGCACGGTGTGTGATCACTTTGGATTGGCTTGTCTTGTGGGGCACCAGTACTACTTCATAGGTGCATGTTTCACAGGGTGTGGTTCTGGTGATACGTCTGGGCATGGTGTTGTTTCTATGGATTGGTGGGGCCACTGGTTTCATATTCCAACTGTGTGGGCCTTTCTTGGGTGGTTGAGAGTGGGTGGCGGGGCCGGCTGTTTGTGGCCTATGACAGGTGTTGATGGTTGTGCTGGTGTGTGTCTCATTGCATTTTGACCATGTGTGCTGAGTGACACTTCACATCCCTTGCAATGTGTGTGGGGTAATGGTTCTAGGGCACATTTGGCCTCTCTTGCTTAGGGTTCCCCAATTATGGTGTGCAGCCCAAGTTACGAGCCACAACAATGGACAATTGATTCACTTTTTTGGGATGCTATATTGTGAACCAGCACATTACATTGCGCAGTGTTGGTGTTTTCACATGCATGTTTTATGCATGCCGCACCATGGTATTTGCAGCTTCAGGTTAACCGCAGCTGGGTGCATGGTACTGCTACATTCAATTGAATGCACAATTGGACCAATTGTATGCTGTCAAAATGAAGTCTGCCCTGACCTTTTGTTTTATTCGTATTTATATAGCGCACAACAGCCCGAGGACATTGTGGCACTTGTTACAGTACAAAGCTTAGTTACTTAGTTACATGGTCATTAGCAATATATATACAGGTTGCAATATAGTTACATAGTCATTAGCAGTATATATACAGGTTACAATATAGGTATATTACATTTGTTTTATATTACAATATACATGGCAGAAGTGGAGGAGGCAGTCCTCCACTTGCTAGTTGAGGAGAGTGGCCTTGAGGTTGTTACGGAAGACAGAGATGGAAGTTTCAGCTCTAAGGGTGGCAGGGAGTGAGCTCCAGAGTTCGGTGCAATATAGGAGAAGCCTAGACCTCCCGCTGTGGCTCTCTTTATGCGTGGTATGTGTAGCTGGTTGGTGTACTGAGCTCTGGTGGGGCGAATGGATGTGGTCCTTGATATTGCTTCAGATAGGTATGCTGGAGCGGTTTTGTTGATGCACCTGTGAGTGATGGTGAGGATTTTCAGAGTAATACGGTCTTTGACCTGGAGCCACCGGGCTTCACGTCTGGCGTCGGATATATGGTCTCTTCTAGGGATGCTCATGGCGGTTCTGAGGGCATTGTTTTGTGTGGTTTGCAGTCTGTGAATGTTTTTGGCGGAGGTGCCAGCTAGAAGGGCGTTGCAATAATCGAGTTTGGCTCCTATAGTTGCTCTAGCTGTGGCCAAGCGGTTGGGGGTGGATAAATAGGGTTTAATGGCATCGATAAGTTTAGTGCTGAACGCTGATGCAGAGGCTATGGTGCTGACTTGTTTGTTCATCGATAGATTTGCATCAATGTGAACACCCAGATTCTTGACAGAGGATGATACAGAGATGGTTGAGTTGTCTATGGTGAAGTTGTTGTATTGGGGGCTTAGTTTCGATAATGTGTTTGTCTGGCCCAGGATGAGAATGTCAGTCTTCTCCCCGTTAAGACAGAGGCCATTGATTGCCATACAAGCTTGGATAGTGGCATAGATGTTGTGAAGGCTGTGGCGTATTGGTGATAGAGTCCAGATAAGGGTAAAAGTACTTGAGTGTCGTCTGCATAGTTTGTATATGCAACACCCATGGAGTCAAGTAGGTCAAAGAGGGGTTTTGTGAAGAGGTTATAGAGGGTGGGGGCTGTACAAGATCCATGGGGGACACCGCAGTTTATAGTGGTAGGATCTGCATTAGCTGTGTCGGAGTAGACCTTCATGGCTCTTCCTTCAAGGAAGGAAGTGATCCAGGATGCTGCTTGATTAGAGAAATGGGTTGCATGGGTGAGGTGGGTGGTGAGTGTTTGGTGATCTACCAGGTCAAAAGCAGCTGATAGATCGAGGAGGAGGAGCAAGGAAGGTTTGCCTTTGTCCATGATCTGTGAGATTTGATTTTTTAGGTGTAATAAGGCTGATTCTGGTCCATGCCCGACACGGAAGCCAGATTGTCTTTTGCCTAGTATGGAGTTAGCTTCTATGTATGATTGGATCTGGATGTGAGCTGCTTTGTCCAGGATTTTAAGGAGGAACGGGACTGTCGTTATCGGTCTGTAGTGGTTGGGTTGTGCTGGGTCAAGTGTGGCCTTTTTTAGAAGTGGCCGCACCCAGGCTTCCTTGAGATTGTTTGGGACAGTTCATGTTTGGAAAGATGCGTTAATGAAGGCAGTAATCAGGGGTACTAGGTCATTGATGCATTCCTTGATGATTTTGGGAGGGCAAATGTCTGCTTTGCAGAGGGATGGTTTGAGGTTTTTGATGAGATTAAGGACCTCAGGTTCAGTGACGTTTCTGAAGGAGAATTGAGCGTGACTGAGATTACTACGCTTGTCTTGTGTAGGGCAGTTGGTTTTTTGGTTTGGGAGGGCTTTGTAGTGGTTTTGAATTTTGTTCTGGAGGAGTTTTATTTTGTTGAGCATTGCGGACTGAATGCTGGCACACCAGGCTTTGTCTTTAGTTATCTCGTCAGCGGTAGCCGGAGGAGTGACTAATTCATTAAAGATTGCGAATAGTTCTTTAGCTTGGGAGTTGGCTTTTGAGATCCTATCATTGAAGGGGTTGGATTGTGTTGCTAAAATGCCTTTTTTATATTGGAGGGCTATTTGTTTGAAGAGGCTCTTATTTAGATCACTCAGATCCGTTTGCCAGTTTTTAAGCGACTGGCACTTTTGAGCTCGGAGGGTTTGGAGTTCTTCCGAGAACCAAGAGTTGCAGTGAAATTATTATTTTTTTTCCTTCTTGCTTTCAAGTGGGGCTATAGAGTTTATGGCATTGGTGAGAGTACCATTGAAGATAGCTGATAGTATATTTGGGTCCTGAGAGAAAGGTGGTGCTAGGCAGGGGCTTTTAAGGTGGGGACGCAAGTTGTCTGCGTTGAGTTTTTTAGAACTTCTTATTGTGGCAGGTGGTGTGTGGGGGAGAGTCTTAGGTTTAGGGTTGGTGAGGATGAGGAATTGGATGCATGTGTGGTCTGTCCAAGTAAGGGCGGTGTTTGAGGTAATGTTGGATGCACAGTTGTGATCCATGACCCAGTCAAGGGTGTGGCCTTTGGAGTGAGTAGGGGTGAGGACTCTTTGGGAGAAACCTAAGTCTGCAAGTTCTTTAGCTAGGGTTGCGGCTGATTTATCCTTAGGATCATTGTATCCTACATTTAAGTCTCCTAATAGAAGGATTTTGGAGGACTTTTTAATGTTGTTGCTGAGTCGATGGGAGAGGTGCTCTTGCAAGTGAGCTGGGAGTCCGGGAGGTCTGTATAGGATGTGGATGTTGATTAGATTATTGGGGGAGAGCGTAAGCTTGGCTGATAGGATATCAGCATTACCACTCCATGTACTATGGTCTGCTAATCTGATGGATAGTGAGTCTTTGTGGATAAGGGCGACTCCCCCTCCAATCTTATCACATCTATCTTGCCTAAGGATGGTGTAGCCTGTGGGTAGGGCTAGTGCGATGGCTGGGCAGGAGGCATCATTGAGCCAGGATTCGGTGATGCAAAGTAAGTCCAGATTAAGTGTGGTTAGTAGATCATTTATCTCGGGGCATGTGCAGGTAGGGAGCGTACGTTCAGCAGTGCACATTTAAGAGGTGGGTGTTGTGTGCCTTTGATGTTTTTGTTTGTACTAGTATGGGGTGAAGTGTGCTTGTTGTGGTGTGTGGTAGTGAGGGGCTTAATGCGAAGTAGTGTAGAGGCATGTTGGGGTGGTGGGGGAGAGGGGCAGTGCCTATGCTCATCTTAGTATGGGGTAGTGGTGCAGTGCGGGTGCCTAATCTGGTGTTTCTAGTCGTGATGTGTGTGGGTGAGCAGAGTAAATACCTAGGAAGTGATCAATTTCTGAGATTGCGGAGTCTGGTGGCTAGGCTAGGTGGCCGAGACTGTGTGATGTTGTAGTGTGGTGCTGCTGCATGCAAATTTAGTGCTGAGCGCTGGGTGAGGTGTGCTGGGAATATGTGGGGAGGCGTAGAGACCATTATAGTGAGGGCTGTTAGGCTGGCTGAGCGGACTGTGGCAGGGAGAGTGCGGGAGAGTGAAACTATGCTATGATTGGGAGGTGAATTCTTGGGCATCATGATCGTGGAGAGTGGCTGTGTGTGTGTGTGGGTGCCGCTGGTATGTGACAGAAATGACAGGGGGATCGTGCGACTAGTGCTAGGTAGCTCAGAGGCAGGGCATAATAGGTACCAGTTCATCAAAATACAATGCCTAAATTCGATTTTCTAAGTGGGGCAGGCAGAGGCTAAATGGTGCATTGGCATAATAGGTAGCAGTTCAACAAAATACAATGTCTAAATTCGATTTTCTAAGTGGGGCAGGCAGAGGCTAAATGACAGTTTTATTTTGCATCCTACATTTAGCATGCATTTGACCTTGCTTGCAGTATTGCATAGCTTTGCCTTGTCTGTTTATGTGTTCCATGGCAGTTGCATCGATGGCCAGCCTTCCAGTCTGATAATGGCCTCTGTGAATTGCTGCGTCAAGCATGATCCTGCCTGGAGTGCAATAGGTGAGTATTTATGTACTTGCATTCTTGTGCTTTGCATCATGGGCTCCCATGACTGTGTTCAGTGCATTGTCCCAGTACTATGTAGGTGATGGCATTCTTTGTCATGTCATTGATAGTCTTCGGGGCAGTGTCCCTGCTTTTTTGGGGGCTCCATTATCTGCATATGTGATGTCTTCTCATTTTCATGCAGCATGTTGACTGATGCGTGCGTTGTGTACGTGCCATCGTCTTGTGAATGGGAGAATGTGACATGCACATTTGCTGCATGTCATTCAGGGGGACAGGCATTGTTGGGGCTGTTGTTGTTTGTCATTGTGTGTGTTTTTTGTATTTGATTTGCATGCAGTGCACAGTTGTTGCTGCATGTGTGCTGGGACACATGTTGATGGTTGTCTTTTGAGTTGTTTTTGCATGTGTTGTATCTCACTGTCAGTGGTCCGTGGGTCTTGAGTTTGTGGGTGCATGGTTGAGTTGACTGCACTCTGTTTCATTTTGTTCATTGTCTGCAGATCCTTCCGCCAGGTAATGATAGCTATTTCATGGGATGACGTTTGACTGTCAGCTGCATGCCAAGGGACAGGTAAGATGTGCATTTATCTTGATCGTTATGTAATGGCTACATAAGTTGCTGCATTTCTGGATGTGGCCATTCTGGTGTGTCACCCTCTTTGTCACAATTGTCAATTACCTCTTGTTAATTAATGGGGTTTATTGTGGTCATGTTGCCAGATTGTGTCACTTTTATACAGCACACAATAGGGACAGGTTTGTGCGCATCATGCACATTCTAGGACATGTCTGCATCAATTTGCCATTGTGCTTGTTATATTTTGAGTCCATGTAAATTTTTGAAACCATGTATGGCTTGCAGCTCAGACATGTTTCAGGATCTAACGCTGTTTACACATTTGACAGGTATGTTAGTTAGTGATATGGGAGGTTTTTTGTGCCAAAGGAGTGATTTCATTAAATGGTTGGCATGGTGGTAGTGGTGTCCTCCCTCGTCAAGGTGTTTCTTTAAGAAACACAAAATGAAATGTCTTTTTAGTTCAAAGGGGTGCACACAAATTTGCACATCCAATGGCTCTTTCACAAGGTGGTTTTGTGGGAACAGTGGATTGGCCTATTGCCATCATTGAATGGCACCTGGGATTTGGCGGGATCGTGTGCACTCCACAGGGGAAGGATTTTAGGTGAAAAAAGTTTGCACAAACTGGGTACGTGCAGCCTCTCCATGTGCCCTTTGCTCAGCCATACGCAAGCAGTGTGCCTGTGGGTGTGGATGGTGTGCCACCACCGTGTCCACCGGGATGCCACGCCATGTTGCAACATTGTGCAGGACACATGCTGCCATAATGATCCTGCAGGCTACTGGTGGTGCATATAGCAACACACCACCAGAGTGGTCAAAGGAGCGGAAACGTGAATTGAACACTCTGAATGTGCGCTCCACTATGCCCCGAGTTGCAATATGGGCAGTGCTGTACCTTACCTAGACAGGTGTGTTGGGGTTGCGTAGGGGTGTCATCATGTATGTGCTCAGAGGGTAGGCACTGTCCCCTGTAGAGGTGAGAATGGTTGTCATTTTCATTTGTTGACAGTCTCTATTGGTCTGTGTAAAACATGCATGCATATACATGGCCATTCATATGCACCAACGAGTCATGTGTTGCCATGCTTCCCAGTTTCCAGGGCCCTGTGTAGCAGGGACATCCTGAAGATGTAACTATCATCTGTGCTACCAGGATAGTTGGCATACGCTTCAGTAATGATGTCCTTGTCATCACACACAACCTGAACATTGATGGAGTGCCAATGTTTCCAGTTGCGGTCGATGTGCTCTGTTGCTCGAGGTGGACGTAGAGCAGCATGGGTGCAATCAATGGCACTAAGCACTTTTAGGAATTGTGCCACCCCATAAAAATCTTGGACCACTGCTTGCCTCTCTGCCAGTGTTCTGGGCATATAGATATGCCCGCGGACAGAAGGACGTGCAGCTATGATTGCCAACACCTGGTGAAAGCAGCAAGACTACGTGGCCTGGGAGATGCCACCTAGTATGGTAGTGTTCCACTGGATTGATCCAGTGGCAATAAATACAGACCAGTGAGCACCTTTTGCAAGGGGCTCAATGCTTGGGAGCACATTGTGGGTGATGGGAGGTCATCTTCCCACTCTGTTACCAGGTCTAGGATTATATATGATATGATATGATAGTGTATTTATATATTTATATGGGAGGAACGTATTCCTGCCATACACCTGGTCATCAGGCATCCCAAAAAGGGTGGTCCTTGGGTGCAAGATTCAGTCCCTGGCCATCCTCCTCCTCCTGCTGGATCCCTGGATGATTGCTGCAACAAATGGTGCATTCATCATGGCTGTGTCCATGCGTTGTTGAGCGTGTGTGCTTTTTATGCATTTGTTGGTGTGCACGTTGACATTTAAGCCAGCTATCGTGTGGCGTAGGTGTTTCTGGATTTGAGCATGCTTTTTCGCAAGCCGGCGTTCCCTGTTCAATTCCATGAATACGTTTACATTGCACACGTATGGGCGGTGTGATTGTTTGACAGTGGAGCGTCCCTCTTAATGCCCACATTTTCGCTTGTTCTCCCTCATTCCATGTGTTCTCCACCCCCCTATGCGCTCCACTGACCCCATTCTCAACCCGCCCGCAACCCATTCTCAACCTGCCCACAATCCAGAAACACCATGGGCCTCATTACACAGATGGCGGTAAGGATTTACCGGTAGCGGTAAAATACTGGTACCGGTAAATCCTTACCACCTTACTACGAGGTCCCTTTGCGGCTTGGGGGATTTAACGCCTGCTTTTTGCAGGCGTTAAAAACCAACCCGCAAAGGGACCCAGGGAGCTAATTACGGTACCGCAATTTGCGGTACCGTAATTAGCGCCTTCCCCATTCCCATTGAGCCCTATGGGCCAAAAATGGGAATGGGGAAGGGCAATGGTGGAAGGGGGAATTACCGCCCCGCCAACCTTGGAATGGGGCGGCAATTCCCCTTTCCGCCTAGGCGGTGCCGGTATTTTACCGGCATGAACCATGGCGCTAATAGCGCCATGGTTCTCCGCCATCCGTGTAATGAGGCCCCATGCCTTCCTTTTCTCCATTACACCCCACACTGTTGTGTTTACAACAGTACTCTCAAGACTGACAAAAACACAACCAAATAAAATGCATTTAAATAACTACCATTAGTTGGTCGTTGCCCCTCAGAGGTTTCCTGTCATTTTTTCGAACGTAAAAGTTTCGAATGGCAAACTTTTGCATTTTTTTTTTCGAAATGCCAATCTTTCGAATGACAATTTCATTGAAAAAAATTTGAAAGTGCCGTCGACATGGGTTAGGGTTGGGGCTTGGGTTAGGGTTGGGGGGTGGGAGGGTGGCATAGGGTTGGGGGGGTTTGGGGGAAACCGCCCCAATATACGCTAAAACTTTGAAACGTTACATGGAGCTGTCCAGTGCTGAAATTACAGAACTGGACAGCTCCATGTAACGTTTCAAAGTTTTTGTGTATATTGAAATTTTCATTTTTTTTGTTTTTTTGTTGTAACTTTGAAACGTTACATGGAGCTGTCCAGTGCTGAAATTACAGAACTGGACAGCTCCATGTAACGTTTCAAAGTTTTTGTGTATATTGAAATTTTCATTTTTTTTGTTTTTTTGTTGTAACTTTGAAACGTTACATGGAGCTGTCCAGTGCTGTAATTTCAGCACTGGACAACTTCATCTAACGTTGCAAAGTTACAAAAAAAAGCATTGAAATGCTACTTTTTACATATAAAAGTGCATTTCAATTGAAACCAGTCCATGACTATTGTCGACAGATTGGTTTCGAAAGAAATGCACTTTGCATGTTAAATATAGGCTGTCACAGCTTTGTTTTTCGAACATTTGTTTTCGACACTTTTGTTTGTCGAAACTTTTTTTTCGAAATGATCACTATGAACCGCCTCAGAGCATGCAGCTTTAAGCAGCCTCCCCTTCCAGTCACCCACCATTCCCACATCTTAAGGGACACGCCCTGCCTCCCCTTCCAGTCACCCACCATTCCCACATCTTAAGGGACACGCCCTGCCCGGTATCTGTACTGACATTGTGTCTGCAGCAATCCATGATTAATTGCCTAAGACACAGATCAGGCCAGCAGGGCTTTGTGACTGCTCCTAATGAGCGTTAGGTCCCACGCAGTCTCTACAAATGAACAAGAGTAACCCAACAGCTGCATGCTAGCGCAGCATAGTGTGACCCCAGAACGGCCCTGTTCAAATCCCCCTAGTGGAGGAGTTCATTAAATACAAGTGTCCTTCACTGCCGTCACAGTGCTCCAAAGTAAGGGTACATCATAGTTCCCACCCAGAGGCACCACCAAGGGGTGGCCAAGGGGGGCCACGGCCACTCTTATAAAAACGCTGCCCCTCCCCCGCCAGCCCGCTTGCCAGTTATGTGTTTGTTTTGGTGTGCCACCCCAAGATTTCCAGCGACCTCATCAGACCACCCCTATGAAAAATGTCTGGGGGCGCCACTGTTCCCTCACATTTTGACCTGTGAAACCGGCCTGGAAGAGGAGTGAACTCTGTCCAATCAGAGACACATGCGCGCTGTGTCTCGAGCTATGCGCTTTTTCAAATGCGTATACATTAAGATTCAGGCAACGCTGCATGCTAATGCCATTGATTGCTGTATAGATCCGTCATGACTGGAGAAAGGCAAGGGTCGGTAGTAGAGGACAGAACAATGCTGAAGGCAGCCGGTGATGGCAAACGGTTGGCATGCTGAGGATAATGTACGGCGGTGTCACCTATTAGCCTCATTTTACACTACACCCGATGTCACCGAGAGCAACAGTCAAAAGAACTCAACAGCTGACTGTCAACGAATGCTGGGGTATTCCTATTGGCTCGGATTGTGACCTCCACTGTGTGGCCCTGTTCAAACAGGAAGCCTTCTCTGCTAAGAGGCATGACGGTGTACGCCGTGCTGCGTCTCCCCTTTCCCTGCCATAGACTTTCAGTGAGGCGTACAGAGTGTCCCATTCTTCTCCAGCAACGAGCCAGGCTTTTATGGAAATCTGACAGCCTATCTAGGTCAGGCTGTAAAACAGGCTAAGCAACTGCGGCGCAGTTCATTTGAAAGACCCCTTTTCTCCCGCCTGATTGATCGCAGATACAGGGCCGTGTCAGCGAAGTCCGATTTCTGGCCGAGCCAGGTAACGACTTCCTGCCCGGATGCGTCAGGCGTTTCTGAAAGGTTTGCAAAAGCAGGAGCACCCACGCCTCGGCTGCCTTCTGCCGCCCCCCTCCCCATTGCACCATCGTTCAATCTCTTAAACCTGTCTGACAATGACACTTTCCATGTTAATGCTTTCAGGGGTGTAATGTATGCGGCGCTGGCAGCAGGCCAAGCTAGAGGAAAACCTGCCAGCAAATAAAGGCAGACATGCTGGGTGCTTTGGCGGAACATTTTAGAAAGAAGATTTGCCAGGGCCGGGCGCAAGGCAACCTACATTTCACAGGGGGTGGTAGTGAGGGGGGGGGGGGGGGGGTTAACTGGTAGTGGGAGGGGCCACTTCAGAATCTGGGCGGGGTAAACTTGGAGGCTCCGTCCTACCGTTCTACCACAAGGGTTGTCTGGCGTGGGGCCCAAGTATCAAATGGTAGCAGCCCAGTATTACGCTTAAGCGCGCACACACGCACGCACGCACACACACACACACCCTCTCTCTCTCTCTCTCTCTCTCTCTCATTTAAACATCCCATTCACCATACACTCGCTCATTTATATGCGCACCCAGTCCCCCATACATCATACACTCATTCACACACACCCATTCATTCACACATACATTACAAACACACTCCTACAAATGCATACATTCCTAATGAGCTAACATGCAGCAGCCTTTAACCCTGCTAGTTTCAGAAAAGGCTTCCCTTGAGTCTCTGCCCAACAAATAACGCGTGTGCACATCAGCCCCATGCCCATGGATGTGAAAGAACACATAACGTGGTTATATGTTTGCTCGCATCAGTGGGGAGGGGGCTGATGTGTGCATTCCATGTTTGCCAGGCAGAGAGGCGAGGGAAGCCATTCTTGAAACTAGCCTTAAAGTGGTGCTGCGTTTGTGCATGTACACAGCCTCCGGTTTCAGGAAAGGCTTCTTTCCCCTCTCTGACTAACAAAAAGCTATGTGTGGCTCACATTTCCTGGGGGATGCTGAAGCCTGATTAGCTCAATGGTGTTGCGTGCCTGATATGTGAAAGCGCAAAGTTCCCCATTTGCAGACCTTATGGGCCTGAAAGCTATCAAAGAGCCGAATTATTGATTTGCCATTGGTGGGTTTCCCCCGCAGGGAAGATTTCATCCCCGGGGAGCAGCTGTGCTCTCCCCTGACACCTTAGAGTGTTACATCCTGAGCATGTCTTTTGATCAGGGATGGCTAGGCCTTTGAGCCTTTCATGACACTTTGGTGTTTGTGTGGGTGTTTCCATATATTCCGGGCTAAATTATATGTTATCTTGCTCCCCTTTTTCCACTTCCTTATCTGTTTGTTAGTCTTGTTGTTTGTGTGGCCTGACGCCGACGGGCAAGTGGCGTGTAAGACAAATTAAATAAACATAATAATATGTTATGTTATTGTGATTAATACTGCACACTGCTGCCATTATCCTGGTCTACAGGTGTTCTGGCGGATCTGAAAAATAAGGAAGGCTCGGGAGGGTTAGTTAGTGAGATGGAGTGCACGTGAGCCTTGTTGTGCTCTTGGTAGCTTCACTTTGGAAAAACTGGCGCGGGTTGTGTTTGCTTTTAGTTGGTGAGGGTTGTCAGTGTTTTGGTTTATGAGCGTGTATGAGGTGGTTTGCGTGTCTGTGGTTAGTTTTCTGTAATGCGTTGGGTTGAGTTTGGTGTTGCAGAGTGTGTGCAGTTTGTGGTGTTTTCAAGTTTCTGCTGTGGTAGTGGTGTGTGTGTTTTGTTTGGTGGTTGAAGGTGAGGATACTGGAACGTTTTTATTAGGGTTAGTGAAGAGATTGGTCTGACCCGGTTTCGCTTTATCAGGTTTTTGGTTTTGGGTGTCTCTCCTTGTGTTGTGGGTCGCTGTTTCTCTTTGATGGTGTTTCCTGTTTAGCTAGCCTAGTTAAAGAGCCAGGTTTTTAGTAATTTTCTGAATTTTAGGTGTTCTTCTGTTGTTTGTATTTCCTTGGGGTGTGAGTTCCAGCGTTTTGCTGATGCATAGGAGACACACATGCGCAGCCCTCAACTCCAACACCTGCATAGAAGAGCCGAATGAAACACTTGATCTGGCTGTTAAATGGCCACATTTATTTGAATTATATTTTCGTCACAGTCAACATTTTCTGTAGTATTGACGGGGACCACCTCAGAGGTCATCCTCAAACAATTTCCATGACCCAGATGTACTTGCCGTAACTCAGACGGACTTCCCAAGCCCCGGAAAACCTGCATGTCTAACCAGGACAGATATTATATAGTTCATATATGAGATCCCAGAAAACATATGCAACATATGAGGGTGGTTCCCAGTGCCCCAGAACCTGCCTCAAACCCCATGGGCAACCCGGGGTGCCAGTCCAATGTCCCCGCGGATTGGCCTCCAGGACATATTAAACCCTCATCCACAACTAGGGGAAATGATTGGGATTCAAAATCCAGCATATTATGGAGCTATGATGTAATCCAAACTGTTTGGGTCCCTGTCAACACTGCCCCCACACTTGCAAAACAGACCATGAATGCGATAATTACAATACTTCCACTGGCTGAACAAACTGGTAAACATCACCATAGTATATGTTGTACATATCAGTGTGCAATATCATACTGCACATCACAATATTCACCATACTTCACTGGACGAATACACTGGTAAACAAATCATCGTATCAATTGTAATTATCAGTTTACAATCATTCTACAAATCAAATATTCATAATAATAAAATAAATATAAAATATCGAAAATAGATTTGATAAATATTAATTACAGAAACATAGCAACTGCGAAGGGATGGGTGGTTTTCCAAAATTGGGTGCTGTGAGTCATGGGGGCAAGGCAGCAAGAGAGGCAGTTTCCTGGCCCTTGGAGCTCTTATAAGGATGTGCCTAAAATGGTGTGCCCCTTCTGCCCTTGATGTTATTTCCTGGGCTTAGGACAGACCTAATGCCCCACCTGACCACCCAAAGGTGATGTGACAGGCATGCTTGGTGACCCTTAAAGGATCGCCAGCATGTAGGCTGCAGTGTCACCTCCAGGAGAATGCTGATCTGCCAAATTTCAACTTTGAATATTGCTTTGGTTCGAGGCGAATGTCATTGCTGGACTGCAATGGTTTGGTTTGTAGATGGAGATTTTTTCCTGTATGATTTCTGCTCCTTGGCTGTGGATTGCTCAATGGTTTATGCACAGTGTTTTAAAGTAAATGATGGGTTCTCAGTGCTGGTGTGAGGTGTTCTCATTAGCGAGTATGGGGAGTAGTCTTGCTGCTGCGTTCTGGATTCGCCGTAGGATTTTGGTAAGGTAACCCGGCACTCCAAGATAGATGCTGTTGGCGTAGTCTACTTTTGAAACGATGAGGGAAAGGACGGCGAGGGCTCAGTCTGGGAAAGTGAGGAAAGGTAGTATCTACTTGATTGTGTGTATGTTATGTTATTTGGCATTTATATTGCGCTCTATACATCATTTGTATGACCTCAAAGCTTTGGTAGGTTGAACGCCCTCGGGAACCGTAGTTCTGGTCAGTAGAGAGAGGTAGAGTCGTAGGGTGCGTGGGTGCAGCAGATAAGTCTGCAGCTGATGTAAGTGCCGGATGGTAGCTGCATCCTAGCGATAGGTGTGGTGCAGAAGATATCATTTGAATGTGTGTAGTCTGGTGGGTGGACACCTAAACTGGGCTCTGGCTGCGTTAGGCCTGAAGGACGCATATGTGTGCAACTAGGCCGCAATATGCTCGGCTAGCTGCATTTTATTAGGGTGATGAGGTGTTCATGGGGTCGGATTCGTATGTGAACAACTAGTCCGAATTAATCAGGGGTATAGCTGTGTTCTAGTTGTATGATGGTGTATAGTAGAGAGTAAGCGTAGTGATGTGATATGATGGTTATCTTTAAAGCGCCTGAGACCAGGCACGTGAGCAGGGTGGCAGGGAACACGGCAACACACAAACACATAGAGACAGGGGGCTGGGTTTACAGCGACAGGAGGGGGGATGGGATATATAGCAACAGCATGGGGAACAGGAAAACAGGGTACACAGTGATACACGGGGCATGTTAACATTTACATGTTAACATCGGTCCATTTCATCCATCCATTTCATTCATCCATCTGTTCCATCTTTCCATCCATTCATCAATCCGTTTCTTTGTTCCATCCATCCATTCCATCCATCTGTTTCGTTCCGTCCATCCGTTCCATCCATCCTTTCCATTCATCCCATCCATCCGTTCCATCCATGCATCCATTCCATCCATCCGTTCCATCCATCCATCATATCCATCCATCCATCCGTTCCATCCATCCATCCATTCATTCCATCCATCCGTTCCATCCATCCATCCATTCCATCCATCCGTTCCATCCATCCATCATATCCATCCATCCATCCGTTCCATCCATCCATCCATCTATCCGTTTCATCCATCCATCCGTTTCATCCTTCCATCCGTTCTATCCATCCATCCGTTCCATCTATCCATCTGTGCCATCCGGACTATCCGTCTATCCGTTCCATCCATCCATCCATCCATCCATCCATCCATCCATCCATCCATCCATCCATCCATCCATCCATCCATCCATCCATCCATCCATCCATCCATCCATCCATCCGTTCCATCCATCAGTTCCCTCTATCCATCCGTTCCATCCATCCATTTCATCCATCTGTCCGTTCCATCCATCCATCCATCCATCCGTTCCATCGATCCATCGTTCTGTTCCATTCATTCATGTAGGTGAAAGACGCACTTTTTTACTACTGGGTTGACGATGTACGAGTCCATTAATATTCAGAGTTTTAAAATCTTTTTTGGATTATTCTGGTCGATTTCCCATTGTTTAGTTCTGTGAAGCAGTTGATAAAGTTATGGTCTGGTTCTCCAGTAGTGTTGATTTTAGATGATTTGTGTGTTGTCTGCATAGTTGTAGCAGGCAAGTTCATGTCTTTTGATGAGATTGATGACTGGGGTCATGTAGATGTTGAGTAGTGCATGGTGCTGAGTTGAAGGGGGTTAGTCACCTTGTTTCTGATCTTTCTGTCAGGAACAATTTTACCCATAGTAAAGCCCTGTTGCTGATTCCAATTCCTCAGTCTTTTGATGAGGATTTCACTGTAGACTGTGTGAAAGGCTGCTGATACATCTAGTAGTATGAGCGCTGAGGTGATGTTGGAGTCAGCATTAACTTTTAGGTCGTCCCAGATGGAAATCAACTTGTGGCTGGTCTAGTATCTGATTGTTGTCTACATGTTCTAGGATTTGTTTGTGTGGGTAGCATTCTAGGAGTTTCGCCGAGTATGGGACATTTGATATAAGTTGGTAGTTGGTTAGGTCTTCTGTGTTTCCTGAGGGGTATTTAAGGACTGTTTTGATCTATGCGGATTACAATCTGCGCAGTAGATTTACTATTCCTGTTTCTAGTGAATGGTTAAAGAGATTGTGGAAGTATTCTGCAGATGTTTTATGGATGAGGATAGTCTTGCACATTTCCGGTGGGCAAGGGTCTGCCAGGGAGCTTTTGCTTTGATTCACTATGCTGGCAAATGTTTCTGTTGAAATTGATGAGAAGTAGTTTAGTCTTGTGGTTTGTTCCAGAGGTGGCTGATTAGGGGTGTTGTTGGTGTTTCTGTGTATACTCTTGAAGACTCGCTGGATGCTTGTGATTTAATTCTTTTAATGGTTTGCAAGGTCATCACACAGTTTGTGTGAGGGATGCAGGTTTGCTGTTGCAGGCTGTCAAGTTTCTAAGGTCAGTGATGATGCTGAACATCTCTTTCGGGGTGTTGCTTGAGTTTGTGATACGCTCTACTTAGTATATATATATATTTTTGCTTTCATAATTTCGGCTTTGTATAGTCATATCTGTCTTAGATATGTGATTTCTTTTTCCGCTGTATGTTGTTTTTCCTCCAGTGTCCTGTTAGTTTTCTCAGTGCTCTGAGAGATGTGAACCATATTGCTGTTGTTTTCTTTCACGAGGGAGTGAATGGTTTTTCTGGGGCAATATCTAGTGTTTTTGTAATTCATTTTTGGATTGTCGCCGTTCTTCCTTCAGTGAAGGATGAGTCAAGGACAGTCATCTGTAGTTTTGTGGTTTCTAGTATGGTGTTTAGGTCCATGGTATTTTTTGATTTCCAGTTTGCTTTTTGAATTGGAGACATTTTGGGGAAATTAGCTTGTATTTGCATTGGTAGATGCATCACAAAGGGTATTGTAAGGGGGTCATTCCAGAGAATCTGCACTGGGGTGCAGTTGTGGTCAGGTTTCATTTGAAAAAGATTGCATCTAAAATGTGCCATGCTGAATGGGTCATTCCCTTTACCAATTGTTGTATATGCATCACTGATGATTGATTTGTCAGTGTTTTAGGTGACTTGCTGTTTTCTTCATCAAACCAGATATTTAAGTCTTCTGGTATGATCAGGTGGTATGTTGGTAATGACATCTACAAATGTGTCAGTGAAAGGAGGGTTGTATGTTGGCGGTCCCGAGATGGATAGGAATGAAAGGTTGGCTTGGTGGTCTAAGACTAAGTGAAGGAGGAGAGATTCACAGTTTGGGATGTTTAGTGGTGGTGCTGTGGTCATCCTTAGGTGGTCTTTGTCTGCAACAGCAAAGTCCTCCTCCTCATTTTCCTTCTCTATTGGCTTGTTACAATTTTAAGTTGTTGGGTTGGGCTCTGTGTACGACAACGTTGAAATGTTTGTGCTAGCCAGGTTTTGGGGAGGAATAGGGTATTCATTCCTCCATCACAGAGGAATAGACACCCTCATACAGTAAGCTTGTAGCATGGTGGCATGTAATAGTGAAGGCATGGGTTGAAGTGCATGACTTTGCATTTGTAGCCATTCTGTGCAGGATTATTTTGGTAATGCGGGTTGTGTATTTTGATTTGGGTTGGACTTTCTTCTTGTAGTGCGTGGAAGAGGCTCCGTAAATTAATTTTTTCTTTTATTGTGCATTTGTAAGGCGTTTATGTCAGGAGCGCCATTGTCTTCTACTATCTGCAAGGGAGGTGAGCACGAGATTGGGGATGCAAGGAGGGCTCTGTAGCGAGGCTTAATGGCAGCAGGTGCTGGGGATCCCTTTTCTCGAGGCAGTGTCCCCAGTGCACTCGACTGGCTGAGACTCGCAGCTGAGGCCTAGATGGATCCATCGAAACCTTGGACTTGATTGCGGCACTGGTCAGGTGGAAGAGGAGGTTGCAAGGTGCGTGATCGTGTGTCTTATGCACCAGGTTGATGATGTGAAATCTGTGAGAGGAGTGTGGCAGGTCTTCATGCTTATGGCAGGACCATAGGCTTTTGGACGGAACCTCTTGGAGCGGGGAGGAATGGCCAGAGGCATGAACTGAGAGAGTGAAATGTGTATGTACTTGGCTAATACATGCACTTTGCTTTGCATGGGGTCATGGGGGTGGCTTAAGTGAACTGATTGCTGCTCTGAGTGGAACCCATATTTTGTATGTATGGCCAAAGACGTGATCTAGTAAGAAAGGTGCGATGTGGGGCTTTAGCCTAATGGAACATGCAGGGTACCATATATCCCATGTTAGCCTTCAGGGCCGTCTCTTGTGATGATGCATGTGTGAATTGGGTGCCCTAGTAACATTTTGGTGAAACAATGTGGCGTTTGAAAGGAACTGGGCAGATGGGGGTGATTCAGAAATTATATGGCGGTCCTTTGTATTATTTTGGTGGGTGTCTGAGATAGGCTGAGGTGTATTTCTGAGGTACTTCGAGATATGGGGCCTCATTACGACCCAGACGGAAAACCATGGTGCTAATAGCACCATGGTCCATGCCAGTAACTTACTGACTACGCCATGGAGAAAGGGGGAATTACCACCCCATTACAAGGTTGGCAGGGCAGTAATTCCCCCTTCCTCCATGGCCCTTCCCCATTTTTGCCCCATAGGGCTCAATGGGAATGGGGAAGGCGCTAAGTACGGTACCGCAAATTGCGGTACCGGACTTAGCACCAAGGTCCCTTTGCGGGTCCCTACTTTAACGGCTGGTGTAGAACAGCCTTTAAATCGGGTCCCGCGAAGGGACCTCGTAATCAGGCGCTAATGGGTTAACGGCGCTGCAGCCTTTTACGGCGCCATTAACCCATTAGCGCCAGGGTCGTAATGAGGTCCATGGTGTGCTGTTCAACATTTGATTCATAACCGTTGAAGGACTTCCATTATGTGAAAAGACAACGTTCAGTAGAAGTTTGGGGGGGGGTGGTTTATGGTGAAAATGTTTCTATCTTGCTTGGTTACATGGAATTGCAAACAACAGGGGTTTGTTGACCCAATAGCTGAAGGTTGTGTCGACGTAGCCTTGAGCGGTATAACAGCATTAGTCTTAGCGGTCTTGTGACTGTGATCAGCAGCAGCATAGTGCAGCCTCTTGTGTGTTAGTGGTTTAGGGGTACACCGATGCTCTGTGAATTTGGGATTGATGAGGCCTCCTGGCATCGTAGAAACTCAGTGTTTCGGGGGCTTTAGATTATTGAGGGGAAAATGGGGTGTTCCAGTAGAATTAGGTTGTTGTATTAGTCAAATTTTGGGTAGCGGTGTTGGATGGTTTTCAAGGCTGTGTTTAACTAGCACGGAATATTTTCATTTTGTTAGTAGAGGAGTTGTTTTTTAACAAAGCATTTGTATTATCCTTCGTGGTTTGAGGGCCAGCTCTGCCTGGTAGTGCACTATTTCCATTGCTTCTTCTTCACCTTGGAGTATGGGCCTAAAGCGTCTGCTGTTTGTGACACACAGCAAATGTTGAAAAACCTTTTAGGTCTTTGATGTTTTGTTGGTTGCTTGTGTATTTATTTTTATTTATTTATTTTTGTCATTTGCATAGGGCACCAAACCCAGGGCTATCTGGGCACTTATATGCCACCATAAGCATAAGGGGTGGATTAGGAGAGAAATCTGGTCTATTGGTGGCAGGGGCGAGTTGGAGTGATAGTCTCCGTTGCACATTTTTGCTTGAAGTCTGGGTTATTAAAATTCACCTATGATTGTAAAATTGAGGGAAGTTAATGGGTGTTTCCAGTACGTTACACGTGCCTATCTATTTTAGAGTGAGACAAGTTAGATTAGTCTTACTTTACTGCATTGTATCCCCTTCCTCCGATAACTCGTTATACACACTCTCTCCAAAGCTGTTATATACAATAAAACACATATTAATCTTTGGACTTTGATGTCATTGGCCTTGATAGCTTATTTCTCTAATCCTATAATTAGATATTGTCCACCCAACGGTGACCCCGATCAACCATACCTCCACTAGTCTTAGGATAGCTCGATCACATCTTGAGCCCCTCATGCACTCAGACTTCACATATATATTCACAATACATCAATCCGCACCCACCCTGCAACCGCGTGCACACCTTCCTCATACTCCGGACCGCATCTGACCGGAACTCACTTCTTACTGCTTCTTATTCCACACTGGATTTCTGGTCAATCTATCATAAGCAGACTAAGATCCTGCTGTCCCCTGGGTGGGACTTAATGCATCTTAACTCAAACATGGTTCATGCGCTTTGAGAGTACTATGGTGGTGAGTTGGCGCAGAATACAAACAACTGCTGACATTAATAGGAAATCCAGTCATTTTATTGCAGACAAAACAGAGTGGTACATAACAGAGCGGACAAAAACACTAAAAAGATTAAATAAATATATAAAGGGTAATGGGGTAAGGGGTTGAAATGGGTTGTGATGGGCTTAGGGTAGCTTTAAAAGGGTGGAAAATAGGGGGGCTTGGGAGGCAGACGCCAGCCCCCCAAATTAAAAAAAACTAAAAAGAAATTCAGTGTTTTTTTCCGTGATTAAATTTACCACTCTGTAATTGTGGTCAGTAAGATCCACATATAACCATTAAAAGTTGCAATGTTTTCAGTGTGGAATTTTGGCCGGTGGTTGTATTTATTGGAATGTGGACATGCGGCTGAGTGGTTGGTTTGATATGTTTATGCAGAAGAATATGGGTGAATATGTAGACTGATGATGGGTTTAGGACTGATCATTTGGTGGGTGGTAGTGGCTCTGCACGTTTAGAGAGTGGGTACAGTGGCTGAGTGGCAGTCATATTTGAGGATTTCTTTCTAATGCTTCTCAGGTGATGTTTTGCCAAGGGTATAATCTGGTGGTTGATGGTTGGATTTGGGGGTTGGGTAATGGTTGTCTAGGTACTGGGTGTCAGTAGCATGGTGGTTAGGTAGATAAATGACCTCTGCACTTGATAGTGAGGGCTTCTACAGATGGAGGTGGTTGTTTGCTCTCTTGTGAGTGGACGTTGTACAGTGATAATATCACCTGCTTGGATTAATATTGCTGTTTTGAATATAAGTTGTAGTAACTCACATGTCTTCCACTGTGCTCAGTAATGTAATAGATATTTTTAAGGTGCAGACGAGCTTTAACGCGCATTTATAGGTGACATTCCATCTCCATCAAACCTTTACTTTAGACAAGAAAGGTGGGTTGGGCATCTTCACAGTTGCAATGTTAGTCCAACCTCTATTTCCATATCATGAAGTTACACCATTAAATATGTCTCTCTCTCTCTCTCTCTCTCTCTCTCTCTCTCTCTCTTTGCTGGTGACCTTGTGAAGATCTTTTACGACTGGAAAGACACATTTTACTTTACTTTCGCATTGACTCTTTCTGTTCCGGGCTCTGCCACTCATGTACAGGAAGAGTGAGTTAGTAAAAACGTCCAGAAAATCACAATATTTTGGGGAAATATGAGAGATATATCATGTTGTAGTGGCAGTTATATACTCGGCTTGACTTTACATGTATCGTGACTGGCAAAGCAGGTATACACTGTGGCACACAATATTCAGAACCCAAGAACTAGGTGCATGTGGGCCAGTTAATGTAGGGGCTGCGTAATTCTAGCCAGTGTAGTCCTAAATGCCTGAGAAATGGGAAGCTCTTACTAGGTGGAAAGAAAGAGTTTCCTTATGTTGCGAAATGGCCATGTCAATATCCTGTGTCTTTTCAGTAACTGGTCCTGTCCATAACCGTTGCACATCTCGCCCCTCTATTGGATGTGCTGTCAACGTGGTTTGTCTTGGAATTTTATGATCAAGGGCTCAGATATTGGGCCTCATTACACGGTAGGCGGTGAACCATGGCGCTATTAGCGCCATTGTTCATGCCGGTAAAATACCGGCACCGCCTTGGGGGAAAGGGGAATTACCGCCCCATCCCAAGGTTGGCGGGCGGTAATTCCCCCTTCCACCATTGCCCTTCACCATTCCCATTTTTGCCCAATAGTGCTCAATTGGAATGGGGAAGGCTCTAATTACGGTACCGCAAATTGCGGTACCGTAATAAGCTCCCTGGGTCCCTTTGCGGGTTGGTTTTTAACGCCTGCGAAAAGGTAAACCGGTAAATCCTCACCGCCATCCGTGTAATGAGGCCCATTGTCTTTGAGCTCTCTGCCAGTCCATAAACATGAGCGAGAACAGTTGTCTGTATCCCAGTTATAAGGCAAATTGAGACTTGAATAAAAAAGTTAATCTCAGGGAGTCCGTGGTGCCTAGCGGAGCATGAGACTGTTGCTTTGGGACTAAATGAAGCCTCCCTATTCTTGGTCCCCACTAGGAATAGGCACTGTCCTTTCCCGACTTCCTTAGAGGAGCTACCTGGCATTTTCTAACCAAATGTCCTTTAGATTTTCAGCACATGAACAAGTCCTGAGACATGCGCCGACTCCATCCTTGGGGGTCAATATGCAGTGCCCAACAGGCTCTGAATCTGTTGTGGGCTCCAGAGATTGTATTGGAGAGCGGTATAGCATTTGTGGAATATGGAAGTGTACCTTCTTCTGATCAAGCTGCTGTACCTACCAACAGATGACTAATCGGAGCACCACCGTAACCAGGGCAGAGAATCATTCTGGTCGAGGGGCCCCCTGCCAGCTCATCCTTTCACTCATCATTAAGATCATGTCTCTATAATGTGAAATAGGCTTCATCTGGCAAACCTTTCTCTTTGGCTAATTGTTTAAACCGAGTTTTGTGCACAAATACATCCTGTGATCCTTGCAGAAGATCAAGCAAGGTATCTTGTGCTGCTTAGGTCATGTCTGGGCGATGAAACATCCCCTTGAAAGCCCGAACAAAAAAAAAGAAGCAGATTGATGCTGTTTTAAGTGAGATGGGCCACTAACATTATCTATAGATGGCAGGTGGGCCAAGGCAATGCGGTGTGGCTCAGGTTTGACATCTCAAACCCTGCCTTGGCTCTGTCTGTTTGATATTTGAGGGAGTTACATGTGAGGCCCACAGTGCACACATCCTAAAACGTATAAAATATTTTTGGGGATCCATAATATCACTCAGTAACGACCTTCAGATTACAGCATCAAAGCCTCTTGGGCTGCTAACTCTTGACAGAGGGTAGTGCTCTTCGTTTTGATGTCTTGAACTTCTGACGTCGAGTTTTGTATTGAGAAGAGTAGTTCTTGCAACTGATTCATCTTACCTTAAGTTCATTGGCATCACAATCTATCAGCGACTGGGATCGTATGGGGCAGACACTTGGTGGAGGATGCAGTGAGATATGGTCTTAACCAAACCTCTTGCCTTATCTTCTTCCTCTTTATCAATCTGGTGTTTGCCAGATGCACTCAACTGCGACTGCAATACTGTATGTTACAAATTCTTTACATACTGTTCATCATGGTAAACAGTCATCTATTCTGATCCTCCTTGACCTCTCTGATGCTTTTAATACTGTTGATCACTCATCTCTTCTTACCACTCCTTCGTCTATGGGCTTTTCTAGCACTGCCTAACTTTGGTTTATCTCTTATCTTTCCAACCCTACCTTCTCTATCACCTCGACCTGTACCCGCTCTTCTCCTCTTCCTCTTCAGTCTGGGGCTCATCAAGGCTGTGTTTTTGGTCCTTTTCTTTATTCTCTTTATACTTCTTTCTATGCTGACCACTCAGAAATCTTTGTGTCTTTCTCTAACTACTAGAATAATCTTCCCTATCGTATTGTATTGTATTGGCCACCCAAAAGAGTGGGGGCCGGGGAATGAGGCGCGACAACCAATCAGGTATCTTAGCTCACTAGCTACAAGACCATATAGACAAAAGAGGCCAGGTTATAACAGATATGTTTTTATATGTTTGCGAAATAGAAGATGATTTTCTATAATGTGTATGTTATGTGGAAGATCGTTCCAAAGTTTTGCAGCATTAAGAGTGCTGGATCTCCCATAGCCTCTAGTTCTTTGAAAGTGGGCAATGGACATAGCGTGTTTATATGGTGTTCTCTGTAGGCATTGTGGGAGGTGCTATTTTAAATCTTTCTTTATATACAGGGGCATACAAAGTTTTATGTGCTATAGTAAGGAGCGCTTAAAGGAGATTCTAGCTTTAATTGGAAGCCAATAAAGCGACTTCATGGCTGGCGATATATGGGTGTGTCTTGGGAGGTTCTTGTTAATGCGAGCTGCAGTATTCTGTAGTAGCTGAAGGGGTGGATCATAGATCCAGTAGCACCTGCAGGGATGGAATTGCAGTAGTCCAGCCTAGCTCCCACTATCACTCTAACTATAGTGGCAGAATGTGTATGCAATGGCAGGGGTCTAGTTTGTCTGAGTAACATCAGCTAAAAGTTTATAGAACGCAGAGTGTTAATGATTTGAAAGACATATAGATGGTTGAGTCAAGCCAAAATCCAAGAGTTTTTACGGCTCTGAATGGAATCATAGTACGTCCAGATAAGACGAATTCAGGATATCACTGTATAGTTTTGAGCTGGTGTGGAAGGGAGGTAACTGCCTAATAAATATTTATGTGTCTGATTTAGATGATTTCTTCGAAGCTTCCCCCCCCCACTGCCTAGATTATACTCGTCTCCGATGGCTAGCATATGCGATTGATGTCTTACTCTTGGACTATACACAAATTGCCCTTCCGAGACTACTGGGGCCTTTCATAGATACGCAGCACTTAATGATTTAAAAGTGAACATATCCAAAAGCAAGGTCATGAGGCTTTCAAATAATAGGAAAAAAATGGTTATAGATGAGCAATGTATAAAATGTCTCTTGAAGTTACCAATCACATTACTTATTTAGGTATTATGGTTTATAGTAATACGAATAAAGCCGTTTTAACAGCCTTGTTTGAGCCAAATTTGATAACCATTTACCAAAAGAAATGAACAATAAATATGGAAGATATTCTACGCTCAGAGTTATTAAATGTTACACCGCTAAAGTGGTACTGAAGCTAATTTATGGCATTGAAACCATACTGTCTTTTGTCTCGAAGCAAATTAACTTACTAGAAAACAGATTGTGGTGAAATGTCGTGCAAGTCTTTCCTTGCTGTAATTCATTTTGAGCTTGGTTTGTTGTCTCTTAAAGCAAGAGTAGTTTGGAACTCTATTACTCGGGAAAGTTCTACTCCCTCCACCGCATCATTCCTTGAGTTGCGCACTCTCTACACAAAACACAGATCCAACTACCTGAAGGGATGGGGATGAAGGTGTAGCAACAGTTTGGAAAATTGCACACAAGACCATCTGACAAAGTCCCCAAACTTTTAAAAAGTTTTTTAAAATTAATTTTTAAAATTATAAAAGAAAACAAACAAACAATCAAGGAGTCTTAGCATGTACAGTATTGCCTCTTATAATACAGACCAGTAATGTGGCTGCGTAGTATCCCCAAAACAAAATGGTAATTCAGATATTCTACTTGTCAGGACCTTCTCTCTCGGTCCGTCAGATCTAGAAATACCAACTTGACCTTTCATTCCTCTCAGCAACAAACTCAACTAACAGTTACCCACAAGGTTTAAATCGGGAGAAGCTGTGAGAGCCTTCAACAATTGCCCCAAGTCAATCAATATGCCTTTCACAAATATCCATCTCTTTTTCCTGATGTAACACTTCTGATTCAGCTAAACCCTATCTTTTTATATCCACCACCCATTGTGGGATAAGTGGGCCCCTGGGACACTTCCACGACATCGCTATGCTTCTTTTCGCCAATAACAATAGAAAGTGGGCAATTTGTATCCTTTGTTTCTCTTTCTTGTTCCCCAGTAATTTTCCCAGCAAGCACAAGGACGGATCACATGCATGGGACTTATGAAGTCATGTGTTGATTCGGTCTATCACTTCCTGATCGCACTCCCAAACTATATGCCAGAATGCCGACCATTTGTGATTACATGCATGAGGCATCTCCGGGACAATGATATGCATCTTAGATGGAGTCATGTTGATCCTGTGAATGAAATTAAACTGAATCAACTTGATCCTTCCATTCCTGGACACCTTTTTATTTTGTTCCCATATCACAGGCCATTCCCGTTCGGATATTGCATAGCACAGATCATTTCCCCATTTTCCCCTAATTTCAAGAACAAGGACAGGTCTCCTATGCAATAATACTTTATAATTCTCTGAACGTGCTCTGTTCCTCCTGTCCACTATCGAGAAGACCTCCTGCAGCAGTGGGGTGGATTCTGGCTCATCCGGTATAACTGTCCATAATTCAGCCATTCTCCTAACCACCCTGGCATAGTTCAGAAAGTGTCTTCACGGCATCTCATATTCCTCCACCCATTAATTAAATGAAAGCAAAGAGCATTCCCTAAAGAAATCTCCCAACGATCTACAACCATTAAACTGCAAGGTGGAAAAACCCATATCCCTAAAATTCCCAAACAGAACCTTGTCAAATTCAATAGGTAAATCAAGGTGCGAAAGAGCAATCGCTTGGAATTTGGTCATAAGTCTCTTCCATGCCATCTGCAATATTTGTCCTATGCACGTGTCCCCTCTAGATCCCATTCCATCCCCTATTAACTCAATCTGTTGGCGATATTTTGGAAGGAACTATATTAAGCAAACGCAAAGTTATTATTTCACCAAATATTTTAGCATCTATGTTGATCAATGAAATCGGTCGATAATAGTGACAATACCTCAGATCTTTCTGGGGTTTGAGTAATACCATGATCATGGCCTCACGCATCGATTCCGGAAGAGCTGCGACATGCAGAGCAGAACTATATACTTTCTGCAACTGAGGTACCAATAGATCTATGAAGGTTGAGTAAAATTCCTCCGGTAGCCCATCGGACCCCGGTGTAATGCCCTTCCGCAGAGCATGAATAGCACATCAGATTTCCCCCTCCCCTATCGGTGCATCTAATGCAACCCTAACTTCATCTAACAAATGAAGTAAGTGAACCTGTGCTCACACATCTGAGGCCTCTCCCCCTTCATAGGTGTTTGCACTTGAACACTAGGGTTTTGTAATAATCCTGAAAGACTGCATGAATCCCTTCTTGTGAGGACATCAAAGCTCTTAACCTATCGTAAAATCAGGTTTATAGTGGATCTAGGTGTTTCCTGTTTGCGTAACCATACCAAAAATCGAGCTGCCTTGTCCCCTTCGCCATGAGCAGGCACCATGTGTTGGAGATTCAAATTTCTTTAGAGACTCCTGGAGTTCCCAATACTTGTGAAGTTCCCTGGACAGGTTGTCTCTGCATTGGTTCTCCATCACTATCTCCCCCTCCAACCTCTTAATGGCCTGTACAAATCCCATTAGTGACCTGTGAAGAGGTGTACGCAACCCCGAGGCCCTGGCCATACACAGCCCCCTAATGGTGACCTTAACAGCCTTTCACACGAGGCGAAAGCCCACAATGGATTCCCCATTTCTGTCAAAAAAGGAAGATATTTCCTCCTTAATATGATACCAGAACGTCCTGTCTTCCAAAGCTTCCGCTCCCTTAACCCCCAGGATGGTATAGCCAGCGTTTTCTCCTTCCAAGACTGCATGGTTGCAAGAGTGGAGTTGTCAGAATAACACCTCCACAGTGCCACCAATTCCAATTCCTTCACCAGGTGGTTCAGAGATGTGGATGATAATCTTTTAAAGGGAAACGTAATATCTGATCTATCCAACCAGGGTCCAACAAGCAATTAAAATCACCACCCCAAAGGAAAATGTCATATCTATAAGCTCCAGTCTGTTCCAAAACCTCCTGATCTTTGTTATCCATATTTGGTGCATAAGAATTGATGAGACATATTTATTTCCCATTCAAACAACCCTTCAATATCACTGTCCTACCAGCCGAATCGCCCACCTTTTTTTCAATGTGCATAGGGACGCCTGTCACCACCCAAATCATGACCCCTCTTGCATATGATGAGTGATCCGAACCAAATACCACTCCTCCCCACGAGTGCTTCACATCCTCCAGGTCAGAATCCAGAAGGTGAGTTTCCTGCAATAGCGCAATTTGGATCACATGTTGTTTCAGAAAGCTACCTATTCTTGTAAACTTCCCTTTATTGCCAAGGCCCCGTACATTCCTCGTAACCAATCTCACCTTAATAGGATCCATGTCACAACATTCAAAAGATTAGCTGCAGAGGAACTTCCCCAGCCTTCCATTGATGCACAGTATTCACGCCATCCTGTATTTTGACTCCCGCCATAAAAATAAAAATGCCAGACTCCACCCCCCCTCACTACTGAGTATCCCACCCCATCGCCCAACTCCCAACATAATAACCATACAACTGACAACCAAACTAGACAAACTCGGTCCTTGGACCACAAGGGGAAAACCCCCAGAATACCTGCAAAGAAGGCCCACAGAATCCCAGCATTCGCAAGTGCGAACCACACCCTCCATATGGACCATGGAACCATGGGCTGGGTGGGTCCGTAGCTCTGCAATCCAACCGTCCATCACCACATTTTCTTGTGGTGTAAACATCTGTGGAATTCACCCACATGTCACATCAAATAATTTCCCTCTCCAAACACCAAACTGGATGATTAAATAATGAACATAGAACACAAGTCCACTAAAAAATTCTCTCCGTCCTCCCAACCCATCAAGCAGCCAGAAGCAACTGCCGAGTATTTACCCAGCGACTCCAGTGCTCATCAGGATGTAATTCCAATATGGTGCCAATGAAACAGGGTGGACAGTAGGTCCTCCTGCACATCCATACATTTTTCCCCTTAGATAATGAGTTGTGAAGCCAAACAAGTATTCAAGCTTGGAACTGCAAGTGTTTATGTACTCCTCAATGCTTCGGAGCAGACTCAGTCTGAGTCAATCCACGGTCTTCCATCACCATCAGGTAAGCAATTATTATTCTGGCACAACTGTCGTCAATGGCAGATGGGAACTATGTGATCCATGACTTCTGGCCTTGAGGGGTTGAGTCTCTAGCCAGTTTCAAAGATCCTGCACTTTCCTGAAAAACAGCAAGGTAACATCCACCATAATTTTCAGGTTGGCCGGAAAAAACATTTAATATTTTCATCTCTTAGTTTCTTCCTCACCATATCAAAGGATCAGCACTGTTTCTGCACACATCCTGGGAGAAATCCAGGAACAGCAGGATATGGGCAGACCCCACTCTGAATAAAGCATTACTCTGTGCCTACTGCAGTACAGCATCCCTGTCCCTGAAGTAGAACAATGTCACCACCGTTGCCCTGGGTGGAGCATCTGGAAGGGGTTGTCATAGCAGCACCGTACGCGCCCTTTCAATAGTGAAGAATTTCGAAAGGCACTTGATTTTGGGGGTATCCAGGAGCAGCCTTTCCAAAAACAACCCTGCACACTGACCTTCTTCCCTGCCAGGTAAACCGATAATCTGTGTTGCATCTTTGAGATCGCCCTTCCGCGTCGTCTCTCTTTCGCTCAAGAGTCTTTGTTGCCATTGCTAGACCATCAATCTGCTTTAGCAGCAATGAGTCTTTGATATCTCTGAACCGTTGTTCGGCAGCAGTCACCCCCTTGCACAAATCCACCCTTATAAGGAAACGTCTGCACCAATCTCCTGGATTTTTTTTACCAAAGATATTTCGGAGGCTCTATAGCTTCCAAAGGGCCATCCATAGTCACCCTCTCCGTCGTGTGGGTTGGTTTCAGGGCTGTGCTTCAATCTGCATAACTGCCCTGCTTGCTCCTGGTGCCCAGATACTGGTCCATTTTCTGTTGGCCTTTCGCTATGGTGGGGACTCTGCAGCCTAAGGGTCACTGTGGGGTCCTGGTGTGCTCAATCTAGGGGCAGTCCCTCAGCGCACCCTCTGCAGCAGGGTCATAATGAAGGGAACCAAAAAAGTGCTCCTCCCCACTCCATTCAAAGCATCCACCCGAGTAAAGGGCCAGGCCCCCCTTTTACTTCCTGCTCACCAGGATATCTTGAAGGTCTGGGAAGCCCAATCGACCATATGTCCCCATTCGGGACTCGAAAAAGAGTTTCCAATGAGCAGGGAATCTGTCCCGTCTGCAAGCCGCACTGCGGGCCAAGTGTGGTTCCTGGAATCCCAGCATGGGAACAGCCTCCCGGTCGGGGATACAACAAAGGGAGCTGACACTGTCTAAAGCCCAGACAATGTGCCAGAGTATATGCGCGGGCCGGGAGCCCAATTATTCCTCTAACCCCGCCCGTAGCTCACACAGGTGGTCGCCATAAGTAGGGAGACCATTTTTCCGGTTTACCTGGCTGTGACACCACACTTGATCACAGAGAACACTCCAAGTTTGGTTTAGTTTAGTTTATTTTCTTATATAGCGCACCTAACGCAAGGGTAACTGGGCACTTATACTTAGACAGAGAAATAGTGTTACACACATTAAGTACAGATCCCGAAAGGCGAGGAAGAAGTCGGATACATTTCACCTTTTTGCAGAAATGGATACTGGAGGTGTGTTACAGATCACCTTGAAGGCATAGTCAAAGAGCAGGTGATCCGAACATGGGCAATGGCGAATTATTATTAGTTATATTTATACATTATTATTGGTTATATTTATACATATATTTGCATATATTCGTGCATGTATTTACATAGATTAGGAACATTAGCAAAATTATTTGCAACCCATCAGAGGAACCACACTCAAGGAGTATGTGGTTATCAGGCAGGGGATTAGACATGCTTAGGAGTTGTTTGGACTGAGGAGCCAGGCTTTAGTTTTGGCTCTAAAAGACCAGAAAGCAGAATCTGCTCTGATGTCAGGAGGGAGGGTGTTCCATCGTTTGGCTGCTGGCACTGGGAAACTGGCCCTCCAAGCCACAGGCGCGCCCCCCCAAGATGGTGGCCGTGTCTGTGGAAAATAGGTCCAGAAACCCTAAAAGCCTGGGTCTTTTCTGAGCGGGATATGTGGTCCCTGGGTCACCAGCCACTCCACATCAGGCCTCTATCATCCGGTCCTTCCGTTGCAAATAGGAGATCGGTTAGTATGGTTACGGAGATCGCACCCTTCACATCTGCAATGAATGGCTCCTGTACTACACCCCTGTCCCCAAAATTTGGATAAACAGCGATGGTGGGACTCGGATTGGTTGGCTACATGTTCTATACTTTCTAAGTATAAGCTTTACTATGATCTGGCCCAGGAGCATAGAAAATGGGGAATTCGTCCATTGTATTTGGAAAAAATTCCTAACGGTTTCATTTAATCTCAACTCGGAAAAACTTAAAACTAAGTTCTCTTCCCCAGTTTCTCTGCTTTTGCAATCGTTTGCTCTTCTCTCAAAGCTATTCACATCTTGTTTTTTGGGAAATACAGTCGCAGTTTTATTGAGACTGTTTCCTTTCGGTCACGTAGCTTTTCTGAGACTTCTATCTCGTTAACAATTACGCTTTAAAGATTTTTTAAATACTTAAAATTGATTGATATACAAACAACTTTATATTATGCCAGGTTTTAAAACTGATCTAGTCTTACCTGATTTAGAATATCTACGCACTCTTGTTATATGGAGGTTCTACTTATTTCTTGTCTATATTGTATGCACTTTAGTCATATTGTGACATCACATTTTATACTGTATGACGTTCTTTTAGATTTTTGGATAGTGTGTATTTGTGAAAGGGTTATTTTAAACAAATGCACAACAAAAACTTAAAAAACAACACTTATCATGTTTGCACTAACCTTAATGCCAAGTAAAACATGATATGCCACAATAAGAAAGTATATGCAAATTGGCACTGCTAGTGTCAGTCTGTAAATACTTTTTTAATGTGGCGTGGCATTTTTCACTTGGCATTAAGGGAAATGCAAACATAAGTGCTATTACGTGGCTAGACTGACCTAAATTACAGGAGGGCCAGTCTGAATTTATTTTCTTAAGATGGCATGACATTTTTAACATGGAATCAAGGGCAAAGCAGACATGATAGGTGTTATTACGTGGCTAGCTTGGCCTATTATCTCAGTGTGCACTTAATTTCTTGCTGTAGCATGGCATTTGTTACTTTTTACTTGACATTAAGTTTAAAACAATCTTGATGAGTGTTGTTAGGTGGCTAGACTGCCTGAAATTGGTGTCTACAGTCTAGCCATGTATTATTTGTGTGCCATGGCATTTTGTACTTTGTTTCAAAGGTAAAAGCAAACATAAGTGTGATTACTTGGTACACTGGCCTATCTTGGTATAACCAGCCTGGATATACTTTCTTTCTGTGACATGGCATTTTTAATGGCTGGGAGTTCTTAAATGTTATGTTATGTTATTGCGCATTTGTATAGTGCCTTTTTACCATTGATATGATCTCAAAGCACTGTGGGTTGAATGCGCTTAAGGACCGTAGTCGAAGTCAGTGGAGAGAGTAGGGTAGTGAGTAGTGCTTGGGTGCACTCTGTATGTGTGCAGCCAGGCCGACTTTTCATGGTGTGTAGCTGCATTCTAATGCTAAGAGTGGTGTGGAGGTTGAGTGAGGTCAGTAGTATGTATGCAGCAAGGTCGATTGACATGGGGGTAGCGGCATTCTGGCGGCGGTCCTTGTATATGAGGTTATGTGTGCAGCTATGCTGATTTTTCGTGAAGGATAGCTGCGTTCTAAAGATTGTTGGTGTTTATGGTGGTGTATATTTATGTGTGCAGCTTGGACGAATTAATCGAGGGGTATAGCTGTATTCTATTGTTTGTTGGTGCAGTGGGGAGAGTCTCCATATTGGTGTGTGTTTGAGTGTCTGTGCAATTGGAGGAGGTCCCCTGTTCCTGCTTACCTCCCAGTGCCTCCAGAGGTAACTATTTCTCCGTATTTTAGAGGTTCAGTGCTTTAGTTCTTCCAGAAACATTCTCAGTCCAGTGTGACATTAGTTCTGTTTACCAAGCTTGGATGCATCTTTCTGGCTTAACAATATCAACAGTGCTGAATTCAATTGCGTGATTCCTAACCTTTACTGGGCCAAGCGAATTGCCAATCTATGCTCATCCCTGTGTCTTATTGCTTATCTGTTAGCACCTTCTTGATGTGCAGTTACATCCAGTTCTGTTTTATCAGAATTGTGAGTACATCCTGGATACGAGGACTGATACTCAGTAGGCCAGGGAATCCAGCGTTTAACCAGGCCGTGCTGTTGGTGCTGTGCCTGTCTGACATTAGTACGTGCACCAGCACTTTGAGTGTTCCAGGTGTAGTGTAGGGTTTGAGTATTGATAACAGGCGTACATCGTTGTTACTTGAAACACTTAGTCTTGTCAGATTTCTCACCTGAATTAAGAGCGTAGTACCCTGACGGTGAGACAAAGCCGGTCTACTTCTCATGCTTGAGCATAACTGCTGTTGAGCCCATTTTCGGAATCCAGGATATTTGTTTACAGTGAGTGGTTGTGTATTCACGTGGCTAGAGTTGTGAGTTATACGTCATCATAGTCCCATTGAGAGATCTGAACATGCTAGAGACCTCACCCGATCGAAGAGCATAGTGCCTACTCGGTAGAGACAAAGGGCAGGCCAAGTCATAAGTGCTAGTATGATAATGCTGGCATATATTGGTGCAGCATGCAAGGACATGTATAGGCAAGCAAGGACATGTATAGGCACAGCCAGCATGAAATTGTATTATATACTTGTATATGTTGTGGGCAAAGGCATAATGAAAATGCCTTGGAAAATGGTACTGTGTACTGTTGGTAACTTTCATTCATTGGGATTTTTCAGCATGAGCAACCATACAAAATTGATTGCAATCTGTGACTATTTACCCAACTTTTGACAGACAGTGATGTGAAATGCAGCATTTTAACCTATTATTTAAAAAAATGTTCTTTGGGGAACACTCCCCTGCCCCCTAAGTCCTTCTTGTTTGGGTGCAAGCTCTCTCGCTGCGCTCAGCCGCTCATGCATATTACACACATACAATGACGCCCCTCCGGCTGTCGCTGGTTGGCTGCATAATGTGATCAGTTGTATCTGGTGAACTAGGTCATTTATTGTGATAATGTGGCATTGGGAGAAATGACCTTGATCGTTTGAAGCCTTGCAAGTGAAACACATGGCCTTGAATTTGATTAATCAAATTTTACACAAGGATTCCAGTCAGTTGTTTGATAGAGGATTTATCATAAAAGGGCAAATGGTTTGTATGTATGTATGTATTTATTTATTTATTTTTTGCTTGTTAGGCGCTTATACAATAGGAAAATACTGTTCCAAAGCGCACACAGGGCACGGAGGGAGGGAGGGAGGGAAATACATTACAAAACATTATTAAGACCAGAGGGGGGAAGAACCTAGTATGCCATGTGAGTATTCAGAACGTGCAAGTGCATAAAGGATAGACCGGAGCTGGGAAGAATTGGTGAGGGAGGTCAAGGCCCTGAAGATGCATAAGGGCTAAGGACACCGATGCAGCAACTGTGGGATTAGCATAGGAGAGAAGGAGGGAAGGAGGAGGAAAAGAGGAAAGTCTTAAGGAGCTTCAGGAATTTGAGAATGTCAAGCTCAAGGCGGAGGGGGGGGCTATTCTAAAGGAGGGAGCTCGCAGAAGAAAGTGAATCAGACACAGAAGATCAAAAAGAGCATCAGTTTGAATTTGGGAGTAGGCAAGACTCATTCAAACAGAAATGTTTTTAGTTGACGTTTAAACATCCCTAAAGAGGCACAAGCCCTTAGGTCCAATGGTGAGGCGTTCCAAACCGAGGAGCTGCCAGTGGAAAACACCCTTCTAGAACCAGGCAGAGTTTGGCTTTCGGGGTTAGCAACAGACTGGCAGAATTGGATCTCAGAACCTGTCTATCTGGGAGCCAGCTCAGCAGCGAGGAGAGATAGATCAGACTTTTACCATAAAGACAGGCATGCGTAAGGCATAAAGTGCGAAATGAAATTCTTTTCCTTATAGGCAACCAGTGAAGAGCTTTTCAGGCCACAGAGATGTGGTCTGTTTTATGCATATGACAAACAACGCAAACAGCATTATTCTGGACCACCTGAAGACGATTCAGTTCGCCCTGCCCAAGGCTAGAACAGTAATCCAAGCGAGAACCAATAATGGCACAAGCCACTGTGGCACAGCTGTTCTCGCTAAGGTAGGGACAAATCAATGCTAGAAGCCTCAGGTAATATGAGGACCAAGAGACTAGGTGGCCAGCATGGGCGTTCATGCTCAGTTCCCAAATCGAAGATGACACCCAGGGTCTTGACTTTTGATAAAGATTTTAAAGTTCAGTCTGCCACCTTAAAGGACTGTAACGTGGGGTCGAGCGCACGTAGCTCTGTCTAGTGCCTCAAACCATAATCTCAGTTTTTTCATTGTTCAAGGCCAGCCCATTGAACATCAGCCATCTATAAATGAGATCATAGGCGGTATTGATGGTTTAAGGAGTCTGCTGCATGATTGCCGGTAAGGGAGAAGAGACACTGAGAGTCGTCTGCATAATTTGCATATTTAATTCCTTCTAATCCAGCATCTCAAAGAGGGGCAGGGTGAAGATGTTAAACAATGTTGGCGACATACAAGAACTCTCTGGTAGCCCTCTGCAGTCGCCGTCTCACTATACACTCTGGCCGTCCGATCAGAGAGGAATGATGATACCTTGCCGGCAGCTTCCTTGGAGAAAGAGGCAGTTTCCTGAAGCCTAGTGACTAGAGTGGCGCGGCGGTCGAAATATACGGAAAGAAGTAGTGGAACTATGTTCCCTATTGGCCTGCACCGCTCCCCAAAAACCTCATCGCCACGCACCCTCCCACGCCAATACAAACCACAAAACACATGCTCCTGCTGTTTAGGGGAACGTTCAGTGCAGGGCACTGAAAGTGCAAGTTTCAACTTCTTCCTACACTTTTATTTTAAAACGAAACCATACCAGAACTGTTTCTTTTTAAAATAAAAGTATAGGAACATTAAAACTTAATTTAAAAAAGTAGAGGAGCACTGCTCCCGACAGCCCCCGCCCACTTCGACCACTGGAGTGGCGTGATCAACCAAGTCAAAAGCAGTTTTAAGGTCCAGAAGCATCAGGAGAGAAGATTTTGCCTTATCCATAGAGCTCATGATGTTTGTTTTTAGATCTATTAAGGTAGACTCTGTGCTATGGTAGCTTCTGAACCCAGACTGTTTAGGGCCCAAGATGTTGTTCTGACTCAAATAATCCTGGATCTGTTGGTGAGCTATTTTATCTAGAAATCTGAGCAGGAAAGGTGTGCTAGTTATGGGATGGTAGTTACCAGCCTCTGATGGGTCCAGGGATGGCTTCTTCAAAACAGGGGCAATCCAAGCTTGTTTAATGGATGCAGTGACTGTGCTTTCTCTAAAGGAGCAGTAAACAAACTTGGAGCAAGTGAACCGGCATATGTTTTAACAATAGCTGCCGGGCAGGGGTCGGCATTACAGTTGGTTGGTTTCAGTGTGCTTAGTGTGTCTCAGATCTTTGTTTCTGTTACTTTTGAAAAAACAAAAAGGTGGATTATGCACCATGCACATTTTTGCAATCCTGCTATGCTACTTTTGGGCAAAGAGGATAATTTGGCTGTGATGTCCACCTTAATGTCTTCCACTTTACTGTGCACGGAGTCCTGGATGAGCTGACACCATTGTTCATTTTTAGTAATTAGTGAGGTGGGTGGGCAGGTGTCCTCCAATTCACGTAAGATTTTAAACAATTCTCTTGAATTGGGAGCTTCCTCAATCCATTTCTCATGTGACAGCGTTTGTGCCTCAAAAATAGCCTTTTTGTGATTCTTTACCCCTCCCAAGTAGATAACCTTGTTATCCACTGTGGGGGATTTTCCCCATTGCTTACAAGCTGTGTCTTTTATGACTTTCAGATTATGTATCTCTGCAGAGTACCACGGTTTAGATGGCTGGGCTTTAACCACTCTCGATTTAAGAGGTGCCAAGGTGTTTACTTCCAATAACATCATATTGTCATAGGCTGTAGCTAACGTGTGTGCTGAATCCAGGCCACCGAGATTGTTTACTACAGGAGAAAAGAAGGGATGTAGTGCATGTGGAGTAAGTTTAGGTAGATTCTGGCAGAGCGACTTTCCAGGTATACTTCTCTTTTTCAGAGCAGGTAGGATTTTTGGTAACTGAAAGAAAATAAGCGAATGGTCAGACCAGGGGCAGTGATCAACTCTAAAGTCATCCACAGATAAGCCATAAGAGGCCACCCAATCCAGAGTCCTGCCTGCATTGTGTGTGGGATGGAGAATGTGTTGCTCAAAGTTCCATCCCTCCAGTGAAGTATGGACGGACTGAGCTAAAGTGTCCTTTGAGTCATTGAAGGCTAGATTCAAGTCTCCTAATACCAGGACCCTAGATACGGGTTTAAGAGTAGAGGAAATCCAGTCATTAAAATGAATCCGAAAATCTTGCATACTCTGGGGAGGGCGATAAATGAGAAAGATGTTTACAGTGGTGTTAGGATCATGTAGCATTTTTACGTGCAGAGTTTCACAACCACCAATCCCCACTGAGCCAATGCTGTGTATATTGAGGGATTTACGAAAGATAAGAGCAACTCCTCCTCCTCTCCCTTCTAGTCTATCTGCTCTCAAAATGGTATAATCCTGGGGAATGGCTAGTGCTAGAGATGGCCCTGCAGCACTATGTAGCCACGTTTCAGCAAAGGTACAGAAGTCAATGTCATACTCTAGAAGATGATCTGCCACTTCTGTAGAGTGCTTTGATATGACATGATATGGAAATTATAACGCGCCTTTACACAAGTGTTTCAAAGTGCGACAAGGCAAGGGAGGGGAACAGAGGGAAGACAGAGACAACAATCCTACTAGGCCAGGTGACATTGAGATTGCGCAAGTGTAGGGGATTGGGGAAAGGAAGTGCAAGGGGAAGTGCAGAGAATAACAGTAGATAAATAAAACAATAAATAAGAACAATGATAAAGTGCGACCAGCTGGTGGCAGGTGCAAGGGTAAGTACAGACATCAGGTGTCAAGTACTGGTAGGGGACTGTTGGTATACAGAAACAGTCCCAAGTGCAAAAGAGTTGCCGGGGGCAGTGCAGGTGTGCAACTGGCAGGGAGGAGACCCGGGCCCGAGAACAGAGGGTAGCCAGATGACCAGTGCAGATTAAGTTTCAGCCAGGAGATCAACAGGGGAGAAGAGGAGAGAAAGCAGAAGCAAAGAGGAAGGTCTTGAGGTGCTTCCGGAACCGCAGATGGTTCTCCTCGGTTTTCAGCGAGGAGGGAGGCTGTTCCAGAGGGAGGCCCCAGCCGAAGAAATAGATCTACCACCAACTCATTACTTGGAGAAGCAACTGACCCTGAGGGGGTTGGAGGAGGATGAGTGAAGTGCTCTAGAAGGAAGATATTTAGGAAGAGAGAGTTGAAGGTATTGAGGCCCCAGAAGGCCTTGTGGACAATGCAGAGGGTTTTGAACTTAATACTCGCAGCCATTGGGAGCCAGTGCAGAGATTTCAGTCCTGGAGAGATACGATCCCTGGGCTTGAGGCCAAGGACAAGTCTCGCAGTCCTGTTTTGGATGAGTTGCAGAGGGCGGAGAGTAGAGGCAGGCAGATTTAGAAAGAGGCTGTTGTAGTAGTCCAGCCTAGAGAGAACCAGAGCTCTGGAGACAGTGAGCTTCTGGGGGAAGGAGAGGAAAGGAAGAATACCTCTGAGGAGGTGCAGCTGGCAGTGTGACATTTTAGAGATGTCGGAGATGTGAGTAGAGAAGGAGAGTGTGGAGTCGAAGATGACCCCAAGGTTTTTAGCCTCACAGGAGGGAGCAGGAAGAGAGCCAAGAGAGGCCATCCAGAGAGTGACAGGAAATGAGGGAGCCGGTGTGCCGATGAGGAGAATCTCAGTCTCACTGGCATTGAGGCAGATATTATTGGTGGCACACCACTCCTGGATAGCAGACACTCAGTCAGAGGTGAGAGAAGGAGAAGCGGTGGCTGAAGGGAGCCAGAAAATGAGCTGAGTGTCATCCGCATAGCACTGAAAGTTGTGGCAGAGAGTGGCAAGAAGTGCCAGGTGTAGGTTGAACAGCCAGGGAGAGAGGTTAGACCCCTGGCCAACACCACAGGTAGAGATAGAGATAGAGGAGAGGAAGGACCCAAGTCAAGTTGGACCTGGGAGGGTCGATCGGAGAGGAAAGAAGTCAGTCAAGCCAGGTCCTGATCGGTGATGCCCAGGTTATCTCGGAGACGGTTGAACAGGTTGGCATGGTTGACCGTGACAAAGGCAGAAGAGAGATCAAGTAAGATGAGGACACAGGGGGTGTTGGAATCAAGTTTGGAGAGCAGGTCTTCACGGATGTTCAGGAGAGCAGTTTCCATGCTTCTGGCTGCTTTGAAGCCAGACTGATAGTCATGAAGACAACCAACAGATTGAGTGTGAAGATTAAGCTTTAGTAGTGATCTGGTATTCAATAAGACTGCCTTAAAATCTGTTATCTGCGTTTGGTCTGGAGACTTAGTGCTCTTAGTAGTGTTAATATTTGATTCCACAGTGGTAGCAAGAGGAGCTGATACAATATGAATTGTCATCAAACGGTCATCATGCCTTAACTACTAAGAGTGGAAGGGAGCTTCTGCTGGCCTAAAGAGACCCGAACCTCTTCAGATAGACTACTTGTACACTGAGGTCCAATGGACGCCTCAATTACTTCATCCTGCGATCCTAAATGAGTACCACTTCAATAGCAGAGTGCATCAGTCGGTGTGTATCAACTTCAATACAAACAAGTTGGACACCATTCACTTTTGGGAGGAAGGTTTGCAGAACATTTATGATACAACATGTTCATCTTTCATCTTAACGTTCTATTCCCCCTTGTTAACTAACTAAAAACATAGGTCTATAGAATACTTCATATACTTGGGTTACTCACAAAATACTCTTAATATCAACTTAATTTAGGCAGCGCCTGAGAACATGACAAAACAGTTGTGTTTTACTATATATATTGTAAATGGTCTGACTTTAAATAAAATGTAATGCTTTTCTATTTGGCAACAGAATAGACATGCGCAGGACCCTTTAGTTCCGTCCTTCCTATGCACTTTTCAGTTCTAGAAAGATTCTGTCACAACACTATCAATCAACAACCTCTGTTCTCAATATAAATGAACCCTTTTCCTTTACCCCGAGGCATTGAACAATCTTTCATTCAATTTGGAGTTTCTCTCTCACTCTTGTTAGAGAGTGTGCTTTTAAATCAATTGTTTTCACTTTGTTCAACCTAGAAAACACTTTCCTGAACAGCACAGACTCAGATATTCAATTGGTATCTGGCTCCATGTCTGCTTTAATGCAGGGGAGTGTTCAACAGTTTGAAATTTTGTTTTGCATCCCCCTTCCCTTAAGGGACATTTTTAAGTTTTCAATAGGGATACAGGTGGTCAAACGTTACTTTATAGGATTATACAATTATTCACACTTCGAGAGAGGTTGGAGATGTGGAACTTCTCGAAGATCACCCATGCCATTTAGCTATGTGGGAATTAATTAAATTATGAATAAATAACAATGGTTAGGGATCTACTCCTGGATGCCCACCCCACGAATGTCTAAATGGGAAAAGATACCAATTTAACAAGACTCCCACCAATGGTTGTTCTGTTGGTATTAGGTACTTACATTGAATATCTCTCTCGATGTATGCTCAGGAAAGTAATCCAGCTCCAAGGTCATCTCATGGGAAGCATAGAGATCTGGTAAGACTACCCCGCCAGACTAAGTTATAGATAGCCTCCAGCATCAATCCCTCTGTCCTGGTTCCCTCAGGATATTAGTCTTTCTTCTTGTCTCATCCACTTCTGTCTCCCTTCCAATTGTTTTATAGAGCTTCATTCAGCTTAGTCAGTTCAGATCATTTCTGACAGCTCTCCCCTTTTTAGTCAGTTCATCATTCTGGACAGACAAGCCTCATTTTGGCAAGAGCTTCCCTTTTCTCGTTGTGCGTCTACCTTTTAAACCCCTAGTTCCTTTAGTTACTAATCTCAATTTCTGGAATTATGACTCCACTAATTTGGAAATTGCATTTCTAAACACTTCAACTGGGCTTAGAATCTTCAACCTGACACTTTTCTTCAATTTATAAATAAGCATCACAAACTATACATTTCTGAATGTGTCTGATTAAGCTTGTCGTGAGCACTGTATCTCATGCCGGCACTCAGTTGCAGGTGAGGTCAGCTTAGTCAGTTCAGATCATTTCTGACAGCTCTCCCCTTTTTAGTCAGTTCATCATTCTGGACAGACAAGCCTCATTTTGGCAAGAGCTTCCCTTTTCTCGTTGTGCGTCTACCTTTTAAACCCCTAGTTCCTTTAGTTACTAATCTCAATTTCTGGAATTATGACTCCACTAATTTGGAAATTGCATTTCTAAACACTTCAACTGGGCTTAGAATCTTCAACCTGACACTTTTCTTCAATTTATAAATAAGCGTCACAAACTATACATTTCTGAATGTGTCTGATTAAGCTTGTCGTGAGCACTGTGTCTCATGCCGGCACTCAGTTGCAGGTGAGAATGGCAGATTTTTATGATTTATTAAAACAAGATAAAATTTAGCATCCAAAGAGTTTGTAGACAGGTATCTAATTTTATAAGCTACTATCTTCCTGACTCTCCGCTCTGTAACTTTTTCTGCAAAGCTATAATCAAATTTTAACTTGTAACTCTAGTTCCCAAAGTCAAATTTCAAGAGAAGCTTTTCAAACATAAATGAAACATTTTTGTAATAGTCACGGTTCTCAAGTTAATGGACAAAATATGATTCTTCTCATAAAATTATGGCATTCTATTAATTACATACATTTTTTTAGTTCAATAAAACAGCACATTTCTCTTCCCATGACCTGTAAGTAGGCCTACACCTCTGGCTTTTGTTGACCCAAGCCTGCACTAAAGACCTTAACATTTCTGCTCCCATGGTTGATGCCCATCTGTGTCCTTATGTTCTTTGAGCAGAGGGGATAACTCCATCCCCTGACTCATGTGACATTGTCCTGGAACATGTTAATTGTCATTGTGCTCGGGGAGAGACCACAAATTGAATTTTAATTCTGACTATTATTCAGAGTGCCCATTCATTAGCTGGGCCTTTGTTGCCTGCGTGGTCATCTGTTCATCACAATAAAACTTTGGTCTGGCACAAGCTATGACCCTTTTTAGCTCTTTGAGGCTTCATGGGAATTCCCAGATGTCCTGTAAGTGTAAGAGGGAGGTCACTGCTTGGCCTTTGAATCTGATGTGGGGAAGACCTCTTTGGATGTAACCGCAGGTTTTAAAGTCTGCTCTGATGAACAGAAATCGGTGCTTTAAAATGCATTTTTCTTTCCGCAATACAAACTTTGCTTCAATGACTTGCATCATATATGATGCATTTTGCTTCCATCTTCATTCTCGCAGTTTATTTTAAAACAGCTTTTCTGTAGCCACCAGTTTCCTTAATCTGTGCCTTTGAATTTACTTCTGCAGTGGAGTTTCATCTATACATGTTAATTTTCATGCTGCAAAATGCACAGCTTTCTATGGTAGCTCTCTGTGTTACCAAAGCTGAATTTTCAGGTATAGAGCCCACGTATTGGACATTAAGCCTCCGGTTTTGGGCTTTGTCATTTGAACACAGGGACAATTTAATTAAATTTTTCCTTTTTCTGAAACCAACATTCAGTTACTTCATAGCTCAGAGGAGAAGCTTGGAGGAAGAGAAGGAGGATGATTTGGATGGGTCATACCTTGCTGACTGTTCGATTTCAGATGTTTATCGAAGTGTCTGGAAAGATGCATCACAGGGAACTCCCAGCCAAGGGAAACGATCAGGACCATCTTGTGTTACAAACCCAAGAGACTGATTTAATAAATAGGGTGACTGAACTAGGATGATGAGATGGGGGAGTCATAGTGTTGTGGTAGAACCATTGTTTACTGCTTCACATCATTATGTGAAGGCTGACCTCTGTTGGGGATGTTGGGAGAAGAAAGTGACATTGAAGAGAGGGGCTTAGGGCAAAGAAGAAAAAGGGGGGTTGAGAATAAAGTTAGAGTTGGAAATCAGCCTCCTTTTTATTGGTGTTATTGTGTATGAGTCTGCTGTTCATGCAGATAGCCATCAAGACGGCTACTATACAAAGCAATACACAAAGGCAAAGCAGAGGACAGGATTGCACATACCAGACACTAAGAGCCCAAGGAGAACACAAGGCAGGAAACAGGGAGAGGTATATTTCAAGGCAACACAAATGCAGAACAAGTACTTAGGAGCTGGGGACAAAGGCACATGTCGAAAAGGAGTGGTACAATGAAACTGCAGCAAGGCACTGAAAACTAGGTAAGCAAAGCAGCTGTTGAACTGTACTCGAAACAAGTAGAAATGGGGGACAGAGGACTCACGCAGAACCAAGGGTAAAGGGAGCAAACAGAATAAAAGATGAACAAAGGCTGAATCTACAGAATATAGATTGTGACTGCAAAAACCCAAGGAAGTGGGAAGCAAGCAGATCAGGGAGCAGCAGAGAATACTGAAAGGACACTGTACAAGGAGCAGGACGTTGGGGCTGCATTGACACAGTGCAAGGAGCCGGGGATGGAGACTGTAGTGGCAAAAGGAACAGGTGGTGCAGACTACAGGGACATAGCACAAGGTGAAGGAGTAAAGAGATTGTGTGTCTACAGTGACGGGAAAGACTGTGAGCTGCAAAGGCATGTATAGAGGCAGAGCAGCACAGAAGCAGGGCACAAGAACTGGCAAACACTAGGAACAATCAAAAAAAGGCAGGGATGAATTTGGCAAGTGTATCAGCTGCTAGAGGTTCGACAATCAATGCACGAACAAGAGGTTCGGGGAGTGTCAGCCTATAAGCAGTTCTAGCAAGCAGCACATCCAGGTGGAGTCATGTGACTGGGCTGTGCAAAAACCAGTCAAATGTGAGAGTTTTTTCCCAATCTCTGGCATGGTCTTCGGGGGAGGAGCCTGTCCTGAAGATCTCTAGGTGCTGATGTAAAGAAATCAAAGCACAGTAGTTGCCCTGACATTCAGATTTCTTGTCATTGCATTGTGGGTTTTGTAATTCTTTAGAAACATGCTTTTATATTTAAAAACTTTCAGAATCTCAGATACATGCAAATAGAGATCTTTGAAAGGTTCTGTATTAGATTGCTGGGTTCGCAGTAGTTCTTGGCAGTGCATTATGGGAATGGTTGTGACACGATAACTGCTTGTAGTCTACCATTCGTCTGGAAATATGGGTTTATGCAAATATAGGCCAGATTAGGATTCTGGGTCAGATCTGGTGACAGTTGCCAAAACCAGGCTGATCTGCAGACGACGTCTCTAAGAGGCAAAGATGACAAATACTGGCACCACTCCTTTTTGTGGACTTATTTTGCCATGCACACGTGCATATCATGAGCAATATGTGCCACTGGGGAGAAAGAGACATCTTTACTAGGTAACTCCTACGCTTTTTACGCAAGTGTCATGGACCTACTGGCACGTCCCCCATTGTCTAAATTGCAGCGTTCAGATGTGTGTGGGCTTCCAGAAAGCAATGCCTTTGATTCTCATTTACCTACAAAAAGCATATCACTACTGAACATGGAAAAATCTCCGAACTGAGGCAAGAGCACAATCTGGATTTCAGAACAAATTGTCATCGTCGAACTTAGTATATGCAAAAATCATGATAATGTAGAGCAAGAGATTTAAAGATCAAAACAATTTATATTGATAACAGGGATGCAGCAGTAATGAGTACTGGTGCTGGGATGCAATGACTGAGACATTCAGTGAAAGTGACTCAAATTAGTTTATTAGCTAATTCCAATCACAGTAATACCAGAGAAGTTGACTCACTCAATAAAGCTTTTAATTAAAGTTTTCAGTGATCATCAGCTGAAATGAGTGACTACAGTGACACATCGTGCTTTTAATTCATATTTTTGATGCTTACTAAATGTGATCATAGCAGATGATTTGGTAACTTGCATGCACCATTTTACTTCTCACCTACTTACACCTTTAATCCCTTAATGAATCTCCAATGAAAACAGAATTTGAATTATGCCCAGGCTAAAACCAGACTGTCTGAAGAAAAAGAGAAACATGGCAAAGAATGGGGATCATTTTCCACATAGCACTAGTTGTGAACAGTTTAAAAAAAGCATGCAAATAATGATGTTTGCAGGTTTTTGTTATATATACTTTTAATTTTCCTGCATTCCTAATAGCGAGTGGAATTATGGATCGAGATCATCATTTCCGCCACTCCATGACATGCCGTGTCACTCCGTGCCACTCCACGCCACTCCATGTTAGGAATCTGAAAGGATCTCGGTCCGCCTGTGATTCAGATGCTGACAGTGGTGCTGTTTAGTTCTATGGATTATGCATGCTTTTTGCACCTACGCAAAGTATGCAGATTCCATATGAATCCATGTAAACGCCATCAGCCATGTATGGAGATGGCAGTCAGCATTTACACTAGTTCCTATTGTCGTGGTGAAAAAAATTCTATATTCATGTGAGTAACTAATGCCTTGGCATGGAAACAATGGAAATATCACAGAGATGACTGCTATCATGTATGTACGCTTACTTGAATGTGGGATCCTGCCCATGTAACATAAAGATTCTACCGGGGTTGAAACTCAGAATCGTATTGAAGCCACCCAGGTAGGAATTTCTGGGTGAACCAAAAGGGATCCTGTCACATTTTCCTATTTAACTCTTGGAGGGTGAAGAGCCTTCAATAATACTGTGATTCAGAGAAGATTTAAAGGTTGCATTGTGGAAGATCATAAGGCTCTTCACGAACTGCCCTCTTGGTCCCTGGCATTGAAAGAAGAGACAAAGTAATGTGTCTAATATGGCCGACAGAATGTCTCGATCAGACATTGAGAAAGATAATGCCTTATCACGAGTTGGGAGGTAGCCCTTAAATCTGGCAGTAACGGTATTAGCAACGGAAATACCGCTCCACCAGATCACAACTTCAATCGAGTCAGCGTAATTCCAGTCAGGCGCTACTGCAGCTGTAATTGCGGCGACAACCAAACGTGCTATTAGAGACCTATCACAAGTACAGTGTTGGCGCTCCTAGCGCAGGAAAAACTGGTGCTAATACCGCTGAAAATACCCCCGGCCAAATGCTGGAGGTAAAACAACACATGTGAGAATAACAAAGCCCCAGGTGGAAACAATGCACACAAGAGGCCTACAAAAGACCCACACATGCCCCACACCCCCTCCCCAGCACCATGTTGCCATTAGGAGCAGCAAGGAGACAGCAATAACGCCCCAGGTGGAAACAATGCACACAAGAGGCCCACAAAAGACCCACCCATGTCGCACACATCATTCTCAATACCATGTTGCCATTCGGAGCCGGGAGCCTTGATGTGGAACCCTACGTGCTGCGGCAGGAGCTACAGAGGCCTGACAACCAGGCCATGGCACACAGAGCAGGGGGGGAGGAGGAGGAGGAGGATAAGACCAGGCCCAGCAGGGCTGCCAGCCATCCCCAGGGTCAGGCCAACACCCTGGGCTCTGACTGATGGTCATTGGCTGGACAGGGCAACCATCACCCAGTTGCTAGACACAATCCAAGGTGACATAGCTGGCCGGATTGCCATCAGCACTGCTGTGCCCCCACTCGTGAAGCTTGTCAGTCCTACAATACCTTGGAACTGGCAGCTTCCAACACAAAGTTGCCATGATGCATGGTATGGCCCAGTCCACATTCAGTGCCATGCTGGGCCAGGTGATGGATGCACTGCTGCGCCATGTGAATGAACACATGGCATTTCCCACCACACAGGCACAGGTTAACAAAGTCAAGGCACAGTTCTATGCCATTGGCCAAGTCTCGAACGTGATTGCAGCCCTGGACTGTACACATGTTGCACTGGTAGCACCCCGGAACCATGAGGCAGCCTACAGGAATCTGAAGCATTTCCTTTCTCTCAATGTGCAGATGAACTGTAGCCCAGACCTGACTATCAGCCACTGCTGCACTCGTTACCCAGAATCCACCCACCACTCCATAGTGCTGCGCAACAGCACACTGCCAGCCTACATGAAGAGGCACCAAGGCCAACGCACATGGATAGTTGGTGAGTACAAACCCTGCCTGAAATGCATGCCAAAGTCCACCAAATGTAGGGGGTGCAGACCCACAGGAATCCTTGCATGCCACCAGGAGACCCAGCCAGCACCATCACAGCACCAGTTCCATGTATGTATAGCACACAAGGACACCTGCACACAGCCACCACACCATAACCTACAGAAGGTGATGGGCACACACTTGGGAATTCACCGTTACATATGGAAACACAACAACCACAAAGCACCTTGTCTGTGTTGCAGTGCTGCTTCTCACCCTGACACCCAAGAGCAACTTCACCCAGGGCACCACAGAGGAACTCTAAGTGAGATTAATGCAAACCCATCCGCAAAACCACTGCAGATGATCTGGAAAATACACGACCATGAACATACATGAGAGAGTGACCCCTGAATGCCCTTTTACATGCATGCAAACATTTAAAATAATGTGCTATGTAGCTAACGCCACACCAGCCACAGAGACAGCCACAACCCATTACAAATAAACATTGTCCGTGAACAGGCAGACATGACGAGAGCCTTATCCTGACGTAATGGATGCACAACTGTGCCAATCAAACCCAGGAGGTGGTGCATGTTGAAAGTTTGCGACAAGGGACAAAGCGAATCCGGGGCACATGAAAACCCCATAATCAAAGGTCAAGTGGTAACATGACGGTACTTGTTCAGCATGAGTGTTCCACTCATATCCGTACACATAGTTCATCATCCACTGCTGCAAGTCCATTAACACCAAGTGCATGCAAATGTAACCTGCCACAGAATAACTTACTCAATGACACAGGCTGCATGTAGGGGTTAGATCATGCATGTCCCTAAAGATGATGGATGTTTACCAATCTACCAATGACATTGCATGTACCCGTTGCACACATAGATGACCACAGTGATGTATACCAATTGACCTTTTCACAATTGACCTCGGGAGAATTGACCTCGGGAGAATTTACCTAATTTAAAAGGTCAATTAGGACATATATGCTGGGGGAAACCCCCTGCAACTCCTCACCCAATCCCTTTATATTATTTATAATCCAAACCCAACCCAATACATAAATAAAATAACTAAAATAATATAAAGGTCAATTGTGCAGATGGTCAATAAGGACCACTATAATTAGGTCAATTAGGACAAAAGGTCAATTGTAAAAGGTCAATTTGGGTAATACCGACCACAGTGCATAGTGTATTGATGCATATCCCTTGCGCACCCAGTGAAGCAACCTAGGCCTAATGTAAACATGTCATCCCCTGCAGGTGATTCTGGATACCCGTAGCTCACATGGCTGATGACCCCTGTGGTGCGGAATCCACAAACGCCTGCACAGCTGGCATATAAAAAGGCCCACAGTCGTACCCGCATATGTGTGGAAAGGACATTTGGTTTGTTGAAGGCACGTTTCCAGTGCCTAGACCATACCGGAGGGGCACAGATGTATGCGCCAGATAAAGTCGGAATGATGGTACCTACCTCTGCCATGCTGCACAGCTTCTGCTGCCATAGGCATGTGCCACTACCCCGTGATGCTGACACGCAGCAGCCAGGGGATGGGAGTGACGATGACCATGTGCCCGTTGCTGGGGCTAATGCACACAGGAATGGGGTGAGGGAGGGGAGGTTGGCCAGACAGGCGTTGACTGACAATTGTTTTTGATTTGGTGGATAGGTACATGTCACGAAGATCACTTCTAAAATAAACACTTGAACACAAACATGAATATCCAAGCTTTCTGTCATGTTTCAATGGGCTTTAATTAGCGTGGGACAAACCCCCTCCCCCAACCAACTCCTCAACACACAATCCCCCCTCCCCCACCAACTCCCCAGCACACATTCCCCCTCCTCACCACCAACTCCCCAGCACACACACCCCCCTCCCCCCACCAACACCCCAGCACCCATTCCCTTCTCCCCCACCAACACCCCAGCACACATTCCCACCTCCCCCCCACCAACTCCTCAGCACACATTCTCCTCTCCCCAACACAGTGCATATGGGTCCATGTGCCCGGTCCTCAGGCCAACAGTGCATTGTCCATCTAACAAGGACGTTGTCACTTTCCACATCCTCCACCCTCAGGTGAGCGCTGTTGGGAATGCTGCAGTGAACCATGCCTGGGTGACTCCTGTAGGGAGCCCTATTGGGGGTTGTTGAGGTTGATGGCAGTGATGCAGCCAACTGCAGCTGCTGGCAGAGGAGGTTATTGGCCTCACGCATCTGTTCTGCAGTCACAGATTGCACCTTGCACCTCGCATAGTTCTCAGACTCTCTGCCCAAACCCTGTGAGTGCTGCAGTACATCCCTCCACCACTTTATGGGTGCAGGCATTGTCCCGCGCATGGTTTTTGCTGCCCCCCGAATCACACTGCTGATGGTCTTGATGTGGCAGTTGTGTTTGACAGCTATGCCCTTGATCGCCATCTGGCGTGCCTCAATCACGTCCAGACGTGCCATGACTGCAGTGCCCGGAGCTGTTTCTGTGTTACGTTTGGAGCTGCTGTGCCTGGCAGATCTACGCTGGGTAGTGGGGGTGCTGTTGCTTGTCATGGTGGCATGTCTGGTGGGGCTGCCATGGGTGGAGGGGCTGCCAGCAGGTGACCCATATTAGAGTGTGTCCTCACTGTCACTGGTGTGTGTGTGCGTCGGCAGCGTGCACAGACATGGAGACTGTGGCTTGAACTCTGCACATGCTCCGGGGTCTGTTGGGGTGTGGCCATTTGCTGCTCCTGACTGTGGATTGGTGTCAACATAGGCACTGCATGCTGCTATTCACAGGATGAGTTGCTGTCCTCTGGGTTGGTTGCACTGGTGGCAACTTCTACATCCTGTGAGCCACTGGTAGTTTGGGGGCAATGAGGTGGTGAGCCCCTGGTGGCTTGGGGGTGTTGAGGTGGTGAGCCCCTGGTGGCTTGGGGGCCTTGAGGTGGTGAGCCCCTGGTGCGGTGGGGTGGTGTGTGTCCTCCGCCTTGGCGTATCCTGCCGGGCCCTTCGCGGGGTGGTGGTGCTGGTGGAGGCGTGTCTGGGCAGACGTTGGGATGGGCCTGCCTCCTCGTCATCCACGTGGCCCTACAATTATTTTCATGCATTTCATGGTTTACAGGAGGGGGGAGAGGACAGTTTCAATCATGCTTGATCCTAACCTGTGTAGTATTCACAATGTTGGTATTGATGGGGCATAATACGTGGGTGGGGAACACAGTTTGGACTTGTTATTATCATGTATCTGATGCAAATGCACAGCTGGCATGCCGCTGTCAGTGAGGGGTGGTTGGTAACACACACGCCCACCTGACGTTGGTGTGCCCACACCATGGCTGTGTGTGCCATGGTGCTTGCATGTGGCCATTGGATGTCCTACTGACTGCAGTCGTGGGTGGCTGTGGTCAGTCACACGCACTGCACCCATTCACAGTGCATGGATGTCAGACATTCACACCGGGAATGGAGTGGTGGACTAGTTACAATGCTATTTGCACGTGGGGGTGACTCACCTGCAACCTCCTGGGCGCCGGTGCCTGCCTCCGGTCCTCCCACTCCCTCAATTGATGTCATGTCAATGAGGGTGGTGCACTGCTCCTCTAATAGTGTCAACTCTGGTGGTGGTGGCCCTCTGCCAGTCGGCATGGACTTACTCCTGTGCTGGGCCAGGAGGCCACGGACACGCAGGCCATTGAAGTGCTTGTGGTAGTCCTCTCCATCCCTGGGGACACGGCCCGCGCTGTGACCTTCTGGCTGATGGATGTCCAGATATGGGTGCGCCGTTGCGAGCCCGTCTTTTTTCGTTGTGGGCCATAGAGCTCATCCTGGTGGGAAATGACCTCCTCCACCAGTATTGCCAGTTCTGAGTCAGAAAACGTGGGTTTCTGCACCCTTTCCAGGGCAGACTTGCCCCTGACACACTCCTGAGACATTTTCCATATTTTTTTGGTGTGGATTGCTTCCAGGGGCTGCGATTTTGGGCGGATTGTGATTTCCAAAATGGCTGCCACTTTGTTTCCCGTTCCGGCGGTGACGCATATCCCGCTGCGCTATTAGCACATTCTCACAGCGCACGCTAATAGCGCGGGACGCCGACGGTAACGCAATGTACGCTGAGTTTTCAGGTTTGCAGCCCCTATTACCGCCGGACACTCTATTTTCGTTAACACCGGGTCAGTGTACCTGTGCCCGCCAATTTGTGATGGGGCGTTGTTTGCACCACAACTCACAGCGTTAACGCAAATACCACTTGGCAGTATATGCACCCGGATACCGCCAAACTCGTGATGAGGCCCATTGTCTGAAAAGTACCAAAATGTGCCACTTTCCATAGTGTACTTTGAAGGTTCAGGGATTTCCCTAATGTTGCAAGGGGTAATATTTAATACATGTTCAGGAAGTGGTTGGGTGCGTGTATGGCACAACAACAGGGATGGTGGACTCCATGGGAGACCCCCTTTCCTTTCAGACCATAAATTGATGTTAGAGGCCTTCCCTCTCCTTGCATCCTCTCGCACTTTCCCTTCCTTGTCATTTGCTAACTTCCTCCTTCCCGTTCTCCAATGCGCCCTCTCACCGGCTCTCAGACTGCCATCTTTCTGCATGGTGCTGGGCAGGATGCATCTGCAGAACAAGAATCAAGGCACGCTGCCGGGTGTCGGGGGCAGAGGTGGTGCCAGAGGGAAAGCGGGCTTGCAACATCCATAAGTCAAAAAGGCAAATCCTAACGGATGGTTCACCAGGGGCCAGATTAATGACCATCCATCTGGCAGTTTTAACCAATATTATATTACCCACATAATGTGATCTAAATGAACAATTTCCCATAAAGGTACCCACAGGCACGACTCAAACACTATTGTGAAAAGTGGTCAATTGCAGTCATAAATGTATGCCCAATTTCTTTGGTGCCCAGAACTATTTTTTGTCCCAGTCCGCCCCTTACCGAGGGACGGAAATGGTGGCTGAGATGGGCTAATCCAAGAAGTCGGACACATATATGCAGTAATAGTTTCTATGAACCTGGAGTCATCCTCTCTGACCCAGTGAACTTACATGGTCAATAAGGCCATATTATAATAATGCGCCACACTCCCATTTCACAAGTCCTCTCCTCTAAGGGGCGGACCGGTGCGCGGCTGCACTCGAGGTTGACGCGCATCTTCCTATTCCCCTCAGTACAGAAGACATTTTCATGAAGTTCCTGAGCTGGCAACAAGCTGAGGAAGCGCTGCATAATCACATGCCCTTTGGGTCCAAGCGCTGTCAAGTTTAATCAAAGTTGCAGTCTTCACCTGCGAAGCCAGCCTGAATAATGGCATGCAAGCGAAATTATATGCCCCGGTGCAAGCATTAATCAATAGGTTCCTCTAGGAAATAATCATGTGAAGCCGCGCATCCTTCGACACGAGCCGCTGCTAAGAGAATGGCTTTAATAGGCAGGGAATGAATACAAATAGACCATGTGGCATGAAGATCACGCTCACAATGACTGCTTGGCACTCTTTACTCTGAGCCTGGTAATGAGAAGTTGTTTCAATATATTTATCATGTTGCACATGGAGATCAAGCGACTGGCTGTTTACTGATAGGGCAGTCCTGCTTGTTATGCACCTCTTGTATCCTGGATCTTGGAGCGACCAGCCACATTCAGGACCATCACGGCAGCAGTGATCATCAAATTGCTTAATGGAGTCATGGCTAGTTTTCTTCCAAACAAGAAAGATAAATTATTGTATTGTATTGCCATAAAATATTGTTATCACAACTTTTGTCAGCACTCTGTGATCTATCGAGTAAAACTGCATTGCCCACAGTGCTGGAAATAGAAATCATTAACTGTGGGATCCCACAGGCAGGGGTGAGGGAAGTGCAGGGGGGTTGTTTGTAAGTTAGGGGCAAGGGGGAACTCAGCAGATTTTTCTCAGCCCCCCGTCCACCTGAAATCAACATTTCCAATTATTAACAACTGGAAAATAACCCATGAAAGGAGGAGCGTTTCCTATAATGTTGCAAGACAATTATGAAAAGGTTATTTTCTGCAGAGTACAATCCTAATAGCCTTATTCACAAGTGGTTTCAACAGAGGCCATGCACCCAAGAGTCTTTCCAGTGGCTGCAAGTCGTGTAATAGTATGTGTACAGAAGTGGCTAGGTTGTGTGGCAAGTGGTTTGTTGGAGTGCCCTGCTTTTCTTGGGCGTATCATAGTCTGTGCAGTGGGTGGGAGTAATGTTATAGTATGTGAAGTGAAGTGGACAGGGGGTTAGGTGGATGAGTTATGTGTTTGGGTTGTGGCCGCTGGGCACATTCTTGGGTACTTCACTGTATTATGCTGTATTGGTTACGGGTAGTTAGTAGAGTGTTGGGTGTGCAGCCGAGAGTCTGTCCACTGGCTGGAAGTATTGTAACAGTATGTGAACTGAAGTGGATTGGGTCTCAGGTGGCTGTGTTATGTGTGTGAGTTGTGGACAGTGGGTAGATGTCTGCATGCATGACTGAATTATGGTGCAGTGGTTGTGGCCAGGCCCTAGACTACTGGGTGCATGGCTGGAGGTTGTAGGGCATAGGCCTCACACCCAAGAGTGTAGGGCCTGGCTACAACTACTGCAGTATAATACAGGTATGCACTGAACATTGTGATACTGGTATATGGGTTGTACACATATGTGTACAGAATGAAATTTGTAGAATACAAAGAAGTATGACACCAAAACTCACCAGTTATGGTAAGCTCATTGATGTCATCAATGACTTTAGTGATGTCATCTTTGATGTCATGGATGTTAGTCTTAGCAGTGCACAGTGGTCGCGCAAGTTATGGTTGCTTAGCTTACCATAACTGGCGAATTTCTGGGGGTTTTTGGTTTTACTTGTAACCATAATATGGATAGGTTGTTATTAGTACAAAGTAACTATAATGTCCCTTTAAAAAAGTGTTTGCACTGAATTTGATTGTTTTTTCTTAGGGCAAATGAACCATAACATCCCTTTAACAGAGTTTTTTCACTGAATATATATATATATATATATATATATATATATATATATATATATATATATATATATATATATATATATATATATAAAAAGTCCTCCCTGCATCTGAAACTTGCTTCCTTATGTTCCCTCCCTCATACTTCACACTTGCTTTTGTCCTCCTTCCTAGCAGACAAAGGTCTGGATCCCTGAGGTAGGAGTACAAAATGCATCGGACAAGGACCAGCACTTTCAAACTAATACGGTGGCGATTTGGCATGTACAAAAGCAGAGTAATATAACTTATACTACTTTCATGATGATTCGCCCACAATATATGCCAATATTCACATTATAAACCACTTTGATGTCATGCCCACACTGTTAATACGTGCCAGCATTGAGATTTTAAATCACTTTAAAAAGGAATGCTTGATCCTTCACAAAAAATATGGGAAATTCTCATATGTCCCGATAATAAAATTTTACCAAAGCAAGGTGTCCCCAATTTTGACCTTCGGTGCCGAAAGTATGTTTGGATGCGCGTCCGAGATCTGGTCTAGGTGCGAAAGCAAGTTCTGGAAGCAAATCCTACAAATACCTCTGAGCTTTCCAACAGCCTGTGTGCTCTACGAGGTAGGGCTATCCTCATTAAACGCAAGAATAATGTGTAACAAACTGTCCCTATATAGGAAGACCCAACCGGAAGCAGAACTTGCACCTTTTGAAGCCCTAATGGACCCAAAAAGACCACAAGAAGGCAAGACAGCTTTAACTACATGGAAACAGCAATGTAAAGAGATCTGGATACAACTGTTCACAGATGAAAAAACCCTATGGGGCAATCCGAATGCAGGAATGAAAAAATTGCTTCAGCTTGACTGGATCGAGACGATGGAAAAAAGATCGAGACACAAGTGTATGACCAACTCACCGGCTGAAGTGAAAAGACTCAACACAATTGCCAAATATATGGTTATTTGGCCCTGCAAGCACTCGAGAAGGTTGTACTTAAAATTCATGAAAACAAATAAGTGTGTCCTTGCTAGTGAACAATACTCAAGGCAATTGTTTAGTTGGACCGATTCAGGTGTTTAAGCCGGTCCACAAGTTTAGTGGAAGGCTTGGTCTGCTAAGTGGCAGATCCAAGCAAGGGGTCAAAAAAATGTACAATCCGCTCACTGTGTTCAAGAATACAGAAATTCGAAAGCAATAATTTGTATTAGTAAATTACCGTCAAACTCGTTATCCAGCGCTATTAGCGCCAGGGAGTTCGGCGGTAGGTCTAATACCACCGGTGGTAATACCGCCAGCATTACTGCCAAAGTCGTGATCAGGCCCATAGTCTGGTCATCTATTTTTTGTTCCCCACCTCCTCCTCTTCTTCTTCTTACTTTAATAATGTTATTTTACTAATGTTATTTTAGTAACGTTATTACGAGGTGTTATGTAAATAGTAGTTTTGTAGTTGGTGATGTAGTTATTTCAAAAGTTTAATCAAACTGTATGAAATAAAAATAAAAAAATAAAAAAAACTGCACCTACAATACACATCAACATTCACACTGTATATCACACTCATGATGTATGCCTACATTATATATCAGCATTCTCACAGTAAATCACCTTTTTGCAGTGCACACAATATGCCAACATTGCCACTGTAAATCACTCTCATGAAGCTGCACCCACAATATGCCAGCATTGCCAGTTTAAAAGCAACAAGGCTTTGCAGTCTTAGCCTGGTGACTGGCTGTTGTTGACAAGGACATTTCAATTTGATTAATTAATCCTGCAATATGTTCTGTGTTCACTGTAGTACATTTAGTATGTTCGTCCTCTGTAGCACAACTCCTGGTGCATTTGTACCTTTCTCTGGGGTATATATTGATCATGTGCAATAAGCAAAGTTGAAATGTATATTGATATACGTGAGTGCTACTCTAGTACAGAATATAGATTGGTGTGTTAAACACTCGTACAGATCTGTGTTCATATGTAAGATCTGAGTACCAAATTCTGGCATGACCGACTAAACCTTTCCTCTCCCCGGGAGTGATACACTTTCATATGTACACTTTGTTGACAGTAAGACCTACTATCCTACAGCACACTGTCCCTACCCCAGATAGCACTAGTTATAAAAACTAACATAACATCCGCATTGTGCAGTTCCTGAGCTTGGAAACGCCAAACAAGGGCTGTAAGTTCTGGGCAGCCACCCACAATATAGATCAAAAAGTGTTAAGAGGAAATAAGGTAGTCAGCTTGAAGCTGTGAAATCAAAGTGACTCATATCTTGATTGTACAGTGATCCTGGACAGATCATCTGCTCTCACTGTAAAGTACTCTGCTGTCTTCAGTGAAAGGGTTTCCTTTCTTACATTCCGATGGCATTGTTAGCCCTTGCTCTTTCTGTTTATCTAGGCCATTTCAGTGGAAGGATCCCAGATAGGAAAGAGACAACCGCATGTCACAGGCCTCTGGCAAGCATATTTTCAGGAATGTTTAATTGTTTATACACTTTCAAATTTCCTTATGCATACTACGAATAACACACCTCAAGTCTGAGTGTTGGGTGTATTTAAAGCTTTAAAACTTCCCTTAAAAATGCAGAAGATGAAGCTAGAATCGTTCAAATTTTGCAAAGATGTCTTCATTGAGTGTTTCCATAACAAATATTGTCATCGTTATTTGATTTTTCACTTTCCAAGTCAGGTTCTACAAAACAGGATATTATTTCAGTTCATGGAAGTCAGCCATTCACAAATAGTTTTACTTTGCTGTATGGCAAGAACTGGGGAAAATGTGGCCAATTGCAGAGATTTCAGACTGGGGTTGATTCCCAATGTCACCTCTTCAGCTAGCTGAGTGGTCCTGGGCAACCCATTTATTTTCATAGTGCCTAAAATGAGAATATTGCCTGTCCCTAATATTTAAAAATGGCCAGCTCTTGACAGTATTTTAGTTCACAAGGTATGGTCTCCAAAACCGCCTCACTCATATGTTACCTGGCTTTCGCGTTGCTCCATATAAAATAGTGACTTTTAATATATTGCGCACCATAAAGTCATGTGTTTCTTTACTCACTAATGGCAACACACTTGAACACCATGTACATCTCTAATGTTGGTCTAGGTCCAGATAGCAGCACCATCCTGTAGCTTCAAACGTGTATCCATGATCTCTGCTCTGGCGTGTATACCTTGCATCCATATTGGATTATGCTAACATTCTGAGAGACTGCTGCTAACTTGAGCTCTGTCTCTATGCTGGGATATGGTTACTTTTTCCATACAGCTACTCATCTGAGCTCTGCATCCACACTCTCGGACGATGTACCATTTCCATGCGGCTGCTATGGTTGAAAATGTCCTGACCCTATGCCGGAACGCAAGCCCTCCACCCCCCCCCCCCCGTCCTCCCCTTGTGACTGGTAATGTTGCCCTTGAAACAGGGGTGTTACCAGGTCTGTAAAAGATCCGGGGCTACGCTAATGTCGGGATTGGCGGGACTCGGGGCTAGCTATAGCCTTTTGGATGTAGCCCCTGAGCTTCTATCCGGGCTTACAACAAAAAGACCCAGGGCTAAAGCCCCCTGAGCCCCCCCAACCCCCACCCAGCAACGCCTCTGCCTTAAAATACCACTTGTTTATTGTTCCGACTCCAGCAAGGATGAAGGGCCAAGGAGACTTGGAGGGAGTATTTGAGCATGTTTTGTTTGATGCCAGGGCAGCATATCAACCTGTGTGTTTTGATTGCCATGGGTATGGTGGCACTGGTGACTCTGGATCCCTGAACTGCTTTGGTTAGGAAGGGGCACAAAATGTGACTGTGCCCCACGCCTCAAAGTCAATTAAATGGCTTCTCCCTCCTCTACGCATTTTACTCTGCGTATCTTTTCTCGTGCTCTCCTCTCCCAAGCACCCTTTGCACACCCATTCTTGCATGCTGCACCTGTTTCCCCTTTACACTCTCTCGCAGTGACCCTTCTCCCCTCTTTCGGTTCCCTGCACAATCTCACTGCTTGCTCATTGCTCGCCATCAGCCCTGCAACCACAAAGAACTGGCAGCAGCTCCCTGTATCTTAATAGCCCTTCTCTTCTAGCTGCAACAGCAAAATAGACATCTTGCACAGGCAGGTAGGCACTAAGCAGCAGAGGTGGTGCATTGTGATATGAAAAAAGAGCCCTGAGGATAGCCCCAGGCCATCCAGAGATGCCCCAGCATCTGAGGACTTTTTCAGAGCCCCACTAATTACAAATAACATCTGCTTTAACGAGTGCATGGACTGGGTTTAAAGTTAGAGCTGGGCCTATCGACCACCACAGTAGTGTCTACAATGTTCTCAACGGTCATCAGTGGTCGAATCATAAAAAGCAAGCTAGAGTTCCCTATAGGTGTGCCAGCCCGCAGAACCCTACAAAGAACTTGAACTTGACTTGGATGCACAGCGGCCCATTGCACGCGGTGCACTGCAGACTGGTGTCTAGCCGGTGGTGGGCAATGCAGACTGGTGTCTAGCCGGTGGTGGGCAATGCTGACTGGTGTCTAGCCGGTGGAGGTGGAACTTTAACCACTCGTGCTTTAAACCTGTACCATTGGCTTTCTCCATGGAATGATAAGGGTCTGGTAGGTCACGTCGTTAGCCCATTCATTACTTAGCTCTGGGATGGGCAACCTGCAGCTCTTCAGATGTCTCCAATCAGCCAGAGCCAGAATAGTCAACAGTGAGGGATCGTGGACACTGGCCCTCATTCTAAGTATGGCAGTCTGGAAATAAGGGTGCCGGTAGCAACGTACCAGCCTCCTTTCTGGACCGCCATACTACGAGAATGCCGGTAGGTGCCACGGATCCCCTAGCAGGCCTGACCTGATGGGTTTTCAGGCCCCTATCAGCAGTCTCTCACTGAAGCACCGTCACTGTTAGCAACGGTGATGGTGCTTCAGTGACCCCATTTCCATTTAGTCCTAAAGGACTCCATGGAAATGGGGATTAACCCTAACTGCCGTGTCATTCACTGTAGACTGCTCCGACATCCGTTGAGCACAGCGTGAGCCTTAGGATTGCTTCCCCAGTAGAGGTGGCTCACATGCAGTATGCACGATGCCATTGGCAGCACTCACCTGCACGATCCCTATGGGCCATCCTCCTCGTCATTGCGGGCCTCCTCGGCCGTGGTCAAAGTTGTGGGCTGAATGCCTCGTTCTTCTCATTTTTGGTGCTGCGGGGGCCATCATGTTTGCCGATCCCTCTGCTCGAAGTAATCACGTCATGGTACGAACAGGGAAATCCGATTGGAGACGGAGACCCTGGTTGTCAGGCAACTACCACAACGCTGCCTCGATCTGAACCCCAGATATAAAATGGCAGAATATACAGCGTTCTGAGCGTCTCAACGTTCTTGTTGCCACATGCTTCTCCCTACTGCCTTTTCTCTGTGCATCATACATTGATGTTTCCTGACTACACCCTATCACCTATCTCCATTTCTTTCTTGTATGTCTTTGCCTCCACCTTCATTTATACTCTGACTCTTGATCTTACTACCTACTGTCTACTACCTTGCCTTACTTGGAAATTTAGTCTGTGGTTTCCCAGTCTGCTGGTTTCCACCGTCCTTCTACCGCGTTAATCTGGGGTACCGCCTCCTGGTACAGGTTGAGTTGTCCTACACACTTTACCTGAAGGATAACGTGTTTGGGGAACAGTGGTACGGTGGTATTCTCGTACCATCCTTGCTTCTTGACCATCTTTGGAAGCGACTTCTGGAGGACATCATGGCGTACCATGCTAAGCTGCATCCCACACCAGGTACACGACAATCCTTTTCAACTGTCCTTGCCATGCCGTCGCTTGTCATATCTCAGTGGCACTGGGATATCAGACGGGGATAAGGGTTGCCGGTACAACCCTCCGATTACCGGCAGGTTTTACCAGCAACTGCATAATGGGCCACTGTTTGTTCATCCCTGAGTAAAGTCATCCAGCAGCCCAGTGGGAATGGCTTTAGCTAAGGTGATATTCCTGTTTCACTGGTCTGCAATACTATGCCCATTTGGATCCGTTTTTAGTTTTGGCTCAATTGGTGGTGCAACCACCAACTGCTTACTATTGTCAAGTCCACCATGGAGGTCTGAGGAGAGCGACTTGACAAAGTACTCCAAGCTAAACATTCTCTGCTCTGTGTAGCCTTCGGCATGCGAAATAGTAGTGCATTGCAAAAACATACAAATACAAGATAACATAAAACAATGATGTAGAGTACATGTTCCCAAAGGAAGAGGGGGACAAAGGTGTTCCACACACCCCATGTAATAATATTGTGCTTCAGATCAAATAATACGAGCACGGGGGCAGAGGATGGCAGTAGCTGACAAATGGGGAATGCTGAAAGTATTGGCTTTGTAAATACTTGCTTTAACATGTTCTGTGAGCCTTAGCTCATCTGCAGACATTGGAATGTAGAATCCAGAAGCGTACATGCTTCGTCAGGCTGAGGCCACACTCACTGCACCCGTTCAACAGACTGCCAGCCTTTAATAGACTTCGCATCTCCCTTCTTGTGGTAAAACCAAACCAATAAATGCAGGTGAGAGTATGTTTGCTGAGTCAGACTCTGCGCGTACGGGAAAGGATTCCGACGACGAGCACTGTCGGGACCCTGGCGCGTGCGTGCTACTGCTCTGAGTAATTCTGCTGTCACGACCTTCCGAGATAAGGGCTTTACTTTTTAGCTGTACATAATAGTTTCGGAAGAACAAAGTCTGAGCTCGCAACGTTTGAATTACGTCATGTCGACAAAAAATGCCTCACGAAGCTGTGTCAGTAGGTTAACGGAGCAGACGGAGTTCGCAGAGAGGTGAAGGGAGGGAGAGAATGTGACATGTACCCGTTTTCCCGCTTTTTGTTGGGCGTCAGTCAGGGGTGAACTGGCCTACCGGGAACTCTGCAGATTTCCCGCCGCCTCTGCACCCTGGGGGGCCTCTTGTGACCTATTTTATGTGCACATGTTCTCATAGGAAAAGGTTGAGCTTTCTAAAAATGAGCCACTTTGAACATTCTTTCCAGGGCCTCTTTTGGTTCCTAGTCTACCTCTGGCGTCAGTAACTATGGCCCAAAGGGAGAGTACAATGCCAGGCCTGCTGGCTCGTGCACATGGCAGCCATTAATATACTAGGGTCTACATGAAAATGGCCGGGGTGAGCCAGGGACCGAGCATGAAAGCACCAATGAGTCACATGTTTGCGCCTAGCCAGACAGCCGACTCATATATGTCGTAGTTTATGTAGGAATTTAATGGGCAACATTTTTTAGGGGATATAGGAGGTAAGCAAACGTTTCTGAAATTCCTCAAAAACTTTGTTTTTTTTGCACACCGTTTTACACTAAATATTGCGGTCTGTGTAACCGACTTGAAGTTCTGCGGTGCTTCACCTGTGGGTGTGAAAAGGAGCGCCTCCCAGCAGCTGAAACCCCGTGTATGTATATTGCATCCACACGCCCAATCCATATGTCCACTCTTATATAGTGGCTCCACTTGTCTCGGGATCCGGCCAGAATCACCCGCCCCAAACCTCTGCTCTGTACTGGGGAGAAGAAAAAAAAAAGCGCAGGCAAGCAAACTGTAACTTCCTCTGGTGGCGCCATGCAAGAGGTCACAAGAGAAAGTTACAGTCCTCAGCCACGACCCGGTTTATTTATTTATGTATGCAATGTTTGTCGGATACCTGTATCCATATTATTTATTTATTCATGCAATGTTTGTCGGATACCCGTATGCGATAAACATTGTATAAATAAATAAATATACAGGTATCCGACAAACATTGCATAAATAAATACCCCTATTAACATCACACACGATGCAGCCACCCAACTGCTTCCAGAGGGGAGCTGCAGGAGCTGTGCCGGGTGTTAATGTTAAAGGACATTTGTACCGCGCACTATCACCACCGGAGGGGTCCCCTGGCGCTCTGGCGGCTCTGAAAGAGAAAGGGAGGGCGGCTTAGTGGGAAGTAGTTGGAAAAGTGCAAGAGAGCCCTGATGTGCTGTTGGCGGCCTCAGCCCAGTGGGTCTGTTGGCTGGGCCTGGGGTGTTTTGCGGCCGGTAGTCGTTGTGTACTGTTGTGCGAGTCTATGTGTGTTTTTTGTTTTGTGGTTGCAATGTAGTGAAGTTTTTGTGGTTTGTTGTGCTGTAGGTTTGTGGTTGTGTTTGGTTTGGAGTTTGAGAGGTGTAAGCAGAGGGGGAAATAGTTAGTGCAATTGGTTAGTTGGCATCTTTATCCTGAATTGAGGCGCAGGGCTTCTGCAATCTCCCCAGGTGGGGTTCGGAAGCGCCCCTGCGCCTCTGTCCTGATCTGGGTCGGTCTGGCATTCGAGGTCCCTTTCACATCTGGCCCCCTTCTCCCCCAGTCTTCCCTTCCCACTCATACGGCTAGCGCACCTGCCCATGTCCGCAGCTCATATAGTGTGGTGATTGCTAATATCCTGATAATTCCACTATACTGTGGTACCCGGTGGCAACTTGCAGACGAGTGCAGTTGTTGGGTGGGATGTTGATTCCATCTCAGTTTGGGTGCCGCCTGTGTTCCCCTCTAACCGGCGTCCTTCGTCCAGGTGCTGTGGGAGATTCTTCACATAGGGAGATGTCCACAGTCTGTACTGGGGGTTGTCCGTGTCCAGTTTATTCATCCCTTTCCTTTCTGATTCGGTTTTCAGTTTGAGTCTGTGGTGTTGAAGAGCCAGGTTTTTAGTAATATCCTAAATTCTAGGTGATTTTTGGTGTTTCTTATGTCTTTTGGGATGTTGTTCCAGGTTTTTGCAGCTAAGTGGTAGAAGGAGGTGCCTCCCAGTTTCTTCTTGAGGTATGGTTTAGGTTCCAGGCGGATTTCGTTGCTTGACCTGAGTGGTCTTGTTGGCTTGTAGATTGTTATTTTCTTTTGTAGGAATTCTGCTCCTTGTCCACTGATTGCCCTGTGCGTTATGCACATTGCTTTAAAGGTGATGAAATGTTTTTCTGGGAGCCAGTGTAGTGTTTTTAGGGCAGGGGTGATGTGTTCTCTTCTTGATAGTTTTAGGAGTAGTCTGGCTGCTGCATTTTGGATCCGTTGTAGTTTCTTCAGGAGGTATTCTGGAATTCCGAGCTAGAGGCTGTTTGCATAGTCAATACTTGACATGATGAGGGTGACAATAGTAAGTGTTTTGTGCGTAAAGGAGAGGAAAGGTAGGATTCTTCTTGCCGTGTGGACGAGGAAAAAACATTTCTTGACTTTTGCGTTTACTTGTAGTTCTAAGGTTAGGGTGTTGTCCATCAGGACTCCCAGATTTTTTACTTCCTTAGATGGTGATGGTGATATTCCCATTTCCGTTGGCCACGGGATGGTGATTTTGTCTCTTGGTCTTTGGATATGATCATGATTTCTGTCTTTCCTGGATAGATTTTCAGGTTGTTGGCAGCCATCCAGCGGGGCTCAAGTAAAGGAAAACATTGCTTATGGGGAACAGAAATCACTCTGTTAGAATAGTACCTAAGGGGACGTTTTTATTTCCTTCATAAAATGGAATGCAAATTATTTTCTCAGCAGCACTGGTCAAAACTATTATCCGCAGAGTGAAGTAACTCATCGCCAGTGCCACGGAAGAGGGTTAAAGTGGAATTTATATATAGTTTGGAAAAGAAGTAGCATGAAAGAAATAGCGCCATTTTTATTTTGGACATTTCCTTTGATCGGAGGTCAACTGCGAGCTCAGCCCCCCCTTAGCCCCACCTCTTCGGGCATCGCCCCCCCATACTCCGCCCCCACCCCGGCCCTTGTGGGATCCCCCACCAATATTTTTCCGTTTCCACCACTGCTGGTCGCCATCAGGTTTAAAGGCATTTCCTTCGGAGCAAGAGGATACTGAAATATTCGATACTCTGCGCCTTTGTTATCACTGGAGCCCAGGCGCAGCAGTCTTTAATGTGTTCCTTTGAGCACTGGAGATTTGTGTTGGGGCTTGATTATAATTTTTAGGTTTTTGGCCCAAGGTGGAGCCTTCTCTGTGATGTGATAATGTGCACTTTCTACTTAAACGCGTACGCAATATATGCGTGACCGGGGCACAAAAAGCAATTTTTTCTGTCCCGAAATTCTGCAGCGACCAAGAAAATGGCCGCCGGGAAAAGGAAAACGGAGTTCGTTTTCCCTTTCCATGGCGGCCATCGGGAGCGATGGCAAGTGTTCCCAGCGCGTCCGAAAAAAAGAAGAAGCAGAAGGTAAGTGGGGTTGGGAGGGCAGAAGGGAGGGAGGGGAAAAAAATAAATACCTGCGTCCCCGGCAGGGGACGATGGAAGCCTCCAGCCGTGTGGAGGCGCCGAGCGGGGATCGCCCTGCTCCGAGTCTCCACACTACTGGTGGCTGCCATCGTCCCCCACCGGGGACACAGGAGCAAGAAGGTAAGTGGGGTGGGGTGGGAAGGGCAGGGCAGGGAGGAGGGAGGGAAGGGGAAAAAAAAAAAGAAAAGCTTACCTGAGTCCGCAGCAGGGGGCGAAGGAAGCCTCTCAGCCGTGGGGAGGCTTGGAGCGGAGATGGCCTGCTTCGAGCCTCCTCATTTGCTGAGGGGCTGCCACGCCCCCCACCGAGGACAAGGCGGCTGGAATCGAAGGATTCTCGGCCAGGTAAGGACACGGCGAGAGCCAATCAGAATGCATGTTGCATTCTGCTTGACCTTCGCCGGGTACTAATATTGGATGTCCCTGGACTGATACATCTGAACAAGTTCCAAAATTACTAAACATTGTTTTGCGTGAGAAATCGCGAGTGCTGTGCCCACCGTATTCACTGCCTACTGCCTGACCACCAGGGCACTGTATCATTGCATCTACTGCATGCTAACTCCAGTATCCATTGCCAACTAATGCGAGTATTGTACTTGTAATGGCTTCATTACATTGTAATGCAAGTACTCAAGGCAGTTTCTAGCCAACTTGCTGCCCAGGGCGAAACACTAGAAAGCACCCTGCACCCCCGACTCCCGACTGGCACACGTCACTCCCAAACTACAAATATGTCTCGTGCGACAAAACCCCTCCTCAATATGAATATATAATTGCTATATAAATGGAACTGGTTTCATTACATTGTAATGCAAGTACTTACAGAAGAATAATAGTGTGCATTCTAATGTGCAAACACAGCTGTTGTTGTCCAAGTAAATGGTTTTTCTGTCACCGGCTCTTAGGGAAGGCCTTACCTGAATGCACTGTGGTGTGACCAGCCTACCGGGGCCTGAGGGCCCACTGACCACTGGCTCTGTGTTGCAGGTTTTCTGTTCGTAACACCTCACTTGTATTTTGCAAGGGGCAATACTAGCCTAACCATATGAATTATTTTCTGATGGAAAGCTATCATTCCAAGATTGACAGTCTGGTACACTCTTATTCAACTCTTTCAAAATACCTCTATGAGAGTGGAAAAGGGGACAAATAGCACCAGCAAGGGTTCCTGTAGGCTTTGCATTAAATCACAGATCCTTTCAGGATTATAACAGTGATCAGAAATCTCTAAATTGGATAAACAAGTCTGTGATAAAAAGATTGTATGTGTGAATCTCTAAATGTATAACAGATGCATGGCTTGGTGCTCACATCACTGTTCACAACACTCACCTCAACATTAAAATGTTTGTAACAATAAACCATACATACTCATTTGGACAGCTTAGGTTTGTGGATGTGAGTATACAATGGCTGCAACATCAGACACTCAAATGGGGAGCAAGGCTCCTTTGCGTCTTGTTTCTGAAGAATTTTAGAGGAGGAAGGGGTGGGTCTCAGTGTGGGCATTCCCAACCCTCCAATACCGAAACATCTTTTGGGAATTATATATATAGACAGGACAGGATACCGTAGAAGAGAGACACAATAAAAATGCCAGAAAGGTTACACAGAAATGATTGTACCTCTTACAAATGTGTTGCAGCGGGGAGGTAATTATCTGAATAGGGTGCCATCACCCTATTGTTGTTAAATGCACCCACTCCTGCAAGCGCATTTAATTTCAAAAGGACACTTCTCCAACCATGTAAGCTCGGGCTAGCCCTTGAAAGACTCCCCCGAGCTGGTACCCTGGGGGGCTATGGCGCCCCAGGCAGTCGCCTGGCCCGCCCTGCCACAAGGCCGGCCCTGATGCTATTGTATGGACTTGGGACACATCAAACAAAAACAGGCATATGCGCAGCTACATACTGGTGCGCCACTTAGACACCATTAATCAACAGGGTGGTGACTTGTGCAGTGCACAAAACATTGCTGCACACATATAACTGCATTGATTTGCCATGGACTAATGGCTGCTTGGTGACACACAATGAACTCTACTTTCCTAATCAAGATGCCAAGAGACATTGAGTTGCCATCTGGTGCGTGCTGGGCAGTGTCTGGCTTGTTTAGAAAATTAAAAGACCGTTGATGCTGAACACATTTAGACCATGTCCCAAAGCAGCCACTAGAATACTTAAACAAGAGAATGACAGTTAGCCTTCCCAGGGATGCGCCATATGTAACCTAAAAGTAATATACAAAAAAAAGTTTTAGTGTTTAAAATAAAGAGACATGAAAATAAAGAAAATAGTTTAAAACTTTGTGTGTATGGCATTTTAATTCTCATTGAAGAATGCATAGGTTTGGTCAGCTAACGGATACTTGTGCTGGCCTGGGGAATTAAAATGCCTCATGTTTAGTTCTTAACATTGAAATGTTAAGCACATACTATGTAAAAACAATGGCTTCTGAAATGAGCCATCACTTAGAAATTGCCCAACTTGAAAGGCTGTCAACACAAACAATGAGGGGCACCCGTTGGGTGACTCCAGAGCATCTTACACGCTGCGTTTGGAGGGAGGGAGTGGGTTCATGAGTGGCTAATTTGTTCCCCAGCAGATGCAAACAGTGTTGTTGGTGAAAGCTGCCAGTGGAGATTTATCTTCTTGGTGTTTACGAACTCTCGAGGCCAGGATGGATAAAGACAACAAGAGTGAACTCTTGGGAGGAAGATGTCTGCTACTCCAATGCAAATATGCTACCTTTTTTAAGATTGGTATCTCAAATTATGATTTCTTTTTTAATGTGTGTTTTTATTTTATTTGGGTGTTTTATATTGTTTTTTGGCCCCTTCAACTGCATAAAGGGAGTGATCGAGTAGCTTGTAGGTGGGAGAGGTTGTGCGGGTGCGGGTGGGGGTGTGGATGGAAGATAATTGTGTGCGCGTTGTTGGGAGATATTGTATGTATGGGGGTGTAAGAAGGGTAGGGGCAGAAGGGGAGGTAGTTGGGGAAGAAGAGGGCTGGGGTAGTTCGGTGAGAAGAGGGGTGGGGGCAGTTGGGGTAGAAGGGAATTTGGTCACTGGTCATGTGTAATATTAATGTTTGTGCTACTATTTCAGTGTACTGGGATATAAATTTGCATCAGAAGCTGGCCATTGAAAGTGCCTGTAACTGGCTCTTCAGTGGAAAAAGAGGGGGACCGGAACCACTGAGTGCCTGATCCTGGTCCGGCAAAAGCATCAGACGTAAGCACCCCTTGAGTAAAAAGCAAGTTGGTTGACACCCCTATTAAAAGTAATGCTTTATTTTCTCAGTCAATATGCAAGTGAAATCCTAGTCTTCTCCTGCCTCATCTCTCCCCTGTTCCCCCTGCATTCCTGTGAAGACATCTTGAGGTCGATACCCTTGTAAAATTTGCAATCAACTATATGCCTAAGCCTACAGAGCTATAATTGTATGTATTGTGCTTACAAAGCTGTTTCACCAAAGCACACTACTATGTGAATAAATAACCAGTTAGGCTGAAAAGCAGCAAGGAAACAAGATAAACAGACCACCAAAAAGAGAGCATATACTTGTGGATGTGGTTTTAGTAAATATTGAAATCTGAACAATTTACATATCTTGATATAGTTTTCAGTTTTGAGAAATCTAATCATTTTTCATTTCTTATATACACAGATAAAAATTCTTCTTGTTGCAGGCTTCATGGTGAACCCTGTGAAAGCAAGGGAGATTGTAATGACATCAAAAAAAGACAGACGAGCAACTTGGCCTGCTACCTGCTGAACAAACTGCTGGACTTTGAATGTAGCAAAATGGCACAAAAGGGAAGATTCACATTGGATTGTCATCGACAAGAAACTATAAAAGGTACAAATGCCATTCAGAACACACGTTTAATATATTTATTTGGAGTTTGTACAGTGCAAATTGTCTACTGTGCTTCCTTTCATCCATGCATCCCTGTGCCACGCACATCTTCAGCTAAATTATAATGCTTGTTGAGCACCTCCTTTCAAGATTAACCTGTTGGTTAGATGCTTTTTGCGAGCTCTTTTCAAGCTATTTCTACAGAATTCCATATTTTTGCATTTCAGAATTCATCAGTTAAAGCAACGGAAATGGACTTTGCAGAACCTGAAAAACACTGCCAAACAAAATTGGGATCTACCGACTGAAGCGGAAGGCAACCGACTTGTCTTTTTCTATGCAAGTCTAGTTGCAATTTAAGGAATGCAAAATTCATCTTATTTTTCAAAACATTTAGTTATTGTATTATAAAATGCTACCTGGGCTCATTCAGGGGATCTGCCTTGCTGCCTGTGCTTATTCTGCCCCCCTCCCGCAGCCGTGCTTGCTCCCTGCGTTGGAGCTGCGTCCTCTCTTCCCCTTACTCCCTTACATGGTTTTGTGTTCTCCGCTCTTCGACTCTCTTGCTGCATGGGCCGGGCAGGTATCCCTACCCTTTGCTCTCTGGGATGGGTTTTCGCCACCCTCTCCTTTCCTCTCTGGGCTGGGTCTGTGTCCCCACCTCCCCCTTGCTCCCTGGAATGGGTCATGCCCCCTCCGACCACCTAGCTCCTTGGGCTGGGTCTGTTGCCCCTCCCTTGCTCAATGGCATGGTTCTGGGTCCCCATCTGACTTCCTTGCTCCCTGGGCTGTTGCTGGGTCTCTACCTGACTTCCCTAGGCTGGGTACCCATCTGGCTGCCTGGGCTGGTTCCGTGTCCCTCCTTTACCCTTGCTCCCTGGGCTGGGACCCCACCTGACTCCCTTGCTCCCTGGGCTTGATCTAGGGTCTTCATTGGACTCTTTGGCTGGTTTTGCGTCCCCACCGGACTTCCTTGCTAGCCAGGCTGAGTCTGGGTACCTCCTTCACAATTGCTCCCTGAGCTGGGTCCCCATCCCCAGCTAACTCCCTTGCTGCCTGGGCTGGATCCCCACCTGACTTCCTTGATCTCTGCGCTTAGCCTGGGTCCAAATTTGACTCCCTGGCCGGTATTGTTTTTTTTTTATTCCATCCATGTCCACAAATTGTAAAGCACCCAGTTCTGGGATTGCTATAAAGTCATGTTTGTGTGCTATGTACACAGTTTCAGGTTGAACCTCATCACGCCTCTTTTAGTAAATACAATTGACTAAAAAGCAGGTGTTGTGTGTTTTTTAATTTTTTAAATAATATCCCAATAACCTTGCTCCACTTTCCTATTTCAGGTGCATTAAGCTAAAAGGAAGACAAATGCATCCATTGCTGGATTTATTTGGGGATTGGATTGTTTGGGGATTTTTCCTGGATTGTTTGGGGATTGGATTGTTTTGGGATTTTTCCTGGATTGTTTGGGGATTGGATTGTTTTGGAATTTTTCCTGGATTGTGTGGGGATTGGATTGCTTGGATTGTTTAGGGATTGCATTCCACTGAGGATTTTTAATTAACATATTTCGGGTGCATTAAGCCAAAAGGAAGACAAATGCAATCCACTGAGTACAATTGGATTTTCTGAAGTTAAAGAGGATTTAAAAAGGATTTAAATGTTTGGGAAAATCCAGTAGTAATGCACTTTCAATCCAGATTTCTTTGCTAGGGTGTGTTTGGGGGGAAGGGCCTGTGTTTGTGGGGGGACTGGTGACAAGTGTGTGGAGATGTTTGAGGGGGCTGGGTGTGTGTCTGGGTAGGTCTGAATGTGTGGGTATGGAGGGGTGAGTGTATGTGTGTGGGGGTGTTGCTTGGTGCTGTTTGTGTCTGGTCAGGGGGGCCTGGATGCTGAAATAATAGGCCTTCTATGAGGTATTGTTGCAGTTTACAGAGCTCATGCCTTAGTGTCTAAGTGGTGGGTGGGTCTCTGCAGAAGGCCTGGGGGTGGTCATTGGCTTGCTGGAGAGCAGATTGTGTTTAGGTCGCTGGAAGTGTGTGTTTTAGTGCAGCGCTTTGTAATTGTGGGAGTTTATTGGGTGTGGGGCCATGTTAGCTAGAGGCGAGAATTGAAATGAGGGAGTTTACAGGTTGGTTTGTGACATGGGGGGGATTTGTAGTTTTGTACACTAAATCACTGAACTTAGTTAACAGAGCCCACATTCAATCCAAACTGGACTACTGCAACAGCCTGTACCTAGGTGCTAACGAGTCCATAATTAACAAATTACAGGTACTTCAAAATAACGCACTGCACTTAGCCCTCAACATTCCCAGGCGAGAACATATCTCCACTGCCAGGAAATCCTGCAAATGGCTCTCCATACGCCAGAAAATTGATCTGAAAACCATCTGCCTCACGTACAATTCCCTTAATCACCTAGCCCCACCATATCTAACAAATTCACCATGAAACCAGCCAACAGAACCACTAGATACTCCAACACTCTATGCTTGTCAGTGCCTAGATTTCACCTAAAAAGAGCTGGAGGGGTTAGCTTCACAGTACTTGCCTCCCAACTCTGGAACACCCTACCACTCAACATCAAAACTATCGAGTCCTTCCAGATCTTTAGGAACCATGTTATCAGCTGGCTCCTGAAAAAAGAGTAGCACCACTAACACCTGGCTACACTCCCCTCTGCCTGATAAATTGCTGTATGTGATGCTAAAGTACCACCCAGACATAACTCCTGTAAATGGATGTATATTGAAATTGTATATTGCAAACTGTATATTGTTTAAACATATAACTTTAAATTGTATATATCATAATTATGTAACCGTCTGCTTTAAGCGCCCTTCTACCTCTGGGTTTGGAGCGCTATACAAATAAATAAAACAAACAAACAAACCCACATCGCCTCACCTTTCTATTTCTATCGGACATCAAAGTCCTATTACAGGTTTGGGTCCCCTCCACACCAAGGGGGCTTCATCACAAAGAGACCTGCTCAGGGGGAGGGATCATAGGGCCATATAAACCCAGACTCCCATTCAATTCGGAGAGGATGTTGGAAGATGGGACTGCAGAAAGGAACAGAGTTCTCAGTAATCACGCTACACTTTGCGGAAAGTTCAACTGTCTTTTTGTCCTATTTGTAGGGCCTCGTGACAGTCCTCTCTCTTTTGTCTGCTGCAGGCCACCCACACTAGCCCAGGTGTACATAATTCCTGATTACTACTCTGGTTTGGTAAACCCTACAGTCTAATATCTGTTCTTATTCTGAGGTGATTTCCTAAATGCAGGCTTACTAACTCCCTCAGAGACTTACGATCTGTCCCTACTGTAAGGAAAGTAAGCCTTTCTAAAGCTTGGGAAAAAGTGCCTTACCTCTTGCTCTGTTAGATCCGTCCAGTCACTCACAAGTACTTTTGCTATCCTTCTTCTCTTATTGTCTACCCGCCATCTTATTCCTACTTTGCCCCCTCTGATCCTACCACAATTCATTCCTTCTTCCTCCTTCGCTCTCCTTGCCTTCACACTACTACACACCTCCTCTCAGTACTGCACCCCTCCTCTCACTACTACTACACCCCTCCTCTCACTACTACAGTCCTCCTCCTAACACTACACCCCTCCTCTTACTACTATACCCCACCTCCCCTACTACACTTCTCCTTCCCCTACTACACACCTCCTCTCACTACTACACTCATCCTCACTACTGCACTCCTCCCAATGCTACACTACACAGCTACACTCGTTTCAATCAGTACTATTCACTTCACAGGTACTGCCTATATAGACCTCACTTCAGCACCCACCACACTATTTCTATTTCTATTTCTTTTTGTTATTTTTATAGCGCCACACACCCAGAGGCCTCAGAGCCCTGGCAAACCCATGCACACACTCTCTGCAGAACACTCTTCACTCACCTTGTTCAACAAACTCCTCAATGAACTGCTGTTTCCTCCTTTCATCTGCTGGTCTCTTGGCCCACCTCCTCCACTCCTGATTTCACCCGGTTTACCCACACCTTCCTGTTTGCTGTCTCCTACTTTATACTTGCCCACTTCCTGCTATTGGCCAGATTTGCCTAACCAATCTGCTTCCCTCTTTTCCTTCCAAGGGCGTTAATGTGTGATGCAAATTTTCCAAAACGCTTCGAGCCGTGCCCACTTCTTACACATGGCTTTGCGGCTTCAGTTATTCGGTGGCTTTGAAATTTGTTTTTGATTTGATTTGGGTATATATATCACGCACACCCACGAGGGAACCAAGCAGGACCTACATCTAGGTACAGATGTCAGTAACAAGTCAGAAGAAAAGGAGCCATCTGGCCAAGTATTAGAATGGTCATTGGAAAATATATGTTTTCAGATTTTTCCTAAACAGAGACAAAGAATTAATCTTCCAGAGATCAGCAGGCAGCAGATTCCAGCCTTGAGGACCAGATATAGAAAAGCATCTGTTCTAGTGTGGATGTAAGGGTGTCTTGAGGAACATCCCCCTTTACTCCCTTGAGGTATGGGGTGGGTAAGTATTTATATGTTATATACTACTCGGGCATTACAGATCCTGCTTGACGTTGGCTCTGCACGGTTGTGCCGCTTCAAAGTATGTCCCTTTAACGCACGGCTTCTCTCTTCTACCCTCCACTGGTGACGGCTCTGCTATTGGCAGCGTCTGAGTTTTGCTTCAGCGATTAGCTGCAGCAAATGTTCCTGGCACTGCCGGGAGTGAGGGACACATTTGCTTTCCATTTCTATCACAATCTGAAATGACAAACAAAGACTGGCAAGTATCCATCCATTGAGGCATGGAAAAGTGTAGGGCTTATGAACTAGGTCCTTTCTAGGCCTTCTTCTCTCTGAGCGGGGGGTTTTGTACTAGTTTTCCTCCCGGTAGACCCCGCCCACCCCAACTGAGAGGAATCTCTCCTACCCCCTCTTGACAGGTTACTGGCCCCACTACACTATCCATCTTTCTATTTATAGTGCTACCTATACACACTTTTTATTTACAATTGTTTGAAATTGTTGGCAATGCCAACTTTAAAGTGTAATCTATTCTTAAACACAAGAGATAATACAATCCCAAATTGCTGAAACATTACCTGTCCTATTCCTTTTGGATTGTTGTTAATGTCCTACACTTTATTGTGTTATGCTTGCATACTGATGATGCATGCTTGCCTGTTTGTACTTAGTCTGTGAATGTTAGTAATTGCTTTCTGTTCAATGCCCTATGAAGATTGTAGTAACAGTACACTTTTTGGTAAGATAGTTATTTTTGTCAGGGGTCGTTTTTGTGTTTATGTTATTTAAATTATGTTGTTTTTTAGTACTATGTATTCATACTGTAATGTCATGTGCTTCTAGACATTTTTGCATGTTTGCTTGTATGTTGGTTTGTTGTTTTTTTTTTTTTGTTGAAAATATATACATATGTGCTGGCCTTATTGTTTTACTTGTTATTTATGAGGGTGTGTTATGGTTCCAACAATGTTGGTTTTGTTATGTACAGTGATTAATAATGTGTTACCTATTAATGTTGGTGAATGTTATGTTTTATTGGTAGTAACCAAAAGAAAAAGCTTCCCAATGATTTCTACATTTGCTTTACATGTGTAAATATTGGCCCTTTTTCACAGACCCATCTGTTTGATGTTTACAAAAGAAAACATTTGAGTTCCTGTGATATGTTTTAATGGTAATTATAGTGCATTTCATTGAATGACTGGTTGGACTATACTTGAAGTGTGACAGTGTGCCACTGTGACGTGTCACCTGTTTGCATGTTTTTATAGGTTAAATATGTTCTTCAATTGTGTGTTGTTCCACATGTTTGTGTGCATGTATTTATATTGTGGTAATCATGTGTCCTATTGAATTTTGGTTGCTGTTCATGTACATTGAAAAGACAACTCTGCATTGATAAACAAAGAAATTAAACCTAAAAGAGCGTAAATGAAAACACAGAATCAAATTGAATTATAGGTTTCTGTTCCCATTTGTAGGCACACCGAAGAGATCAAAGGTCATCAGGCTAGCTGGCTTTTAAGACCACCCCAAGAAGCTCCTTATTTTATTCAAGGCAGACTTTCAAAGCACTATACATTTTCTGCAGGCATTCACTCTGGCTGACTGGGTCCCTAGTTGGTTCTCCCAAAACCAGAATTTATATCTGAAAAGGTAAATCAACTCCAATACCCTAAATTGTTCAAATTGAGCAGGGTGAATTCTGGAAAGGTAACAAGACGGGGAATGCAGGGAAATGCAAATAAAAAAGGGGACACAAGTGGTAATATCCCAATGTTCTATGTTCCTTCTATATACATTCAATACAAAGCGAGATATGGTTTCTTTATGGCCCAGCCCACATTGCAATGAAAAACGAAACCCAAATCTGAAAGCATTTGGCTGCCACTTTAAGGTGGGTTGTCTTTGAAAAGTTAAGTATTACCTAAAAAATAAGTAGTGGTTTGAACCAGTGCAGAGCCACTTCGGGTCATAATATAAATGCATGGTACTATTGCCTGGAGAGCCATCATGCAATTAATGTGACAGAGGAGAGCCATAGCATAGTCCGGATGCTTGCGCGATGAAATGCATGTTAAAATAATTAACTCTATTAATTAAGAACTGTGCAAAGTGCAAGTCCTCTGGATGCTCCTGTCTTGCAGAGTCAGGTGTAGTGTGTGAGGTAAAGAGTTTCCAACTAAATATCTAGCCTTACATGTAGGCTCATCTCACACACACACACACACACACACACACACACACACACACACACACACACACACACACACACACACACACACACACACACACACACACACACACACACACACACACACACACACACACACACACACACACACACACACACACACACACACACACACACACACACACACACACACACACACACACACACACACACACACACACACACACACACACACACACACACACACACACACACACACACACACACACACACACACACACACACACACACACACACACACACACACACACACACACTCTTTTTCTCCTTCTCTCTTTCTCTCTCTCAGAACACATAATTACTTAAGACAATGGTCCATTCTGCAACGTTGGTGCCTTTCACGCCACGCTATCTCAGCACGTTCAACGGTGTAGACTGAGAACTCTGAGTTGCAACATAGGAAACTCACTGTCCTTGAGGCTCTGTTCCTTACCCCTAGTTCTGCTTCTCCTCTTCCCCTATCTCCCAGAATCCTCATTGCTCTGATCTCTGATTCTCCCTCTCCTGATACTTGTTCCTCCGTGTCCTGGTTACTTGCTATATGTTTATGCCAACCTGAGTCCTCTTCTTCAAGCCACCTTCCTATTCACAGGGTTTTTTGACCAACAGCCTTTTCCCTCTGGAAACCTTTTGGTCTAAGTCATCCCGAGGGGTTGTGGGCCCTTTTTTATAATACATATCTTTGGGATTGTTGTGGCTGATATTGTCCCCTGCGACCAGCTGTACCCTAGTGCCACACTTTAAAGAAGGTAAGCGAGTTGTGCTGAAATATGCCATTATTCTGTGTAACCAACACAAACAACACATGTGTATAGGGAACTGCAGCCACACAGTCAGAAAACATGGGATACATGTGGGTTCAGAATAGAAAATATAGATTCCCGAGACCCTTACCTGTGAATTCAAACTTAGATGAGCCAATGCAAACAAGTCACATTTTGAATGTACATGGCTTGACACACAGTCCTATGATAGCCGGTCATTGTCTGTTTATCAAGTGGACTCTACATAGCTAATATCCTCAATCAATCAATCAATCAGTTATGTTTATTTTGAATACAAAACATTATCCATAAAAATAATAACGCAAACAAAATATAAAAATGTAATTGGTTAAAAATAAATCATATCCCACTTGGTATGACCACAATAGTAATAAAAAAGGAGTTACAATCTCTATTACAGGCTAAAAAAAAGAAGTCAGTATTAGAATGCAGCTACAAAATTTCTCCTGTACAATGTTTGTCGTAAATAAAACAGCAAACAACATCCGACTCGAGGGGAGTTGGCCCATTAAAAAAAAACAATAATGCTGGCATTGTCTAAACCCCATTTCATTAAGAATCAGTGTCAGGATATTAGCTCAAATATCTGCATTCAACGGACACAAAAACATAAAATTCAGTAAATCTTCTTCTTGGGTTAAACAAAAAGAACAATACTTTTCAAGAGGTTTATGTGACCACACTGCAGTAATCACCCTAAGGGGCAAACAGTTGAAGCGTGCTCTTATATTGATGTTCCGTTCCGAAAAGTTACTAGCTCATAACAAATAGGCTTCTGTTAGCCAGAAGAGATTATTATGCGATTCTAATTGAATGGCTTAGTGAATTTGTAGGATTCCAGCATATCTGAAATTCAGGAGGCTAAGCATCCTTTAAATGGGTTACCATTGTAGAATTTAGATTAGCTGATGCAAAAAAGGTTTACTGCATTTATTTTTACCGAGTAAGATTTGACATGATGTATCCACAGAATTTAATCGGCCGCTTTTTTGGTCATAATTAACGCTCCCGTTTTTACGGTGTTTATTTTTTTGACAATTCCATCTGTATTTATCCATATTTATTTGCTGGTCTTTTTTCCTGTATTTATCTGCATTTATAATTTTTTTATACTGAAATTAAGTTTTACTAGTATTTGTCCATATTTTTTCAAATCAAATGTTGATATGATCTCTTTAACTTTGAAGATGCATTTTCAAAGTAAACTGCTGAATCCCATTGTGGTGGTAATGCTGAGAAACTACTGCCTACTCTTTACACCTGAAATCACCATGGAGAATAAAATTATCACGATTCACATTTAATGTTGCTTTAGGATGAGGCATAGATTAAGCAGCTGTCGTGCATGAATAGTTGGCTTTCAGTTGCTAATTTAGTGCTAAAAGTTCTGAAAGCACAAATCTTTAACAACCTGCAGATTGACAATGATCACTTCAACCATTCATTCACCAATCGCTGCCGATTGGCAGATGAAAGGGCTGCAGGTTACAAACCAGGGCAGGAAAACAAGATGAATTAAAAGTATGTTCCAGGCCATCAAGAGGCCCTGCATAGGTTACACCTTCTTTGATTACATTTGCCAAGCTGCCAGTCTGCGTGGCCAGGCCTGACTGACCAGCATGTGAACACATGCGTTTCTGTTTTTTTTTTATGGCTTTTAAACATAAATACAGGCAGACAGAAAAGCAATTCATTTCCATCTGTATTTGTGTAAATTTCCGTAAAAATGGCAAACCGGGAGACCTATTCATAATAGCTATCAGAATTTTATGAGATAACTCTGTAAAGCAGATATAAAGACCCAATTCTAAGTGAACACCAACAGTCAAGGCCAAATGAGGCAGTTCAAATAATTTTTCAATAAAAGGGTGTTCTACCACTTGTAGGCCAGTAGTATTCGAGTAGCCCCAAAGTGAAGATCCATACAGAGGCTGCCTTACTCTTCTATACGTGCATGAGGTTGAATGGCTGGGATTTAAACATTCTCCTAAATCGATTTATCGCATCTAAAGCTTGGGCAAACTGAGTCTTTTGCTTAAAACGATGACACTCTCCCATAAATTTTGCTTATAATCGAATAGCTAAGTAATCAAATTCTTGAACCTGGGGGGTTACTTTATTATTACTTAACATAGAGGGAAACTTAATTCTTCTTTTACCAAGATAGCAAACCATGACAGCAGATTTCGCTGCATTAACTTGTAAGTACAAATCATTTGTCTACTCAATATAGGCCGTAGTCAAATACTGCAGTGCATGAGGAGTACGGGGAATAAGTACTGTATCGTCCACATAGGCCAATCTAGGACATTTTATAAGACCTATTTTGGGAGTTTTGGCTACAGCTTCAATCATTTGTTCTTGCAGCCCGTTTACATGCATAGAGAATAGCAGTGGGGCCAATACACAACCCTGGCATATTGTTGTGATGGATACTAATCAAGAGATTGCCTAATTCCGAGGGGCACTCCATAGACCTGAGCACAGACCACAACGTTGTTCAATTCACTTTGTCAAAGGCAGTGCTCAAGCCCACGAAGGCTAGATATATTGGTTTGTGTTTTAAGTACAAGAAGCTGGCAATGATCATGTACATGTTTTATGCTTGCTCACTCCTGCCAACTCCTGGTCTAAATCCCAATTGAATGTTAGAAAGGATTTGGTTAGTCTGAACCCAATGCTCCAATCTGGCAAGAAGAACTCTACCCAAAATGTTAAAAACAGAGGATAGAAATTAAATAGGTCCATACAATGCAGCGGAACACCTGTGACTGGTTTTAAATATAGAGTAAATAATTGCTGCCAACCAAGGTTGTGGTATGGACTTATTTATAGCGTTAAAACAAAAGATTAAATCAGGTGCCCAAAGCCACTATATCACAACTTTGCAGGGAAGTTTATTTATTTATTCACATTTATAGAGCACACAACAGCCGTGGGCATCGTGGCGAAGTTGGTGCAAGATATATGTGTACTTTGGATGTTGATTGATGTAACTTTCTCTACCAGAATTGTCTTGATGCCAAATGTTTAACCATACTTGCATTATGTAAAATGTTCTAGTGAGAAATCAGTGATGTTTATACAGGGATCAATGTAAAGCACCATATGCATCTAGGCCGCAGCTGCTTTTTTTGCACAGAAGTAACCACCAGCCTCCTGTAACCAACAGGAGACTTTCTTTCCCAGTTAGCATGCTTCTGCAACTGGCATCAGCAACCATTTCCATATCGGGTGAGAGCTTCTGACTTTCTCGGGGGGACGGAACAGATAACATCTGCACTTACCCTTCCACTTGCCACCAGCGGGCCGTACTTTACTTATTGTTATTATTCTTTATCCCATGTACTGCACTTCCCCCTCTCCCTCGCACTTTCCCCCTTCCCTTGCACTTGCGCGATCTGAATGACACCTGGCCTAGTAGGATCGCTGTCTGTCTTCCCTCTGTTCCCCCTCCCTTGCCTCGTTGCGCCCTGAAACACTTGCGTATGGGCGCGTTATCAATGCCATATCATATCATATCATATCATACAATGAATTACACTTGGTGAAGAGGCCTAGACTTCCTGCTCTTAGTAGAACACTGCATTTTGGGTCACAATAACATTAGGAGTTTATGCTATGTTATCTTAATATTATTGTGTAGGGCACCACAACACCAAAGTAATAGTTTCAGAGTGCTTGGGCTTGTATGTGGAGTGGCGTACTGTGCCGCCACCCAGGGAATGCAGACCTTTGTATGCTGGAGGAAAGGAGTAAGCAATGGGATAAGAGGATGAAAGGATGGGAAAGTGGTGCAGGGCATATGTGTACACAGGGAAGTGGGTGAAGTGGGGGAAGAATGTTCTGTGGTGGCATGGGTGCATGTCTGTCCAATTGGGGTGGAGCAGAGTGAAGAGAGAAAGGTGGGTATGTCCTTGAGTGTTTTGATAATTGGATTGCCTTTGAAATGCAGTTTGGGAAGATTGTAAATTAGTTCCTGGTATAGTGTTGGATGTGTGAGGAGATTGAGAATGTGCTTGCTCAATCCTGGATCTTTTCTTATTTATTTGCCCAGGAATTTGTAAACATTGGACCACAGGTCGAATTCCAGAATGTTCATTTTGAGACTGCCTAGTCTGCCCCAAGTGTGGCCGTGCCACAAAAAAAGCATATATATGGTGAATGTCGGTTGGTAACAGAAAGGTGGGGGAATGGAATGAGCAGATGAATAAGGTACATTTGAAAGCCCCTGGCACCTTTATGCATACACATATTACTTTGTGTTTCTTTTGGTTCGTTTAATGGTAGACTTCATTGTAGGTGAGTTGAACAGACATAAGGGGCCTGATACATGGAACATTTAGCGCTGTGCAAAGTCGCTTTGCACTGCCAACAAACTCACTGATTCACATAGTAGTGCAAAGTGTATTTTTGCAGTGAAAGTGACTTTGCACTGACTTGGCACTGTGCTAAAAAATCCATGAATCAGGCCCAGGGTCTCTTATTAAAAAGAAGAGTGTAAGCTTTATGGCTGGCCAGTAAGCTCTATGCAGATAACATGTGCGGGTGTTAAGTTACACTTAAAATGCGTACTCTGCAGGCAGTTCCCTGAATCCCAAGGAATTCATTTAAATTCCTATAATGTTACTAGGTTCTAGAAGCCTCCGATACAATGTCAAGTGCAGATGGAATGAAGCCTCAGCCCTTTCACCCCGGCTGATGGATTGACCTGGCCTGCCCATATCATACAAAGATGAAAAGCTTAAGTCAAAGGGCTTCATCACGAGTTGGGCGGTAGCCCTTCAGTGCAGCGGTAACGCTATTACCACCGCATTTAAGGGTCTGCCCAAACATGGGTCTGGCGTGTTTTGCCCCAGATCAGAGCTGGGGGTAAATGCGTGGAAAAAATTCCCATTTTCGGGCGCGATTAGCACTGCGCTATTAGCACACGCGAATTGTGCCGGAAATTCCCCATTGGGTCAGAGGAAATGGGGAATTACAGTTACCGGCCAACCCTTGAGCCGGCGCTAATAGCGCCGGACCAGTTGGTGGTAACGCTATTAGCGCGGCAGTAACCCGGCGCTAACACTGCCAGGATACGTCCCAACTCGTGATGAGGCTAAAAGTCTTTAGTTCTCAGCTCTTGTGATGAGAGAGATAACAAATAGTCATGATGAGCTGAGCTTGATTGCGTGTATGAGGGATCTCGTGTTAATAAATAAATACATGACACAACTCAATTTAGTCTGTGTGAAGAATGCATGTGTATTAATCCTATTTCCATATGCTGGAACATATTGTCTTCAGCCTCGGGAAAATTAAAGGTCTCAAATGTATTGTTGGGTGAGAACATCTACTGGGGCATTGGTAAAAGGTATAGCCAATTAAGAGTGGAAACAGCGTGCGCGAAATATATTCCTAACAGCCAACAGCCCGGGTAACAGCCACAACTATTAATAAATGTGCTTGCCATCGCAGGAAGTGGGGTATGTGTGCAGCTGTTTCAACATGAGAGGTGTGATGCGCAGTGTGGGAGGTGACAGAGAAAGTGGAGTACAGAGCAAAATAGGTCAGAAGGAAGCTCCCAGAGACAGCAAGAAGAGGGAAGCAGAGGAACAGGGAGACAGGGCTAGAGAAACAGAAACAGGACTGGAGCGGTTGGGAGGACCGACTGGGAGGGAAGGATGGAGTAGAAGGTAAACTGAAATGAAGGGAGGGAATTGGAGGTCAAGTAATACGGACGGTTTGAGGCCAAATGCAGACAGGTGGCATTCAATAGGTTAAAAAGGGCAGGGGAATTGAGAATGAGAAAAATGCATGTGCCCAGTGGCTGCTTCTGAGCGCTTTGAGGCAGGGCCATCTTAAGCACTTTTGCGGCCCTGAGCACGAATATCTTTGGGGCCCCCCTCCACCAAACCAAAGGAATTAGGGATCAAGAATAATGGTTGCGCTTCCCACCCTCACCGTCGTGCTCACAGCCTATAGTTTGATATGCTGTCTCGCAGCATAATAAGCACGTTTACTCCCTTTAAGTCCCCTTACGCTCTTCATTCTTGCTCTAATCAGAATGATAAACAAGTAACATTTGAAGACCAACATTAGCCGTCTACAAAGGGGTTACTGTTCTAGTACATACAGGATACTTTTTATCAATAGCATACAGGAAGGGATGCAGCCTGTAGTATTAATGCAGGACGGTATGTAAAAGGTACATGTAACCCATAATAGACAGAGAACTGACATTAGCTGCCTCACAGAATGCAAAAGTGCTCATGAATGGATAGAAGAGAACAATTGAAAGGAAGGAGAACACTACACACACAGTAGCATGGATAGTGGATGCAGATTAGAAGCTACCAGGAAGGTGTCTTTATCCAAACAGTCTGAGATTAGAAGTGGATATGGTTTTCAAATAGTGTTGCCATTAGATATCAAAGGAACAAATGCCTGTGGTGTGTGATATACATATGCTCACTTTTAAAGTGGCAGCAACCCTATAGCCAGTGAAACTATGAATAATGCTTTTTATGAAGATCATACCATGAGAAGGAAATCACTCTGAAGGGCTGACAATTTTGAAAGGTGTAGGCACTGGCAATATGGAGAGGGTAGGCAATACAAGATTAAATGAGATGCCCAGGATCACACATTGGTGAAGGGGTGAAGCTGGGAATTCTGCCAACTCTGCAATTTCTGCATTTGAACACTTTCTTTTCCAGTTCTTACCATGAACTAAAACAATCTCTAATTTTATAAAAACCGACTTGGAAAGTACACAAATTACATTACCAAACATGACCATTTTTAAACAAAGTATTATAGAGGGTGTTATGCAAAATGAGAATGATTCTAGCTTCATTCTCTCCATCATCAAGGGAAGTATATAAGTACCAGCATACCAGTCTATGCAATTTAACAAATTTAATCTGGCGTTGTATTCTGTATTTTAAAGCTTTATATACTTCCAAAACAATTACTTGTATAATTTCCATTTATAAACGTGCATAAAAACCTTTGACTTTTACCAAAAAGCAAATCGTTTTTTGTGTCAAACAAGCAGACCTTAAAATATGCTTGCCTGAGGCCTGCGATATCTGATCTCCTCTCTTCTGTCTACCAACCCTTACACCCAAATGGCCTACATAAGAAGAAAGATCAGGTAATGGGGTAAACGATAGCAGCAGCATGCAAGAAGGCAAACCTCACAGAAGACAGCACAGTAATGTAAGATATATTAGATTATTTGACCAGGATCACTGTATCGTCTGCTGGCAAATCCAGGATACAAGCATGAACGCTTTCGTTCCACAGTCCCGAATTTGGAAACGTATTCACCTCTTGGACTAACAGTTTATGCCATCGTTGGAGGCGTTTTCCTAGGTTTTACAACACCCCATCTGAACAAACCAATTTCTAGACCTTCACCATACAGATGATATGTTAGTTTTTATAGCAACCCCTTTCTGGTGATGGTGCATTTCTGATATGAGCAGATGTTGTTCTGCAAAACCAAGTACACAGGCAGGCAGGTTTATAAACTTCAGACATAGGAAAGGCTCAGCCAGCCTTGCTGGAATATGATATTCTAATTTTGCATATGAACACATATCTCTGCAAGGGGTGCTTCACACACTGAGCTAACTTCTGAACCATTGTGGCACTCAATTTATCAATGTGCATTTCACTGTTGCCTATTGCACATGATCATTATAATTCCCACAGGAAGGAAAGAATGCTACAGAGTTGTGCCATAAGGAACACACACACTATGTATACCACAGTGAACACAGAAAGCAATACATGCTGAATTGATAAAGGAAGTATGCACTTGCCAAAACAGAAAGGCAATGGGTTTAGAGCCTCAGCAGCACCCCATACAATATCCTGGCGTGTGCTATTTAAGACTGGTGAACAATGGAATCTTACTTCTTCAGATCAGGGAGCCCTGTGAGGCCCCCATCCAAAGTGGCCCTTTTTGCCCTCCCATTAAAACGTCTCTGCTTTGAGGCACTGCAGAGTAAGTTATGGTAATTGTTCTATTCGTTTAAAATTAACAGCACGGTTTTGGCACAATAACTTGTGAGCAGGTCTTTAGTGCTACAGTAACAGATGGACAAACTGTACAATTTCTGCCACAGCAACTGTCTGGATTTCGGGACACTACAACTGAGGGGGTTAGCGTGATTCTGCCACTGTAACTGATGGCCATATAGCCCTAATCTAGGAATACAATATATGTTCAGCATGGCTTCTGCCTCAATGCCATTTTGTGAGTTTGCGCTCACAGTCATCATGTTTACCTCACTTCTTTTCACTCCCATCGCTATACACCCACCCCAGTCCACAACCCAACCGTGGGACCATATAGCCTCACACTTCATATCCAACGGTACAACTATACAGCCAGACAAATATATATGGTACCTAACCAATGCCCCCTGTGCTACTTCTAGCCTACTCCTGGACATTAAAGTTTGCAAATACAAAAGATGGTTTGCCTCCCTTTGAAATGAGATGTATTACAACCTCCCCACCCCTTGGATGCTGGTATATTAATGGGGTGTAAACATGTGTAACCTCACACACGTCACACACTCCCCACAGGTACCACTTTGCTCCATCAAGTGTTATTCCTTTCTGTGTTAGCCCACTGTACAATTTTACGCCGAGATTCAATAACCCTTCAGTGTCATGCCAGTTTCTAATTATAAACTTCAACATGAATGCATGTATTTTTTAACACATTACTTAATTTATTTTCCCGCTATATGGTTTCCACATTCTTACAATAACGGCGCAGAGGCAGGTACACGTTTTCCCCAAAGCGGGCCCCTCCCAGGTGAAGAAACTCCCGCCTTCTGCAGTTACACTATGGTAATCACAGAGGTGGGATCTGCGCATGCTCGTGGCCGTGCGCAGTCAGATTCACTTCTGCAGAGTGCAGGTGAGGGGCATGGGGACTGCTGCACAGGAGGGGTGGAGCAGTGGCGAAGGGGACATGTAGCCATGTAGCCCCCCCCACCAACTTTTCTGGCATGCCTTTTTGTCCTCCCCATCATTTGGCAGGGGCAGTGCCAGGAGTTTGCATTGCGGCTGGCTGGCGGGAGCCTGGCTGGGGCTCCCAGCCAGCCTCGCGCTGTCTCATTGGTTGGGTTGACCCAGTTGTTGGCGCTTCCGAAGTCAATAAAAGAGTAAGAACCAGTGAGTCAGTAACAGTCAACACCTGTCCACGTCTCTGTGATTTATCCCTGCTGCCCTATTTCTACTCAGCAAGAACTGTTGGTTGGTGTTTGCTGGTGACCCCTTTAGTGTAGTCTTTGATGTATTTCGTGCCCTGGAGCGATACACAGACAATAACATAAATGCTGGGGAGAGAGAGAGTTATTTTCTTTTTTTTCCCCTGGGGCTGTGCTTGATCATAGGTGACACTGTAAATAGAAGCTTGTGAAGTGAATTGGGCAGGAGCCCTTTGAATCCGCCTCTGCCATCTTGAAGGAGGGTGCAGGTACTCACAGGCAGGCTCTTGGAGCAGTACTAAGAAACTAACAGAAACAAAACCACCTGTAAGTAAGCTGTGGGCAGGCAGTCAGAGGGCATTGGAGCAGGGGCAGGGAGCTGAAGTAGACAGAGGTTGGTGAACACTTGCCAAGTAAAAGAGGAACCCTTTGCTTGATTCTCTAAAACGAGAAAGGGCTGCATGTGTGCAGTGCAGCACTGTGTTGAACCACTTTTGCTGCACTCACAAGAGAAGGAGAGTCCCATCCATTAGTGAAGATTGGTATTTCCCATGTGGGACTGCATTTCCTTTCTCAGCCCTATCCTGTTCCCCATGTCAATCCCACCACTGCAGCGTGGCCATGCATTCAGAGCTATTGATTTGCCCAGAGTCACACTCCTCGACAGAACTTTGTCATCATCGGGGGGATTACTTACCTCACCAGACTGTCGTTCAGCTACACAGTAGTGAGTACTCCCTGCTGGGCCATCTAACACCCACCCATCACCACCTCAGCCCCAAAGTGTTGTACCAAGCATGATGAGGGGGCTGGGGAAGCTGGCTTGGTGTTCACACATCATCAGTAGCAAGTGGGAAACATTGTGCAGTTACTGAACAGTGACACTATTTCTACCAGACACACGCTCATGGTTCCGTATGTTTATAAGTCTGCATAGACTATGATGTATTTTTCTGCAGGGGCATTTAATATATGTGTGCTCCCTGGAATCCACCATCTCAAAGCTGATTCCAGAATGTTGTTGGTCTATGCACTGACTCCAGTTATTGGTCGAAAGGTTTGGTTGCTTGTTCAAGTTCAGTTGCTGTGCTCCTTCATTGATCCTTCATTGATCCCACCCATTCGATCCCTTGGTCTCTTGTTCATTTCTGCAGGCAGCGCAATCCCGCAAACATATTCTCTTATCCATGTTTATGCAATGGGGTGGCAGAGCTCTGTATAATCAGTCACTCCTGGGGGGCGCTTGTTTCATTCCCCCACAAATGGACGTATTTTTTGGGGGGCGGGTTCAAAGGTGTTTTTCCGCCCAACTTTTGTGGCACACCATTTTGTCCCCCTCATTTGTCAGGCGGTCCCTTTCCTTTAGATGTCATGCCCCCCCCCCCGAACATTTTCAGCAAAGTTACTCCACTGATGCTCAATACTGCAAGGGGGGTTCTCAGACACCTGGCAGCAATTTCCTGACCCAAAGAAAAATAATCGTTCTTGGCATGAGCGGCACTATTTATGCTTTTTAATTGCATCACCCAATCATAGGGGAACATATAAACATGTAATGTACAGTGATGGCTATTGTGTGGCCGGTGGTGATCCCACCTCTGTGGGTTGCTGGGATCACCCCGACTTACAGTTGTTGCAGGGCGGGGCCCTGATCGCTGTGAGGACACGGGCCTGGGTGCAGGGGGCACCATGGATGCCGGGAGCATCCGAGATGGAGGGTGGCCTCGGTGGACCCAGGTCACCACGCTGATCCAGGGGGCCCAGACCAGCAGGGGCCTGCAGGACCGTGATCACATGGTATGGGCCTGTAGACCCGAAATGAGAGATGGAGTTGGCAGTTCCAGTGTTGGTGTCTGCAGCCATTCGGAGCCACCTGCATGCACGAGCTCCTTTTATTATGTCTGGTCATGACGCAGTCATGGCCCATCTTAAAAGGGCAATACACGTGGGCTGGACTGTGATGCTGGAAATGCATCGGAGGGACAGGGCCTCCATATCCTTGTCCTTTACTGCTTTTTATCGTGTGTTCTGTCGTGTTTTCCGCGCAGGAGTTCGTGTGGGACTCCTGGAGGTGCAGCTCTCTCCTTTTGGTTTGGTGAACAGACCCATGGGATACCCTTATGGCACCCCTGGGTAGGGGTACAACCCTGTGCCCCTAGTGTATGTTTTTGGGCACCTGTGTGTGGCCCACAGAGCAGGGTACGGGCTGGTGGCAGCTCCGTGCTGAAATGACTGGTGCCCTGAGCGTCCTCCATTTTGGGATGCCCAGGCCCTGTCATTGGAATCGGTAGATTCCTGATGGAGACAAAATGGCACCCATGGCCTCTTGCCTTCCATCACCTGTTACCTTGATCTTCCCGAAGTCCTGGAAAGCCCTGCCTCTGTCCCTTCCCCCTGACTGGCTGTTGGGTGGAAGTTCCATATATGGTAGTGTAGTCTGGAGCCTTCTCAACGACCGTATGTTGTGGGTACGCCTGTGGCTGGAACCTGGGTGAGTGGAGTGTGTGACGAATACGCATTCTATGTTGTGGGTGTCTAGTATCTGGTGGTTGACACAATGACTGAGACAACCCTGCCCGAAACCGATATGAATGCAGTGTGGAGTGTTGAATGGCTCAGTACTTGTCCAAATACACATAACTTGTTGTGAGTGTCTGGAGAGAAGTGAATGGCCTGAATGCACGATGTGCCTGATTGGCTGCCTGCCTGCATGAATGCCGTTAGTCGTAATGGGATGCTTGAGTGTGACCCAGCCGAATGAATGGGAGATCAACAGTATATCTGGGGACCTCTCACTGCTAGGAATCGTGTTCAGTCCACTACAACAAGTAACTGGAATAACTGAAGCTTGTCCTTGAAGCCCTGCTGGACGAGAAGAATTGCTGTTGCTCTCCTTGGCAATCTGAAAGCTGCTGTGCCCCCAAGGACTGACCTAGAGAGGACTTGGTAAGGCGCCCTCTTCCCGAGCTACGAGGGACCATCGTGCACCAGCTGATCTTTGCCACAGCTCCCTGGTACACAGACCTTCGACAGGCTGCCGACCCGAGACGGGGACTGCTGTGGAACTCCAAGGAGAAGCGCCCGGACTGTTGTCCGCCACTGTCGACGACCGCCGTCGCTGACCGGAACCGCCGTGCTCCCGTTTTGCCTAAGAACTTTTGAATCTAAGGACGCTCTCATCCGCATCGTCACCGCTGTATCCTGCTGGAGAAGGCCTGACCGTCGACGCGCCGAGGAGCATCCACCGGTGGGTTTCCCGCCACCCAAAGACCACAGAGACGCCGACGACTCGACGCCCTTGCTGGGCCACAGTTCTTCAAACTCTTTGCGGTCCAGAACTATCGACCCCGAGGTGCCCCGCACGCCTTTTCCTGGCAGGACTTTTACGCTTCCCTGTCAATGAGCACTGCTAGGAACGAAACTGCCACTTCACCGTCGTAGCTCGACCTTTTCTCCGTTGGACGTTCGACGACCCATGACTCCTGCCTGAAGGGAGGGCCCTCAAGCAGGGCCGTCGATTTCCCGACAAGGAACGCTACAACGCCAGGTACTTTGGGGTTGCAGAACTATTGGAAAGTCTAGTGTGAACTATATAAGGACTGGGCTTGTATCTTTCTTCTACAGGTTGCCCAGGTGGGGGGATCTCCACATAGAACTGTGTTTAATGGTAGTGACCAGTATTCTGGCATTTGTTCAACCATCTTGCTTTCCTTCCTCTCTCTACTGCTGGTTTCCGCTTTATTTTGATCTGTGTGTCATTCTGACCGTATGCACTTTAATGAGATCTGATAACGTTTGTGGTACCACTTTAGAACTGTATATATTTACCATTGTTGATTTCTGAGCACAAAATGAGTTATTGTGATAGTGTACATAACCTTGAATAATAATTATATAAAGACTGTGTTTTAACCAATACAGTGTATGGACATTCGTTTGTGGGGGCTTGGGGACTACTTTGTACTTAAGAACCAGCCTGCATCACCTCCGGAGAAGCTAGGCCTCGATTGTTCGACCACGTACCAATAATAGAGAATCTTGGCTGGGGTCCTCTGTGCCTCTCCTCTACCATATAGAGAGCAGAAGGACAGACACCCCCGTCCGGTCTTTACATGGACTCACATAACAAAGGCCTTAATTCAGCCTCTCATTTCAAATATTTTCAATAAATCTACGCCAGAGCAGGGCTCTCCAGCGACCAATCCGTGCGGGTTCAGTTGGCCAATGCCCACCTACCTGTTGAGAAAATGCCCCTTAGCTGTGATTGGGGTGGCTGTTTTAGAGCCTCTCACACCAAGATGAGCTCCACCTACGCCACATAAATTCCTTCTGTGAAGCAAGCACTTGTAATGGGCAACCTGTGCACATAGCGATGCGACAGGCAAAGGTGCCCATATACGTCTGTGGCCACAGTTGTTTAGGAATTTGGCCTCAGTGTTTTTCACGTTGAAATCTGTGCTTACTGTTGCTTTGATAACTTTTGATCTCAGCGTTTTCTCCACATTGAGATAGGAATTGGATGTCCCTAGGCTATTATATTTGACCTCTCTCTGTACTCTTGCAGTATCTAGCCACTTTCTTTTATGATGTTGAATGCATTAAATGTATATCTGCTCATTCTTTCGCATCCTAATCGTGCAGGATGTGGCCACCCACCTCCTTTGACCTTCCCACTCAATAATTGCAAGTACAGCGCAAGGAGGGCTTGCCTTGTTGAACCAAAAGAAAGTCAAATTAGAGCCTGACTAGGAGGGCCACATTGCCTGGTCCCTGAGGGAAAATAAAAAGGCGATGGCACAAGGGTGGCAGATTAATGTTTTTTATTTATTGTTTGTCTGTGTTGTTTGTTTATTTTCGAAGAAACCTACCTGCTCAATGCTGTGGACTGAACACACAGCCCCTCCCTGGCTGGGTGGAATGTGGAGCACCTAAGTGGACAAGTGGACAAGCAATGCAGCTCTTCTAGCTGGGCCCTAATTGGGCCAAGAGCTACACCATCAGCTCTAATGTTTACTCTGCCAGTTCCTACCATTATCCTACGGCAGTGGTCTATGAACTTTGGCTCTCCAGATGTTTTGGACTACAGCTTCAATCAGCCCTAGCCAGCATAGTCAATGGCAAGGAATCATGGGAGCCATGGACCAAAACACCCGGGGAACCATAGATTGCAGAACCCTGTCCTAGGATGAACACAAGCAATCTACTGTATTTATAGAAGAGTCTACTGTATTTCAGAACTCACCAATCTATGTGCAGTTTATGTGGTAAGCGCTCAACATAGAGGCAAGCAAGAGCTATAGTTGGCGCACAAATCTGGGTCAAACAAGGTAAGCTGGCTAGTGTGGCAAACAGTCACAGCAAGTGGGTTTTTGTTTTTCTTGAAATGGCCGAAGCATGCCTCCCTTTGGCTCAAGTATGGAGAGGCTTTCGCATCCAAGGTTTATTTTACATGTATGATCACAGAGAAACTTCCCAAAAAAAGAGAGGTTTCTGGAAGTGTGATATTTGGAGATGGTGCACTCAAGTATTTTGTCAAATTGCGACAGATTGCCTGATAGAAACTTGAATTCTGGTCCAACATGGACAAGACGCCTATGTAGATGTCTATGAAAAGGAGCTTGCATTGCCATTTTGTTGCCTGTGGCAATGACCTTGCTGCAGAGTTTGGGGATTGTGAGGAATTTGACCATCCGCATGGTGGGTGTACGCTCCCCTGAGCTTTTTTTTGACATTTTAAATTAAATTGAATGATGGTGGATCAACCTCCGTAAAAAAAAATGTGTGTGTCTAATCCACACACATTTTCCTATGCGCAACACACACCATACACATAGACCTGTGTAATGTGACAGCCAAGAGTACATCAAGTCATCTCAGAAGGTGGAAGGCAAAAGCTTCCTCCTGCCATGGCCAGCCTAATTAACTAACAAAGGCTCCATAGATCCGCCCCCTACTATGTTAGCTGCTGGTGGCAGCTTTGCATACTAATCAGAGCTAATTTAAGCAGGCCCACTGGAGGCCTGGTCGCAGGACTAACAAAACACAGGAAAACCCCAACAACCTTTGATATGCACTGTGTCAACCTGAAGCCAGCTCTTTCAAGGGCAGTGACCTGTCATGTCTGGGGCAGCTGTTTAAAGTAGTCATCCCTGCAGGGGGGACCCCATTCAGAAGGTACAAGTATGTGGTTTGGCAGAGACCAAAAGTCTGGTCCTGCTGCAGCTTCAAGGGAGACCTGCCGCTTCAATCAGGAACCACAGAGAGATCAATTAACCAGAGAGACTCTTTGATCCACAACAGACATGAAGATGAGTGGGACTTAGTAGTACATGTTTTCACCCCATCACCTTTCCTTTTGCAAAGAGCTCTGGTTATGACCTCACGCATAACAGCAGATTGTTGGTGGAGATCCAGGATTGGATTGTTAAGGTAGGCTTATCCTACAGCAATCACGGGGGCCCATTTGGCTTTAAAAGAGGGTTGAGCCCCTCTTTTGGCAGATAATCTGAAGACTTCACAAGGAGTAACACAAAGGACTAATTTGGACCCTAGCAGAAGGTACAGTCTGCCATACAGCTTCCGCCAGTGAAGGAAGGCCAGGATTTCCAAGAGGGAAGCAAGATCCCTCCCCTAAACATTTCCCAGGGAACAGAAGGAGATACTGAATCCAGAGGACCCTCCAGCAGCTCCAGAACCGATACTCAGCCAGCACACAGTGTGTCAGGCTAGGCTTTGCAGCAAGCTAGATTGATGGTGGCAAGCTTGGGAGACTTAAGGGGGCCTTCTTGGGGGGAGATGAGGTTGGTGTTGGATTATGTGGAGGATGCATGTGTGGGGGCTGAGATCTGGTCATCATTGGCAGAACAATTGGCTGGGAGAGCATGGGTAGGAGTACCGGCTGACTGGGCTGGGTTGGCTAGGCAGTTAGCTGAATAATGTTTGGCATTACTATTATGGCTGGTAACAGAATATGCGGGGAGTCATCTCCCAGCATGGGGAGGGGAAATATAGGTAAGTGTTGTGGATTGTTTGGCAATAGTGTTGGGAGCAGTAGCATTTGCTGTGCGATATTTGGTGCTATTGACAGATTTGGAGCTGCCGTTTCCAATGAAGGTATAAGAACATTAGTTGGCCGGGGAACAGTTCACAGCATAGGCAGGCGTATTACAAGATAGTACATTGTTTGTAATGCAATAAGCGGTGATACATGAGCAATTGTTCAACTTGCCGGTATTGCGGTCTGCAGGGAGGGGCTTATGAGCGTAGGTAGAAGTCCATGGCATTATAGAATGCGGTAATGGTGTGGTTTGGTGTCGTTGTTTGACCCGCAGTAGAGTGTTCGGCTGGTGCAGGGAGTTCCTGGTGGCGTGGGGGCAGTAGTGCTTGTTTTCCTTGGAGCGAGGAGGGAACAAGATGCATAACTCACGACTGATGGGGTATTATACGATTGTGGACTGCAGGCTGACACGGGCAGACCAGATGGCTATGCCCTGGTGATGATCGTGCACAATGGTAAGTCGTTCTGGGGCTGAGGCGCAAGTTGCGAGTACTAGTCTGCATGGGGCTGGAATGGAGTCCCGACAGCAGTAATGAGCTGGGCTGTAAGCCGTAGGTTCCTTAAGAACAGCGTGCAAGGAGCAGAACAGTGATGAGTGCTGGATATTCGTGTCGTTGCAGGGAGTCTCGAAGGGTGGGAAAGTGGTGGCATATTTGAGGCAGCAGGCAGAAATTATGTTGGCTGGATGGAGTTGTGAGGTGGAAAATCGTGGGTCATAGGTATAGAGAGTATGGGATTTGCTTTAGTAATCCAAACATACTGTAGAGGAGTGGCTGAATGCCTCTGCAGGAAGTCTTGCCCACCTACCTCCTGTATGTTGGGAGCCTGAGATCGTGCCATGTTAGACACCAGCAGTAGCGACCATACCCCACAGAATATTCGAAAGAAGGTAACCTCTAAGAAAGCCCTATCAGATGTATTCCCAAAGAGACGACAATCTGATGGATGAACTCCCCGAAGGAAAATAAAAAAGAGCGAAAGAGGAGCTGGTGACATCACGAAAGACGGACGTGATGCCTGGAGAAGACTGGCTGAAGAGAATTCATGGACCTTCTAGAAACTGATGACGAAATTAAGAATCAAGTAAACTTTGGGGGCGCTGTTGCGCACGACAGTGATAACCGCCTGATTGTAGAGCTCCCGCTCCACTGGGAAATCCTGAGCCTAAATATCCATCTCAGAACTGCCTGCTGAGCCCAGACTTTGTGTACAGACAGCCCATCTACCCGTGGTGGGTCTGGTGAACTCCTGTGGTTCGGAGACTGGAGACGCCGGAGTTACAGCGGCGCAAAGATCAGCCGGCACACACGGCAAACGCGATCCGACATCGAGCACCGGGGAGTGCTACTTGAGAGCCGCAGGCGCGGCTGAGTGCGAGGCCCCAGATGGGAGGAGCCTGAGACTGTAGCCCGGGCCCAACATCCTGATCCGTGCTACGTGACTATCTGTGCAGTCGGCCAGGGAGGGAGAAGTGAGGCGAACCGGCACACACCCGACGACGGCCCCAGCCCACGGCGGTCCTTGGCTGCTGGGCTCCAGAGGTCCCTCCACTGATCCTGTTGCATACTACGGAGCGAGACGGGTGGAGAGTCCGCGACAAAAAACCACGCAGAGACTCTGAGGCAACGACATACGGCTTGGCGCCAAGTAAGGAGGCATGGTGATACGGCGGAGGGGGTGCCACAAAGGCACACAATTATCAGAGTGTGGCGACGGCTCTGACCTGGGGACAGCTCCCTTGAGCGGACACATGTAATCTGTCCACGCCGCAGGGGCGGCGGGACCCGGTGGAGCACGCATTGTTCCAGGGTGCTCGTAGCGCGTCCCTGCCCTGGGGAGTAGCCCCCTAAGGACTCCAAATACTAGCAGTGACTCTCCTCCTGGGACGGCACTGTGTGGGCCGTTGTGGGTCTCCTGAGCAAAGTAACCACACACCAGCGGTGTGTGCAGGACGCCAAGCGCACTACAATACGTGGCATAGGACCACCGCGACACACGCTGGCAGTACTCAGTCACCGAATCGGACAATACACTGATATACACCCCGCCCCAGGGGACTAGTCGGTGGTGCTGTTCTAAGCCTATAAAAGCCACCTGGCAGATCAGAGTGGCTAAAAGCTCCCTGAATAACACTGAACTATAAAGCACCACAAACGTGACAATCCTAAAGTCCAATACGTGGGGGGACACAGTCTACTCGCGGATACCACGTATTGGCAAGTGGTATGCCGAGGAGTAAACACATATAACGCCTCTGACCGCTGAACCTGATCCTACCCCAGGGCTGTGACATAACACAAGGAGCAAGAGTGAACAGCAAATATAGGTGCAGCAAGCAATATATAGAATTACTGCAGAAAAACAACCCAAGAGCATTATGGGTGAACCACACAAGTCGGGGAAAGGCACGAAGACTCCGGGAAACAAAAAGAAAGGCCCAATGGACGCCTACACAGGCAGCCAGAATCAGACCACTGTCGCGGACATCCATACTGATGCCAACGAGGCCCCTAATATAGAGTCTGGTGATCAAGAGGACAAGTTAACTACAATAGTGCAGAATGGGTTTTGCGCAGTCAACATGAAGTTGGACGACATAGTGTCCACCATCGGTTCTTTAAAGGCTATAGTAGAGAAAGAAAGTGCGCGTGTAACAGAAACTGAAAACAGGATAAGCACTAATGAAGACAACATTGCACACCACAGCCGTGACATCACTCAAATCAAGGCAAATATGGCAAAAGGGCAGAATAAATGCGAGAACCTCGAGTCGCGCTCAAGGAGAAACAACATCCATGTGGTGGGCGTATCGGAATCCTTTGGCAAAGGTCAAATGGAAAAATAACTCGAGGCGCTGCTCAAATCCCTGTTCGGGCTGGAGACATTCTCCAAACACCTTTTGGTCGAGCGAGCACATCGCACACTGGCCCCAACACCCAAACCAGGTGCACCGCTGCGGACGATAATTGCACGACTCCTTAATTATAGGGACAGAGACACAATCCTATGAAAGGCGAGGGAGGCGGGAACTCTCCAATACGAAGAAAGTCGCATACACATCTACCCAGACTTCTCTGCGGGGGTCCAGGCAAGCAGAAGATCCTATGAGCCAGGCTCTTGAGAGAACGCCAAATCCCATATGCTTTGATGTTCCCGGCCAAGATGAGGATTCAGCATGCAGGAAGAGCGCATTTTTTTGAGTCTACAGCCGAAGCTACGAAATACATTGAAACCTTCATACCCCTTCCTCCCAGAGGGGGCAGACCGGCACAAAATAATAGGCCCAGACCTGCAGACTAAGAAACACACAAGAGTCAACCATGTGCAAGGGCTGCTACATCCCTAGGGCTGCAGTCAAGATAATTTAAAGGTTAAGCGGCACTAGGCAATTTGGTCAAATGGAGTTGCTGGACCTAATCAGCGGCCATGTCAAGCAATATGGCTGCCCTTGGAATATTCCACGAGTTTGGTGGGACACATCGTCAAGTTGGGGGTGATGATGAGGGTGGTGGGGAAGGACAGGGGGGCACTGGGAATTTCAGTTCTGGAATTGACTTATTGTGGTACGAAGTTGGGGTTTGTTGCCACTCTACGAAGCTATGTTCAGGTGGAAAGCTGATGGAGGTAACATTGTGGTTACATTGAGACTGGCGCCGACCAAATGGCACGAATACTGTAAACCTGCGACAATGTCAAATATTCACTCCCAGAGTTCTGGTGATGGGTTGAAGATGAAACTGTTGACGTGGAACATACGGGGATAAAACAATCATATGAAAGTTAAGAAAATCGGCAATTATATTGCCAGGCACAATCCCCAAATCCTAATGCTGCAAGAAACCCATACAGTGGGAACGAGTAACGCTCACATACTGCCCAAGTGGGGTCCCCTAAGGTTTCACACAAACTATTCATCCAAGTCTAGAGGGTTTATTACCCTTATTCATCCAGGCCTGGGGTTCAAGGTGGGAGGCCACAAGGTTGATCATCTGGGTAGATATGTCATGGTATGGCGGGAGGTTGCTGGCCAACAATTACTCCTGGTTAACACATTCAGTCCCAACATTGACGACCCTGCTTTTTACATGGATGACGACCATGCTTTTTACATGGATATAGATCAGATAATTGTGTCACTCGATGTGTCTAATGTTCTTTGGGGGGAGACTTCAACGTGGCCCTGGACCCAGTTCTTGACAGATCCTCGAAAACTGTTAGAGCCTCGAGCAAGACAGTACTAAATCTGAGTCATATTCCAGCACAACTTCTGTTAGTAGATGCTTGGCGTGAGACTCATCCTGGTAGCAGGACATACACGTTTTATTCCTCTGTGCATGACTCTGAGTCCAGAATTGATTATTGGTTTATCTCCACTTCCATGGCGGCTGTAGTGAGGGGGTATGAAATCCTGCCCCGTACATGGTCAGATCACTCCCCAGTACTGTTGGAACTAGAGTTCCGGAATGTCCCAGGTCCTGCCAGGAGGTGGAGAATGCCAGGTGGAATGCTGGAAGACCCTGGTATGGTAGAAACACTCCATGTTGAAATTGCAGAGTTTCTGTCTAATAATGTGGGATCGGTTGACAAATACTCAACAGTGTGGGAATCCTTCAAGGTTTGGTTAAGGGGAGTGTTGATGTCCAAGTCTGTGGGCATGCTGAAGGCTGTGAGAACCTAGTTATCAGCTATTGAAAGTAAACTAGATGCATTGGAGAAAACATACACAAGCACGCAAGATAAGGAACTACTAGCTGACATACACACACCTTCAGGAATTCGATAAATTGGCCATAAGGGAGGTCTGATATGTGGCAGCCCCTATACGAGCACGTAGATACGGAGAAGGTAATAAGGCTAGTAGAATGCTTGCCAATTTACTTAAGCATGATAAACAACCTACTCAGATCACAAGTATACACACGGCACAGGGGAAGGTGCTACTCAGGGATGAAGATATTAATGGGGAATTCGTTAAATTCTATAAGGAATTATATTCAAATAAGATAAGAAAACACTCGCAGAAATTAAGGTATATCTTGAGGCTCTTTCCCTTCCTAAACTCCCCGACGAAGAACGCCTAGCAATGGACCAACCGGTAACTACGGAGATCACAGAGGCAATCAAGGCACTGGTTACAGGCAGGGCACCAGGGTCGGACAGGTTGGGGGCCGAATTCTACAAAGAGTTCCACGAGGAGCTTGTTCCGATATTGATGCAGGTGTGGGAGGAAGCCCTCGAGAGTAACATACTACCCCCAACTATGAGAGATGCTATAATAACTGTACTCCCTAAGCCTGGGCGACCACCAGAGGATGTATCGTCCTATAGGCCTCTGTCACTCATAAATACCAATGCCAAAATATTTGCAAAGGTTCTGGCAAATCGGCTTCTGCCGGCAGTCCCTACCCTCGTCCATCCTGATCAAAACGGGGTTATCCCCACGAGATCCACAGCCTTGAACCTCCGAAGACTGTTTGGCGTGATGGTGCAAATAGACCCTGCAAGAAGCGCGGTGGCCATATCCCTTGACGCAGAAAAAGCATTTGATTCGGTCTCATGGGTCTATCTTCTCGCGTTGCTGGAGGCATTCGGGGTGGGCCCCAACTTTGTAAGATATGTAAGGCTGCTATACACTGAGCCCGTAGCTCGTGTCCTAACTAATAGGGCTATCTCCGAGATGTTCCTGTTGGGTAGGGGTACTAGACAGGGATGCCCGTTCTCGCCCCTGCTGTTCGCATTGACCATTGAGCCAATGGCAGCTGCGGTCCTACTGAGACATGCGGATAGAGGGATTAAGATGAAGGGATCCACCCAGTTGATCTCACTTTATGCGGACAACACATTACTATACGTTCGGAAGCCTGAGATAAACATAGCACCCATTATGGAAGAGATACAGGAATTTGCAAATGACTCTGGGTGCACTATAAATAGGGCTAAATCTGAAATGTTTCCGCTCACACCAGCCACCAGATGCTCAGCAGTGACAGATGGACTCAAATGGGCGGAACACCATATTAGATACCTGGGAATCCTGGTCTCCAGAGATAAACTCACATTATATACAGATAACCATGAAAACGCCTTACAAACTCTGCCCACTAAGCTTCAGATGTGGTGAAGACTCCCAATTTCTCTAGCCGGTAGAGTCACTATTCTTAAAATGGTAATCTTGCCCAAACTACTTTATCCCCATGAGATCCACAGCCTTGAACCTCCGAAGACTGTTTGGCGTGATGGTGCAAATAGACCCTGCAAGAAGCGCGGTGGCCATATCCCTTGACGCTTTAAAAGCATTTGATCCGGTCTCATGGGTCTATCTTCTTGCGGTGCTGGAGGCATTCGGGGTGGGCCCCAACTTTGTAAGATATGTAAGGCTGCTATACACTGAGCCCGGAGCTTGTGTCCTAACTAATAGGGCTATCTCCGAGATGTTCCTGTTGGGTAGGCGGACTAGACAGGGATGCCCGTTCTCGCCCCTGCTGTTCGCATTGACCATTGAGCCAATGGCAGCTGCGGTCTGACTGAGACATGCGGATAGAGGGATTAAGATGAAGGGATCCACCCAGTTGATCTCACTTTATGCGGACGACACATTACTATACGTTCGGAAGCCTGAGATAAACATAGCACCCATTATGGAAGAGATACAGGAATTTGCAAATTACTCTGGGTACACCATAAATAGGGCTAAATCTGAAATGTTTCCGCTCACATCGGCCACCAGATGCCCTGCAGTGACAGATGGACTCAAATGGTCGGAACACCATATTAGATACCTGGGAATCCTGGTCTCCAGAGATAAGCTCACATTATATACAGATAACCATGAAAACGCCTTACAAACTCTAACCACTAAGCTTCAGATGTGGGGACGACTCCCAATTTCTCTAGCCGGTAGAGTCGCTATTCTTAAAATGATAATCTTGCCCAAACTACTTTATCTTTTTGTTAACACCCCTATATGGCCTGGCAGAACCTTCTTCGCCAATCTCAGATCCATGGCGGTGACATTTCTCTGGAACGGTAAAACAGCGAGGATAGGATGGGAAAAAATGACGGAACCCTATTCTTCGGGAGGTATATCGGCCCCCGATTTTGAGCTTTATTATTATGTGGCCCAAGCACAGTTTGCAAAATACTGGTACAATGATGCAGATAGTACACCCCACGCATGAATAGAGGAATACACCACACACCCCACAAACATACAATCAGTCATTTTTGATCCACACTACAAAGACACTTGTGAATACAACCCGGTGAGTTGCACAGTCAGGGCATGGGAAGCTATATACAAAAGACTGAGACTGGAGACACCCTATAACCCGGAGATACCTTTATGGAACTTTCCGGGTATACCCCCAATGCATGACATGAGCATACAGGAATCTTGGGACCCTAATAGCGAGATGAAGTTTGGGGATATGTTTGTTAATGGGACATTTTTAGACTTGGGGCTATTGTTGAGGGCACTGGGCGACGGGCCACTTAAAACACTCCAATATTATCGTATGAGGACCGCATTTCAGAAAAGGTGGCTGCTCTTTCCAGATGAGCCCACATCACATCCGTGTTTACAACTAGTGACAGCCAAAGACGGCCTGGGAATCTCTAGGCTGCACGCTGCGGTGCAGGCCCACACCCTCACATTAAACCAGATTAAGGAAAAATGGTAAGCAGATTTGCAGGTGCCCATTGAGGAGGAGAGATGGGCTAGATAGTGTCTGCTCACCAAGAAGGTCTCGCTTAACTCCGGGCTGAGGTTGATTCAATTCAAAATTCTAAATAGGCTACATTACACACCGGCCAGGGTCTCAAAATTTGCACCAGATACCTCAGAAGCCTGTCCCAAATGCAACTCACCTCAGGCCGATTCTTTTGATATGTATTGGGAGTGTCCGGTGGTGGAGGGTCTCTGGAGGGATGTGGCAAAATTGTTGGAGGAAATCACTCATGTTCCCCCTGAACTGACCCCCCAGAAATACTTGTTTGGTGACGTAGGCAAACGTCCTGAAAAAATTAGAAGATTGTTTAACATCTCTTGCGTTGTTGCCAAAAAATGTATTTTACAGAAATGGAAGAGCGCCGTGCCACCCAGCATGAACCAATTCCTACAAGAATTGACACATGTCAATGAATCAGAGGAGCAATTTGTTTCGACCCAACCTGCGACATGCAGACCCAAAGACATCTGGGGCCCTGTTAGAGTCTACTTGTGTAACATGATTACTGATGATGACATGTCGCCATAATATTGTTTTTTAGAAATGCATTGAATAATGTACTCCTGTTGTATATGTGAGATGAGCTGTGCAATGGTGCCTTGTATCTCTCTGTTACCACTAATAAAAAGAGTTTAAAAAAAAAAAGAATCGAGTAAACTTTCATATGTGAAGAAAGAGTGCACGTGTGAAGAGCACTGCAGAAAATGCAAGCCGTTAAATAACTGTACAGATGCTGTAACGCAAGTAGACTAAGTGATTTTAGAAGCTGGCTATAAGTAGTGAATAGACTGCAGACGGTGCCGCCATTGTATAGAAGCTGGACATCGTTGTCATGAATTTAGCAAACTTAGACCCATGGAGAAGAAAGGCCAAGAGCTGTGTCGCAGCAAAAAATTCACTGAGATCGTGGGCACGAAGGCGAGGCTGTCTGGCCTGGTACCAAAGCTGAAGGCAGCCAAGGCCAGTTATCTATTCTTGAAGGCAGTGAATATTCTTGAAGGTGGTGAACGTGCAAAGCTTAATCATCCCTTGTTAAGGTGCTAAGATAGAACACCAAGCGCAGGGACGTCATTTAGGGGTCGCTAGAGGTCGCAAGTGCGACCTCTGAGGTCTCCCTTGCGATCTCTGTGGGGAAAAAACGTTTTTTCAAAAATAAAAATTTAATGCAAGCTCCTGGGCTGTGGGTTGTGGCCAGCACCATGACCAGGAGAGCCACAAGTCTAACACTTTCAGCACTGACCCAAAATTCCATATAATGTGTCGTTTCTGGAATTCTATACAATAATTGCTAGACTCATTAAAGGTTTATTCACACTTCAGGGGGAGAGTCACTGATCTAGCCTGTTCTTAACACCTCCACTCAGACTTTTATCCTTATGAGGTCGATAAATGAGTACCAACACAGGTTGGCTGATATTGGGTGTATGTTGTTTCTATATAAAGCGCTTAAGCGTAAGTGCTATATAATAACACATCATTATCATTTGCTCATGGAGGTCTGCTTGCATTCATAGTAATTTGGTAATATGGGCCTATACACACTGATCTTAACGATACATATGGCGATCCATTCTTGTATGAAATGTACATCACATTATAGTGATATCGTAACCATATTTTTCGTAGAGTACAATGCTATGTGTTGCCACTTTCTGTTTTGTCAACGGGTGAAAGGTCGTGTTCAATCGCTTCCCGCGTCGGGGTGGGGACAAATGTCATCACTTCCTGTGATGTCATCAGGGGTCAAGGGTCGTGTGATGCCACTTCCGCTCCCCCTGGCATTTTGGTGAAATGACGTCCCTGACCAAGCGTGGCAAGTTTTATACATTTATGACATTTAATTGTGGCAAAATGATCCAAATCATGGTCCCCTGTCACAAAAGCCAAGGATGGAAATAGAGTTGGGCGAGGAGTTCCAGAACGATGACAGTGCGTGCTCGCACTCCCTTATATTCCACCAGACAAGAATACTCTGCAAGGCCAAGTTCAAAAGACAATCCTCATGGCAAAAGGCATGGGTGATGAGAGACGTTGGGCTAATTGGGTGGACAGGTAAAGTCATGTCCATCTCCTGGCACCTGGGTATGAGCTTAAGTGCTGCTAAGTGAACCAAATGTTTCAGACATGGCACGTGCGTGCCAACCAATTGTAGAGGGCAAAATAATGAAGGGCCTTATAGTTTTGAGAGCCAATGATATGCCGTGTACTTAATAAGTGTTGAAGATGACTTGCACTAGAGGTAGGCAAAAGTTGTCCACCTGACAGAAGACACCCTATCACAGTCCCACCCAGTATAGAAAGCATACTATGTTCTCCTTGAGCCTATCACACCTCCTCATAGGTTTTTCTCATTTTCAACATAGTATGACATCACGAATGATGAATATTTAGTATAAAGATGTGATTTTTTTTAATTGAACTGAGAGCTCGAGCAAACGTCCGTTGATGTCCGTTGTAACTCCCTGTTTCAGACAATTGATTTTAAAACAGAAAACTTTGCCATCTTCTTGAGTTGGTTTGATTATTTGGTTTCAGAGTTATTCTGCATCCCATCCATTGCATGCAGGTTATCCTCTAAGCTCGATATCGTGTTACAGACGAGTTGTTGGGGGTCCTGGCCAGATCCTGACAGGTCCAGACAGGGGATCTACCTGGCCTTAAATGGGGGCCTTTAGTTTGGGCCAGCAAAGCCTGCTGGCTTCCGGGGTGACCAGATCTTTGTACAACTGGCTGCCTATTGGAAGGCATTGGAGGTGGGAACAGAGCTGGGCGTGTAGCTCCACTGTGCTGTGGTGCCGCAGCAGTGGCCATCTTGACTTGGTGAGGGTCTGTGTCTGGCAATAGCTCTGCAGGGCTTTCCAACTCTTCTGGTCTGTTCTCGTCAGTGTGGCTGGAGTCGGGAGGGCACTCCTGTACCTCTGTGGGATGGCAGGTCCAGACAGGGGATCTAGTTGGTAAAGTAATCAATCTTACTGTTCAAGGTTATTTGGCTTCAGCACCAAGAGGGCAAAGGGTTGTGCCTGTCTCTAGGGGCCTTCAGAGAAGGACCAGGGGGGGCAGAACCACAATGGACCTGGTGCTGAAGAAGTTCTTGGTGCTTGACACCGTCGAGGCAGTTCCAGGGCATTTTGCAGCCCTTGAGACAGAGTTAGTGGCAGGAGACAGATGCAGGTACCAGGCGGCAGGCAGTTCAGCAAGCGAGGCTGGACGGGCGACTGCAGGCTGTGTGGTGCGTCGACTCAGGGCCAAGAATCGTTGTCTCTGTGTTGGTTGGCAGATCTGGAATATTGGTTGAGGCGTCTCGGACTGCTCTGGTGACTGCTGTTTGCTGGCAGAACCTAGCAGGGCACACTGTGTGCTGGATGGGTACCTGTTCTAGGGCTACTGGACGGGTCCTATGAGTCCGGTATCTACCTCTGTTCCCTGGGAGATGTTTAGGCAACACATACATATTTTGTGCATCACATGCTTATGTCTGTCGTTATCAGCAGTGCATGCTGGGAATAGAAATCATTGTTGAATTGCCTACGGTGTAAGGCTCCACCCTGACCCCAGCCAAACCAAACCACCCCTATTATTCAATACACCTACCCGGCATCCTAGTTCAGTGTCCACTATACCATAATAATGTAACCAATGGCCAGAGCTCATGGCTTGCAAACCTGGCCAGTTTCCAAATCCATTGCTGGTCCCTCGTGGTCATCCCATGACGCGAACAATCTGGCCACTGCCCAGTCACCAAAGGTATATCACAATTTTTTGTACCTACATTATGACAATTATGAAACATGGACACATTTGCAAAACCATGCTTTTGGGTCCTTGCCAATGCCCCTTACACAAGTTTGCTGGAAATCCGCCCATGTTTTATTTTTTCAAAAGTGTCAAAATGTACGTACATACAATAGCCTTAACTTAGCCCCCACTTGACAAAATCCATTCAAACTTTTCAGAAACATTCAAGGCTGGGTCTATAATCTTTCTGAAAACTTTTGTCCACATTCGTCAAATGGCAACAAAGGTATAAACCATCTAAAAATGTTGAGACCCTCTAATTGTGTCCCCTCTTGACAAGATCCCACCAAATGTTGCAAAAAGATGTATATCTCGATCTAAAATCTTTTTGCAAACTTCTTTGTAGATTCATCAAATGGTACCATCTTTATAAGCATTTGCAATATTTTGGGACCCCCCTAATTATGTTGCCTCTTGGCAAAAAAGCACCACACTTTGCAAAACCATTCAGTATGTCCAGTTGTCATGTCCCTTATGCCCCCACCACTGTGTTCATTTCCCCCATGCCCCCACAAGTGTGTTCATGTCCCCCATGACCCCCACCAGTGTGTCCATGTCCCCCATGCCCCCGCCAATGTCCATGTCCCCATACCCCCACCGGTGTCATGCCCCCCATGCCCCCTGCCAGTGTGTCCATGTCCCCCTTGCCTTCGCCAGTGTCCATGCCATCTTGCCTCGCCAGTGTCCATGTCCTCCATGCCCCGCCAATGTGTCCATGTCCCCTTTGCCCCCGCCAGTGTCCATGTCCCCATGCCCATTGCCAGTGACCATGTCCCCCATGCTCCCGCCAGTGTCCATGTTCCCCCATGCCCCCGCCAGTGTGTCCATGTCCTCCTTGCCCCCCGCCAGTGTGTCCATGTCCCCCTGCCAGTGTGTCCATGTCCCCCCTGCCCCCTGCCAGTGTGTCCATGTCCCCCTTGCTCCCTGTCAGTGTCCATGTCCCCCCATTACCCCTGACAGTGTCCCCCTTACCCCCGCCAGTGTCCATGTCCCCCCTGCCAGTGTGTCCTTGTCCCCCTTGCCCCGCCAGTGTCCATGTCATCTTGCCCCCGCCAGTGTCCATGTCCTCCATGCCCCCCGCCAGTGGGTCCATGTCCCCTTGCCCCTGCCAGTGTCCATGTCCCCCATGCCCACCGCCAGTGACCATGTCCCCCATGCCCCCCACCAGTGTCCATGTCCCCCTTGCCCCCTGCCAGTGTCCATGCCACGCCAGTGTGTCCATGTCCCCCTGCCAGTGTGTCCATGCCCCCCCTACTCCCCTCCAGTGTGTCCATGTCCCCTATGCCCACCGCCAGTGTGTCCATGCCCACCCTGCCAGTGTGTCCATGTCCCCCCTGCCCCTCAAGTGTGTCCATGTCCCCATTCCCCCGCCAGTGTGTCCATGTCTCCCATGTCCCCGCCAGTGTCCATGCGCCCCATGCCCTCCAGCCAGTGTATCCATGTCCCACCTGCCCCCCACCAGTGCGTCCATGTCCCCATGCCAGTGTGTCCATGTCCCCCCTCCCCCCCATTGTGTCCATGTTCCCCCTGCCCCCGCCAGTGTTTCCATGTCCCCCCCTGCCCTGTGCCAATGTCTAGTCCCACCCCCCGCTCCCTGCCCCTTGTGGTGTCCTCTCGCCCCCCATGATGATCTCCTTCTCCCCTTTCTTGCCTTTACACCATGTGCCCCCCCTTTTCTCCTCCTTCTCCCTCACCCTTTCCTCACCTCCTTCCCTTCTTCCCTCCTTCTGTCAATTTCCGGTACTACCCCAGTTGCCGCTAGGCATAGTAATTCGTAGCCGCCTGTCTTTGCAGCCTTCTTGCCCCCCACCTCCGCCTTTAAACCATATCTCAGCACTTACTCTTATCATCGGTCGCTGGACCACTGATAACAGCTTGTCCGCCCCCCCTTTTCCCTTCTTGTCTTCTCCTCCCACTCCCTCCTCTGCACTATCTTGAATAGTCGTTGACCTTTAATGGATAGTCACTTGTTTGTTCCTCTCCTTACCCCTTCTATTCCTCTCCCCTTTACCTCCCCATCAGGCATAGTAATGTTACTGCTAGTTTTGTCTCCTCCCCCCCTCCCCCACCTCTCCCTTATTGTTCCATGCACTTGTACTATCTGTTATGATTTGATAGTTATTTTTCACATTCTGATCTGTTTCAAGGACTTGTAAGAATGTAATTGTATTCTCCCATGTTCCCTCCCTCCTTGAAGCACTTTGAAACACATTGTGTATAGGCGCTATACAAATAAACAATCAATCAATCAGTAGGAGGTCTAGAATGAAATTCCCAAATTTCATGCAGTTTCATTGAGTGGCACCAAAGTTATAAGCCATCCAAAAACTGCTTTTCACCAATCCTGTAATGCACAAATAAGCATAGATGCCTCTGTACATCTCATCTGCCCCAGACTGTTCAGGGACATCAGACAAGAAATACAGCAGTGTTTTGGCCCTTTAAGGCCATATCCCATCCTATCCTCATCACCCCTCACCTCCCCAGACATAGTTTCTTTAGTTTGACAAGTGCAATGCTGTGTTTTTTAACATGTTTTTACCGCAATGTTCGCGGACAACAGCGTTTAGTGTGGAGGAAAGCGTAGAGTCAAAGATGACCCTGAGGTTCTTAGCCACGCAGGTAGGGGCAGGAGGAGGGCCAAGGGAGGCTGGCCAGCGAGTTACAGGAAAGGAGGGTGAAGGTGTGCTGATGAGGAGGATCTCCGTCTTGCTGGCATTCAGGCAAAGATCGTTGGTGGCACACCAATCTTGAATGGCAGATCGGCAATCAGAGATGAGAGAAGGAGAAGAGGTGGCAGAGGGAAGCCTGAAAATGAGTTAAGTGTCATCAGCATAGCACTGAAAATTGGAGCAGAAAATGGCAATATGGCGTGCGAAAGTTGCCAGCTATTGGTTGAAAAGCCTGGGTGAGAGGTTAGACCCCTGGGGAACACCGCAGGTAGAATGGGCGATAGATGAAAGGAAGGACCCAAGTTGGAGCTGGGAGGGTCGATCAAAGGAGGAAAGAAGTCAGCCAGGCCAGAGCCTGATAAGATGTTACCCAGGTTATCACTGAGACGGTTGAGCAAGATGGTATGGTTGACCGTGTTGAAAGCTGAAGAGAGATCAAGTAGGATGAGATCATAGGGGATGTTAAAGTCAAGGTTGGAGAGCAGATCTTCACTGATGTTCAGGAGAGTAGTTTCCGTGCTTCTGGCAGCTCTAATCTAGACTGATGGTCGTGGAGACAACCAACAGAATCAGAGTGATGGTTGAGCTGCCTGCCAGCCTGGATGGCCAGCCTTTCCAGGAGTTTGCCCAGTTTGACCTAGCTATCACAACATTTTTTTACCCACTTTTTCTTCGTTTTAAAAATAACTACTGAAGGGATTAACACCAAATTTACAAAAGCACGCTTTCAGGACCAGTCCGCCGCTCCTGCGGCAAATTTGGTGAAAATCCGTCCAGTGGTTTAGCCTGTAGGCATCAGCTATAACTTTGCCCCCCACCCCTCACCCTTGACAAAACCACACCAAACTTTGCAGGATCAATCTGACTGGGCCGGATACTTTTTTTTGCAAAGTTTCATCAGGATTTATCTGGGGGAAGGGCGTAGTTATAAGCCACCCAAAAAGTGCTCTTCCTATGAGTTGAGCAACTTAACCATGACTACAGGGGTGCTACCGCAGGCCCTGTAGTGTATATTCCTACGAGGCAAATCTTTGTGTTCCACTGGTGAGGAGATGTAGGAGGCATAGCAGACAAGCAATAAGAGAAAGAAAAGAAATTGACCAAGGCAGTCAAAAACTGCATTTATAAGATAACAAGTTAAGAGTTTATGAATTGAGCAAGTTATACCATTCCAGCCATACTCACCATCTCTTTGTTTGGGTACCTTTGTCTTACTACTGAACAACGTTTTCTCGAAGAAACGAGAAAAATGAAAATGGTGAGGGCTGAGATGATAACCTGCAAAACAGGCAGAATGTGCCCATTCTTGCACGTGCAGCATCTATGCTTTAAGCAAGGATGATGTAACGTTATATAGTGTGATGTCACAGATGCTGATTTCAGAACATAGAGACCCAAGTTCGAATCCTGGCTTTGACACTTGACAGAAATAAAGTGCCCCATTTTGGCCGATCACTTCAAATAACTATGCATCAAATTTTAGCCATATTTAATTAAACATATCTTTTTTTAAACATAATCTTTTTATTGGTATATAAGCAACACAACAATCATCATCGGGAACGGCACCGTATACATCTAGCCAATTGAACTTCACATGATTCAAATTCATCACCCTTCCCTACTCCCCAATTAAACATATCTTTTAAAAAACGCTACAGAGGGCCATCTAGTACTGCTCCAGTTTTCTGAAACACAATATGAATCTGGTCATGTTTTGCTAGCAATATTTAGAAAGTGCCATATACCCCCAAGAGCATTATAATCTCCAATGTATTTTAGATGTTCCTGCTACAAGCGCATTATGTAAAGTCCTGTTCTGCAGCTTGGATTCAAAGTCCATCCTCTAGCAAATACTTAAAGCCCTTCATCCCTCTCAGCTCCCACAAAGGAGTATTCCATCTAGCTTAAATCATTGAATGAAGGATCGCAGCTGTAGATTGTTTGAGAGAAATGCTGGCATGGATCGGAAAATGTACGTGCATAGCTCGTCTAGGTTTTTAACCGCAACATGCCATTTTACGCCTTCATGAAAATTTGCTTTTTAGACACAAATTGCATTTCTGTCTGAGATGAGAATTGCTACATGTGTCTTTTCTTTTTGGCGTGCACCTTTTTTTCCCACCATATTCAAAATAATTAAGAAAATTGACATTACTCTCTAACCAGCTCGCAATCAATTGTCCAATAGGCTGCAAAGTTATACGATTTCACATGCAGAAACAGGCATGGCACATGCAACAGACATTTGCATTCATGTCCAAGGCACCGTTGGAACATCCGATGGGGGGTTGAACCTCACATGCATCATGGGACATGCTGATCACATGCAAACACGCCACCGGACAGTCATGCATCTGCCCATGTCTACCTCCCAACACAGTGCATTGATGGAGAACTAGGCCGCTTTAGTGAATTCACACATCGTCATGGACATGTGTCATGCATCCATGGCGTTTCCCAGTCATACACACACTACTCAGACAAACGCACATGTACACCATGCATGACCATGACGGTGACAGCAGCATCCATGTCTCACACCCCAAACATGGCTAAGTGTGGACACAGGCATGCAAACATATGTGCATTCTCACATGCTGCTGCGCTTTATGCATTGCAACACATACACCATCCATGTGGAACACGCCTGACTGGACTCACATGCAGCACCATCATGTCCCTCTACACACACATCCATGCATGGCCCGTGTCACACATACAGCCAAGTTGCAAACTCCTCCCACACTGCAACATGCACTGTGCTGTACGAGAATGCATGGGCACTTACCGCTCGACTCCAGACAGGTCTGCATCTCGAGGACCTGGTGGTGAAGCACTGGGCGAATGCGCTCCAGGACCCTCATCTGCTGGATGGTAAGCTGGACCCGGCGCCCCACTGCATCCTCTGCGTCCAAGAGGCACCATGCCTGGACTTGTAGTCCTCCCAGTGCTTCAGGATGTGTTTCAAGTCGCGGGGTAAACCCCCCCAACCCAGCCCCCATGTCGTATGTGGCCATTTTTATTTTTGTTTTCTATTATTGTTTGTCTATTGTGCATTCATGTGACAGTGTGGTACTTTGTGGCATTTGAAAGCATCCACTGTGTGTTCCACTGGGCCCATACAGGCTTGTCTCGTGTATGTGTTGGTGGCTTCGGGTCTGGACACATATGCCACTCCTGCTTCCCCTTTCCATGGGCTCGCAAGGATAGCTCGATGTGACAGCATCTTACACAGATGCATTGGGCTTCCGTCAATCTGTGGCCAGTCTGCGGTCCTACTTGTGTGTACAGCCCTAGTGGGGATTCCGGATGGTTTCTCCAATGCATGTCTGCACTTCATTTTGGTATTTTGTTGACTGTGCATTTCATCATGTTGCTTGTGATGATTTTTGTGACTTGCCTGTCTATGTTGTTGATGCACTTCCTGCTATAGGTGGTGCCGTGCACCCTTTGGCTATGCAACACACACTGATGATGGGAGGGGTCTGTGTGGTGACAATGTCTCATTGGGACACTTGGGCTACAGTGATTGGTCACTGTCTGAGATTGTCGATGTCGGGTACTCTGTACATGATGTGTTCTGCTGGTCAATGGATGATCGTGGGTTGGGTTTGCTTTTGAGGTGTCAGGGAATTGGTGTGGTTTAACACACTGGGGAGTCCACGACTGCAATGTTCACATGTGTTGTGTACAGAACACTGAGGGTCACTTCATTTCACATGCATGTATTCAGTGCATGTCCCTACTAACATAGACACTTTGACAACGCACCCCCACATCAACAACGACAACAGCATGCACACACGTGCACCCAGATTGCCTTCTCAGGCATGCTTTGTCCCTGCAGTGCATGATCACTTTCAATTCCTTGATCGTGTAAATGCATCAGAGGGTATTTTGGTTAATTGTACTTATTTTTCATGATGCTCAAGGGGTTTCACCAATGCAAAGCACACTCACTGTGCTGACTGGTGAGCGGTGTGTTGCAGTACACAGTGTTTCTGTTGGCAAATTTCTATTGCCCGATGTGCATGGCAACAGGCATTTTGACTTTTGTTGCTTGTACCGCTGGTGGCATGCATTTGTGCCACACTTTTTATGGGTGGGAGGTTTTGGTCAGTCATTTCATCAGATTCCATGTCAGGTTTAATTGTCTCGTGCCTGTTTACATTTCTCACGTGGCACTTCATGACGATTGTGTCATGTGTTGTGCATTTGGTTTGCTGTTTTGCCACTGCATGCCATGGCATGTTGTGGTGGATGGGGGTAATGGGGGTTTGGGAGGGTTTAGGTGACATACCAGTATTTTCATGTCCTGTTTTGCAGGGGGGTGGTGGGATATGCACCCTGCATGTGTACCTTTTGGTCACACAGGATTGGTTATGTTTAAGTAGCTAGGGATGCACACAATGAAGCACTTCCGTGGACACATTTCTCAGAGTGGTAAGGTTGTGACAGTTGACTGTCACTTTGTCACCATTGATTGTCACCTGGTATGTGCCAGGCCTGTGTGCACTCCGCAGGGGTGGGAGTTTAGGTGAAGAATGTGGCCACAAGCTGGGTACGTACTGCCTCACCATGTGCCCTTTCCCCTCCCATGCGCAGCACCTGTGCATGTGGTTGGGGATGTGGGGGCACCACTATGTCCACCGGTACGCCCCGCCATGTTGCTACGTTGTGCAGGACACATGCTGCCACAATGATCCTGCACACTACTGGGGGTGCATATAGTAGTTGCCAGAACGGTCAAGGGAGCTGGAGCGTGACTTGAACACTCTGAATGTGCGCTCCACTATGGCCCTGGTTGCAATATGGGCTGCGTTGTATCTTACCTGGGGAGGTGTGGTGGGGTTCCTTATTGGCGTCATCATGTATGTGCTCAGAGGGTAGGCACTGTCCCCTGGGGAGGTGATAATGGTTGTCAGTTGGCTTGGTGTATTTGTCTGTGTGTGACATGCATGCATGTGCACAGGCATTTGTACTCACCAATGAGCCATGTGTTGCCATGCTTCCCAGGTTCCAGGTTCCAGCTCAGGGCGGACATTCTGTATATGAAACTGTCATGGCTGGACCCTGGATAGTTTGCTTAGGCAGAGGTGATGATTCCCTTGGCATCTCATACAACCTGCACGTTGATGGAATGCCAGTGCTTGCGGTTGCGGTAGAGGTTCTCAGTGGCCCTAGGTGGACGTAGGGCCACATGGGTGCAATCTATGGCACCAAGCACTTTGGGGAAGTGTGCCACCCTGTAGAAGTCCTGGACCACAGCCTGCCTTTCTGTGGGTGTTCTGGGCATGTATATGTGCCTGGGGACTGAGGGGCGCGAAGTCATGATTGCCAACACCTGGTGTAGGCAGCGTGACTGCATGGGCTGTGAAACGCCCCCGACTATGGCAGTTGTCCGCTGAAATGACCCAGTGGCCTAAAAATGCAGGACATTGAGCACCTTTTCCAAGGGGCTCAGTGCTTGGGAGCACAAGGTGAGTGATGTGAGGTCATCCTCCCACTCAGTGACCAGGTCTAGGATAATATGAGGTGGAAACCTATATCTGCCATAGACCTGGTCATCAGGCATCCCAAAAAGGCTGGTCCTGCGGGGACTGGCTATTCCCCTCCTCCTGCTGTGTCCCACGATCACTGCTGCGAGAAATGGGACATTCATTGTAGCTGTATATGCTTGTTTGTTGTTTTTGCGCAATTTTATACTGGGCGGGGCCGCTTCTGCCTGCTTTAGTGTGGCAGACTTATTTACACGTGTGTGTGTCTTTTTTTTGCGTGCGTGGGTTTTCCCTATTCGATTCCATGAATAAGTGTTGTTCGCGAGCGTGTGGGCGTTGCGTGTATTTCCCAGCTGTACTTCCCCTGTTATGCGCACACTTTCACACGTTGTTCCCCATTCCGCGTGTTCCGCCCCCTTTTTAGGTGTGTGTGCTAGAAGTTGTGCGCTTTCGCTGTGCGTGTCGCGCACAGCATTTGGAAAGTCGCAGTGACGTGTAAGGTAAGAGTGGATTTGGCGCAGCTCCCGGGAAAGCCACGCGCAGAGCCTTCCATGAATCGCTTGAGTGCGAATCGCACGTGTCTACTGGCTTTTTGACGCTTGCGCCACACATTTCGCCGCACAATCATTCCATGAATTACCCCGTGTTTGTTACATTCTGTTCAGTAGGGATCATTTTGCTGTTGCTCTTTTTTCTAAACCCCATATTGCTTTATGAACCTTGCCTTCTCTTGTGTCACAAGTACCAATATTTTGTTGTTCTCTCTGCTAATTTGGGTGTTGTCCAAGGGTGAAGCAAAGCTGTCCTTGCACAGTTTTACTTGCAAAGTCTTTCCTGTTCTTGTAAAACGTTGGGAAAAAGTGTCTTGGATAGCTTTGTATGCAGGACAGTGCAGGAGAAATGTCTCTTATTTATACTTCTCCTATTTCACATTGATGATAGATTCCGTGCTCCCTGAACTTCTTGTTTGAGCTGTGTCGGACGATCTCTATTTCCATACTGTCGTCACTCTGTATATAGTGAGTGTTTGCCTGTGCTTTTGGTTTCTTGCAAAAATTAGGTAATCTGCAAATGCGTAGTTTTGCCCCAATGACCTGTAGCATTCTAGCTTGTTGTGATATCCTAGTTCTGTTCTCCAATACATTATGTATTGCTTCTAAGTCCTTGGCTTAGCAAGTTTCTCCTCTTGTCTTTGGTTTGCAATGCTGCCAAACTTTGGTGCACAGTTGCTGAACGACCACTATTCTGTAATATGTTGATCAACGGTTTTTCTGATTGGCCTGGTGTTGTAGAGCGTTTATTACTGCTCTTGAAATGGCACCAGAGTTTAAAAATGTGCTTTTTGATTCCTGTAATCATGCCCCCTCTCCCGGGCCACCATGAAAGAGCTTGTCTTTATACTTTGGCGCTTCATTAGCTTGAATACAGGAGAATGGAATATTGCCATGTCAGAGGGAGGGCTGGCCTTCTCCAGTTAGCCCAATACCTCGCTCTGTGACGCCAGGCTGTCCCAAACACTTCAATGTCAGAAGCCTAGTATATGCGAGGCAATCACACAGCTGCAAGCAACGAATACAATTGATCGAATAAAACCTCTTTAGCAGTGGTAGCATGAATGCTGAGTCTACACTTTGGCAGTGAAAGACTTCCCGCTAAATAATTTTGCTGGCACCGCAAATGTAAACATGTTCGCAAATGCATCGTTATTTGCAGAGCTTTTTGTTTCCGTTATGCTTGAATGCACATTATCCAAGATGGCTTCCATTTCCTGACTGATTCAAGGTCTCGTGTTTTCAAATGAACAACAAATGCCGTAATCACACTGTCTTGATTTAACAATTACATTCCCATCTACATTCTATTTGCATTTTTCCTTGACAGAGGTATTCCACTGGTGCTGCTAAACCAATAAAAAAGCAAAAATATATTTTTCAAGCAAATACTAAAAAAAGTACAATAAAACATTTGCAGAACTTTGAATGTAAAATTAGTTGTTTTGACCTCTTCATATTTAATGCTTCATTTTCAGTCTGTGTTATTATTCCTGGGTTGTTTTTTGTTGAGGATCTGCTTATCCAAGTGCAATAAAAGGGAATCGTACAAAAATGTCGCCCTTGTGAGCTCACTAAGAGGGTATCCATGAATGCAGGTCTCCGGCTGATCCAATTTAAAGTATTGAATAAGCTACATTACACACCTCAGAAAATTGCAAAATTCACACGAAACGACCCTGGCAGATGTCAGAAATGCGGGGCCGACCAGGCTGACTCATTCCACATGTTTTGGAGCTGCCCACACATAAAGGTATTCTGGGGGGAAGTGGCGACAATTCTAGAAGAGGTAACGCAGATACCGGCAAATCTCACACCATTAAAATACCTATTTGGGGATATAGGAAAGAGATCTGAGGTGACCAAAAGGCTCTTTAACATCGCGTGTGCGATAGCCAAAAAGTGTATCCTGCAAAAATGGAAAAGTGCACAGGCACCACAGGTGAATCACTTTCTCAAGGAACTTATGTACGTAAATGAATGTGAGGAGTATTATGTGATGACGCTACCAAGCCCATGTAAACCAAAAGACATCTGGGCCCCGTTCAGGGTATACCTAAGTGAAATGGACTCAGCTAACAGTATCCCGGCAAGGCCTAATAATATTTCCGTTCTGTAAATACCACATGTTGTGTTGAAAAGCTGTATCGACTATACATGATTTACGCAAGTTTGAATTGTCGTGTTGCTGCACTGTTATGTAACACAACTGTTAAAGTTTTTTAAAAAAAATGTCGCCCTCATTTGTGCGCCCCCACAGTTACTGCGACTTTGGGGCGCACAAAATGAGAGTGATATTTACTGCGCCCAAGCACAGCGAGGGTTGCGGGGGTGTCCCCCGCTCTGCTTGGGCGCCGTAACAGGAGTCGGGGCTTGCAGGGGTGTCCCCCGCTTACCATATTTGGTTAGCGGGGGACACGAAAGAAAAAAAAATAAAAGCACCCTGCAGCATCAGCTCTAACCCACGTTAGTGGGAGGAGCGGACGCCGCAGGGATAGCAGGGTGCAGGCGGCACACACAGAAGTGTGCCGCTGTAAAAGGTAAGTGGGCTGTGGGGGGTGGGACGGGAAAAGCAGGCCGGGGAAGCGGGCACAGTGATGTATACGATCACTGCACTGTGCCGTAACTGGCGTCAGCATTTCGGCCGTCGCAGTTATGTGCGGCGCAGTGATCACATAGATCCCAATAAAAGCAAACCATAATTTCACCCTAGGGTTATCGATTTATAGGTTTTGCAGCAAGCCTGGAGTGCTAAATTGCCATCCGGAGATGCTTTCAGTTTTGCCACAAAACTATAATCCCTCAGAAATAAATGACAGCTGCAATGTGTTCAGCACCATGGGATTAGTGAGCTCTACGTGTAATCGGCTGTACACACCACCGACAGTCACTATATCGCTCCAAAGGTTTCCCTAGTGCCGGCTATATATATCATATCACCAGGAAACATGCATTCTCCATTGCCTTCAATGCGGGAACATGAATGACCTTGAACATTGAGCAAATACAGTGTGCAGCCTCCAAACCCCCCATGTCCTCTCCACCAGGCTTCAGTCTGTTGAGTGAGTGCAAGGGCAGGTCAGGGCAACCATTAAAACCACCATAAAAACAGGGGGATGGATGCTCATGACCTCTCCAAAGCAAAGGTCATCGTCAATCACATGAAAACTGCAAGCTAAGGAAATTGACATTGCAGGCCCAAACACAAAAGAAAAACCACAAAGAAACATTTTGCAGCTCAGGGAACACGGAAGTCTTCTGAGAACATTCAGAATGGGCAAGCCTTCGCATTTGCGTACTGCAAATATTTGTACTTATGAATCAAATTGGCTCGACATATGTAATGTTAGCAATGATAAAGAGACACATTTGTATTTTTGAGCTATATAAATGTATTGGCTTTCTGGGTTCCCATGTAGGGGTAGGCAAATTTCCAAGTTGAAAGTTGAATATACAGATTTTGCCTATCTTAATTGTGACCCCGTCCCTGTATACATATTTCCCAGCTGTGGAGAAAGTCTGCCTTGATTATTGGCCAAAAATACAATTTGCCTACAGCACAAAAGCTCTGTGGTCTGCGTGTGGAATTTCGGCCCTCCATACAGTGGTCAACTACATTTCAGCCAATAAGAGCCCAGGAAATTTACCAACCCCCCCAATTGGTGGAAATCTTCACATGTGCCGGCTGGAATTTTTGCATGGTGGAAAGCATTGAAATGGATGGTGAGCTTCCCGCAGATTCCCCCATCTGCGTCTGCCTTAAAATCACTGTCCCTTTGGCAAATACCGATTGCCACCATTCATTTAGCTCAATGCTGAATCGTGAGTGTCAATTTAAATTTGGCATCTCCTGAAATTGGACAAAGATCTGACACAGTACTTACCAGCCAAACCAGATATTGTGTATACAAAAGCCCCTACACTACATTCTAAACTGAGCCCAAGCTACATGAGAGGAGCTAAACGGAAATTTCAGACCAACATATCAAGGTCTTATAAAGTTACAACCGAAATGAATGCTTTCTCCCATTGCGACTTATTAACGCACAAGCAAGATTAACACCCTACCCCGATCCACTAATTTGATTTGAAAGATTGGACATTCCCAACCTTATAATTTCATTTAACCTAGCAATTAGGTTCATCCCAACCATTGGCGAGTTAAGACTGTTTCACAGAACCACCCGCAGTCCAAAATCACTTACTCTCATCAGAACTCAATGGTTCTCAAATTAAATTTTAAAATACAGACGTTCCTTTTAAACCGAAAGTATCGGGGCCCTACGAAACATTCTATCTCTAGTCTCAATGTATATAACTCCTTTCACATGTAAAAACAGCCCCTAGCAGATCCACAGAACAGATTACTGTCCATGACTGAGCAAATAGGACTCTAAACCTGAGCCCATACACGTGACCAAGCAGAGAGGTCACATGACTTAGTTACAAGGCCATGGCAAGCGACTAATAATAGATTACCAGGCAGCACACAATCAGAAGTAAACGAATGCAGTGTCCCTGACGATTCCCACAAGGTAATACAGCACAGCACGAGACGAGGTCTCAAATTAATGCCCTAGACTAAATAAACAACTAGTAATGCAGTTTGCATTGATATATTGATGGAATACTGTTGAATCTTGGTACAGAACAATGTCAATATGTAATTGCAGTAACGTCCTGCATGACCAATCTGAAAAAAAAACCTACCAAAAATCTAAAAAATACAAATAAATGTCAATGGTCAGCGGTCGCCATCCATTCCGATCGAAAGAGGGACTAGACCAGGCTGCCCGCTCTCTCCTTAAATATTAGCCCTGGCGATGGAACCTCTGGCCCAATGGATCCGCCATAACCCACTGGTCCGCGGAGTAACATGCAAAGGCGCAATGTATAAAGTTGCACTTTGCGCGGACGACGTACTCTGATTCCGTGCGGAGGTCGACAACCCACTGCTAGAGTTGACTAATATGCAGGGCAGTTTTGGGGATATCTCAGGTTTCCATTTAAAGATAAATCAGTCGGCCTGAACATCACTGAAACCCAGGCAAATCTGCTGCCCCTACAAGAAAACTCTCCCTTTACATGGGCAGACACAGAAATAATGTACATGGGCATAAAACGAGTCCTTAGCGGGAGCAGATAGCCTTGATCTCTGGAGAGAACCCAAGGAACAGCTGTCCTGATGGGACCATAACGAGATGTGCTGGCTGAAAAGAATTCAGGCCGTGAAAATAACCCTCCTTCAAAGGCTCTTGTGCATTTTTCAAGCTCTGCCCATATAAATACAGAGAAAGCAGTTGTAGGGCTTCTAGAGGGCGGTGACTACATTTATTTGGTCTAGAGTACTGAGAAACTTCATAATGAGAACCCCGGGGGTGTGGGGTTTGGGAGTCCCTTCCATATAGAACTACTTTCTAGCCACACAACTGCCCCCCTTGCTCAAGTTGCTTGTAGATAAGATGACCCTGAAGTGGAAGGAGAGCGAGGTGGCAGCTCTAGACTGCCCTTTCCATTCTCTCCCTATCATAATTAAACAAGACTACTGCTGAGGACGGTGTGTACACTAAGACTTTGGGACAGGGTGGGCCAACTTCTCAGGATTCACATGGGCCTGGGCCTACTAACCCCACTTCCTGAGTTCTCTCAGATAATGAACACATTTGCTTTTGAGAAATGGGAAACAGACTCACTATTAAAATGAAGTGACCTATATGATGAAGGGAAGCCACTAACCTTTGCAGAGTGTAAGACGAAGGCTACGCTCCCGAAACAGAAAGATTCAGATATACACAGATTCAACACTGAATCACGAACATCTCAGTTGAAAGGGTGGCTACCAGAAACCCAACCGGTCTAGAACTCGCAGTACAAGAAGGTAGGAGATCTAAGAAGATTTCTCAAACCTATAAAATGCTGGAGAAGTTGTCGGGGGAGGGGGGGAAACTGCCCTACATGATCAAGTGGGAACAAGAATTAGAACAGAAAATCTCAGAAGACTCATGGCGGAAAATCTGGCAGCAAGCCTTTAGGAGCGCCAAGTGTATGCAGATTAATGAGGGTGCTATTAAATTATGCGTGCGGTCGTACTTCCCCCCAGTGAGACTCCATAAAATCTACCTGACAAGCTTGGTTCGCTGCTGGCATGAATTTGGAGAAAGAGGGGACAGGATACACATGTGGTGGAACTGCCCCATAATACAGATCTTCTGAAAAGATGTACTGGCGAAGATAAAAGATATTATGGGTCACCAGCTCCCCCACATCCCTCAAGTGATGATTGTGGGGCCATCCCAGATGATGATTCATTCCCACTCTCAGGTCTGCGAGCGACATTGACCACCCAGTTATTGCTTGTGGCGAAAAATAACTCAAGCGCTATTTTGTAAGTCGTAGGGGGGGCCACCGATAGTATATTGTTGGGTTAAAATATGGAAGCTCCTGGCCATGAAGAGAATCACTGCGTTAGTGTCCAACTCCATTCCCAAATATTCTCGAGTATGGGCTCCCTTTCTAGATTTCGTTAGGTTCAGAGAAACAGCCCTATTTAGACCACAAATAATGAAGCACTTCACCTTGGGTTAGCAGGAAACCGTTGGCAATGTATTGGGAGGCATGCCAGAGGTGACCCACAGGCATGAAATGGGATAGTCGGCTAGATAGCTATTGTCCAGTTGTAGAGTAATGGACTTCCAGGAGGTCCTGCGAGATTACGAGCGGGGCTTCCCACAAATTACATTATGAGCGCGGCAAGCCAGGGGAAGGAAGGGTGCCTAACGCTCTCCCCTGCAACCTCCATACCAGAGGCCCACTCCCTCAGCTTAAATGCAGGAGAAGCCAGCAGGACATTTATCATTGTAAATAGTTACTGCACTGTACTATGAGAGTGCACTTTAGAGGAGAAGTCAGAGTTGCATGTGCTGCATAAATAAAAGAGCACTACTTCAACCTCCTGCCTGTGTGTAGTCTTTGACCAGACCACAACATAATTGGCGACGAGGATCTAAGCGACCCAACTCCCCCACAATGCAAGGAGCAATGACACTGCCACCGTTTCTGCAAATCCCAGGCAAGCCAGCCATTCCATGGCTCTAATGGGAGCCTTTGTTTCAAACTTACCTAGAAGCTATGGGGGGAACAGGCTATCCGGAGGCACGCAAAAAGGCCATGTTACTGAATGCGCTGGATGTGGAAGGACAAATAACTTTTGCAGGTCTGAACCCAGAAGCCCCGACAGGAGAAGGCAATGATGCTTACCAAGAAGAAAAAAGGAAAATAGTCAAGAGATTCTCTTGTAAAGAAAACGTCGTACTACACAGAATCATATTCTATGGCAGAAAGAAAGAACCTTTGGAACCTGTGCACGATTATGTGGTCAAGCTGAGAGAATTGGCCTCATTGTGCGCTTTTGAAGCAACATCAGAGGAAAAGATCTGCGACATGCTCATAGTGCACATGAACAACAGAAAGGTACAAGATACATTTATTCTTGAGAAGGAAATATTGTTAGACAAAGCAATTCAAATTGCGAGGGCGGTGGAGGTGACGTCCTGTAGGCGCAAGGGGTGGGGAATCACTGCGCAATCAGCAGAAGTACAGTGGGTACAATCCAGAGGCAGAAGAGACAGAGGGCAACACAAGGCCAGAGATGACGCAGCAGGAAAATGTGAACCGTTACAGTGCCACAGATGCGCCAGTACCAGCCACCTAGCCAACAGCAGAAAATACCCGGCAAGGAATAAAGAATGTTCAAAATGCAGAAGGTATGGACATTTTGCGTCGGTGTGCACGTGGAAAGGGAGGAAGACTGTGGCGCCAATCCAGAGTGAAGAGGGCAGAGATGAGGCCTACTCAGATGAAGAAGCATGCATCACAGTTCTCATGGTGAACAGCAGCACGATTCAGAGAGAAAAGCCCCATTTTATCATTAAAGTCGATAGTCATGAAACAAGAGTAATGGCGGACTCGGGCTGAGACCTCACCATACTACCATTGAACTTGTACAAAAGCATGGTGGGAAAAGAAAGAGCAGAAGCATACAAAATGAACATTAGTCCCACGGTTTATGGAGGTGCCAGTGTGAAGCTCCTAGGATACATCAGGGCGACAGTGGAATTCAAAGAAAAAGTCAACAAAACCAAAGTGCATTTTGCAGGAAACAGACCACCAGTAATAGGTTGGGATGACCAGGCCAAATTGCAAATTAGGCTCGACCCCAGTGTGGAAGGACAAGTGCTGTCCATAAACAAAAATGGTGCGTCAATCACTGAAGAAGAATTCCTGGAATTATTTTCAGACACGCCTTGCCTCATCAAGAACTATGTGCACAAGATAATTAAAATATGGAGCAGTACAAGTCAAGCACAGGGTGAGACTGGTTCCAGCGACGGCGATAGTCGCACTACAAGAAAAGCTCAACAAGATGCTATCAGAAGGAACCATAGAGACGGTGGAGTCATCAGAATGGCTCAGCCCTGTGGTTCTCAAAAAAAAACAGAACACCGGCGACTTGCACATCTGCATTGACGTACTCCTAAATTTGGAAGAAGTGGCGGACAATTACCCCTTACTGAGCATAAATGAACTGATTTTGCTGATGAAGGAGGCAAAAGTATTTTCGAAACTAGACATGAGAGACGCCTAGCACCAGATCACCTTGCATCGGGAGCCCAGACCCCTCACTGCGTTCATAACCCCATTTGGGATGTATCAATTGACCAGAATGCCTTCTGGGTTGTCTTCGGTGGCCTCTGCGTTCCAGCGCATGATGGACTCCCTTTTTGAACAACATTGGCAATGTCTCATACTTTCAAGATAACATATTAATCTGCGTGGAGTATAAGGAGACACATGATACAGCTCTTCGCAAAGAGTTAGCAAAACTACAAGAAGCAGGAGTGCGGCTACGCTATAACAAATATGAACTGCAGGCGGACGAAATAGAATATCTGAGATACACCATATCCAAGGCAGGCATTAGCCCCAAGAAGGATTTACTGCAAGCGATTGTGAAAGCACTTCCCCCAACCAGCAAAGAAGAGCTGAGATCATTTTTGGGACTATCCGAATACTACACAAAGTTTGTGCCAAATTTTTCGGAGACTACCGCTCCAATGAGAAAATTAATCAAGAAAGGTGCTGAGTACCAGTGGAAGGCAGAGCAAGCAAAGTCATTTGAAGAAGTCAATGCTCCGTGTCTACAGCCCTTCAATCCTCAATGGAAAACCATGATCACCATGGATGCCAGCGCGTATGATATAGGGGCAACCCTCACCCAAAAGAAAGGTGAAGATGAACATATTGTTGCTTTCGCGTCCAAGGCGCAGTCACAAGCTGGAAGAAATTACTCCACCATAGAAAAGGAGATGTTAGCATGTGCGTGGGCTGTGGATTACTTTCGCACATACATCTAGGGTACACCATTTTTGCTGGTTACCGACCACAAACCCCTAGTGCACCTACTGAGCCCGGGAGGGACTCGCACCGTGTCACCTCGCCTTGCTCCCATCGCAGCTAAGCTGCAATAATATACGTATGAAATACAGCACATTGTGGGGTGGAAAAATGCCCAGGCAGACTGTATGTCCAGACTCCCACTGCGCAAAGACACAGAAAACAGTTTTCTAGAAGACAAATGTGTTGTTGCATCACTCACTGACTTGAGGAGTCAAGAATTCCTCAAAATGAGCGAAGGGCATTGGAAAGAAGAAGCAGACAAGGATGCCATAACAACACAAATCACAGAATGGGTCAGGAAAGGGTGGCCCGAAGAGAGATGCCTTCAACTCTCTCTTCCCAAATACCTTCCGTCTCTGGCTCGTTGCACATCTGCCTCCAACTCCCTCAGGGTCAGTTGCTTCTCCAAGCAACGAGTGGGTGGTCGAGCTCCCTCTTCAGCAGGGGATTCCCTCTGGAACAGCCTTCCTGCCTCCCTGAAACTTGAGGATAACCATCTCCGGTTCTGGAAACACCTCAAAACCTTCCTCTTTGCTTCTGCTTTCTCTGCCTCTCTCCCCTGCTGAAATTCCTGGCTGAAACTGCACTGGTTACCTGGCCACCTTTTCTGAACTTGGGTCCAGGCAGGCCCTGCTTTTTGCACACCTGCCCTGCCCCCCTGGCAACTCATCGCACCTGGGGACTGTTTTCTGTATCCCTACAATCCCCTACCAGCACTTATTCTGCTCTTACCCTGCACTTGCCACCATCTGGCCGCTTTTATTTATCTTATTTATTCTTCTAGCCCTTGCATTGCACTTTTCCCCTCTCCCTTACCCCAGGCACTTGCCCTTTCTCCCTACCCATGCACTCGCGCGATCTGAATGACACCTGGCCTAGTAGGATCGCTGTCTGTTTCCCACTGTTTCCCCTCCCTTGCCTCGTCGTGCCCTGAAACACTTGTGTATGGGCGCGTTATGAATGCCATATCATATCATATCAAATCAAAGGGGTTGCGTCCGTTTTGGAAAGTGGCAGATGATATCTCTGAAAGTGAGGGGGTGCTCAAGAGAGGCGACAGAGTAATCCCGCCCATAGCAATGAGAAGAACCATTATATGCAGGGCTCACGCCGGTCATCTTGGAAACAACATGACAAAAAGCAGAGTGAGGGAAGCATATTGGTGGCCAGGAATGGACTTAGAAATAAGGACCATGACAGAGAGGTGTCATGAGTGCTTAAATAGCGACAAGCGACTTAAAGTAAGACATGTGCCACTACACTGCACAGAAGTGCCAGAAAGAGTGTGCCAAAAATTGGGCATGGACTTCATAGGCCTGTTAGAACTTATGGAATATGAACACAAGTATGGCATAGTGTTCGTGGACTATTTATCCAAATGGGTAGAAGTAGACTAACATAACCACAGCCACAGTGATTCAGTTCCCTAAGAACATTTTTCAGAGAGAAGGGTTGCCCAGAGAGCTGGTCACCGACAACGGAATTCAACTCGTATCTAGAGAAATGGAAAAATTCATGAAGGAGAACAATATCAAGCAAATCAAGGCAGCCTTATATCACCCACAAGCAAATGGGTTGGTGGAACGCACCAACAGGTGCATTAAGGGTGCCTTGCATTTCGCCACAGCAGCAAGACTTGACCCGCTTATCTCAGTCAAGGAAGCAATAGCTGCTCATCGCCTTACCCCCAGTGGGATCACAAACATATCGCCGTTCCATCTTCACAGAGAACGCAGGGCAGCCTCCACCCTGGTCCCACCATGGTTGGCAAGTGTGAGAGGGGATGAGGTGGTGGACATGGAAGAATTGGTGTGGCGAGTTAAGAAGAGCAAAGAAAACATGAGGAGATATAGTGTTGAAAGGAGAAAGCCACAACAAAGCACAGTCTGAGAAGTAGATTTGATCAAGATTAAAATGTTACATAGAGATCCTGTGACTGGGTCCAAGTTCAGCAGACCATTGAGAGTGGTGAGAGAGGGACAAACCATGTACGCACCCAAGCGATGGAACTTGGAGAGTGTGGCACTATACGAAAAGAGGACAGAAGAAACATTCAGCCCTGCAACACAAGAGCAGAGAAGTCAAGAGGAGAGCTTGACCAAAGAGAACCCAATCATGAGAATCTGGACATGAATAGGAGGAAGACATAGGGACACCATCCCAGGTGGGAGCCAGTCCCAAGAGGAGTGCAGTGAGACAAGAGAGAACCAGTGAAAGGGGTGCAACACCGCAAGAAGAGAATGCAGAGAACAGTCGACCACAGAGAGAAAGAAGAAGACCAGGAAGGTACACCAACTACGTGATGGAGTAAGACAAACTTTGTCCAACAAAAGGAGGGATGTATAGTAAAGGACTTCCAGGAAGTCCCGTGGCAAGTCTCGCGGGAGTTCCCGCGAGATTACACGCAGGGCTTCCGGCAAATCACATTACGGGCGCGGCAAGCCAGGGGAAGGAAGGCTGCCCAATGCTCTCCCTGCAACCTCCATACCAGAGGCCCACTCCTTCACCTTAAATGCAGGAGAAGCCAGTAGGACATTTATCATTGTAAATAGTTACTGCACTGTACTATGAGAGTGCACTTTAGAGGAGAAGTCAGAGTTGCATGTGCTGCATAAATAAAAGAGCACTACTTCAACCTCCTGCCTGTGTGTAGTCATTGACCAGACCACAACACCAGTTGCAAAGGGTATCTAAATCAAGGCCTACTAAGGGCAATTGTATGCTGAAGAGGGATTTTGGTGCTGTATTTTCTGTGTTTTTTCTTCTTTTTTGGGCAGGGAGAGGGGGTCGTGGCAGGGGGTAAGAAAACCTGTTCTTCACCCATGATATAATAATATCTTCTATGTTGAAAGCTGATATGTCCTTTGAAGACGAAAATGAAATAAAGCTTACACTTTTTTTTTTTTAAATCATGCAACCAAAAAACACCTGACTGAGTGGCAGTGACCTGAACAATAAACAAAGTTCCACTTCCAGTTTAAGTGACCTAGCAGCTGTGATGCACTGCAAAGCAATGAAATAAGGTCAGGCATCTTGGCACTTTGGTAGTGGGCCTCAGACTAAAGCTTGCATAAAAAACTGCCCACATTGCCAACCTAATGGGACATGACCACTGAGACCCCATGGGCACCTTAAAGGGCAAACTCATTAGTCCTGTCAACCGGAATAAATCATGCATACTTCTCCAGAAAAAAAGAAATTTCTAAACAAAAAATGAGTGACGGATGTTGAAGACATAAAATGTTCATTCTTCTTTTCAAAGGTAAATCAGATATGTCACAGACTGCGCATGTCCGTTCTTTTACGATTGGCAGTCTGTCCCTTCCCTTACACAAATGACTGCTAGATGTGCCGATTCTCAAGTCACGACCTCCATTTTGGAATTCATTTGAAAAGCGAAGCTTGAAGGTCCTGAGACAGGTCCCCTTTTTCATATCCAAAGATTTCCTGAAACATCCTTCGATCGAAATATTTTCATTGGAGGTGTCAACTGCTTCTGGCAGCATGAAATGAAATGCATGATGTAACACATGCTTAATGCCTCCTACTCCTATGTACGGTAATGGCAGGTATAACAATTACCAACCAGTGGCAGAGGCAGCTTTTGCTGCTGGGGTTTATGGGGGGGAGGGAGGAGGGGAGCGGATAGTTCTTGAAGGAGCACCAAGATTTGTGAACGATTCGTGGGTAAGCAAGCCCTTACGGGTGATGAATGTTTTCAGTGTGGGGTTCTAAATTGTTTGTCAAATGAGTGCAAGCGACCGAGCGAAGCGATGGAGCCCCCAAAAACTAATGGGGATTTGTGGGTGGAGGGTGGGTCCTGCTAGAAATTTCTTAAATAATGTGTGAAATGATGCATTTTGCAGCACAATTTTGGGAACAAATTGATGTGAAAAGCGATACAATTTACAGTTGGTTCCCTAGGGTAACACATGAAAAAAAATCAAGTAAATGCAATGCCAACAAAAGCACAATAGACAGGAGCACTGTATACCATTTTCCTAAGCCATAACCTCTCCATGCCAGCAATGGTCAGTGTAAATCATAGGCATGAGGCGGCTGCCACCATCTATCTATGCCAGCAATGGTCGGTGTAAATCATAGGCATGAGGCTGCTGCCACCATCTATCTATGCCTTCAATGGTCAGTGTAAATCATAGGCATGAGGCGGCTGCCACCATCTATCTATGCCAGCATTGGTCGGTGTAAATCATAGGCATGAGGCTGCTGCCACCATCTATCTATGCCAGCAATGGTCGGTGTAAATCATAGGCATGAGGCTGCTGCCACTGTCTATCTATGCCTTCAATGGTCAGTGTAAATCATAGGCATGACGCCAGTGGCGGCTGCTATGATAGGGCGGCCGGGCGCCGCCCCCCCCAGAAAAAAGAGAAAGCTAAAAGAGATTCAATCAGAGAGAACTTCTCTGATTGAATCTCTTTTAGCTTAGATGCTGCATTTCCTTTGCCAACAGCGTGGGGGCGCTGTGGCAAGGAAACAATAGTGTATAGGCCTGCCCGGCAGCGGGGCGCGTCCCAATTTAGTATTTATTTTTGTATAGTAGAGTGCGTGGAGCTCGTAGCCCCTTAAATTAGAAGCCTGGCGGGGCGCTTTAGGGGTGGCCCCGCCAGTGTAAAATGTGCGCAAACAGCGCACTTATTCCCACCCCTGCCATGGATACAGTAATGTCATTGGCTGGCAAACAGCCAATGACATTACTGTATCTATGACTGGCGGCGCAGGGTGTGTGCGTGCGCCTGCGCCGCCTTCACACGTCTGTTTCTTTCACCCCGACGAGTCGACCAGTCAACAACAACACAGTGCTGCTGCTGCACCAGCGCGGTAAGTAACCCCCCATTGTGCATTGTATTTGTTTAAAATCTGCATTGTTTGGGCCCGGGGACTCGGGAGTGTTACACTTGACTTACACCCCCCTCCCTGGGCCCAAACTATGAGGTCCACTACGCGGCCCAGGCCCAGTCAACACTGAACGATGTGTAGGCCAGGGCCTACACGTCGTTCAGTGTTGCTGGAGTGCAGTGCCGACTCGCTGACTGCCTCAACTTGGGGCGACTCGGCGAGCCTTGGTGGTAGCAGGACTGGGCCTACTATGTTTAACCCCGGTCCATGCCGTGGCCCAAGGACCTTGCCTTGGGCCACGCTGGACCGCTACGCAAGGCCCAGGGCAGGCAGGCGTGCTCTGCTCCTGCCCATACTGCAGCCGCGACCACTCCTGCATGCTAATTGTGCCGTTTTATATTTAAGGCATTTTTCGTCAAAAAATGCCGAAAATATAAAACGGCACAATTCACATGCGGGAGTGGTCGCGCGCCGCGGCTGCCCCTCTGCTCACATCCCCTTACCTCTTACCCATTGCCTTCTCTGCTTACACCCCCTTACCTCTTACCCATTGCCTTCTCTGCTCACACTGCCTTACCTGTTAGCCGCTCCCTCTCTGCTCACACCCCCTTACCTCTTACCCATTCCCCTCTGCCTCACACTGCTTTACCTCTTACCCGTTCCCCCTCTGCTCATGCCCTCTTACCTCTTACCCATTCACCCTCTACTCACACCCCCTTACCTCTCGCCCGTTCCCTCTCTACTCACACACCCTTACCACTTACCTATTCCTCCTCTGCCTCCCACCTCTTCCTTCCACACTGCTTTTTGCACCCACCTGTGGCATGGGCATGGCAGGTGAGAAGGGGTGAAGGTCCTGAGTGCTGTAGAAGGTGGTACCTCCGGGGTGAGCTGTTAGTGGTTTGCCAGTAGTATCTTCATACTCCTGTATCTTAATGGAAGAAAAATAGCATATTTTATTTCTAGAAGTGCCCCTGACTGCTTCATTACACATCCTCTGACCCTTTCAACCATCCTCCCAAGGAATGATGGGCAGAATTCCCTCAGGGATGAAGGGGGCCGAAGTGAGAAAGGAAGGGGGGCACTGTTGGGAGGGGATCTGAGGGGGATGGCCACACATATGATGGAGGGTTCTGTGACAATGGCTGCTTTGGCATGTGCTAATAGGCTCTCCGACCAGTCAATAACCCCAGTTAATGTCCCCTACCCTTCTGATGGGTCATCGCCTGTGACCCTACCCATGAGTGCCTAGAAGGCCAGCTGGCCCCACTATAACTCCAGGCCATTCAGCAGTGCAAGAGGCCCGCGGGGTAGTGCAGGAGTGACTGCTGAAGGTTGTAGTGGAGGCACTGAGCATTTGAGGGTTGAGCATCTGTTTGCATGACGTCATTGTCTCCAACCATGGAAAGCCTGCCAGGATGCCTTGGAAAGTATGGGTTAAATCGTCAGAAGTGCTGTTTTTATGAATAACGTATTGCATTAGAAACCCTGGGTGTCTGGCTTGCAATGTTAGGGCGGCTCTTATTCTTGTCCAAGTTAAGCTGGTGAGAAGCAGAAGCGGCTGTAAGGTCTTTCTGGGATTTCTAAGCAATCGCACACACTTTACTAAAGGCTGTTTTAAGATTTGCTGAGGCCGTCAATGCCTCAAACGTGGATATATCCGTTTAGAAATTGAGTTCATAAGACTCTCGACACTGAGGGTGATTGTGTTCATTAGAGGGGGGCCTTACTGGGAAGATTGGGGTACGCTGTGCCCTGTTGACCGCAGTTATTACCCTTGAGCGATCAATGCAACATTTACATTGGAACAGAGACTGGCCAGTGGGGAGGCACTCTGCACAGAACTGTAAACTGATATGAATACCCACAAAGGGAAATTGGGGGAAGGGGAGTTTTTTGGGGGGTGGGGGTTGTGTATGTGTAGTGTGTGTGTGAAGGGAGGGGAGGGGATGGGTTAAAGTGTGTTTGCTTCTCTGCCGGTGTGAATGAGGGGAATGCGTGGGGATGGGAAGGCGGGTCGGCAGAAAATGAAAGGGTGGGTTTAGGGAGCGTGGAGGCTGGGGGGGTTTCAACATTCTATATTGCGTCATTTTAAAAGCCAGACAAAGTCAGCTGAAATAAATCTGTATTTTTTGTGTTCAGCCTAAAAAAATGCAGTAACATCATCACATAGAACCAAAATTGTACTTTCATCTGCATTTTGTGTCATTTGATCAAATCAAAATTAAGCTACATCATTCTACTGTTATGAGCAATATGGATGGGGGAGGCTTGAGAGACAAAAACCTGTGTTAAACCGGTTCTATTAGAACACGTCATTTTGATACCTCTCACGTCTAAATACTGTAATAGGTGGTATCAAAATGAACAGTGCTCCATTTATTGATATTTGCTGGATTAGCAAATCTGCTCTGCCAGGATTGCAAACAGCAGGCCGGCACCATGTTTGAGGCAAGTACATGCAGCGAGTGCACCCTAAGTTTACATGAATGTTGGTATCACTCCAACATACTAACTGATGCGTTGGGGCACGTGCCACCCCCGCCATGGTGGCCCTCTGGCTCAGGTGCAGCATGCGAGCAAGAACCAGGAAGAACTTACTGGCTCTTCTGCATGCACAGAGGGCCACCATGTCGCAGCCTCAACACGTGTGGGAAGGCACAGGAGTGCCCTGTAGCACCCCAGCCTGCATCTCCAACGGGCCATGAAAGGCTGGCGAAGCAAAATGCCCTCAGCCTGGCATGGCACATTGGGCATGCATGCTAGGGTACTCGACTTTCAGAGGGGAACCACATTTCCATGTACAGATGAAGCCATCCCAGGAACACTGTCTCAGGTGCCTGCTGCAGTTTAGGGTGTGTTCATGGATTTATAACTGGGCTGGCTTGGCTGCTCCATAAGTGATGGTGGGTTAACGCCCTGTCGCTCATTAGGGGCGTCTGGTGGGCACAGCATATGGCGGAAAGTTGGCGGAAAGTTGGAGTGTTATGTCCAGTAAAGTGGGGTCCATGAGTGCAGAAAAGTGGGAACAGGATGTAGAGTAAACCGGGAGTGTATGTTAAGGACAGGGAAGGTTGAATCTGACAGAAACTCAAAGCCATGAAAAAAGGAAAATGAGGCACGTGGAGGCAAGTACAAACCTCTGGGTCAGCGGTGGCTCCTGAAATCTGTGTCTTCTTTCAAGGCCATTACCTCCCTTGCCCCATTTATGCACTGTCGCGCGCACCCACATGATGTCCCTTTGCCCTTTAGGGACTTCACATCTTCGTCACATTCTGCAGGTTCTTTAAATATTGCTATATGGATTTATATATTTGTGAGGTTACTGTGTTATGCATTTTTACCAATTAGACCGGGGCTGTGAAGATATAGGGCCAAGTGCCTGAATTGCAGACTAGGCTCAAATCTCAGCTGCGGCCCTGCGGGGCTTAACTAAAGTGTGTACCATTAGGCAAATCATGTTCTTGAAACCTCAATTCTGTAGAAGTGAGTGATCTACAGTGTATGCTTCTCGAAAAAGCCAGACTCACCGTATAACATATATGATAATAATGTCCACTCATTTGCATATAGCAAAGCTCCTTGTCCTTTGGCTTACTTATGGCTATTGCCTGTAATGCGACTATGATGCATGCACTAGACGAGTATCAACGGCTGACCTCACCCCCTGTGATGTCCTTTGCTGTATTTTCACTTTTGGGGATGTCGGTGACTCTGCACATCTTGTGTTGCCCAGGGCCTCACAAATCCCACACCTGGCCAGTGGCCCTGCTACACTGAATGATTCATGTGTCTAACAGATGTAAATGATATGATAGGTTATTTATAACGCGCTTAATACCAAGAGGTATTAAGCGCGGACCTGGGAATCGAACCGGTGGTGCTCTGTGTCATTCTGCTTCAATGGCGAGCACGTTGCTGCTGAGCTATTCCCCCTAAACAAATGTCAATGAATCAACGGGTACAAGGAGGTAGGAGACAATGACCTTCAAGGTTGTTTTGAGACTTCTGTACCCCAACATCGAGTCCCTTTGAATTAATCATGGTGTCGAGTCAAATACCAAAGCTCTCAGGAATTTTTTATGCATACACCATAGTACCAGCTATTCTCAATACAAGCTGCTGTAAAATACACCATCACACTTGCACACCTAAGAATAGTGTACCACCATTAAAATGTAAAACCGAATGTTTTTTTCATATTTCGGTAGGTTTTTTGGACAGTAAATTGCACATTTTGTAGGCCATTTTTCCAAAAATTTCGCAGGGGGAGAACCCCCCCGCACTCCAGCTACCAAATTTGCCCTGGGAAATTTACGCGCCACCACCTTTCAAACTCACCAGCCGCCACTGCACGAGGCTGCTGCCACATATCTATCTATGCCAGCAATGGTCAGTGTAAATCATAGGAATGAGGCTGATGCCACCATCTATTTATCCCAGTAACTGTAACTTTAAATTACATGCATGAAGCGCTTCAGCCTTCATGGATGTGATTTAAAGTTCCCATTACTGGCATGGATAGGTTTTGGCAGCAGCTTCATGCATGTAATTTAAAGTGACTCTTGCTGGCATAGCTAGGACAGCCTATCTATGCCAGCAATGATCCCTTTAAATCCAGTGGCAGCTGATGAATTTTTTAACTGGAGGAGCGTAAATATTTCACCCAAATATGCCAAAGAGAGCATGTGTAGAGAGAGAGCCCGGACCAACCTAGAGGTTGGGGGTGTTTCCCTAAACGTAGATTTCTTTTTAATATTGGGTTAAAATAGTCCATTATACAGCACACTTTTTGTGTAAAATTGGGTAGAAAGCCAGACAGTTTGCAAGTGACCAACAGTAGACACACTTTCATGATGCCTTCACCCCCACAAAATATGCCAGTATAAAACATTTTTCAACATTTCACACTGGATGTGCCCGTACAGTTCCATGCTGGCTGCACCAATATATGCCAGAATTTCTATATAAGAACATGCACCTGTTTGCTTTGCACATAATGCAAGTAATCATGCTATAAGAACGCATTTTCACACTGGCTGTGCCAATACATGGCAGTATCCCCACATAAGAACATACTCCCATTGGCTTTGCTTTCAAAAATGCCCTTCCACAAAAAGAAAACTTGCTCAGACTGCACAATGTTGTCCAGTCTAGACACGTAAAATCACTTATCATAGATTACCAGTAAAAAATGTCATGCCAAAGAAAGAAAGGGCCAGCCCACCTGCACCAAAATGCCAGCCTAGCCAAGTAATCACACATCATGCTTAGTTTATGATAGATGTCCAGTAAAAAAAAGTCACGCCACAGTAAAAAAGGGCTAGACTAGCTGCCAAGATGATGGTCTTCAGGAGCCTGATAGCAAGGAGTCTAGCTGCTTGAGCTACATCTCGTCATTATGGGATCCCAAGAAGATGGCCTTCAGGAGGCTGATAGCGAGGAGGCCAGCATCCTAAGCTACAGCTCATTATCGTGAGATTCCAAGAGAATGGCCTTCAGGAGCATGATAGCGAGGAGTCTAGCTGCTTGAGCTACATGTCGTCATTATGAGATCCCAAGAAGATGGCCTTCAGGAGGCTGATAGCGAGGAGGCCAGCATCCTAAGCTACAGCTCATTATCGTGAGATTCCAAGAGAATGGCCTTCAGTGGCCTGATAGCGAGGAGATTAGCTGCCTAAGCTACAGCTCATTATCGTGAGATTCCAAGAGAATGGCCTTCAGGGGCCTGATAGCGAGGACACTAGCTTCCTAAGCTACAGCTCATCATTATGAGATCTCGAGATGATGGACCTTCAGGAGGCTGATAGGAGGAGGCGAGCTGCCTGTGCTACAGCTCATCATTATGAGTTCCCAAGATTATTGCCTTCAGGAGGCTAATAGTGAATTAGCTAGCTTCCTATGCTACAGCTCATTATCATGGAAGATAATGGTCTTCAGGAGCCCGATAGTGAGGAGGCGAGCTGCCTAAGCTACAGCTCATCATCATGAGATCCCAAGATGATGGGCTTCAGGAGGCTAATAGTGAATTAGCTAGCTTCCTATGCTACAGCTCATCATTATGAGATCTCGAGATGATGGACCTTCAGGAGGCTGATAGGAGGAGGCGAGCTGCCTGTGCTACAGCTCATCATTATGAGATCCCAAGATTATTGCCTTCAGGAGGCTAATAGTGAATTAGCTAGCTTCCTATGCTACAGCTCATCATTATGAGATCTCGAGATGATGGCCCTTCAGGAGGCTGATAGGAGGAGGTGAGCTGCCTGTGCTACAGCTCATCATTATGAGATCCCAAGATTATTCCTTCAGGAGGCTAATAGTGAATTAGCTAGCTTCCTATGCTACAGCTCATCATTATGAGATCTCGAGATGATGGACCTTCAGGAGGCTGATAGGAGGAGGCGAGCTGCCTGTGCTACAGCTCATCATTATGAGTTCCCAAGATTATTGCCTTCAGGAGGCTAATAGTGAATTAGCTAGCTTCCTATGCTACAGCTCATTATCATGGAAGATAATGGTCTTCAGGAGCCTGATAGTGAGGAGGCGAGCTGCCTAAGCTACAGCTCATCATCATGAGATCCCAAGATGATGGGCTTCAGGAGGCTTAAAGCAAGGAAGCTGGTTGCCTACGCTACCTGTTGATGGTGGAACCCGGAGAATTGCGCTGGACACACTGTGCTGTTTTCCTTCCTGCCTCCCACTGTCTTCTATATTAGGCCACGCTGCTTTATCTAAGTGCTCTTTCCCCTGACATTTACTCCAGTCAATCTTCAAACTGCAATACTAGTCAACAAGAATCCTAAGGAGGCTGGTCAAATTGTTGAGTTGGCGTAGGAAAGCGATGGCCATCGCAGCTTCATAAGAAAGTGCCGTTTTATTCTTCGTAATTAAAAGACACCTGCCATTTCGCCATGGACTGCAGCTTACTCAAGGGCAGAGAAAAGAAACGACCATCAACGTCCATTACAATGAAAACAGGAGCCATCCAATGTCCTGAAAAACTCCCAGCATACAAGAATAAGCGACTGCTACATCCTTGCAATCCAAACAGATAACTGACCAATAATGAACAATAAATAATCATTGAAAATAATGAACTATAACCTCATGCCAGTTATTCACAATCACCACTGGAGGTCACTGATACTTTCTCACTGATTAGGGCAATTACACAATAACAGAATGCATATGAATATAACCTTATGGAAGATATGCATAATACTTAGTACCGTGTACTGCAGTGTACATAACTGATAGTTAAAATCATCTAATACATAGGGGCTCACAGCTGTTTATAAACATTCACATTAAAACGATGTTACCAGTCAATTAGCACATTAGGGATGTGCTGACAAAAACCATGCAATCCACGCAGCGTCCCAAACTCGACGAAACAAGTTTCTGCATAGCCACTAATTAGGTTCTTTTTTCTCAACATACAGACTTTGCAGAGGAGACAATTCAGGAGAGAGGGAACCTGAAAACCAAAAGGGGGTAGTTCAAATTAAATGATATATAGTGGAAAGGTAGATAAGACTAAAAGGAGCATTACTCTAAGTGTAGGTAGACCGACACAATGTCGCCATACGTTTCATAACATGCAGTGGAAGACATTTTGTCCTTTTGTGATATTTAATCCCCTACGAGGCCTGTGCTGGGAACGCATTATTAAGCAGGAGGCCATCATTTGATGGCCAGAACATTGTTTAGTCCATTACTATTGAGAACTTCAAGATTGCTATTTTGATGTGTCTGGAACAGGATGCCGAGTGACTAGCTGGTAAGGGCATGCTCCCCAAACCAAATATAACCTCTCCCGACGGTACCGCTGTTGCAAGGTAATGTAAACATATGTCCTGTGTTAATCTGTGTTTTATGTGTTCCATCTGTGGCCAGGTGCAGTTTTTGCTGCATGGTGCACTAGTTATGCTCTATGCAAATGAGTCTGTAAACTCCTTTTTCTGAGTTCTAGTCAATGACATTCCAAAAACAAGTCATCAAATTGATATCAGAAAAAGAAACCCTCTTTTTTCCTGTCTAGTTCAGAAATCATTAGCTCCATGCCAAAGCTCTTTCTGTGGTGTGCATAAAGGCCCTGGTGTCAATCAGCTTCTCAGTGATGCACAACGTGTGTTTTATAGTCAGAGCTCATAAATAGTGTTAGTCTTTTTATAGTAGCTAGTACACATGACGTCATGTCTTTCCATCAATGCTAAGACAACAATATGTCTTGTAAAGGCATTTATGCTGTAACCACCATTTTCATTTTTTTCAGAAAACAAAGAACAAAAATCTAAAAAAGGGAAAGCGGTATAGTACATAATAACATGGAGGGAGATATTGGGACATTCCTCCCATTTGTTCCTTGAATAAAAAAGTGATGGTCCAGCACGAATGCATTTGAACTGATGCTAAGAAGGCTGCTGATGGAAAGATCTTTCCCCAGTGTGACTGCATAGATTGGGAAGAGAGTCGTTGAATGCTGCCTTTAAGACATTTGTTTGGCTCCATGTTTTTTGACACATTGCTGTGTTTGCACTTTTGTGCTGGGGTACAACGTGATTAAAAATGTGATAACAAGGCTCCCAATTCATACTAAACAGATGCTCTGTGAAGCAGAAGGTGCCCTTCATTGGGCCATTGCACCCTAACTAAGCCAGTATTTTCCCACATGCTATCTTTGAATGGTAGCACCGGTATCCAGTGAACATCTCATCGAGAGAAAGGCCGCCAGGAGGCGACATTTCCCCAAATATGCACCATCAATAAAATCAAACACTTTCCCCAAATATTCTAGGATTGGGGTTTATAATCGTAAATGACACCCCGCCGAGAATATTTCGGGAAAGTATTTTAGGGGACAGGAAAAGAGATTCGCCTAACTGATGACATTTTTCAGGCGACATATTCACATGGATTTGTAGCACATGCCTGACAATGTTACTGGTAATTGTGTGCCCCTCTGTAATAATGTTTCTTATTCAGTGAGTGTTTTCCTTGTTTGTGACACCTTTTTGAGCTGCAGCATGCAGTATGTAACTTTACACTATAGTAAAAGAATCTCTGCATTATTCTATAGGAGACTGTTCTTGCTCACAGGTTAATGTTTTTGCAAGACCGCGTCTTTTAGTGGTGCATAATATATGCCCCATGGGCAAGACACAGCTCCTCTGGGCATGAGTTACTGCCAACCAAAACACACTGGTTTTACAATGAAGGGCGGCCTGTTTTCATTTGATCAGTAAACAAAAAAGAAAAGCAAGATTGGAATTAAAACAGAATGACGCATCTTTATTTTCTCATTGTCTTTTACTCCTTATGTGTTTATTTTCACACTAGGGAGAGAAAAAAAAGCAACAAACCAAAAAACAAAAACCATTTCCTTTTACATAGCCAGTTCCTCAATTGCACCATAAAAACAATGACAGTGCATGAAAGTAGCTTTATAAGACACCAAACACTTCCCCATAAAAATCATTCAATATATTTGAAATTATGTGTGTTGTTGTAGTTGTAGTAATAACAACATTCAAAAATATAAGCCATCAGTTAGTGATAATGGTTTTGGGGACGGTGGACAGGGTGGGTTTTTCATAACTATAGAAATGAGAGGCTTGTGATCTTGGGCACATAATATATTCAGAACTCTTGAATTTCAGGAGAGGAAAGGAAATCACTCAGAACACAGCGATGTATTGCAGTGCAGTCATGTGATCCTGGTCAAACACTTAGCCATAGTGTTCCAGGAGGAAAAGAAACAAACAAGTATTGTGCGAATCGAGACACTCGTCACAGCGTATCATTGCAATCTTTGGCAAGCAGCACATGCTGATCTGTTGTGTTCCAAGGTGAATTAATAAAAGCAGCCAGCACTGGAAGATGAAAGGATTAATTATGGTATAGCCCTATGATCATTGTCATGCAATATATTGTGATGTCCCGTTTTTAATAGGGAGGAATAAAAGCAATCATCACATGGAGATGAAGGGATTCAATGCAGTGCAGTTATGTGATCTTAGATGAACAATATATTCTCAGACCTTTTGTTCCATCTTTGGGGAACAAAACAGTCAGCAAACTGGTTGGTGCTGGGGTTGAAGGGATTAATTACAGCATAGCCTTGTGATCTTGTTTAAACAGTACATCCAGAACACTCATAATGCAAACAAGGGGAGGAATTTAAGTTATCAGCACTGGAAAGTAAATGTATCATTGCAGAGCAGCCTTGTGATTTTGTGCAAACAGTACATTCTTATGCTCGATTGTGAAACATGGCACACAACACTGCAGCGTAACATTTCTTCCTGTGGGAGAATTCCTCTCATCCTCACCCTCCATTCATAAATAACCCATGCAGCAAAGGTGGCCCAGCTTCACCGACCATTTCTGGGACCCAGAGAGAGTTATTGCCTTGGAGCATGCTTATATTAGTATGGATGTGTGTTAATCCCTTATATATGGACTATCTTCTGGAGAGAGGCATCACAGAAGAGTATGTGCCAAGCTAATCTACACACACTGTCATTCAAAGGCAGGTCTGGAGTACTACAAGATGGAGATTGATAAGTTACTGGTTTGCAGTTGGCTCAAGAGCATAATCGGGTGATCTTGGTGGATAGGTAGGCTTAAAATATCTGCTGTTGCTGTATAATAATACCTCGGCTGCTAAGCCAGCTAAGAAGGTGGCCTAAACCAAGAGTAGGACACGTGAGATGTGAATGTTGTTAGCAAAAAAGGCAAGGATGCGGGATGGACAGAATTAATACAGTAAATGTGTTATGTCTGACCCTAGATGGATGGAATCCATGTTGGTGTTCTGTACTGTACTTAATGCTACATTAAAGTCACCTCACAGCACTAAGGAGCGGTAAGGGCATACTCTCAGACTGTGAGCTTACAACGTGAGCATAACTGTGCCCATCAAGCAGCCCTGCAGAACCCCCTCAACCTTGGATGACCAAGAATGGCCATCCCTATTGTGACACTCCCAGGTTAAGATGGCTTTAAGCAGACACGTTCAGCGCTGAGGATACAGCCTGAGCAGCCATTCTGCCATGCCAGCAAAACTTTGAGAATTCCTGGGTTGTTGTGGAAGCTGGGCACGTCTTGGGGTGTTGCTGTGCTCCTCTGGGAATAATCTGCATGTAAACCACCCTTTCAAACCCCTTCCCTGAGCGGCATTTTCCTAGTTAGGTGAACACGTGGCATTACAGAGAAGACATATACCTGTGGGAAAATAGCTCAGTTTACAGGATAACTTGTAATTTCTACTGCACTGAACAGTCCTGAGGCCCAAAGTCCAAGGACAGGCCTGAGGCCCACAATACAGAGAATGGGCCTCCAACACACATTAGATTACTCCGAAAAATTGACACAGATAGCATTTATGATCGCTTGACCATGAGCCCCAGGTTCTCTATTGTAACTTATTGGTTAATGTTTTTTCATTTTGTTGCAATGAAACACTACTGATTTTTCTCAGAAAAGTTTCATTTTTAAAACATTAAAAACAAATGTAAACATTAAAAAAGAACAATAAAGTCAAGAGTACATCACAAAACACTTATTTTCTAGTTTCTTAAAAATGTCACCAGGTTGGGGGCTCACAAGAGCCCGAGCAAGATGGCGGCAGGGTGACGGAGCTCTGATGCAGATGAGCTTTACCATAGCAGAATATACCGTCTGATCTGTGCAAAAACTAAATGTGATATTGAAATCTGGTGGCGGAAGGTGCAGGGAGATGAATACCTGCAACACAGCTTGCTAACTGACTCCGTTGCTGTGCTATGGGAGGCAGAGGTCCGGGGAGCCGGTGAGCGCGGGCCTGGGCCTGCTGGGCGAACACTTGCTGGCTTCCGTCCTCGAGGCAACGTCCCATACCGGAGAGCGGCCCCATTGGAGAGTAGAAGCATAGAGGGGAACATTGCCAAATGACATTCTGTGGCCGACCCACCCTGGGAGATGTCCCCGGCCAACATAAGCTGTTGCAGGTCGGCTGACCTGTGATGCTGACATCCCGGCACACACAAGTACAGGCTCAGCAACCATACCATAATTGTCAGCTCGCCGAGACACCCTCGGATGAGCGAAGGCGTACAGCAACCCATGGGCTACACTGCAGAGGGCCACTCTGCCGGAGAGCCAACAGGGACACCTCCCCACCCGCTCCGACCCCTAGAGACACTGTTTGCTGACACAACTGGCCCAACACTAACCCGATAAGAAGGTGAGCCACCAGGGGGAGCTGCGAATTGAGACTCAGATGACCATAGTGGACCTGGAGGACTGCAAAGATGGGCAGGGAGAGAGAATTAGCCACATGGCCCTGGACACAGGCCCCAATGTGATTATCGCATAGAGGGATCCCCAAGCTCCACGCTCCATGATAAATAACGCTGGTGGAACCTCCTTCCCATTGACTGCATATGTTAGGAGGACTACTGGTGCTCACCTCCTAAACTACCTGTAAGTATACAGTCAACGCCGGGAATTGGCCCCTGGCTGCTACTCGAACACACCATATGTTAGGCGGCGGCTAACCCGCCATAGACTTGTGATCCCACGGCCGACAGATACTGTGGCCCCCTCTTGACACACCAACCAAACCGCTGCAATTGTGGGGGGCTGACAGATATGAGCCGCCATGAAGGTGCCACTTAGCCCAGTAAAGAAACTTGCAAACTGCCTATGAGGAAGCCGTCACACCGAAACCTGGGCATGGTAGGCCTGGAGACTAATGGGACCCAAGGGGAGGCCCTCAACAGCCCAATAATAGCTGATTGATTCCGGGACGATCACCCACTGTGCTGTGACAGGGCCCACCAACGCTAAGGGAATACCCTCAATAGTCGCTTACATACTGCAGTGCCAGCTAGCGGGGCGTAAAGAATAGCGCAACAGTAATGGCCTGGGTTACCCTGCATCTGTGCCCACTTGGCATGATCAGGCCGGCCACTGGCCCATTTGCTAACAACACCAAAGACCAAGGCACAACTAGTACACCGCTATGCGACTCTTCCCGGAGGTAGCCCACGATGGAGGCCCAAATCCACAGCGAATTACAGGCGATTCTCCTGGCGATGAAAAACATTGGGTAGAGAACTCAAGAAACAAATAATACAGTCCAGGACATTAAACACGTCCTGCAAGATGTTCACACACGGCTCAACGCACAGGCAGACTGTACAACCAATAACGAACAGCGCATCAGATCGCTGGAGGACAATGTTGACATGGCTGCCATTGACATCAATGGTCTAAAAAAGGAGGTACAGCATTTAGGCACAAAAATGGAGGACCAGGAAAACAGATCTCGAAGGAACAACCTCTGTCTGGTGGGTCTCCCTGAACACAGCGAGGAAACGGACCTGGAGGCCTATATCTATGGCTTTCTGCATGAAAAACTACACATCCAAGACCCAAGAAAACTCATCATAGAACAGTGCACAGGGCCCCTGTCCCCAAGCCCGCTCCTGGCGAATGCCCAAATGTCTTCACAATGCTACTGTTAAACTTCCAACATAAGCTGGCCATTCTGAAGGCCTAACCACATGGCTGTGGGTATTGTGCACGTAGAAGGGGCTGACGCCCGGATATTCAATAACTTCACCATCAAGATTTCGAGATGCAGGAAAGAGTTAAATCCCATTTTTGATGCTTTGAAAGGCACGGATCACAGGTACTACCTAAAGTTCCTGGCCGTCTGGTGTATTCTCTTGGAAAAACAGTGCCACTCCATTGACGATCTGGAGGCGGCCTGGCGCTTCCTGAGGCAATGAGAACTGGTCTCCACCGAATTCCCGGCTTGTGAATGTGGGAACCCCCAGAGTGAAAGCATGTTACCTCCACCTCGGCCACAGCGCCGGGCCCGACCACAAGGGCATTGGAAGAAAGTGGGCAGGCGACCGGCGGACCCGGAATGCCGAGAGGCGCCAGTAAAGTAAAATGAGTATTGCATAACCATGGATCTCGAGACATCTCTGATGAGGGAGCACCATCAGGAGACTATCTCCTCCCAAGGGGGGTCTTATCACTTATCCAAGAGGACATAACTCAGCGGCGTCACTTCTCTATGTGATCCCAACAACACAGAACATCGGTTCCTAGGTCATCTACCCCAATGACGGATGAGTGTTTCATGTTAATTGTTTACATGTTGAAATTGGTTTCTGACACGACCAGTGTTCCCTTGCTGGGGGCATTGGTATGCAGGGAGAAAAGTGGGGGTCCTTGGATTCCCCCCAGCCAACCCCATGCATGGCTTTTGCTATTTTGTATTGGGATACAGTTTTTCAATCCCAATGTTCTAATGACTGTTTGTGGTTCTGAGTGTTTGGGTTTGTTCTAGGGTGTTATCCTCCATATGTAACCCCAATGTCACCATGGGTGTCGGTCGGGGCAGGGAAATCGGACAATGACCCCACGGAGGGTGGGTTACCCTCCCAGAAAACTGAGATTACCACCCTTATATCTATAACCCTTAATATTCAAGGGTTGGGCCACCCCATAAAAAGGAAACAAATGCTCAATTACATGCAAAATATGCAAGCAGACATCGTATTTCTCCAAGACACTCACCTCGTTGCGAAAGAGTCTAAGAAGTTGGGCCGCGGTTGGGTCGGGACAGCAGTACATTCACCATGCCAGGGCAAGCAAGATGTGTCCATTCTAATTCATAAGCGGGTACCCTTCCAGGGCCTCAATATGCTTGTAGATAGGGGAGGCAGATATTTCCTGGTACAAGGCCGCACACAACACCAAGTTATCACCCTTCTCAATATATATGGACCCACGACGGACACACCATCCTTCTTCACACATATCTTCATGGAGTGTGCACAATACATGGGAGCTGTGACATTAATTGGAGGGGACTTAAATGTAGCCTTGGTCCCACACTAGACCGACAAAACACATCCACAGCCTCACAATCTAACCCACGTAAGCTGGCCACTCTCCAGTCCCTATTAGCGGAGCTCCGACTTAGAGACGCCTGCCGTATCTCACATGAACACCAGAGAGATTACATCTTCTATTCCAACAAACATGGCAGCAGTTCCGGGATAGATTACTGGTTTCTCCCCTCTAACGCCACCCATTTTATTAGGGAGTGCGACATATTGGTTTCCACCCTCTCGGACCACGTGCCGGTACTACTGCGTATAGATCTGCCGGGGGCCCTTCGCAGGAGACCATTGTGGCATCTTAACTTGAAAGCCTTGTGATACCCAGATTTCCTTGAACATTTAGACTGCGATACGGATCTGTTTTGGCAGACTTATGTGTCCTCTGGTTACCCTGCACTGAAATGTTGGGACGCATATAGGGCATTCATAAGAAGGCACTGTATTACGCGATGGACCCACAAGCTAAAAACATGGAGGGAGTGGAAAACACAACTGAGAGCTGATATATTGACTACGGAAAAGCAGCATAAATGCACACACGACCCACAAACACACGCAGAGCTTGTTAGGCTGTGATCAGACTTGACAGAGGTGTCCTCCTCCCGTGCCCAGAAATCGTTCACTAGCTGGTGGCAGGCATACTATTCTGAGGGAGATAAGCCCTTACACCTCATGGCGCTGGCACTTCGCAGCAGAAAGGCAGCACAGATTATCGACTCTGTTACGGACCGGTATATATCAATGAACGGTTTGCACAATTCTACTGCACGCTATATGTGAAACCGGACCCTATAGATGTACAACGTATTTGTGAATTTTTAGTGTCTATCAAGCTCCCTAAACTGGAAATATCCCAAGTAGAGAAGCTTGCCGCTCCGATCACCGTCTCAGAAATACACTGAGCAATTAAGTCTTTATCAGCGGGGAAGGCGGCTGACCCCGACGCACTTCCCTTCGACTTTTATAAAGCATTGGCTGACCACTCTGGAGTCGGTGTATGCAGGAGTTGGGATCGACTGCCACCTACCAAGCTGCATGCTGGTGGCCAGCATTGTTGTATTCCACAAGAAAGGGCATGACCTGGGGGACTGAGGGTCCTACTGACCAATCTCTCTGATCAATGCTGGCATGAAAATTCTAGCAAAAGGGCATGGCCCAATGCATCGAAGGACTAATCCCGCTCCTCATCCATAGGGACCAAACGGGCTTCATCCATGGCAAGCACTCGGCCGACAATGTCCGCCAGCTGCTACATGTATTTACAGGGGGGGATAGACCCGGAAGAGGGAATCCTATCACTATATGCCGAGGAGACATTCAATAGGGTCCAATGGTTCTTTATGTTTCATGTACTATACCCATATGGCTTCCCAGCTGAATACATGAAGCTAGTAAGGCTTCTCTACACCACCCAACGGCCTCAGTGGTTACGAATGGTATCACATTTTCCCCCTTTGCACACAGCAAGGGTGCCCATTATCCCCCCTTTTATAGTCCCTCACCTTTGATCCCCTAGCAGCAAAGTTGCAGGCTGATCCCGGCTGGTTCGGGAAATCAGCGGGTACAGAGGAGCATCGGGTTTCCCTCTACTTGTTGGTGTACATAAGCAATTACAAAACCTCCCTCCCAAGACTTCATCAGCTGTTACAATATTTCAAACAAAATCAGAGATCCTCCCATTAATACTGGACCTCCCTTGGGACCCCAGTGCGGTGGCCCTCTTCAAGCTCCATCTTCCTAGGTGTGAAAATGTACGAGGCCTAAACTATGACCCAGTCCTGTTGAAAATCAAACAGGACCTTCTCCGATGGGACTGGCTCCCGCTGTCCCTCTCCGGAAGGATAAACGCCTTCAAAATGAATTTCCTTCCGAAAATGACCTATCTGATCATGATGCTCCCCTTTGCCCCTTCAAGTCAGATGTTTAAAGAATTGGACGCATACATGTCTATGTTTGTCTGGAGGGGAAAGAAAGCCTGGCTCAGACTTGAAGTCATCCCAGCTTCTAAATTGGATGGTGGACTAGCATTAACGGCATGGAGAACATATTAACTGGCCACTTAAGTGTGCTGAGCCAAACATTGGCTTAATACTGCAGACCTGACCAGCTGGAAAACAATGAACTATCCCTGCTGGCGCCGCTTTTGCCCTCTGAAATCCTGGCTATCCCCCCAACAAACTACCCAGCGAGATTAATAAACACCAGATAATAGTGCTGACACACTCACAATGGCACAGGCTAAGGGCGGTGCTGTGCTGGTCAATTCGGGTAACTCCAACCTGGATCAGCGTTAGGGCGCTTCTTGTCATACAGGCTGGATCATAAGCTGCATCCCAATGGCAACACATAAGAGTGATGAACCTGTATGAGGAACACTCCCCGCTTAGCTTCTCTGAGGCTAGACAAATGCTCGGACTAGGGGAGTTAGATTGGCTCCAATATATGACTCTATTGTCAGTGATTCGCACACACACCACGTCTCGTACGGATACACCGATGCCAGGCAAACTCGAAATGGAACGGAATACAACAGCATACCAATGTCTATGTAATTTCTACACAATATGCGCCCGCAAAAATGTGAAGCGTAAACATATCCTAGTGATCCAATGGTCCGGGGATCTGGGGACGGTGTTTGGCCCAAGTGATCTATATGACTTCTTCAAAGCCATACTGGCGGTTTTGTCCAATATCCGCAACCAAGATATCCAATACAAGCTGCTCCAACGGATGTACAATACGGCGAGCAAGCTATTTCGGATGGGTTTCACACACTCTCTGGGTTGATGGCAACTGTGTGGAGGGTTGGGCATAACGGGGCACATTTTCTGGTCCTGCCCGCGGATTGTGGCATACTGGCGAATGATACATAAACAGATTACATGTATCGACGGGGTGGAGATCGAATTGTCACCAGGCTCAAAGTTATTTGGGGGGCAGAGGGAGGATTGGCATACCGACTCTCTGCAGCGCAAATTACTACATATAATGCTATTTGCTGCCTGTAAAACCCTGATTCTTAACTGGAAAACCACCAGCCCACCCACCAAACACATGTGGCAGACATTATTTACCAAATTATGTTCCTTAGAACACAGTACCTTCAAGGGTCTCGCCAGGCCTGAGCGAGCAGCACACTTCTGGGAGCTAGCTGAACCATATATTTAAACTTTCAGTACCTAATATGGCTTTGAACCAGAAGCGAATATTTATTTTCCTGGGGATACTCGAGCAAGTGCGGGCGTAGGAAGTGTGCTGACAACCCGAATCAGGGTGTCCACTCTAGACAAGGATACCTCTACCCCTAGACCATGTGCCCCCCACTCACACTTACATTTACATTGATAACGCAATATGGACCATGACTGTAGATGGCCAGAGCCCTCTCGAACCTGAACGTCTGTTAACTGACATGGATCCGGGGTGAGATAGATGTAAATATACCTGGGAGGTCCCCTTAGGATGGTGGCAATAGTCTGCATCGAATGGGACCTACCTATTACTGGGGAAAGGTCTGAGACTCTTACAGCAAATGTTATGTGGTTGTGATTTATCAGTACAACTTGCCCCGTGACCAGCTTGGTACATGTGGGAAACTTGGGGGAGGATTGGGTGGCAAGGGGGAGTTAGGGGTTAGGGGGTTAAGTATCATGGCCATAGTAGTGGGCATGTTTTTTTCTTTTCTTTTTGCAGTAGAATATGTTTGGCGGGAGGAACTGTGGCTATAACCGCACGGTACATTGACTATCTGCCATGTCACATGCCCACTTTCTGTAACGGTTGTACCAGTTTGAAAGTTAATACAAAGATTGAAAATATAATTAAAAGTTTCCAAGTTCAGAAACCATCTATGGTTCCCCTTGGGCTCTACGCCACACTACAGAAGACTTATAAGGTACATTCGTCCACCCAGCACATCCATTTGGGCAGCCATTGTGATGTTCCCATGAAGTTTTATAAAGTAGCTGGACGGGGAGGAGTGATGTGTGCATTGCCACTGTTCAGACCGCTTGTGATATTTGTCATCAGTGTGTCATAATAAATTGTATGTATACCACTATTTGTGAAAGATGTCTAAGCTAGTGTGACCATGTACATTCTCACAGGCTGTCCATTCACTGAACTCTCCCCACTCAAGCCTTTGGAATCCAACCTATGTGATACTATAACATGATTTGCAGGAAGAAAGCTGCAGTGTTTATTCCAAACAACAGGACTTCAAGGGTATGCAAATGAGACCTGAATGATTTCTAGAGCATGTATGATAGGTGCTGTCAGAGAAACAAAACAAATAAGGCTGCCGGGCAAACAGGAAGCTTGGTCATCTGGCAGACATTGTGAAATGGAAGCATTGCAAATGCTCTTAAATATAAAATGTACAATAATAAGCATTGACAAAGCCAATTAGGTCTGAATTTACAAATGTAGCAGGAGGCCTTTTGTCCTTGGGGTTATTTACAAAAGAACTTTACTCTGCAACCGTACAAAACCGGTCCTATTATTTTGTATGTGTGATGACCAAAGGAAGTCAGTTCCCATTTTTAGATGTACAATGTGTTCTTCCAGCTGTTGATTTTGTGTGTGGAATGCTGTGTCTTGCTAGTAGTCATACCTCTCTGTGTGCCTATGTGTATTTCTCATTTGCTTTCATCGCTGGGCATGTCCAGGTAAACCAGTGCTGAGCATGTCCAGGTAATCCAATTGGTCATCATAGGTATTGTGATGAATCAAAGGTATTTGTCTCTTCTCCCCAAGGGGGAGCCACCCCCTTTAAGGCTAAGGTGGACAAAGACTACCACTCCCGAGAGGAACTGCCTGCATATAGAACGTTATCTGTCTACATGGGAATTGGACAAAACATTGCTACTTTCTGTTTTGAATACTTCTGCTTTGAATCCACCAAGTAGTGACATTTCCTCAATCTCTTTGGTTTCATGTAGTGTTGGGTCTTGCCTGAATTCCACAGTCAAAAAGGAAGGACACACCCATTTGTGTTTTGAGGACGGACTTAAAACCAAGAGGGACTCTGAATCGGAGAGAACCTTACGCTGGGGAGATTCTCTGGCGTAGGCATTTCCTCAAGGGGTGAACATGGTGGAGCCGTGCAACCAGTGACAGCCGGAGAGTGAGAGAACACCTGAGAAAGGGAACACCCAAGAAAAACACTGGAATTATGGTGTAACATGCAGTGGAGCAACCGCTGCCGAGACAGAGTCACAAGGACCATACTGCTGTGTGGCGTGACCACAATGAGGAAGCTCTGGTAGGCCCGGGGTCTGTTAAACAACGCTGCAACTAGTCAAACGTGGAGGAACGAAACCTCCAATCTGTGACAGGTGCAGAGCCTACAGAAGTGAACAGACGCCGAGAGCAAGTCAGCGATAGACTGGAGAAAGTTGAGAACGGTAGAAGACAAAGCCTCCATATTCCCTGTGAAACAACCCAAGTCAAGATAAGGTACCCGGGTGAGTCAGGAAAGGGGCAGGCAACTGACAGTGAACAAACTGTATAAAGAGATAAAAATTGAAGAAGGTTGGCAATGCCCTATGAGAAACGTGAAGTGTAGGTCTTGGGGAGAGACCATTAAAGTTGACCAATATCCAGTTTGGAAAAGGCCTTCCACGCCCTATGGGAGTTACTGAGGGACCGAAAGAATTCAATGAGATGACTGCTTATGAGAGCCTGAGTAGAGTCAAAGTAAAAACCTCGCGAGAGAGCAGAAGAGTATTAGGGTCCAGGAAGGCTCAGACTCCTCTTTCAGAAACCGTAAGAACGTGAATCAAAATAAATGAAAAGGTTGGTTACGGGATGCTGGAAACCTGTCAGAAGCACCAAGCTCCCAAACGCACTTTCGCCCTTTTTTAACAGTCAGATTGGGGTTATGTGGACATGGGCCTGGCACACAAGACACACGAGGGGCTCCTGAGTTCTCATCCGCCCTTTATCATACAGCATTGCATAGAATTTACACTAGTTAGGTTCACTTCCTGTTAAGAGCTCCATTTCCTGTTCCTTGTGCCCATTCTATACGGTGCGGTCTAGTCTTTGGGTGTGGCTGTCTATATAAGCCACACCCAGTCAGCATCATGCGCTTTGTGTGATTTTCTGTTTCCACACTCACCGCAGCTCCGAAGATCTTCTGCTTACCTGGAATCTTCGATCCAACTTCACCTTTACTCTGTCTTACCTTCGCTTCGTAGTGGCTCAGCTTCTTCTGCCCACCATGCACTACACCTTACCTGCGAGGACTCCACCCCGTGGCACGCTTACTCTTCTTTCCAGCTACTCGCCAACGCTTACCTGCAGGAACTCCAGCTCGCGGCCTCTTCTTGTCCTCCACCGCGTCGCCAGCTCCGGTCCAGTCAGTTTACCTGAGAACTCCATGTCACAGCTTTTTCTACCCGTGCATCTCTGATCTCGTGCCTTCTTCTCCACTTGAGGCACCTAGCATCACGGCTCACCTCGAACTAAAGACAGTAAATAGACAATTAGGCAAACTTACCTGCAACTGCAAGGTCTTCAGTCAGGATTCTTCGATCCACGCCGGCAACAACCACCCCAACCCGCGATCTGAAAAGGAAAAGAAAACCCATGTAAGAGGACAATCGTATATGAGAGACATAACCGGAGAAATACTCACCGAACCAGTGAAGTAACTGGTTTAGAGACACCTCTTGCTCCAGCACGCACCCCTGCATAGTTCAGGATGGAGAGCTCACCAAAAAATTAAACAAGGTGAGTCCGATTGAACTCACACTCACACCTAGGCACTCGGGGAAGGGGTAGGGTGTGACACAGCAGACTAGAACACTAAACCCACAGTGGGTTTTGTGGCACTGAAGAACACTAGAACAGGGAACCAGAACCCAGTCCAGAGGTCCTACCCATCGCTCCTGCAGAATTCAGGTGAGTCTGACAGAACACGAAGCCACCTCAAACTATTCTGCCTGAGCGATGGAAAACTCGGAAGTAGACCAGTTATCCCAACTCCTGGGGAAGTTACGGGCGGAGGTACATGCAGCCCAGTCAGAAACCAATGCACTCAGACGAGAGGTAGTTGTGAACAGAGACCGAACCGAGGAGTTAGCATGGCAAGTGTTGCAAGCTCAGGCTGGCCAAGTCCCTCTGCTGGGAGGAACATCTCCAACTCCGGCCTCACAAACTTTGAGCCCTGTGCAAGTAGTTATTCCAGGCATCATACCGTTAGCACCCCCTGAGAGGTTTACTGGGGACCCAAAGAAGTTTGGGGTATTTATGAATCAATGTTGGCTGCACTTCTTGTGTAGGCCAGGAGTATTTCCAACTGATCAATCTAAGGTAGCGTTTGTATTGTCTTATCTGAGGGGGGTCATGCTGCAGACTGGTCGGTCCCTTTAGTGAACCGGGAGGACCCCTTATTACTAAACTTCCTGGGGTTTCAGCGGGAACTTGAAAAGCTTTTTGCTCAACACACCAAGGGACAGGCCCTAGATAACAAACTGCTTTCCCTTCGCCAAGGCAGTCAGGACCTACTGGCATATGTGGCGACTTTTAATCGTTTAGTGGCAGAAACAAATTGGCCCGAGGAAAAGCGCACCACCCTGTTCTACAGAGGCCAGCGGGAGAGTTAAAAGACGTTCTCGCACAGGTGGTTAACCCCTTCGATGGGTGTGCGGAATACATAGACTTAGCCATACAACTAGACCATCAGATACAAGACCGGAAGGCAGATCGCTCCCGCTCAGAAAACAGACCATTTTATGTGCACACTAAGGACTCGCCGGTGAAACAGCCAGCAGACACTCATCCTGAACCCATGCAGTTAGGGGTCCTCAGAGGTCCTCTCTCCAAAGCAGAAAGAGATTGTCGGCGGTCGGAACAACTATGTTTATATTGTGGCCAGCCCGGCCACTTTCTCCAGAACTGCCCAGCTAAGCCTCCTCGCAAGATGGTAGGTGCCATGGACAATAGTGAGGAGAAAGGCGAATCGGGACACTCCAACGCCCGACAGGCCTAGAGGCCAGTCTGTCGAGCATAGTCAAGAGCTCTCTGGTCTCACATTTTGCTGTACCTGTGACCTTCATTAATCAGCAAAGCCCTTCGGAAATGCATGCCCTGGAGATGTATATCGATAGTGGGGCTATTGGTAACTATATGGATCAAGAATTGGCTGGTAAAATGGGACTGCCCATCTGCCCAAAGACAACACCAGAGAATGTCACGGCAGTAGATGGTACGCAACTTCTGTCAGGTCCTGTAACTCAATGTACAGCACAGCTAGTACTGTTATGTCAAAATGGACACAGAGAAAAGCTGTAGTTTGACCTGATCACAGCACCGCAGTTCCAGTTAATCCTTGGAATACCTTGGTTAGAAAAGCACAATCCAGTATTGATTGGCGAAGGAGAATGATCACTTTTTCTGACGAATGCGACATGGGTCATATGGAGGAAGAACACAAAGCAGAACACCAGTTACCAGTCAGTCAAAAGATAGTTTTTAATCCTGGGACTAGTGAGTAGCCTCCCCCCTGAATATCTGGAATTCCAAGACGTTTTTGTTAAGGAGCAAGCCAACGTCCTGCCACCCCATCGTTCATACGATTGTCAAACTGACTTGATACCAGGAGCTCAAGTACTGTGCAGCCGCATATACGCTCTAACAGAAAAGGAGAACGATCACTTGAAGACCTACCCAGACCAATATCTGGCAAATGGCTTTATCCGGCCCTCAAAATCACAAGCGGCCTCCCCCCTTTTCTTTGTCCCAAAGAAGGAGGGAGATCTAAGGACATGCATAGACTACCGGGCGCTAAACCAATTAACAGTCAAGAACAGGTACCCGCTGCCTTTGATCCCGGTGTTGCTGGACCAAGTCAAACAGGCACAGGTGTTCACTAAACTAGACCTCCGTGTAGCGTACCACCTGGTGCGCGTAAAGAAGGGAGACGAATGGAAAATTGCGTTTCGCACCAGGTACGGGCTCTATGAGTACCAAGTAATGCCTTTTGGGTTATGCAACGCCCCAGCGGCCTTTCAATACTTTATGAACAACGTGCTATGTGAACTGCTAGACGTCTGTGCAGTCGTATACATTGACGACATACTCATTTACTCTACAAATCTGCAAGAACATATAACACACGTATGATCAGTACTCCAGCAGTTGAGAGACGATCACCTATATGCCAAACTCGAGAAGTGTTCATTCCATGTTACAGAAGTGGAGTTCCTAGGTTTTGTACTTTCTCCCCAAGGCATACGAATGGACAATAGGAAAGTGGAGGCAATTCTCACTTGGCCAGCACCTACGTCTCAGAAAGGGGTTCAGAGTTTCCTCGGTTTCACGAACTTCTACAGACGATTCATACCGGGGTTCTCACAATTAGTATATCCTATTACCTCCCTGTTACGAAAACATCAAAAATTCGAGTGGACACCAGCAGCCGAGGAAGCCTTTTGCACTCTTAAAGAAAAATTCACTTCTGCTCCGGTTCTTCAACACCCACAACCTGAGCTTCCATACACAGTAGAAACAGATGCCTCAAGTGTAGCCATGGGGGAGGTCCTTTCCCAACAGAACCCAGAAACTGGTCGCCTTTATCCAGTGGCCTTCTGGTCAAAAAAGTTCTCCCCGGCAGAATTAAACTACGCAGTTACCGACAAGGAATTTTTAGCCATCATGGATGCCCTAAAGGAGTGGAGACACTACTTATTGGGAGCCAAACACACAGTGACAATCATAACGGACCATCGAAATTTACAAAACCTGCGATTTGCCAAGGCTCAGTCATCTCGTCAACTGTGCTGGGCCCTGTTTCTTGCTGAATACGACTTTGTAATCACATACAGACCTGGAGTCAAGAATGGTAAAGCAGATGCTCTATCGCGCATCGGAAAGGTGAGGAAGCATACACTACACAAGACCCATTAGACATCATACCGGGTCACAAGATACTCGGGACATGCGGTTCTACCAACACAGCTTGGGAAGAGCTGAAGGAGAAGATTAAAGACAGCATGTCAAATGCGGAATTACAGGCATGGACTAGGAAGGGAGCCCAATTCACCATCAGGAATGGACAAACGTATTACCGAGAACGTCTCTACCTCCCTACGCAGGCCTTATGGGAACAAGTGATTACTAGTTACCACAACACCCCTTTAGAAGGCCATTCTGGAATATTCAAGACTCTGGAAAAGGTTAAAAGATCATACTGGTGGCCAAGTTGGAGAAGAGATGTTACGAGTTTTGTCAATTCATGTGGCACCTGTGCTCAAAATAAGGCAACTAAGAACAGACAGCGGGTCTACTACAACCATTAGCAATACCACCTGCACCCTGGCATACATTTTCTATGGATTTTGTCACAGACTTACATCGCAGTGCCGGATATAGCACAATTTTTGTAGTCGTGGATCTATTCTCTAAAATGGCCCATTTTGTAGCTCTGAAAGGGATACCCTCTGCTCCACAAATGGCACAAGTATTTTTAGATCGAATAGTGAAACTACACAGCTTCCCTTCAGCAATAGTATCCGACAGGGGAAGTCAATTTGTGTCACGATTCTGGAAGAGTTGTTGTGATTTGGCAGGAGTTAAGATTCACCTTTACACAAGACATCACCCACAAACTGATGGCCAAACGGAGCGCCCAAATCAAACCCTCGAACAATAACTCTGTTGTCTCTTACATCAGACGGACAAAGACTGGGTGGACGTCTTGTGGATGTCTGAATATGCCTATAATAACTTAGTGCACTCCTCTACTCGGTTAAGCCCATTCTATATACTACACGGTCGGCATCCACAAACTCCTATATATGACCCGCCAGAGGCCATTGAAATGCCGGCAGTCAAAACCTTACATGAACGTATAAGGCAAGCCAGTCAAGAAGCCTTGCACCATTTGGAAATGGCTAAAGAGACTCAAAAGACCTATGCCGATCGTCAACGCAGGCCAGCACCTGATTATCGAGTGGGTAATTCAGTGTGGCTGGCATCCAAGTACATCCCACTACAGGGATCTAGGAAACTCCAGCCGAAATATCTAGGGCCTTTCACTGTGGAAGCCATAGTGTCGCCGGTGGCTATGAAATTGACCTTGCCATCTCACATACGCATTCACCCGGTCTTCCATGTGTCCTTATTGAAGCCAGTCTACCCGGAGACTCGTCTGCAAGCACCTCCTGCCCCAGTGATAATCGAGGAAGAACCCGAGCACGAAGTCAAGAAAATATTAGACTCCACAACTTATGGCCAATAACCAATGTGGTTAGGAACAAACTATATTACTTGGTAGATTGGAAAGGGTATGGTCCACAGGATAGGTCCTGGGAACCCAGCGAAAACTTCCACGCACCTCGTTTGCAAAACCAATTTCATCGAAACAATCCCACTAAGCCAAGGATCATACAAGCAGCCTTGGAGGGGCCTTGAGGGGGAAGACTGTCAGAAGCACCAAGCCCCCAAACACACTTTCACCCTTTTTTAACAGTCAGATTCGGGATATGTGGACAAGGGCCTGGCACACAAGACACACAAGGAGCTCCTGAGTTCTCATCTGCCCTTTATCATACAGAATTGCATAGAACTTACACTAGTTAGGTTCACTTCCTGTTAAGAGCTCAATTTCCTGTTCCTTGTGCCCATTCTGTACGGTGCGGTCTAGTCTTTGGTTGTGGCTGTCTATATAAGCCACACCCAGTCAGCATCCTGTGCTTCGTGTGATTTTCTGTTTCCACACTCACCACAGCTCCGAAGATCTTCTGCTTACCTGGAATCTTCGATCCAACTTCACCTTTACTCCATCTTAACTTCGCTTGGTAGTGGCTCAGCTTCTTCTGCCTGCCCCGCGCTAAAGCTTACCTGCGAGGACTCCAACCCGTGGCGCGCTTACTCTTCGTTCCAGCTACTCGCCAGCGCTTACCTGCAGGAACTCCAGCTCGCTGCCTCTTCTTGTCCTCCACTGCGTCGCCAGCTCGGGTCCAGTCAGCATCGCAGCAGCGGTAAGCTTACCTGAGAACTCCTTGTCGCAGCTTTTTCTACCCGTGCATCTCTGATCTCGTGCCTTCTTCTCCACTTGAGGCACCTAGCAGCATGGCTCACCTCGAACCCGACCCTGAAAGACTAAAGACAGTAAATAGACAATTACCAAAAACTGTACAGCAAACTTACCTGCAACTGCAAGGTCTTCAGCCAGGATTCTTCGATCGACGCTGGCAACAACCACCGCAAAACTCTGATCTGAAAAGGAAAAGAAAACGCATGTAAGAGGACAATCGTATATGAGAGACATAACCAGACAAATACTCACCGAACCAGTGACGTAACTGGTTTAGAGACACCTCCTGCTCCAGCACACACCCCTGCATAGCTCAGGATGGAGAGCTCACCAAAAAATTAAACAAAGTAAGCCCGATTGAACTCACACTCACACCAAGGCACTCAGGGAAGGGTTAGGGTGTGACACAGCAGACTAGAACACTAAACCCACGGTTGTTTCCACAGGCATACCTTTGTGGCACTGAAGAACACTAGAACATCAAGAGGGTCAAGAACGTTCTGTCAGAGAGTGAAACTTAACAAAGCAGAAGTATTACAAGTGAGAAATAGAAAAGAAGAAGAACAGTATCAAAAGGGGTGGAACAAGGGTTGCAATAAAGATCTCCATCCCCAATGCAATTACAACCTTTGACATATACAAAACGAAGTGTGAAGCTGTTGCCACAGTATGTGCATATGTGCCTCTCTGCACATGGTAATGTCTAAATGAATTCAGTGTGTATGTGTGTGTGTGTGTTGTGGGTTTAGGCATGTTTAGGCATGCTGTATCAACTCCCAGTGCTAAGGGTGGAAGTTTGTGCATGTGATTGTGTGCCCAGTTGTCAATTATCACTCATGCGTGTGTGTGTATTTTTACATGCTTCATCCTTATAGGTGTGTATTATATACAATACCACCACAATGAGGATGACATAGAATGGAGTATTTTAGAAGTGGTTAAGATAAGATCATATCAAAACAAAACATTGATAACTTCTCCAGCAATAGATCCTTCAAAGATTCACATGCTTGAATTTCTCCCCGTTGTCAGACTGGGAATCACTGGTATAGAAATATCACATAATGGATAAAAGGAATGGACATCTCATTTTCGTACTTTTCCTACTGACCAATGAGGTGGCAGGGCTTTTTCTCCACCCCAGGCAGCCATCTTCAGTGTTTTTACCACAGTCTGAGGAATCCTCAGAGCTCTATGACCTGTTTTTTCTATTAAAACTGAAACATTGTAATCTTTCAACACAATCTTCACCACGTTTTGGGGAACTATGACCTACTGACTGAGGACTGAGAAATCATCGAATATCTTATCTTCATCTGGCCCCTCGTGGACATGGCTGAGGTAAGCAGGGACGATACTTAAAAAATCAAGAAATCACGCTTCAAGGATTGCACTGGATGTGGAAAGAAACACGATGTCCTAAGGGCACCTCATAAGGAATGCATTTATTGCTTACATCCTCATGACACTGAGAATTGTGAAATATGTAAAACTGTCACCCAAAAAAACCTTCAGGACAGGCATAGGAGACTTCTATATGTAGAAGGAAATGGGTGCTATTCTTCAGATGCAGAATCTATCCAAACTGCCCCAGCCTCTCTGTGCTGAACCCCTGAGAAGCAGGTGCCAAAAAAGAGGAGCGCTAAGTAGAAAGGGGCATGGCACCACCCCAAGATGAAGATCAGGCTTGAGACTCATCAAGGGGGCCAGTCTAGTGCAGAGAAGCATCATCTGTTCACAGTAACCCACTCATTGCCAATGAAACATCAACCAGTGAGCAAAACCTCATCCAAGGTATCAACACGCTCATCCATAGCAGGTACATCAGCGGTGAATATGTTGTCCACGAGCAAGTAGTCCACAGTGGCTGTCCTCACCTATCAAATCACCTGCATGGGTGTTGTTGACAGCCACTTCATCGCCAATGACCCCGTTGTTGAAGCATCAGTCTACAGCAGAAGGCGAGAGCGCTGCCACAACCCTGCCATTCAGTAAGCAGAAGAGTCCCGCAGCCTCATACGCATTAAGGGCATGCTCCAGCACATCAGACCCTACTCTCACCCACAGTATAAATAACGTCACAATCCACAGTCTCAACAGAGGGTACCTATTGATGGGATGACCCACTAGGAGACCCATAACATGAGTTCTCATACAACTTGCACCAGTGGGGGAACCAGAGGAAGGGAGAGTCTGCAGGATTCACCACTAAAAGATGCAGACGAATGGGATGGTTATGTCATCACCAGGCAGAAGAAGTGGAACTCCCCTGGTGTGTCTTCCTCACCTGACAAAATAGCCTTGATCTACATAATAATAACCAAAGCTGTGCAGATGTTTCACCTCCATGTGTCAACCAAAAAGAAAAAGTCAGTGCATTACTGAGCACAGGGATAGGAGAAGAAGTATGACCACTGCGATACCAATACAAGACACCATTTGCTATGACATAGATCTCTTGCACAGGATGAACAGATTGATGGGCCACCTGCCAGGTGACCTACAAGACAAAACTAAAACAACCATTAATGAGGGGGAAACTACATCAGACCACATAATAGATGCAGCAGTGGATGCAGCAGACGCAGGATTTAGGCAGATGGTTCCCAGTTCCATGCTCAGACGCCAAGCCTGGAAGAATGCGACCATTCCACACAGCAGTTCAAGCGCAAATTCTAGACATGCCGTTTGTTGGGCAGGAGTTGTTTGGGAAAAAGATCAATGAACATCTGAAGGGAATCAATACTAGCACAAGACAAAGTGAGGGCGATTAACTGTCTGAAGGACCCAGATGGGGCTCAGGGCAATCATGGCCCTAGACGTCCGAGCAGGCCAGACTTCTCTGCAAGCCCCCTCCAGGAAGGGGGGAGGAAGGTTCAGCCGCCATAAACATCGCCTGCAGATAGTTACGTCAGACAAGTGGGTGCTGGAGATAGTGGCCAAAGGCCACACATTGGAATTCATTAAATCACCACCAAGAGCATTGTCATGAAAGACAAATCTGCCCCACTTACACCAGCTCGAGATGGAGGTGTTCAAGTTATTAAAGAAAGCAGCTATAGAAGAGTTTCTGCGTTTGTAGAGGGTGAACATGCTTCTATTTTTGATTCTTCCTTATAAGGAAAAAGAGCAGGGAATTGCACCCGATTCTTGACCTGAGCCTCCTCAACAAGCATATGAAGTGCATTAGGTTCACAATTACCACTCTCCAACATATCATCCCCTGGGTACAAAAAGGCGATTTTCTGACTACTCACTTGGAAAACGCCTACTTCCATATATCGATCCACCAAGCACACAGACGCTACCTCAGGTTTATGGTGGGGAAACAGCAATACCGATTCAAAGTTCTTCTTTTCCATCTAAACTCAGCTCCAGGTTCTTTACCAACTGTCTAGGGCCAGTGGCTGCGCACCTGTAGAGGTCTGAACATGAAGTGTTTCTGTACCTGGATGATTGGCTCATAGAGGCAGCCTCAACAAAACAAGCATCCCACAGTGTCTAGCAAACAATACACACTATCACCACACTAGGGTTCTCTATCAATGCTGCAAAATCTGCAGGTACCCCTTCATGAACTGAACACTGATTCCTGTGAGTGGACCTCAATGCATCTATCACTAGAATAAGGCCATTTGCCAAATGAATTACTGCACTAGAGCAGCTATTGGAATGGATAATGACAGCAAATACTGCCACAGTACGACAATCCTAGTCCCTGGTGGGCGTGATACTAGTCCCTGGTGGGCGTGATGTCCTCATGTATATTGTTAGTCCCAAACTGCAGACTAAGGATGTGTTCTATTCATGAGGAGTTAGATCAACAATGGACATAGGCCACAGACTTCTTCCTGGGAAGACATTTGGCTGACTCGAACCTTCCACCTGGCACCACACTGGTAGGGAGAAAAGTGAAAAACAGATGGACTACCCCTCTCTTTTAGTCTTGTATGGATCTTACGTGAGAGTTAAAGGCAACCTAACTATTTCATTGGTTAGGAAGTCGCCGGCGGAGAAAAATTGCACTAATCACTCCAACTTGTAACAAAGGTTCTGTCTCTTTAATAGTTATAAAACATCTTTGAAAAGCATTTTTAAATTGATACTCAATCATATCACTCATTCTGCATACATCTCATCTAACAGGGGAGTTTAAGGAAAATCAAATGTTTTTTTCCCATGTCAAAAATGCATATTCAAACTGAAATGTTATGCCTACAAAGATTTATATTCATTTTAGAACTCCCCTGTTAGATGAGATGCCTTTAACTCTCACGTAAGATCCATACAAGACTAAAAGAGAGGGGTAGTCCATCTGTTTTTCACTTTTCTCCCTTATAGATTGTCCCTTCCTTCAGATTAGACCCCCCGTTAACAAAAAATAGGGATTACCCATTATTTAAAACCACACTGGTAGCACAATGAAACCAACCTGTTGTAGTGTATGCCATTCCAGCTGCAACATCAACCCTCATCATCAAGACAGATGCCTCACTCACAGGTGGAAAGCCCATCTGGGCAATATACAAGTGAAAGGGACGGGGTCAGCAGTAGAGTCTGCCCTGCACATCAATGTCCTAGAACTACGGGCCATTAGGTGAGTGCTGAATTCGCTCTAGCCGGTCCTGAATGGACAGAGAATAATTCTGCAGATGGACAACACAGCATCCATGCACTATAACAACATGTAAGGGGGTACAAGATCGGCTCAGCTATCTGCAGAGGTGCACAAGCTCTGAGAATGGGCCCTCAGGGAATGGATCGAGGTGAGAGCGGAAAGGGAAAAGACAACATCCTAGCGGATCAGTAGAGAATACTCAACATCTCACGAGTGGGAGTTGGACAGGATGGAACTGAAACGGGTTTTCAGGAAATGTGGGTCACCACTAATCAACCTCTTCTATACGAGGGCCACGGCCTCTTTGTGACAAGATACTCGGAGCCGGGGCCTCTGGGGGATGCTTTCTCCCTTCCTTGGACTGTAAAGTTACTGTACACCTTCCTATCCATCCCCTTGGTGCCCAGGGTAATAAAATGGGTGTGAGAACAACCATGCAAGATGATATTAAGTGCACCGGCCTGGGCGCGACAGATCTGTGTACGATCCTCTGGAGGATGTTGTGCAAAGCACCCATATGCCTCAGGGCACATTGGGCGCTACTGACACAACAGAATGGTCAGGTACACCACCATGACCCGACAACACTATCCCTCATGAACGTTTTGCTGAACGAAGGAGACATGCTAATCTAAGAATACCAGAAGACTGCTGGGATATCATTCGAGTGGTAACAGTACCCTCCAAGCGTAGAATTTACATCAAGAAATGAGGGGCGTTTCACCCCATGGGTCAACATGCAGAGTTTAGACCTGTTAAAGGTAACTGGATCAATTACTGCTCTGTATGTGGCCAGAACAGGCCTATCCCAAGCTCCCCGAATGTGGCCAGTACAGCTTATTAAAGAGACCCGCAATCAAACTCTTTACTCACAGATCCTGCAGTCAAAACATTTCTCAAGGGTCTACTTAGAAACTTTCCTCCAGACCACGACCATCACCAAATTGGTGGCTCAGAACAGCTGTTGCAGCATTACTGTCAGCACCCTAGGGGTCCATTCACACATGCAACATCACATGTTTCATGAAAGGTGTAGTTTGTGGTCGCTATAACTACGGCCAGGCCCATTAGTGAACTGCAGGTGCTGTGTGTAAACGCACCATTTGCCGTCTTCCACAAAGATCGGGCCACTCGCAGACCACACCTGAAATTGATGCTCAAAGTGATATCTCAGATGACGCTAACAGAACAGATTGATCTCCAAACATTCTTTGAACACCACACCACATTGGCAGAGTGCGCCTTGCACTCTCTTAGTGACAAGCGCATCTTGAAATATAACGTGCCCCGTACGAGTGCCTTTCGTACATCTCCAAGATCATTCATTGCCTTTGCAGGCCAACACAAGGAACATGCCATTTCCACACAAGGTCTCTCACGCTGGGTGGCTCGATGCATCACTCACTGCTATAATGCTGCAGGCGACCATCTTCCACGGCCAGCAATGGCCCATTAGACCAGGGGAAGAGCAACAATGGAGGCATTACATGCAGGATTATCCATTTCGGATATATGTAGGGTGGCTAAATGGAGCACACTTCACACATTCGCCAAGCATTACTGCCTGGAAAAAGACACCAGACAAGAGTCAGAGAATGGCCAGGTGGTGGTACGTCTTCTATTCTCAGGTAGGAACATACTTGCCCTTCGGGCCCTTCATTGAGTAATTATACTTCAATGTAATATAATGGAGGGTACTAACATCTGCATGCATGCCACCACTGCTTGGTATTCTATTCAAGCATGTGAATATATGAAAGACCCAATGCTGGAGACATTTTTGTTGCTTACCTGTAACTGTATTTCTCCAGCATTGGTATCTTTCATAGATTCACACGTGCCCTCCCACCTCCCATGTGAGGCTGCTCTAGTTCTTCAGTCAGTCATCAGTGAGTCAGTCACTTGACTGGAGGTTCAAATCTGAAGATGGCTGCCTGGGTGGTGCTAAAGCCCTGGCACCTCATTGGTCAGTAGGAAAAGGAGCAAAATGAGGTGGATAGGCTGCATAATGAGAAGTCTATAAGGCTTTATACATGTCATATTTATGTAAGGTGTATTCCCAGCCTGGGAAATAATTCCAGCATTGGAATCTATGTAAGATACCAATGCTGGAGAAATACAGTTGTAGGTAAGCAACTAAAACATACTCATATAGAAGGCCACTTTGGATCCTCAGTCTCAAATCACATATGATGGGCCTGAAGGAGATGATTGAGTAATCATGTCTGCTCTAATGAGTCTGGAATGTATTAACTCAATGCAACAATAAATCATTAAAACAATGTTCCATAAGATCAAATAATGACATAATATATGACTATGCTTAATTAGTAATATAGTGACAAGTAATTTAAAGATCAGCCAAACTTTTTCTGTAAAATATAAATTTGAAACTAAAATAAATGTGGTAAAGCGTTAAGATTCAGCATCATATGGCATGAACTAACACAGTGGCATCAATACATACAGGTACAATGTGATGACATCACATGGGTTCTACTCAAACTAAAATAAACATGGAAAAGCGTGTAATACTGGCACCGGATGATATGAAACAATGCAGCAACCTAACTACGTATATGTACAACACAGTGACATCACGGGTGGTACTCAAATGATCAAAATGACGACCCACGTGAGAACTACCGAGATTTGGAAAGAATCCTAGAAGCATGGTAAGAAAGTTCAGATTAATTGGATTTAAGATGCCTTATTGAAAAAAGTACTTTCAAATAATTTCGAAGTAAGATTTCGTCTGCAATATGTTTTTATTGCAGATGAAGAACCGGGACAGGAGAAACATGTAGAACTATGTTTGATGATAAAGGCACATAGCAATGTGTAACTAGATATACTACCTTTTTAAAAGAATCGACTAAACACAATTTAACTTAAGAAAAAATAAATATTTATACAATAAGTATGATTGGATGGAATGAATGTGATACAAATGGTTTGTGACACGCGGTGGGTCTCTCAGCTGATAATGTTTTTAATAGTTTTAAGCGTTGTTATGAAAACAAGTATGAATAAAATAATGTCGACAATTTGCAAACTGATAAGATACGGAGGTGTGTTAATACACTGGAGGTCATTACGACCCAGGCGGTAAGGGTTAACGCCGTCGTTAACCTTAACGCCTGATTCCAATTTTAACGGCTGCTTTTAGCAGGCGTTAAAATCCATGGCGCTAAACCGCCTTGGTGCTAATTACGGCACCGTAATTTACGGTGCCGTAATTAGCGCCTTCCCCACTCCCATTATGCCCTATGGGGCAAAAATGGGAATGGGGAAGGGTAAATGGGAAATGCGGATTTACCGCCCCACTCACCTTGGAATGGGGCGGTAAATCCGCCATCCACCATGGTGTAAACGTAGTTTACACCATGGTGGTAAAGTTGGTGTACTTACCGCCTGGGTCGTAATGACCTCCACTGTGTCTTTTGAGTTTTTGGCTGTGAAATGTTGCTTGAAATCGAGGAATTGGTTGTATAAAAATAAATCAAGAACAAATTGTTTGAGAAAGAAAGCATCCTTATATGTGGCCATGCCCAAATGAATTTCGTCTTGGGGCAGACCTGGTATTTGTGTGTTTTCCAGTTGTCACTGATGGCTTCAATAACTACCAGACTCCAAAAGATGGTTCATGGGTTTTTATTTCGAAATTGGTAAAAATTGCACCAAGGGCTTCCCTATCCCGACTTCCCGGGCACTCCCACTGCCCTAACCCAGACTTTCTTCGTTGGCATGCGGCTGAGCTGTCCGGAGAGAATATACGTACCCACTCTGGTGTCAAATACGTCCTATGCACATATTTATACTGTGAACAGAGGATAGCACAGGGGCAATGTGATGGTCTTGGTAGCTAAAACCACACAGAGCAACAGAGGTTTGAATTCCGGATCCATGCATAGAAACCGAACTCAGGTATTAAGTGCATTATAAAAAAAAACAATAAAATAAAAGATAAAATAGCTCAGGGGCAGCGCGTCTGTCTTGGAAGCAAGACAACCTGGTGCAACACAGGTTCAAATCTCAACCCAATGCTTAGAAACCACTCGCTGGTTTAATAATAAAATAAATAAATACTGTATAAGTTTGAATCGTGCACTTCCCTCACGTGTTGACATATCTCCTGCCACTTGTCATCGTCTAGACTCATCTCCAGCTCTCATTCCCACTTCTCCCTATTCCTTAATACTCCTGGAGATGGGTGATCGGCCGGGGAACAGTGCTTTGTACAAGTTCATTATCTTTCTCATCCCTCCAACTGTTATCTTAATCGTCCCGACTATTTCATGCTCTGGCGGAATATTGGGAAAGCCCTCCCAGGGTGTGTGGATCGTGGATATTGTTGCAGCATACGACAGAAACTGGTTCCTCGGTATGTCCCATTTCACGCAAAAGTCATGACATTCCATGGCCTTGCCCCCTCAGAAAGACCCCTCAGTGTTTTACACGCCTTTGCACCCCATATTCTCCTATGGGTGCTACCTATAGGTCCTTTGAATACACTTTTACCTCACAGAGGGTTTACATGTGCCACTACGTTCCTGCTCTTTTTGCCAGGGTCTATGCCACCCATATTTGGTTCATCGCCTGTACTGGTGAGCGTAGATCTTTAACCTTTGCTGCGTGGGAGGTCCAGCACATCATCCTCCCCACCATTGCACCACGTGTTGCAGTTGCGCCGCTTGGTAGTATCTCTTAAAATCTGGGGCGCCCAGGCCGCCCCCTTCTCTATGGGTAATTTCTGTGTGGAAAGGGCGATTCACAGAGTTTTATCACCTCAGCAAAACGTAAGGAGTATCTCAGCTAGTTTCTGGAAAATTGTCAGTGGTATAGCCTTGGGTATGACCTGCAATAAGTGCAATAACCTTTGTGCTATTATCATTTTAGAGGCTGATATCCTCCCCATCAGTGATACGTGCAAGTAGGCCTACATTGCTACAAGATCGATTAATGTAGGCAGCATGCATTCCAGACTATCACAATAAATGGATTTGAAGTCTGCATTGATCATCGCTCCCAGGAATTTAAAGGAATTAGTTGAGACGCTAAGTGGCAGGGTGTTGAACTCGCTCCCCACCATGCCGGCTATGGGATACTGCACCAAATTAGCCAAGTTAATTTGCATCCCCAACACCTGTCCACAGCTTTCTGTCTCCTGTAATATCAGTGGTATAGTATGTACAGGATCCTTGATGCACAGTAACATGTCATCTGCATATAATGAGATTATATGCCGCCTCCCGTCTACCTCGATTCCCTTATCAGCGAATTTCCTTCTGAGATTAATCACCAGAGGCTCAATAATGAGTTTGAACCAACAGCAGAGATAGGGGGCAGCCTTGCCTGGTGTTTCTTCCTATGGTGAATCCCTCAGATGTGATGATGTTGGGTTTTACCTTGGCCGCTGTGTCATGGTAAAGTATTGATATCTACTTGAGAAACTTTGGCCCAAACCCATATTTCTTCAGAGCGACCCTCATAAACTCTCAGGTGACCGAATCAAATGCCTTCTCGGCCTCAGGACTCGCCACGGTGAAATCTCCCTCCATGCTCCTCACCCTATCCAGCAGCAAGAAAAACCTGTGTCGACTCAGGGTCATATTTCGACCTCCAATGAAGCTCGCATGATCCTCCATCACCAGATAGGGTGCGATCGCAGCAATTCTCATAGCCAATTTCTGCTAATGCTTTTCACGTCAGTGTTTATTAACGATAGTGGTCTATATGAACCTCATTTGGTCTCTGTTTTACCCGGCTTCAATAACAGTATGATTACTGCCTCTCTCAGCGTACAAGGTAAGCATCTCGTGTCCATGGCCTCCCTATACATATCGTGCAGATGCAGGACTAAGAGTTCTCCAAACATAAAAACATAAAGTAGAACTCTGTTGGCAGTTCGTCAGGCCCTGGAGCCTTGTCCCTTGGGAGGTTAGCAATAGCCCATTGTATGTCATGCCTAGTTACTGGCTGCTCAAGCATTTCATAATCTGATTGAGCCAACTACGCCAAAACCACATCTGCCAGCAACCTATTGCTTGTCCCTCCCCTGCCTCGTGCCGCTTGCTGTATAGCCCTGAATAGTACTCCCTAAAGGCTTCATTGATTAGCAAAGGGTCATGTGTGATTTTCCTCTGAGTCTTCTATTGGCTTCCTATCCCTTGATTTCGTTATCATCCACGCCAGTGTTTTACCAGCCTTGCCCCAAACTCATGTTTGTACTTAGTGTATTCCTGGTACTCAAACATACTGAGGCTCTCCCTAGTAGAATTCAGCCTCCCCTGTACATCCCCAAGCTGCGCGACCACTGTAGGGTTTGACAGATGCAGAGTGTCAAGTGCTTGAATCTGTCTTTCTAGATACGTAATGTCTTTGTTCAGAACACGTTGGACCCCCCCAGGTTTTAGACATCATCCCCCCTCTTATGACAGCTTTAAAAGCCTACCAGAGGACCGAGCTGGAACTCACCATGCCCTTATTGCTATCAAAGAACTCACATATTTCCTCATTTATCATGTGCCTGTAGGCCACATCTTGTAATAGGGCTGCATTCTCCACTGCAGTGACCTCATGCTATTCCTCCCTATGTTTAGCTCAACCCTCAATGGAGAATGATTGGATAATGAACGATCCAAAAACTCAAATTGTCTTAACCGGTGCAAGAACGAGATGCGTCTGACCACCATGTCAATACGTGAAAATGTTTTATGCACCTGTGACCAGTATGAATATCCCGCCACGCCTGGGTTGCGGTCTCTCCATCCGTCAGTCAGTTGACATTTTTCAGTTACCCATATCAGTGCTCTGGCTGCCGGACACAAAGGGTGCCCAGAGTTTCTGGAGCTATCCATACGTGTGCCTATGATACAGTTAAAGTCTCTGGACGACATAATTATGCACCCTAGCTGGTCAAGCAATATCCGGGACATCTCCTCGAAAAACCCAGGACCTTCCATATTAGGGGCATAGGTATTTAGTATGAATACCTTTGTGCCATTGTATAGGACTCTCACCCCCACAAATCTGCCAGTGTCATCCGAGAACTGATGTGCAGTTCAAATTGCTCTGCTGGAGGCATCCAGATCGCTCCTCCTCTGGCAGCCTAAGAGAAGGAGAAGAAGTAAAACTGACCTGTCTATGTGCTGCATAGTTTGTTATATTCAGATCCTGACAAATGTGTTTCCTGGAGCATTACCAGTGTGATTTTTGTGGCGCTTTAAATAATACACGACCCTGTGTCTTTTGACTACATTGTTCATGTCCCGGATATTCCATGACACCCACTCAGTAGCCCTGTTCCAAACTAATGCGTCTGGTCTGTTTCTCTGTGACATGGCAACCTTTCCACATGCACCTCTCGAAACATTGTTACCCTGTACAGCCCCTGCTGGAATGCAGGAGCGTCCACAGCAATAACGAACCCATGACCTAATTCCCCTAACACTCCCGTGCTTCCGTACCCCAACTTGCGAGGCAAATAGCACAACATCCACCATGCCGGTTGGGGGTTGTGCTTTCCCCAACAAAGAGTAACCAACCATCACCCAAAAGGTTCTTGATCACTAGCACCCTGTTCAAGTCGCCTGACGAGCTTGGGGCCAGCCCTTGGACCGGTGATGGGGCGGGTTAGCAGTCTGCTCACTCTCTGCCGCTGCTTTCACCAATTTAAGTGCTTGGGATCCATGCGGGGAGGCTCCGCCATTAACTGCCTATTATGCATGACCGCTGGCCACCACACCTTCATTTTGTGCTTGGTGTACCAAGCCAGCACCAGTGGTACTTGCACATATCATTGATGTTATTTCGGGTCTGTGAAGAAGTGCCTCTGTCCTTTTGTGTCTGCTCTCAGACGGGCTGGGGGCAACAAGGCATATTTTAGGTTCCTCTCGCGAAGCAGCTTCTTAATGCCTGGGTAAGTTTGTCTCTGCTTCTATGTTCCCACACTGTAGTCGGGGTAAAATGAGAGCTTAGCACCATTATATGTTATGCCTCTGTGCTCCCTGGCTGCCAAGAGTACTCTGATCTTGTCCTGATACTTAAGGCACTTCATAATAATGACTCTTGGCAGTGCAACAGGTATAGGTCGCTGTGTCAGTACTCGATGAGCCCTGTCCATAATAAGGCCACGTAGATCTTCCATTTTAGGTAGGAATCTCGGTATGAAGCACTCAAGGAATTTTTCTAGCCCATCTTTTTCAGTGCCTTTGGCCAGGCCCAATAGGTGCACATTGCCCTGACGTGAGCCTTCAAGTCCACCACCTTACTTCTGCGTTGGATATCTTGCGCACCGCCATGTCTCGCACCGTAATCACGAGTGAGTCCTCCATTGCCGAAACTCGCTGCTCCATTTCTCTAAGTCATGGCGGATCACGGCGACCCATTGCAGAAGAATGCTGCGCTGCTCCGTAATGCTTTTCTTCTCTCCCATGATCAGTTGTTTAAGGACACTGTTGGAGATGTTGTATTTGAGTTCCATCTCCTGTTTGTTGCCACATGTGCCCCGATTCGCAAGCTCCATATCTGGCATCTGTGTTGCGCCACTGACAATGAAACTGAATTGTATGGTGTACATGTGGGTCTTGGCTGCTGTTGACTTAGTACCATTCTCCCGGACATCTGCCAGGAGGTGGGCATGAGGAGGAGGACAGCGCTACTGCTGGCATCTCCACCAATATAGCCCCTGTCCCCACCGGATCTTCAGTAGTTGGCCCACCTTGCCTAGGGTACTCTAGGGGTGCTGTGTCTGCCCTGGGGCATTCCCTCTGTCAAATGTCATCTCTCAGTCTCCCATCTGCAGCGCCTCAGGTTCCTGTCGTGCATGCTGCATCGAACAACGGATATCAGTGGGGGAGAGGGAAGGGAGAATGACACTGGCTACGGTGTGCATCAGCGCTGTGCCCCGGGCCCATGCGATTTCCACCTTAGCGGTCCCTCTCCAGCCAGCCACAATCGTGCTTCTCTGTGCCATCGACACTCTTCTTGCCACATGGCTGGCCGCTGCCGCCTCTTCCATTTTGTGCAGCAGTACACAGTTGTGAGAAGCTCAGTGACTCCAGTGATACCCACCTCAGTCCACCTCATGTTGTCGGGGCACCAGGAGGTTCTGGGTACTGACGCGGCCATAACCGTGGATCGCAGCCAGGCCCCTGCGGGATCCTCCGGCGATGGCCACTGAGGACCCCCTGTACTGCAGTCGTGCCGCCTCCGGGGTCTGCCTCTGCCCTCGATCAACACAATCGTCTGCAGGCCTCTGCTTGAAGGGTGCGCTGCAACCGTCACCGATGAGCTCTTGCTCCAAAGCCTCAAGGGTGCCCCAATGCTGCAAGCTTCTCCAGTGGGGTTCCGGCCAAGTTGTCTGGCCCTCGATACCTCACTTCAAATTAATTTCCCTCTCTAAGGTTACGACAAGTCCGTACTGTTACTTGACCACCATCTTGGCCATGCCCCCTAAGCCAGACTTTCCTAACCCAAAGTCTGTGCATATGGTGCACACAGCCATGGGCCAGAGAACCCTTTCCCATTTCCAAGGTGTCCTCACCCATCTAATGTTGAACCAGCTCCATACCTCCAGTTTGTGTGTGATAGAACGTAGAGAGTTGTGTATATCAGATCTATAGCCAAGAATGAACAGTGGGCACTGCAAAGAGCCCGAGTTCAAAGAAGAGCCTTATCTGATGGACAGTGAGACCATGGGCATGGGAGGCAAGAATCCTTGCTGCAGGTATGAAATGGGCAATGCCACAACACTGCCATCTTTCATTTCCAACATCTGCACAGTAGCAGAACCATTGGGAATTTCCTTCAAAGCTGAATCTACTACAGTAAACATTGGGAAAGCAGCTAGGCCAGGCTTTCCAAATGAATAAGGCAAGCTTTTCTTTTGTCTGGTGGTGGATTTAAAAACAAAAAAAACCCTTACCTTCTTTATTTACAAAGCCAGACCTATTCGATTGGCCACGGCCTGCTTGGAGATAGTTTTCGGTACATGTAGATATCTAAGTTAAGCTCTGGAGCGCGGTGATAGCAACTACTGGTCTAGAGATGAGGCGATGCTTCAGCTCTGAATCCCCAGTGAGTAAATGCTCATGAAATGCCAACATTTTGAAAATATAACTCACCTGTAAGACAAACCGAGGATATATTTCAAGAGATCATTTTGGGTCTTCTTATTTTTGGCTGCAAGAAGATCTGTACGTTTTAAAATCCCAGCCTTTAGTTTCGCCAAATTCACAACATGAGATGAGTAGCCTTGTTCAAGTTCACAAGCAGCCTGGTGTAGCAACCAGTTCTGCTTGCACCGATGAATTTGCTTTCAGGAGCCTGGCCAATGGTATATTTCGGGTGGGCACTACCTGCATGGAGATTGGAATCAGCCAAAGTAGTTCCTCGCAACATGGAGGCCTCCAGGTTGCCATTGATCACTTTCAATTGGACATCCAGAAAATCAACCTAACAAGTCACTAGTGCAGCATATTGAGGTCATTTAGATTAAGGTGCCTCACAAATTCGTGATGCGATCACGCCTACTGTCTCAAATACATGTACTGTGTGGAAAATCAACCAGAACCTATCACTGAGACAGAAACCCCAATGATAGGGGGAAAGAACACTTCCCTCAATAGACCTAAGTCAAGCTCTAAAAGAGACATAGGTTAATATATTTTAAGGTACACAATCCACACAATGTGCGCTATGCGGTAAATACTGCGTGCATTAATTGCGGCAAACCCCTACAGAGTGCAATGGGCTATTGGGGTTGTGAAAACAAGGAGAGGGTTAGAGGATTACTGCCCCAACCTATCGCATTACCTCCCTTTGCACCTTTGGGGGTTGGTGCTCACCTAGTGGTGCTGTCCAGCAGGAGACGCCACTAACAGGAAGTAGCAGAGAGAACAAGACACAAGCATCCTGCACTTGAACGAGGTGCACAGGTTCACAGGACTGGCCTTAAGTCAGGACCCAGGGGACGACGCTGTCAGGAGGAATAGGACTGAGAAGTTATATACTCCTGCAGTAAGCAGAAAAGAGAGGGCAGGGCAGAGATACACCCCGGGAGAATGCAAGGCCAGCAAACAGGAGAAACAACAGGTAGCCTTAATTACTCGACCAGCCTCCTACCCGCTCTTTTCATGGCTGGGGTGAGATACAGGAGAACATCCATGCTCATGGTGCAGTCCTCAAGTATCTACTTAAAAGGACGTTTGAAAACAAATGGTGCTGGGCTGCAGTTGTACAAGTAAAATCAGTATGGCCTTTTTTTTAAAAAATGATTCAGAAGGGCAACATCCAGTCCACCTCTGCAGGGAGAGGTTCACATCCACAGGTCTGAACTAAAACTGCCCACTTCAAGGACAGGGATACACATAGTTGTTCAAACCCTAAAAATAAGTGAAACGCTTTTCAGACTGCACATTCCGACTGACTCCAAAGTCATTTTCAGCACGGTTTTTTTCAGTTTCCCCACACTTGCATTTTTTAAAAGTGCATGCAAAGTATTAGGGAGATTCATTGATAGACAGAGTCCCCTAAGAATTTGTTAGTCCTATTAGATATGATATGTTACGATTTGTCATTTATAACGCGCTGAGCTTTTGGCCCTTTGGAAACGTGCATCTGTTACTGGATGGGATCACAACAGAATAATTCCAAATAACCCGACAAACTCGAGAAGATGGCACGTTGCTGTTTTATTAGCAATGATCTAAAACAGGGAGTTTACAACGGACACCAAAGTATGGACGCTCATTCTCAGCGATCTCCACAAAAAAATACAATGATATATTTCTTTATGCATCAGAATGACGTCATGCTACATGGAAATAGTGAAAAACCTATCAAGGATTGGGATTGGTTAAGGGACACATCTAGATATACAATCATATAGGAGTCAGGTTTGTTATTGGATGTCAGATATCAGGTGGACAGCGTATGCCTACCTCTTCATACGTGTCAATAAAGAAGAATCAGTTACACAGTGTTTCATTGGTTTCCCAAGCTATAAGGTCCTTTTTTATACAGACTAATACAATTAGTTTGGCAGACTTGTGCCATGTCTGGAACATTCGGTTCAATTAGCAGCACGTAAGCCAAGACCCAGGTGCAAGTAGATAGGACATGGAGCTGCCCTACCACCCAATTAGCCCAACTACTCTCACCACCCATGCCTTCTGCCATGAAATTCTCTTTGTACTTGGCGTTGCAGAGTATTCTTGTCCTGGGAATGCAACAGGAGTGAAGGCACTCGCTATCGTGTCTGGAACTCCAAGTTCAAGCCCTATTTTCATCCTCGACTCACGTGACAGGAGACCACGATTCTGTTAATTCTGCAAGCTTTTAAATGTTTTAATTAATTAAAACTTGGCATCTTCTGCGTTCTTTCTTGCACCTTAACGTGAGAGGAGTCATCCTCTGCACACATGTTCCTCTTCAGCATAGTTAGCTGACCTCGACTTCTTAATTCTGGACTTCAGGTCAGACACCCTCACAACGCAGCTCCAACAACCTGTAATTCTACTGCGACATAACCTTTTATTTTGTCTCCATGGTTCTTTGGCTTATTTATTTCATGTTACCAATATCCAGCTTCTGTACAATGGCGGCTCTGCCTGCATTCTATTCAATACTTGTAGCTAGCCTATATGATGACTTGATCTATGTTGCGTTTCAGCGTATGTGCATTCATTATACTTCTGCTTTCTGCAACATCTTATTACCATGTAAAATTCTTCTTTTACACTTTTAAGATTCACTTCAGTCTTTACTTCGCTATTTCTCCTCTGGGATGCGTACATTGGGCCTCATTACGAGCATGGTGGTAGCCGTGCCTGTATGGCAGGCACGGCTACTGCCATGCTCGCTACTGGCACCGCCTCCTGTGATTGGGCAATAACCGGCCCATTACGAGATGAGTGGGCCGGTAATTGCCCATTCGCGGGATGCGGTAATGCCGGGCTCCCGATCCCCATTCTGCCCTATAGGGAAGAATGGGGGTGGGGAGCATGGTTGCACCAGCACCGTTGATAACGGTGCCGGTGCAATCACTAGTTCTGCTCGCGGGTGCCGCACAGCCCGCCAGGTAAGAGCTGACAGGCTGTCAGGACACCCGCAAGCAGAACTCGTAATGTGGCGGCCTGGTATGAACGGTGCCGGTGCCTTACTGGCACCGTTCATACCGTGGCCGCCACTGTTATAATGATGCCCATTGTCTTCATTCGGTATTTCAGGACTTTTTGCACACTTTCTCGTGACGTCATCAGTCCATTTTCTTAGCTCTTTTTCATATTCCTTCCGAGAGTTCTTCCTGAAGGCTGTCATTAGCTCAAGGGTACATTGGATATGGTTGTGTCAATGGACACCTTATTCCAAATCCTCGCTGCAGTATTGGTACAATAGCTGGTGTTAGGGCACAATCTCATGTCTCCAATACAGGGGACATAGGGCTGTAGGATCTCCTGAGGATGTATACGTCTGCTCCTTTACAGCACCTGTACACAAGTGTTTCTAGGCGTGACAAGGCAAGGGAGAGAAGACAGAGGGAGGACAAGACAAACGATCTTACTAGGCCTTGTGTCATTCAGATCATTCAAGTGCGATGATGTAAAGTGCAGGGGATGGGTGGAGGGACAGTGCCAGGGAGAGGGAAGGGGGAAGTGCAATCAGGGCAGCATTGCTCTGAGTAAGTGCCGCCAGGGCTCTGGGAAAGTGCACGGAGGCAGGGGACTGTGGGGTTACCGTTACAGCCCCTAAGTGCACAGCAGTCCCGCAGGCAGTGCAGGGGAGACTGATCATGGAGGAGCCTGGTATCCAGTAAGTCTCTGAGGGTAGTCAAGCAACCCAGTCAGTGCAGCAGATAGTTAGGTCAGCAGGGGAGAGAGAGAAAGCAGAGGAGAAAAGGAAGGCCTTGAGCTGCTTCTAGAAGTTCAGGTTGTCTGGTTCAAGTTTCAGAGGGGCTGGAAGGCCATTCCAGAGGGAGGCACCTGCAGAGGAGAGAGATCTACCCCCCACTCTCTGTCTGGAGAAGCGTCTGACCCTCAGAGAGTTTGAGGTAGCTGAGCGAAGGGCTAGAGAAGGAAGGTATTTTGGAAGAGAGAGTTGTATTTAGTGAGGGCCCCGGCCCCAGAAAGCCTTGTGGACGATGCAGAGGGTCTTGATCCTTGCAGCCATCGGGAGCCAGTGGAGGGATTTCAGGGCTGGAGAGATAAGGTCCCTGGGCTTGAGGCCAAGGACAAGTCTCGCAGTCCTGTTATGGATTAGTTGCAGAGGGCGGAGAGTAGAGGAAGGCAGATTGAGAAAGAGGCTGTTCCAGTAGTCCAGCTTAGAGAGAACCAGGGCTCTGGAGACAGTGAGCTTTGTGGGGAAAGTGAGAAAAGGAAGGATACCTCTGAGGAGGTGCAGCTGCCTAGTGGGCCTTCCTGGCAAGGTCTGTGATGTGAAGAGAGAAGGAGAGAGTGGAGTCGAAGATGACACCAAGGTTTTTAGCCTCAGAGGAAGGTGAAAGAAGAGGGCCCAAGGAGGGCGGCAAGAGAGAGAGAGGGAAAGTCGGAGCGGGGGTTCCAATGGGAAGGATCTCCATCTAACCTGAACCTTGGATAGACAGTCAGGAATTAGCGACAGGGAAGAGGGGGCTGAGGGGGGCCTGAAAGAGAGCTGAGTGTCATCCGCATAAAACACTGAAAGTTAGAGGAGAAGGTAGAGATAAGGTAGGGCAAAGGGGCCAAGTAGACATTGAAGAGCCAGGGTGAGAGGGAAGAGCACTGGGAAACACCACATGTGGAGAGAGAGGTGGTGAAGAGAAAGGTCGCAAGTTGGACCTGGGAGGGTCGGTCCCGGAGGAAGTAGGTCAACCACTCCAGAGTTTGATATGTGATGCCCAGGTTCTCACAGAGTCGTTTGATCAGGATGGTGTGATTGACCGTGTCAAAAGGAGAGGTCAAGGACGATGAGGACAGAAGGAAGACTAGAATAAAGATTAGTGAGCAGATCTTCACAGGTGTTCAGGAGAGCAGTTTTTGTGCCTCTGAAGCCAGACTGATGGTCATGAAGACAACCAACAGATTCAGTGTGGAGGGTAAGCTAGGAGATGGCCAGCTTTTCCAAGAGTTTGTCCGGAAAAGGAGTGATAGAGATTGGACGATAGTTTGCCAGACAGGTATGATCAGCCTCCTTGGGTTTTATTGCTTAATTCTTATGTAGTGCATCTGCACATATACTATCATAAAAAAGTATACAAAAAATACAAAAACATACAAAATACAATCATAACAACAAAACAATATAATAAACATATGAAAGCAAAAACAAAAAAAGCCGACCTCATTTCAAGTATCATCTAATTAAAATATAAAATTTCACAGCCAGTCAAGGATTTTCTGATTCTGAGGTAGTCTGGAATTATACGTAAACTAGGCAGTAAATCATTTCAGCAAGAGACTGCCGTGCCGGAAAAAGATCTTTTCATTAACAAAACAGATCTACATTTGTTTACCACTAGGGTAATCTTCAGTTTTTTAGTCAGATAAGAAGGGGTTTGAAAAACAACTGCGCTGTAAATAATACATATTAGTTTGAATAAAATCCTCGCATTCAGGGGTAACCAAGATGGAGACATTAAAATTGAAGTAAGGTGATCACATTTCTTTGTTCTATAGAGCAAACAGGCAGCAGCATGAAATACCTGCTTTTAATGGTGCTAGTTGGCAATTGAGGAAGACCTATAAGAATGCAATTACCAAAAGCAATTCGAGACAAAACTAGAGTCTGCACCAAAAGCTGAAAGTGCATATCTGATAAAAAAAGTTTCACTGATCTCAAGGCAAAGCGATGAAAATTAGGAGAATTAAACATCATGTTGACATGTGGAATGAAGAACATTTGAGAATCCAGCATAAAAACCAGAGATTTTGCAGTATTGGAACATTTGCGAGGGGCCCTGCGGATTCTAGCATCCGCAAACCATTTTGAAAAAGAAGACAAACAATGAGAGTGAGAGAGTAAAAGAAATTCAGTTTTGCTCACGTTAAAATTCAGAAAGTCACAGGCCCTACATGCTTCAATGTCTAGTAAACAGTTAAGGATCAGCCGCATTTTGCTTTCTGAGGACATTCTGATGTGTATCATCACGTGTTGATACAGGGCAACTCCGTGTTTGGCAGCTAACTTGCCCAATAGTTCCATACATAAATGAAAGAGCATGGACGACAAACTAGATCCCTGAGGAACCCCAAACCGGACCAAAAATGGGTTAGAGTGAACTTGACCCACAACTAACATTTGCCATTGAAAAAATAAAAAAAATGTATGGAACCAATCAAGGACTACGCCTTGAAACCCTCTTCACTACGAGAGGAGCTCCAAAAGAACCTCATGATCAATAGCATCAGAAGCTGTCGACAAGTCAAGTAGTACTAACAGGCGAGAGCCACCATCATCCAAAATTCTATATGCATTGTCAAGAATCTGCAATTTGGCTGTTTCTGTTTCTAATAATTTTTGGTCAATGATCCAGTCATTCAGCTGACCAGGCACCACTCTTTCAAGAATTTTCCTAGAAAGGGTTGGGAAGTTACTCGACTACAATTAGATAAGCATTCAGTGTTTATTTATTTATTTATCGTGCATTTATCTTGCGCTGATACAGTAAGTCAATTCTGTTTCCAAGTACCCACGGGGCAACAGGGAGGAAACATGGGATTGAAAACAATGAATACAGTGGAAGATGAAGATGAACCTACTATGCCTTGTGAGTATTCAGAACGTGCAAGTGCAGCAAGAAGAAGGGAAGTGGGGATACGTGCTGGAATGTCCATGCTCATGGGTGAGCAGCAGATGAAGTGCATAGTGTGGTAAGTGCTATGCGGCCAGGAGCTGCATTGGGTAGATAGTGCAAGCCTACAGGATGAAGGCTGGTGGGTGCAGAGGCAAGTGCTGTCTGGTAGGCAGGAGCTGGGCGATTGGGTGTAGGAGTCCATGACCCCGAGGGTACATAAGGGCCCTGGTCTCCAATTACAGCAACTGTGAGATTAGCAGAGGAGGGAAGAAGGTAAGGAGGAGGTGAAGAAAACATCTTGAGGAGCTTCTGGAATTTGAGGAAGTCCTGCTCAAGACAAAGAGGAAGGAGGAGGCTGTTCCATAAGAGGGAGCCAGCTGAGGAAAGTGATTGGCCTCCGGCCCTCTGTTTAGCGATACGTTTTACACACAGAGAGTTGGTGCCAGAGGACCATAGAGGTCTAGATGGAGAGTATTTAGTAAGGGAAAGTTGCAGATAGCGTGATCCCAATCCCCAGACAGCCTTGTGGATGATTCAGAGGGATTTAAATTAAATATGTGCAGCAACCGGGAGCCAGTGAAGAGTTTTTAGGGCAGGAGAGATGCCGTCCCTGGGTTTAAGGCCAAGGATATGTCTTGCTGCCCTATTCTGGATTAGCTGGAAGGGTCGTAGAGTGAAAGAAGGTAGATTCAGGAGAAGGCTATTGCAGTAGTCAAGCCTAGAGAGAACCAGGGCTCGGGTAACATTGACCTTCTGGGGGAAAGTGAGAAAAGGGAGAATTCCTTTGAGAAGGAAGACTTGAAAGTGGGACTTCTTGGCAATATCCTGAGTGTGAGGGAGGAAGGAGAGAGAGGAGTTGAAGATGACGCCAAGGTTTCTGGCTTCAGATGAAGGAGAAGGGGGAGAGCCCATAGAGGATGGCCAGAGTGAAGGGAGAAAAGAGGGAGCAGGGGTCCCAATGGGAATGATCTCAGTCTTGCTGGCATTGAGGAAGAGATTGTTGGATGTGCACCAGGACTGGATGGCAGATAGGCAGTCAGTGATGATGGAAGATGCAAGTGGGTCAGCAGGAAGTTTGAAAAAGACTTGTGTGTCATCTGCGTAGCACTGCAAGTTGGCAGAGAAGGAGGTAATGATGAGTGCCAGCTGCGCAAGGTAGGTTTTGAAGAGCCAGGGGGAGAGGTTTGAGCCCTGGGCGACACCACAGTTGGAGAAGGAAGTAGGAAAGGAGAAGGTGCCCAAAATGAATTGAGATGAGCGGTCAGTTAGGAAGGAGGTCAGTCAGTCCAGTGTCCGCTCCGAGATACCAAGGTTGTCATGTAGCCGTTTTAAGAGGATAGAATGGTTGACCGTGTCAAAGGCAGAGGAGAGTTCGAGTAGGATGAGGACAGCTGGAGAGTTAGCATTCAGAGATGCAAGCAGTTCTTCACAGGTTTTCAGAAGAGCAGTTTTCATGACTCTGGATGCTCGGAATCCAGATTGATGGTCGTGGAGACCACCAACAAGTTCAGTGTGTGAGGTAAGTTGTGGAAAGGCCAGCATCTCCAGCAGTTTCCCAGGGAAGGTGGTGATACAAATGGGGCGGTAGTTGGCTGGACAGGTAGGGTCTGCTGAAGGTTTATTCAGGAGGGGGCACACAAGGGAGTGCTTGAGGGCGGATGGGGAAAGATCCAGTGGCAAAAGAGTGATTGCAGAGATCAGTGATTGCAGGGGAAAGAGAGCCAATGTTGTCCTCCTTGAAGGTTCTGGAGGAGCAGGGGGAAACCTGTTTGGAAGAGACCTTTATGGAGCAGACAACTCTGGTGACTTCTTCAGGTGTGACAGGGGAGAAGGAGGAGATAGAGGACGAAGGAGGGTGAGAAGGAGGCAGGAGAGTGAGCTTCGGGTTGGGATTGGTGGCAAGGGTGCTCAGGATGTCCAGATATTTGGTGGTGAAGTGTGTGGCCAGTGCGTTGCAGAGAGCATGGGATGGAAGAGGGGAGAAGGAGACTGCGGAAGGCTTGCCAGTTCCCTGCAGATTTTAAAGAGTTCAGCCGCGTTTTCTGGATGCACCAGATACCCATGCCTGGATGTGGGCGCTTTTTTTTGCACGGATGGAGAGTCTGTATTGCCTTTGGAGCAGGGGGCAGGCCAGTTTGTCAGAGGGTGAGCATGAGGTTTGCCACTTCCGTTCTGCAGCTCTGCACTTACGTTTCAGGGCTGCAAGTTCAGAGTCATACCAAGTGTTACATTTGGAGGTAGGTTTCAGGTGGATCCTCATGACTGGGGCAAGAATGTCAAGGGTGTTGGTAATGGCCAAGTGGAGATTGCTGAGAGCAGAGTCAGTGATAGAGTCGGGGGGGGAGAGGGAGGGATGAAGGTGGATGCAAGGGCAGCAGCTGACACTCGTTTCATCGGACGGATGCTCGTGAACGAGGTTGGCAGGGCTTTGGAGGTGCGGTCAGGGGGGCGAAGGGACCCAGGCGAGAGGAGAGAACGGTCTGACCAAGAGAGTGGAGTGACCAAAGGGTCAATGTGAGATATGTGTCCCATTGTAAGGGTGTCAGGTAACAGCCAGAACTAAGTAAAAAATGCACAAGCTGGAGAATAAAAAATCTAGAAATGGTCTTTAATTTTTGAAGCAGGAACAGGATCATCAGAAAAAATAAGTAGCTTTTGTACTTGACATTAACGATGTAAGTTTGTCAGCATTAGTAGGAGTAAGGAAGTGTCATATAGGCGTAATTTTATGGCTCACGTGGACCAGTGGTCGAAGTGAGCGGGAGCGGTTGGGAGCGGTGCTCCCCTACTTTTTAAAATTAAGTTTTACAGCTCCTATACTTTTCTTTTAAAAAGAAACCATTCCGGAACGGTTTCGTTTTAAAATAACAGTGTAGGAAGAAGCTTAAACTTGCACTTTCAGTGCACTGCACTGAACATTCCCTTAAACAGGAGGCATATGTGTTTGGGGGTTTGTTTTGTGTGTGGGAGAGGGCAGGGCAATGGGGTTTGTGAGGAGCGGGGCAGGCTAGCAGGGAACATAGTTCCATTACTTCTTTTCTTACACTTCGACCACTGACGTGGACGGTTTATATGGTATTTCTTTCTAAATATCCGCAATCTTAATTAGAAAAGGACATCGCAAAAGTATGACATTTCATATTTTACATCGAAAGTTTAGGCAAAATTAGATTTTTAATCACCTTCAGCAAAGCTAAAAATCTGAGAATTTACCAAATTAAGAAATATCCTCCCATGTGAAGTTGTTTTAGTTTCACCGCACAAGGCATCAAACTAGGGGTGTGGGAAATGTAAATTCATCTGGTCTAATTGGATGAAATGTGTAATTTTTCATTTTGCTTAATTGCGAAAATTGCATTTTTCCCACTTTAAATGGCTGAAAGAAAATCTTACACAAATTTGCCGGATTTTTAATCAGCGAAATAAGTTTAAAAGTGTTTTTCCACTTAAGTTGCTACATATAACACAGATTTGTGTTGCAGATGTGGATAACAAAGTGGACACCTTTCACTTAGCTTAGAGAGGAAATCTCCAGCAAATACACGTTTGCTGAGTTTTTCCAGCAATTTATCAGGTTATGAAAACCGCAAAAAAACATTTTTGCAGAATTCATTTACCACAAATGGGCTAGTCAGTGTTATGTCCGTAATGCATGTGCGCATGCGCGAGCCTCGTTATGGCCGCGCATGCGCGTAAAGAATAAAGACGGTCTGTGGCGCAGATGCCGCTGGGACCCTGGAACGATCAGACGTGCATGTGCGAGTCTTAGTGTGTGCGTATGCTTTAATGCTAGTACAGGGCGGCCCAAGGCACGGGAAGCCCCATCACATTGGCGACGAGGCGGGATGCGGGGAGAGAAACGCTCGGCACGTTCAAACGTGTCGTTATGGGCATTTCATCTCATGTATGTTATGAACCTCACACGAGTGACGGCGGCCATTTTGTTTATGGTGTTTAAGGCGGTTGCGGCCCGCGAGGGTGCTCGTGAGCTGTCTAAACACTGAGGTAGACAATCCCTCAATTTTTGGACACTTTGCAGTCTTCCTAGGACGGAAGACTGCCCTTTCTGCCTGAGCAAACAGGCGGTGTGGGGAAAAGAGACACCTCACGTCATCCCAGTATCTCTGCCCAAGAAGCCCGGTACGTCGGACACGTATGTAGCCAGGTTTGCGGCCTCTAACACGGTTTGAGGTGCCTGTGCGACCTGTGAACATGACGGACAGCGATGGAGAGACCTCTGAGGCGGTAAGGGTGGTGAGAAGGCAGCATGGCTCATTACAACCAATGCAAGAATTTGACACCTCGGGTCCCCCCTCAAAACTAGGCCCGAGATGGCTTCTCTAGATAAAAAAACTTGACATGTTTTTCGCCGCCACCGGAGAAACAGATGATGATGCCAAAGTGGCGAGGCTGTTGTACTCGGCGGATACAGAGGTACTGCACATTTATGAATCTCTCACCGAACCTGTGGTAAACTACGATGTGGTCAAAACCGCACTAAAGGATCATTTTATCCCCTTATCCAACATGGACTTTGACAGGTTTGTCATGTGTGGAGAAAAGCAGCACGAAGACGAGTCATTAGATCAATTCTGTGCACGTTTGAGACAGCTAGCCACCACGTGCAGATGGACGGATGCTGAGTTAATGGTCCGCCACCAACTGATCCAAGGTTGCAGCTCAGAAAAGCTGCGGAGGCAGGTCTTGAGAGAGCCAGGTATGTCGCTGGTACAGATTTTGGACAGCGGAAGGGTATACGAACTTGCCGAGTGTAGAGGAGCTAAGATGGATGCTGCTGCACGCCCAGGCAAGCTTGAGGAAGCTTTTGCTGTTGGGAGACAGTCCCAGACAAAGTCGAGGTGGAGCCAGAAGAGGCAGGAACCTACATCACCACAAGGCAATGCAGTAATTTGTCAGTATTGTGGGTACGATTAGCCGCATTTGGAGGACTGCCCAGCCAAATCGAGGACCTGCGGAAGATGCAACACGCCAGGGCACTATGCCAGAATGTGCAGAGCTGCTGCCCCAGTTGCCACACAGCGGGGACCCGCGAGGTTAAGCGGCGGATATAGAAAACAACGCAGTGTCTCTACAGTGGAACAGGATGTCCAAAGACTCAACATCGCAGGGGAGGAGGAAGAGGATGAAGAGGTCTTTTTCATCTCAAACGTGGCCACCGGGGCGAGGAAACGCAGACAACCGATGTGTGTTGTTAACATTCAAGGGGTCCCTACGCAGATACTAATAGACACTGGCGTCTCAGTATGTGTGTTGGCCACCGAACATTACGAAGCCATCCAAGGCCCCCTCCATTGGACCAATCGAGGGCGAAGATCTTCACGTTCGGGGGTGACACTCCCCTACCAATCAAAGGGGTATTTGTAGCTCCTGTAGCCCGAGAAGGAAAGATGACTAAGGCAAGGTTTTTCGTCACAGATGTGAGCCCACGGTCCCTGTTGAGTTCTGCGGCCTCGGAAGCATTAGATTTGGTCCACTTTGCGTTTGCAGTTTACCAAAGGGACATAGACTCACTTTTGGAGAGATTTGAGAGTACGTTTCACGGGATTGGCCGACTGAAAGCAGAACCAGTGCGACTACACATAGATGAAACGATCCGCCCAACGGCATTGAAACACCGACGAATTCCGTTCCATCTTCGGTCCCAGGTTGAGAAGGAACTCAAAGCACTGATCAGTATGGATATCATCGAAAGGGTGGAAGGGCCGACTCCATGGGTCTCGCCAATTGTGGTGGCACCTACGCCCAAACAACCGGGCAAGGTTTGCATCTGCGTGGACATGCGGTTGCCCAATGCTGCTATTAAGAGAGAATGCCACTTAACTCCCACTATAGATGATATCATCAATGAACTGCAGGGTGCCAAGATATTCTCGAAATTAGACTTAAGAGCGGGATATCACCAGTTGGAGTTGCATGCAGACTCAAGGTACATTACGACTTTTACAACGTACGAGGGTCTGTACCAGTTTAAGCGCCTCAGCTTCGGGATATCCTCAGCTGCGGAGGTTTTTCAGAACGCCATTAGGGGTGCTTTGGCAGGTCTAAGGGGAGTAATAAATATGTGTGACGATATTTTGGTCTTTGCCACTACACATGCCGAGCACATGAAGCGTCTAGAAGCAACCCTACAGAGACTGAAAGATCTTGGACTCACCTTACATCGTGAGAAATGTGAATTCTTCAAGGATCGCATTGGGTTTTTTGGCTTTGTGTTTCATGGCAACGGTGTATCCCCGGATCCGGAAAAGGTCAGAGACATCCGCGAGGCTGTACCCCCCCAATCGCTGACAGAAGCCCGCAGTTTTCTGGGGATGGTGAATTACTGCGGCCGCTTCATCAAGGGGCTGGCGTCCCTCTCTGAACCCCTCCGGGCTCTCACGAAAAATGACGCTGTTTGGGTCTGGGGTACCAAAGAACAAGAGGCGTTCGATGAGATCAAGAAGGCATTGTCAGATCAGGACACGGTGGCGTATTTTGATCCCACAGCCGAATCTGAGGTGGTTGTAGATGCTAGTCCGGTGGGTCTAGGAGCTGTGTTGATGCAGAGGAATGCGAGAGGTGAAATGCTACCTATCGCATATGCGAGTAAAGCCCTCATGGAGACTGAACGTCGCTACTCTCAGATAGCGAGAGAGGCCCTGGCCATCTTATGGGGCTGCAGACATTTCAGGTTGTACATTCTTGGGAACCGGTAACTGTCATCACGGATCACAAACCGCTTCTTCCAATCCTAGCGGGTGTATCCTCGAAACCTCCTCCCAGGATAGAATGGTGGATGCTCGCCCTCATTGAATACAGGGTCAAATTGGTGTACCGGCCAGGGACGAACAATCCGGCGGACTACTTGTCCGATCATCCCAATATGGAAAGGGAAGGTGATCAGGGAGATGTGGCAGAATGCAAAGAGTTCATACACAATGTCGTGGCAGGTGCCATGCTGGTGGCGTTGGACAGAAATAGGATGCCACAAGAGTCGGCAGACGACGAGGTGTTTAAAATCATCAGAGCTGCAATTCAGAATGGTGATTGGAGAAGTATTCTGCATAATAACACAAGGAGGGAGGACAGAGCCCATAGGGATCTTCAGGCACTATGGAAAATCCGCGATGAACTCTCCACTTCGGAGGATGGGTTCTTCTAAGAGGTCGGCAGATAGTAGTACCTCAGTCGCGAAGAGCCCGAGTCATGGAACTGGCTCACATCGGATATCAGGGAGTGGCGAAGACAAAGGGGAGGCTGCGCACAAAGGTTTGGTTCCCAGATCTGGAGTCCCTCGTTGAGTTGCATGTGAAAGGATGTTTGTCGTGCCAGGCTGCCAGCCCCATAGAAAAAGCACCCCCGATCAATTCTATGGAACGGAGCGAGAAGCCGTGGGGCACAGTCCACACAGACTTTGGGTCAACTGGAAGGGGCATGTACTTTTTAGTAGCAGTAGACCAATGGTCGAGGTATCCGGAGGTGGAACTAGTTGACTCACATGCCACAGATCATACGATCCTTGCGCTAGAAAAGATGTTTGCCACGCATGGCCTCCCTGAAATCCTCTGCTCGGACAATGGGCCACCATTCACTGGGAACCAATTTGCACAATATCTGAGAGAAAGGGGCATACAACATCGCCACTGTGGCCCAGGGCGAATGGAGAGGCCGAACGGCTCATGAGGACACTTAACAAGGTATTCCGCATAGCGGCCAACAGTGGGGTGGAACTAAAGAGGACCCTATTTGAGTTTCTTCGAGAATATAGGTCGACACTGCATCAATCCACCGGTGTGGCTCCGGCCGAAGCTCTGTATGGGAGATGCCTGAGGGGACTCCTCCCAGAGGTGGAAGGTCGTGAGCCGGGGATCATAGACAATGACCGGGTGAGAAGGGAACAAGAAGCCCACAATGGCAAGGAGAACGAAAGGAGAGGACTGCGAGACAAGGAGATAGCGGTTGGAGACTCGGTACTGGTACGCAACCGCAGGCCAGAGGGAAAACTGTCACTGCCATATGAACCCCAACCGTGGGTCGTCACACATGTCAAAGGATCTATGATTACTGCGGCGAATGCAAGGGGAAACATCACCCGCAATCAGTCCTTTTTCAAAAAATTTGACAGCCGGCCACCAGACGCTGATCCGACGAGGCCTAAGCAGCAGGAGGAAGATGCGGAGGTTCCAGAAGATGACCCATTTGTGGGTCCACCACTGACAGTCGGGACCCCACCGCTCAGCACGCAGGCGGAACGGCGGTACCCGGCGTGACAAGGCCACGCCATACCTATTCGGCTCAAGGACTACATTCTAGACTCAGGAGACTGAACAGGTGACTGTCCCTGGTTAATGATTCACTGTTCAGAAATGTAATGTTGGTAACGTTCATGTTTGACATGTGAGTATGTTTAAGTTGTAATTTGTTGTTTATTTTGTTTAAAGAAAAAAAGGAATGTTATGTCCGTAACGCATGTGCGCATGTGCGAGCCTCGTTATGGCCGCGCATGCGCGTAAAGAATAAAGACGGTCTGTGGCGCAGATGCCGCCGGGACCCTGGAACGATCAGATGTGCGTGTGCAAGTCTTATTGTGTGCGTATGCTTTGATGCTAGTACAGGGCGGCCCGAGGCACGGGAAGCCCCATCACAGTCAGTTTCCCTTTTTTAATCATGTTTTACTTCAGTGCACAATTCCGCAAAAAAATGGTGACAGTGAAATGGACAAATCTTTCAGATCCTCACTTCAAGAATAGGATTGATAAAGTCGTGATTACATGAGTACTGCAATCGATGTATACGCTGCTTTGAAATGTAGCTCAATATTAAAAAAGCAATATAAAGACATGAATAAGAGTCTATGATAACCACAGACCAGGTAGAGACACATCTGTAGCACCAATGTCGACTAAGCAGGCTTAAAAGTTTCTTTCTAGGGGACAACCACCACACTTGGCAATGCTGTCCTCCCGGTAAATAGGGGCATGGCTTAGACGTTTAAAATATGCCTGTTGATTTCATTGCTGTCCTGACAAATGCAAATATCAAACATCAGTAGTTAAATTGAGAGCAGAACCCTCATACTGGGCTTACTGGAAATCCCTGAAAACCTGGCTCTTTGCCTAACCATCCCATCACACACTGCCGAACCATGCATTCAAACACTACCTAACCATCCCATCACACGCTACCTAACCATGCTTTCAAACACCTCCTAACCATCCCATCACACACTACCTAACCATCTCATCAAATAGCAAGGCGGGAAAGAGACAAGTAAGTTCCATGTCTCTGTCCAATGCAGAGATCTCTTGAGACGGCAGTCAAGGCAGGAACTGCACAGAGAAATGGAAGTCTCAGCAGAGGGCCCCACAGCGGGGGTTTATGAGCAGGGAGACGCAATTTATCATCGTCATCTTCCTCAGACTCTGCTGTCAGGTGCCGCGGCTGATGGCTGATTCAGTATCGTGTCTCAGGGCGCGATTAGAATGGCAGTGACTCCAGAAAAGGATGGCAAGATGGCGGCCCTGCAGGCCGAAGGATGGCCACGAGGAAGGCCGGGCACGGCGTGAAGCCAAGCATCCATAGCTCGCAACTCACCCGCTTTGGTAGGTCATGTCACCCGCCTTAAAAGCAGATGAATCACCCGCCAAGTCCCTCATACGCCCATTCACTTCTATGGGCCTCTCATCCGCCAAAAGAAAATCGTGTGTTTTCACCCACCTTCGTGACAAATAAGGTTGGGGGCTATGAGCATCACTCATCATTGTTTTGTTTTCACAGTTCAACTCTTTATATTTTAGGCTTCACAGACATCACATTGAAAGTAAAGGAACATCACGTCAGTAGGGCGGTAGTGATTGCTGCTACCTCTTAGGTTTCTGCTTACAGGGGTGTACTGGCCTATAGGGTACTCTGGAGATTTCCCGCTAGGCATCTCCAACCTGGGGCTCTTTTGTGAGGCATTTCCAATTTTTCCCATAGGAAAAGTGTTGGGCTTTCTGAAAATGTGTAATATGGGGCCACTTTGAACATTATTTCCAGGGTCTCTTTTGGTTCCCAGTCCACCCCTGCTTACAACACTTGAGATTTACCTAGTCACTTATTACCTAAAGGAATTATGCCGTCAGCTGTGGACAGTTTTAGTAGATAGTTGTCTGTTGCTATTATCAATCGACGTTTTGTTATAAAAAAGTATATTTTGCCCCATCATCGTGGCCAAGCAACATGTGACGTCACTACAGTGTTGTGACCTAGCAGTGGGAGGGGAGAGGTTGGGGTTCAATAATCGTTTTTTTCTTCTCCTCCTATTATTTTGGTGACATGACTGCACTTGCAAAACGCCTGGAATTCACTAATAATGAACACATTTGAATCCAGAGATTAGCATAAATAAAAACTGAGAAATAAGAAGAAAAAGTGAAAACAATTTTAAAGGAGGATCTTCTGCTTATTTTTATGATATAATAGTTTATTTATATAGCTCCTATACAAAATATGTTTCAAAGCACTTCAAGGCAAGGTAGGGAACAAGGGAAATTACAATGACATTCTTACAGGCCATGAACATGAAATTAGCTATCGTACTCGGCCTGACGACATTTCAGACAGTGCAAGAGCTAAGACATAGATAAGGAAGGGAGGGGGAGAGTGGAAAGGAAATGGAAACAGACAGGTGACTACCGTACTAGGTCTGACAACATTTCTGGTAGAGCCGGAGAAAAACAAAAGGTGAGGGAGAGGGGTGCAGAAAGGTAGGGGAGGAACAAAACAAGTGACTATCGTACTAGGCCTGAAGACATTTCAGATAGTGCTGGAGGGGGGGGGACAAGTAAGAGGAGGCGGAGGAGACAGACAAGGTTGCTATCATACTAGATTCTGATAGAGTAAGTGCATAGAAGAAAGAAAGGGGAGGAGGGGAGCAGATAGGAAAAGGGAGAAAGGGAGAGCAGGAGAGAACAGAGAGTAAGCACTCAAAAAGAGTGGAGAAGCAAGAGGGGAGAGCAAATACAATTGGAGAAGTCAGTAGTAACACATAATGTTGCAAGCCACAATGCAAGATGAAGATGGGAACAGCATGATTCAGGGCCAACACGAGAAAGGGTGACGCACCGTGAATCAATGAAGTCCGAAAAAGTCAAATCCAGCATTGGCCCCAAGACGGTGATTGTGAAACCAGAATGTATTAGGACAGACTCCTGCAGAAGTAGGCTGGAGGGGGAAGGGGGAGCAGGGTAGAAGAATAAGCAAAACAGGCAACACCTGTGTGCACAAAGGGGTGGACATATGTAAATATGGAACAAAGTATAATCAGGTAACATATATACTCAAGGCCAGAGCGCAGTGTTTTGTGATTAAAATATAATTTGAACTGCACTTCATTTAAGTCCCAGAGGACCTCTGGGGGTCATGTTCAGGTCGAACACAAATTGCACAGAGGGAAAGGCTTCGTGTGAACTTAAGTGCAAACGGTCCCCATATCTAATTGCCATTAACTTTTCCAGAATGTAGTGCAAAAGGCGAGCAAAACATAGGTGAAATCGCCTGAACTCCACTTTTTTACTTTGTTGATGGAAAAGTGTAACTGCCTCCCGCAATTAACGATTGCAGGAGGCATTTACAATAGACCCCTATTGAATCCGTGTGGAAATTAACATGTGGTCATTTCAGGCAGATTCCATTGGAATCCATTGCACTACCACCAGAGTGAAAATCCATGCTGGCGGTAAGCCAGTTGCATTTGTCCAGCACTGTGAGAAATGAAGGCAGGCATGGTATGGCCGCCTGCCCGCCTCGCCAACTCAGCCTGACAAATATATGAAAATCCAGCAGATCCGAAAAAAGTGTTTGTGACACTTTTTCTGATCTGATTCAACCACCAATATACCCTCAAACATACCTCTCAGTTTAGGGCAAACATGAATGGTCCTCTAATTGCAGCTGCTGAAAGTCAGTTGCAGTCTTACACTGTTTCAACAGAAAATCACTGAAAGAAAATGGAGGGGAAATAGTCATCAAAAAAGTGCATTTGCGAAACGCTACATAAAAGGAAGGAAAGAAAACATGCAGCATCATACTAACAATACAGGTATGGGGTAAAATATGCTTTTAACTGACTGTGCTGTTCCTGTAACTAGCTGCTGTTCAACTGCGATTTTGATGAATAACGCTGACGTGGCCCCTAGGGGACCCTCGTGAATGGAAACAAGGCACAATCACCACACACAAACTGATACGCCAGACATGAGGTTCAATTCCCAAAATCTAGGGTTTATTGCAAAGCAAATAGTCTCAGTCGGCCGACTGGGTCTCACGTCCTGCAACGTGTGTCACCCAGACCTCGTGGGACGCAAGAGAGCGAACATTTTACATCAGTTACATATATACAAAATGACCATCACATTATCAGTAGTGACACATTCAAAACCGCCCATAGTGTATCTTTCTTTGTAATGGTTTGATGATTGACAATTATGACGAGTATGACACCCTTAAGACATTTATTCAGCAACAGTTGCAATTTTCAAAGATGCAGACACCATTCTTTGTGTTAGGGAACATAGTGCTGTTGTTCTGCAAGCAAGCTGCGTTCAGGGGAGAGACACATTCCAGGCCTCACTATCTCTGAGTTTCTATTCGTGAGCTAGAGGTCAGCTCAATCTACAGGGGCCCAGTGAAGGGGGGCCGCAAAAGAGAGCATAATTCAAGCCATTGACTGTCCATTTCTTCAGTTTCTGCCATTCCAGCGAGACTAACTGGCACCTGCTTAATGATTTAATGCCTTTCTGCTTACTTCCAAGGACTTGTGAGGGAAGGAAACAGCATACTGCTGTCTGGGCTGTCTGGGCTAGCCTCTCGGTATGCATCTTGTGACCTTGCTCTGTGCCTGAGCAAAACGAAATAGAATTCACTTACAGCAAAGCATTTTGAACAGAAGAGCAAGAAAAGCGAAAATTACTAAAATGGCGAATTCTATTTCTACAAAGTGGACGCTCTCTGGTTATACTAACGATTCTGTACTGACGATGCTAGATATATGATGTGGTTGGTTTTAGGCCAACATAATATACCGTCTATGCTATGGAAGGGTATTTTCTAGACTCACAAACCCTCCTCTTGGCCGTAAGCCAAACGCATCAACCAAACATCGCGTCTTCCTCTGACCATGTATCCGATTCTGAACTCTGCATGCTGCTATGATCGTCATCATTGGTAGCGATATTAATCGACATGAATTCTTTTACTGTCTTCATTTCGTGATTCGTGTTTGTATTCAATTAGGGAGTTCTTTTCTGTGTCAACATGTGTATGCATTCATCACTTACTTCAGTGCAAATTATTGGTAGACAGTGTATGCAACAACAACATGTTAGAAAAACTCTGAGCACTGCTGCTAGAATTGCAACCAATTTCCATCCCCATGAGCGTAATAATTCCCAAAACCAGGATCTTATGTCTAATTCCCAGCTACCTACTGAGGGATGGAGGTCAGAGCTCAGGACGTGTAACTTTTTTATTGCCTCAAAAATCGTAGGGGAGGAGTCACTTACAAATACGCAACATGATGACCCCACGAGTTTGTAAACTCCTCCACGATCAGCCAAAACTATGTCAAGAGCTATCCTATTTTGAAGTGTCATTAATCTGATTGCTTCGTCCTACAGAGTCATATTATACAGTATATCGGTTGTTCCCTTTATTGTTTTCTCTACAATTCTGAACAGTTGTCTTATATTATATGAATTTATTGCTTGACCCCAAAATGGTATAAATGATTTAGCTATGTCTTCTGCGATTAATCCTCCTTCCTCATCTGGTTGCGGTCTTGATCTAGATAATTTTGCTATGTCTGACGTTTTTGAAAGAAATACCCCCAGAAATAGAATCCCTAAGTAACAAGTACCTCCCCAATTTCTTGGCAACCAGGGATAAGCTTTTTCCCCGCATATGAAATAGACAGGATCACCTACATATACTGGTTCTTCCTCTCTCTCGAGTATTGCAATATTCATGCACCTATTGAATGTCCCTACTGAATAGGAGCCTTTCTTCTTCAAACAAAATGGAACCGTGCGAGGACTGTAATTTATTGTATATGAGGGGGGCACTGTATCTTTATTCCCTTCTGGGTTCATGTGAAATGTGATTACAGATGATTTATATGGCACATATAATCTATCTTTTGGCATTACTACTGGTGTTATCGTTCTTGCTTTGCGAAATATAGAGCAACCTACAGGTTTCATTACTACTGCTTCAAATTCGTCCATGTTTGTCCTATCTAATCAACCCGTTTCACTCTTATTCCATTTCCCAAAATATAGTGCACTTAAGGACGCGTAACATGCAGAACTTAACCGAAATCTTATACTGCGAAATACGTTGCAATGTTACTCATTCTTTCAAATTATTTTCACTGGCTCTATTTTCAAACATCCCACATCATTATCATTCATTGCCTATATACAAGTCCGTACTTCACTTAACTCTTTCGGCAGAGGTTTGGACAGGAACACAGACACTAGTATATTCTGTGGTGATATTGTCAAAAACTCACCATCAGGAGTACAATGGATAATCACACTTAGTTTCTTCAACAAGTTTAAACCTAATAGATTTTCTCCACAATTCTGTGTCAACAAAAACGGACAATAGTCAGTGAATGGCCCTAGTATTATTGGTACTGATTGGGACACGGGACTAATTACTGGGGTGCCTGCAAACCCTACTGAAACATTCTTTTGCCCTGACAGTGGTATTCCTGGAACCAAGTGGTGGTCTATTGAGCACTTCTGTGCACCTTTGTCTACGAGAAAACTGTGCACTTTATTCCCAACTTTAATTTCTACGTAGGGTCCTTTCTGGTTAACGGGAATAGACAATGGTTTGCGACCCCTGTCTTGGGCTGTCCTAACGGGGGAACAATACGTCATCTGATGTATAGTCACCAGAATAGTATGTATTTGGTTGAGTATCAAAAATATTCCCGTCCCCACCTCCATTGTGCTGATTCTGATTTTGGTTTTGGTTCTGATTCTGGTTGCTATTTCCTTGATTATTCTGGTTTTGCGGCATACTATTATTTCTATCCTGCCCATATGTTCCCGGGCGACTTCTGTTCTGCCTTCTCTGACCATACCCATTCCTATTTTGCAAATGTGGACATTGTGCTCGCTAATGACCCTCTTCCCTACAATATGCACACTGGTTTAATCCAAGAGGACCTCCATGCATGTTTGAATTACTTCCTCTCCCTTGTGCATTTCCTCTTCCTCTATTATGACCCGCTACCTGCTGTAGTAACACCCTTGTTTTTAGATTCACTCTGTCTTTCACTTCTTTTTCTTTCTCTGTATTCACTCTGTTTTCATAATACTGGGCCATGTGTAATACCTTGCTCAGTGATTTTGCTTGTCATGCACTTTCAGATGTCATTATCAAGTTTTGGATTGGAGGTATCAATCCTCTCACATATTTGTCAACGAATAGTCTTTTTCCCGCCTCACTGCTTAAATCTTGCCCACTAAAATCTGTAAACACTTCCTTAAATTTATTGAAGTAGTCTGTAGCTAACTCATCTTTGCCTTGTACACATGCAGTTAGTTTGTCCCATACAATTCTCTTCTCTGGAACCATAGCCTTCAATCTCTGTATTATCCGTGCTGGTAATGCTGCCATATTTAATGATGGTTTCTCGCCTGCTTTCCTGTCCGCATCCTCTTTCGCTAAATTCTCCCACGTGTCACCGAAACTATCCTAATCATCTACTTTTCTTATTTGTTTCCATATGTCTACTGGTAAAATTACTGGGAATATTAGGTCAATATCGTTCATAGTAAAAATGGACGATTTTAAATAGGACTCTATTTCTTTATAGAATCCTTTTGGATTTTTTCTCAAATCAGGGATCGTTTGTTTTATATTATTCACCTCTTGTCTGGAGAAAGGGACATGCACATATTGTGCTTATAATGTGCTTCTGTCACTTGCGCTGGTGCCCCTTTAGCACCAGGAATTTCTATCTTTGGCACAAAAGTGGGTGGGACCTCCCTCATGGAAAATATCGCACTCGCTTTTCCTGCTCCCTCCCTCATATGCAGCACTATTGCCAAATCAAGGGATAAGGCAGTTTCTCCTGTATCTCGTGTAAATGCTCCCTTATACACTGCCATTAATTCAGATGGACAACTTTGCTTATTATCTACATATTTATCCTGTAAATATTCAACCATCACCAGTAGTGCCTTTCTTTGCATTCCTAATGTATATTGATCAAATTTTTCATGCACTTCCATTGTAGGAATGCTAGCATCTGTAATCCATCTAAGTGCCTCTCGTGTGCATATTTTCATTTCCTCACTAGCCTGTTTTGACGGCGGAAAAAATCGCTGTTGCACATATGGTACCGCCTCTTGCCTTCCTCTTCTTATGTCCTTGTTCCTAAACCCAGGCATAGAAAACATTTCAGCATACAATTCATCAAGTTCATTTTTAAACTCAAAAAGCCTATCCACATGTTCCTTCATTTTTGAATCACTTTCTCTCATACGTGCAAAAGCATTCAAGTCCCGCAACTTCTGCGGCGGCACCATTCCAATTAGTTGCTTCCATCTCTCCATCAAATATTTTCCCATGCACTCCAACAATACCTGTTTTTCACTAAGCTTCCTATAATCGTACATCAAATCCAGTGTTGGTGTCTCATCGTTTCCGTCAATGTATATTTCTGCCTGTTCTTTCAACTCCTTCCTCCTTTCTTTGCTGACCGCACTTCAGGTTATTCTAGCACACACACTTTGTGCCGGCCCCGCTCTTCCCATACTGTCTTCTCTGATTACTGTGGATTCAAGTTCAGTAGGTGAAGGAGAGAGGGGAGTGAAATTGTATGGAGAGGAGGGGCTGGTGCAGATGGACCGACTGGAAGGGGGAGTGGTAGCTGCGGCTGTAATGGAGGCTGGATAATGGGGATGGGCTGGGCAATGGGCGCTAATGCAATTATGTCAGTCTTACTTTTGGGACGTTCTTGTCTCTTTTCATTTAATATCTTATTGATTAATTTGTCTGATGCATGCAATTCTTGTTGGGGATATATTTTGTCCATTCCCATCTGGACACATCTATCCGTCTTTTTTATTTGCTCATCCCATTCTTTTTCGTCCTGTTCTTGCGCTCTTTCTTCTCTAGATTTGTGCCTGCGTGCATGTTTATCTCTGCTTCTCAAGCGGAGCATAGCTTCCTTCCTCCAGTCTCTAATGACGTCAAATGTCGCAGGGCGTGCTTTCTTGCGCAGCAATACTGATTCAAATAATCTATACGCTCCATCTCATAACTTCCATTTTTAGGTCATTGCAAATCTTCTTCGTGTTTGGTTTGCCTATGCCAAATTTCACAAAACATTATTGCCCCTACTCCATACTTCACATACATCTCATACGCTGGCGACCCTAGGAGTGGCGCAGCATGGCCAGTTTCCAAAGATTGTCTACCGCAGTGGAAAAATCCCACTAAACAAGAAGACAATTTCCCAGGCATGTTTTAAACTTTTTCATACCTTTCCCTGGGTGTTTGATCTTGCAAGAGCAACACTCAACCAATATCAGGGCTATTAGAATCGGGGCACGACTCACCTGATCAACCAAGTCGTATCTCAAGACGCAATTCGTCCGTATACTGACACAACCCAGGATCATCGTGTCTGCGTATTTGGCTCTCTCTGCCTCGTTTCGGGACTCTCGCCTTCTTGCTCTCTGGCCGGACACGTCGATCAAGGATCGGTTTTGTACAGATCTGAAAAGGAGGCTCTCATCACTTTCACAGGGGCACCCCAAACACCTCTCGATCCCGGCTCGACAGTGTCGTCCTCGATTTGATTTTTCCGCCTTCTTCGAATTACAACGTACACGATGGAGCAAGTGGGGGAGGGTCCCTATTTGGGCGCAATCTTGACGTGGCCCCTAGGGGACCCTCGTGAATGGAAACAAGGCACAATCACCACACACAAACTGATACGCCAGACACAAGGTTCAATTCCCAAAATCTAGGGTTTATTGCAAAGCAAATAGTCTCAGTCGGCCGACTGGGTCTCATGTCCCGCAACGTGTGTCACCCAGACCTCGTGGGACGCAAGAGAGCGAACATTTTACATCAGTTACATATATACAAAATGTCCATCACATTATCAGTAGTGACACATTCAAAACCGCCCATTGTGTATCTTTCTTTGTAATGGTTCGATGATTGACAATTATGATGAATATGACAGCCTTAACACATTTATTCAGCAACAGTTGCAACTTTCAAAGATGCAGACACCATTCTTTGAATTAGGGAACATAGTGCTGTTGTTCTGCAAACAAGCTGCGTTCAGGGGAGAGACACATTCCAGACCTCACCATCTCTGAGTTTCTATTCGTGAGCTAGAGGTCAGCTCGATCTACAGGGGCTCATTGAAGGGGGGGGCGCAAAGGAGAGCATAATTCAAGCCATTAACGGTCCATTTCTACAGTTTCTGCAGTTCCAGCAAGACTAGCTAGCACCTGCTTAATGATTAAATGCCTTTCTGCTTACTTCCAAGGACTTGTGAGGGAGGGAAACAGCATACTGCTGTATGGGCTGTCCGGGCTAGTCTCTCGGCATGCATCTTGTGACCTTGCTCTGTGCCTGAGCAAAACGAAATAGAATTCACTTACAGCAAAGCATTTTGAACAGAAGAGCAAGAAAAGCGAAAATTACTAAAATGGCGAATTCTATTTCTATAAAATGGATGCTCTCTGGTTATACTAATGATTCTGTACTGACGATGCTAGATATATGATGCGGTTGGTTTTAGGCCAACATAATATACCGTCTATGCCATGGAAGGGTATTTTCTAGACTCACAACTCCCTCAATGACGCTTGTTCTGCGCCATCTTAACCTTTCTTTCAGCACATTGTGGTAGCTGATATCACAAACTATCTGGGATTGGCCAGTTTCTTGACCACTCAAAAATTCTCTCTCTAAAACTGCCTGGATAGGCCAAGTCCAGACTTCATCGTGCTGCGGTGTGATAGGTCACAGCCAGGAAGCTGCATTTGCATTGCCTAGTCTATGTCCATAGTAGCTGCTCATTGGTCCCTGTCTTCTGACGAATTTAATATTAAAGTCTGATCGAAGTTCACCAGGTATTGCCTGGCAAGGGGTTAGCCTTAGGCTATATATCCTTAGTACATCATCAGCAGTCATCGGACGGGCTGGATCACCCCTTCCTCCCCAAACGCTCTAGAGCCGTGATTTGTGTTTCTTATATTCAGGTCTCCACATATTTTGGTCTTTGATTCCCATGCCCCCTGAATATTGACTATGCTGGACAGGGCCTTCATGAATGTACCAATATCTATTCAAAACATGTTAAAAGTATGAAAAATACACTTATAAAATGGCAGTGGAGCAGTGTACAAGAACTATGTAAAAACAAAGACATCATCAAGGGACAGTAGAAAACAATATTGTAATAAAGTCCCCTACTTGGTTCTTGGGACCGGAAAGGTGTTTCCTGGAGGGCTTGGTGGAACCTCGAGCCAGTGGATCTTCAGGCCAGGGATGATATGGGTAAGATCCCCGGTGAGCCCACATTGCTCCCCGTTGCATGAAGCGGGCAGCCAGAGTACTGCACATCAGGCCTGTCTACAGGCTCTGTATCTAACCCATTCAACTTGCCCAGTAGGGCAACCCATTCTCAACAGCACTTTCCCACCAAACCCTCATAGACAGTGCAGGATACAATTAGCATGCCCCCTCCACAATTGAGAGATTCTGGAGCTTTCCGAAATCAGACCCAAACTTGTGACACGGAAAAAAATAAGTTTCCCTTTGAGGCAGAAAGTTTCTCTCTGTTCATAGACAGTAGTGAGTATATACTGTTGAGACATTCCTTGGTAGACCAAGGAACTCTTCCATGGGAGTTTATGATATCCACAGCGAACTCCACGGGAGCACGGGTGCATTGTTGCGAGTTTGTGACTCCCCAAAAAACAGAGAGGTCAGAACAGCACAGACAGTAGAGTGTCAGAGGGGAACACTAAAAATCCACGTTTATGCACAGGCCAATTATGGCTTTGCCCAGACTCTTGAGCACAAAGTAACCTCGGTATTTGCAAGGAGGACAGTCAATCACACCCCTCACTTTTTCCTTTAAAGTCTTTTATACAAGTATGGTATATTTGTATAGATTTTACACAATGTTGCTACCTTTTCATTATGATTAAAAATAAATGGAATTTACTGGCATTTGGTTAAATTCATGGTTAGCATTTTTTTTACAAATGTTTGTAGAGATACAAGTTATATTTGTTGTGAGGCTCTGTTATTGATTGTCTTTTCTGATCTAACCCAGTAGACCCTCAGACATGCCTCAATATGAGTTCCTCTATTATTTTGGCATATGTCTCTCACAAGACTGTATCTTCAAGTAACCCTGACATACTTTCCTGGGGTTCTTCTTGAAAATATACGGAGACATATTTATAGCCTCCCTTGGCCCTCTTCCTGCTCCCACCTGTGAGGCTAAGAACCTCAGGGTCATCTTCGACTCCACACACTCCTTCTCTCCTCACATCTCTGACGTCTCTAAGAAATCAAACTACCAACTGCACCTCCTCAGAGGTATCCTTCCTTTCCTCTTCTTCCCACAGAAGCTTACTCTCTCTAGAGCTCTGGTTCTCTCTAGGCTAGACTACTGCAACAGCCTCTTTCTAGAGTTGCCTGCTTCTACTCTCCGCCCTCTGCAAACCATCCAGAACATGACTGCGAGACTTATCCTTGGCCTCAAGCCCAGGGATCGTATCTTTCTAGCCCTGAAATCTCATCACTGGCTCCCAGTGGCTTTTAGGGTTAAATTCAAGACCCTCTGCATTGTCCACAAGGCTTTCTGGGGCCTGGGTCTAAAATACCTTCAACTCTCCCTACGTAAATACCTTCCCACTCGAGCTCTTCGCTCCTCCACCTCCAACTCCCTCTGGGTCAGTCGCTTCTCCAAGCAACACATTGGGGGTAGATCTCTTTCCTCGGCTGGGGCCTCCCTCTGGAACAGCCTCCCTGCCACTATGAAACTTGGGGAGACCTTCCTCTTTGCTTCTGCCTTCGCTCTTCCTCTCCCCTGCTGATCTGTCTGCTTCGGCACTGTGCACCTGGCTACCCTCTTATTTTGGGCCCAGGACCCTGCCCACCCAGACACACAACCACACTGCCTCCTGGCAACCCCTGCACTTGGGTCTGTATCTTTTACCCTACAGTCCCCTTACCTGCACTTATCAGACACCCCTTGCCTTCGCCCTAAACCTTGCACTTGCCACCTTGCTGGCTGCACTATCAGTTGTTGTTGTTTTATCCCTTGCTCAGCACTTTCCACCTCTCCCCTCTCTCTTGCACATTCCCCCTTCCTTCTCCCCTGCACTTGCGTGCTCCCAATGTCACTGGGCCTAGTACGATTGTTGTTTTGTCCTCCCTTGTTCCCCTCCCTTGGCTCGTCACGCTGTGTATGAGCGTGATATAAATAAAAAATCATATCATATCGTATCATGAGCTGCAGGCAAAAAACAAAAACTATTCAACATTCTTGCTGGGAGACGTCACTGATAACAATCCAGTTTGAATAAATCATTTCATTCTAAAGTCAGGCATTGAAGCAAAGCAAGCATATAGGCATTGTGGCTGACATTTTTTCCCTAACAATTGAATGTGATTCAGTGTGGAGAACGGTAGACGTGGCTATTTTTGACTGTCCAGTAAGAACAGCATTCCCCCCGCACCTCCTAATATGGGAAAGTACCAAAGGTAGAATTGTAGCTTTGAAATTGACAGGAGCGACAGCATGAACAATACGGTTCACTTTTGGCTGGAGAGACAGTGAGGAGTGAGCGTTTGGACTGCTTTTTGACTATACATGATCAGAAGTAGAGTTGTGCTGTAAGGCAAAACTATGGTAGGTAGCATGGTTGGCACAATAAAGTCTGCAACTAAAACGGACAACAAAGACTGGACAAAAACATTTTCTGTTTTCCTGTCTGATACTGCACTGGTCACCTGGCTACCCTCTGATTCGGGCCCTGGTCCCTGCCCACCCAGTTGAACACCCGCACTGCCTCCTGGCAACCCTTGCACTTGGATCTGTATCTGTAACCCTACAATGCTACTACCTGCACTTTTGGACACCTGCTGTTTGCACTTACCTTGCACCTGCCACCTGCTGGCCGCACTTCTTGTTATTGTTTTGATCCCATGTACAGCACTGCCCCCCTTTCCCTTGGCACTTTTCCCCTCCCCCTCCCCTGCACTTGCGTGATCTCAATGTCACTTGGCCTACTAATATCGCTGTCTCTGTCCTCCCTCTGTTCCTCCTTCCTTGCCTCGTTACGCCTTGAAACACTTGTGTATAGGCGCGTTACAAATGCCATATCAGATCATATCATACAACAACAGATGTCTCTGGAGGTTGAAATTCATGTGAGTGAAGTTTTGTTGGCGATTGAGCAACTCAAGGTAGGGAAATCCCCAAGATTAGATGGCCTGCCGGTAGAATTCTATAGAAAATTTAGTGCATTTCTGGCTTCTATCTTATGTAGGCTGTTTAACTCTTTCATAGAGAAGGGGGAGATGTGCCAGTTAATGAGCGAGGCCATGATTACGCTCATCCCAAAGAAAGGGAGAGACAGTAAAAAATGTGGCAATTACAGACCAATATCCTTGCTGAATGTAGATGTAAAAATATTTGCTAAAATAATGCCAATTAGATTTGAACAATGTATTGAGAAAGTAATCCATGAGTCACAGGTAGGGTTTATGAAAAATAGTTTTGGGTATGACAACATTATAACGCTTATTGACATACTGAGTCTACACCAAAGTGAAATTTCAAACACATCATTAGTTTTTATGGACGCCGAAAAAGTGATTGACAGAGTTATTTGGACCTTCTTGAGATTTACAATTGAAAAAATGGGATTTAGGAGTAACTATGTTGGGGTGGTCAATTGGCTGAATAATGAGTTATCTGATGCATTTCATTTAACAAGAGGGACAAGGCAGGGCTGCCCCTTATCGCCATTCTTATTTAATATTGCTTTGGAACTATTGATAACTTTTATACGTAATGAGCAGGGAATCAGGGGTTTGAGGTTTGGACTCAAAGAAGTTAAAGTGCTCTCTTATGCAGATGACATGATGGTGATCCTTTGTAACACAGGGAGGACGTGTGGCTCTGAAAGAGGCTTTTGAAAGAGTGGGTAAGTTATCAGGGCGCAAGGTTAATTGGGATAAGACGGAAGTGTTTCCACTTTCTATGACCTGCAGAAGAGGAGATTTTTCTGATTAGGACTGTAAATGGTCTGAGGCACATGTAACATATTTAGGGGTCTATCTGATTAAAAATATAAAGAGGATGGTGGAATTCAATGTGAAAAAATTGGTGGAAACTCTAAAAAAGAGATATTAGGAAATGGGAACGGCTGGATCTGAGGATATGGGCAAAGGTCAACGCAATTAAGATGTCCCTTTTGCCAAAAGTACTGTATGTTATGCAATCCTTACCTTTAAGCTTCTAGAAAAAGGATTAAAGAAATAGACAGAGTTTTTCAAAGCTTCCTCTGGGGTAAGAAGAAAAGACCAAAAATCCCGAGATTCATTCTGTTACGTAATGCTAGTGGTTTTGGATACCCAGATCTGGAAAAGTATTATAGAGGGTTCATACTAAAAAAGGCAGCCCTCTATATGACACCACAGAATGAATGTGAGCCAGCTTGGTTGACAATAGAAAGGGATAGAACATCTCAATTTAAGTTAAATAGTATATATTCAGTAGAGAAATTTCCAAAAGGAGCAGGTAAATTACCATCTATTACTGTGACTAGGCAAATGATGGTATGGTGGTTGATTAATGGGAATATATATTTAAATTATAAGGCATCTATTTGGCTCAATCCTGGCCTAAGGATTGCAAATAAGATCTTAAATTGGTGAAGCTGGATTTCAAAAGGGATTTTAAACATAGGGGATATAGTACGTGATGGACGAATGCTAACGTTTGAGGAACTACAAGGGGCTTTTCATTTAGCTAATAGAGAGAGGAATAGGTTCAAAGAGCTGGAATCTCTTTTGCGACAGAGGCTAAGTATGGTCTCTATGCCGTTGGAGAAAGAGCAAGCAGGCTGTGCTGTTCTTCACACATCACCACGTACGGTATTACCGTACCTAAATCTTATGCCAATAAGTAGTTTTGCTGCTGAATTCTGGAAGAAATTGCTGGGGAAATGGGAGGAAGAAATGGGATGTAAAATTAGAGAGGGGAATGGGGACAAATGTGGCAGGTGGATCATAAGAGTAAATAGGACCTCCAGTTAAGAATTATCCATCAAAATATCTTAGGGCGGATGCATTGGACACCAGTGCGTATGTGTAAATTGGGGCTGATTGACGATGATAAATGTTGGGGATGTTTGTTTGTTTGTTTGTTTGTTTGTTTATTGTTTTTATATGGCGCACCATACCCAAAGGTAACTGGGTGCAAGCATTACAAGGAGACTTTAGGCTTGATGATACATAGAATTGCAGTCATAGAATTACAGTCATAGTGCAACGCTAAGGTAGCAAGAGTTGGAGGACCTAGTCAGGCGATTAGTAGTTTTCCTGGCTATCCGGTAAGAGAGGAACCGTGGTGCAGCATTGTTGAGGCCTTTTTTCGGGTCAGGGAAGTAGTTTTTAGCATAAATCTGTCTTTAATTGACAGACAATGGTTTTGTCTTCTGATCACAGATATGTGATCTCTGTTTGGGATATTTAGAGCCATTCTTAGTGCGTTGTATTGTAGCATTTGGATTTTGTTTAAGATGTACTTGTTATTCCCCATGTAGAGAGCATTACAATAGTCCAATCGTGAGAGTTCAAGGGCATTTGCTAGGGTAATGCAGCTAGTTGGGGATAGGTAAGATCTGCAGGCCCTGATTAGTTTGTATGCTGATGTGGACGCTAAGGAGTTGACTGGTTTGCTCATGGTTAGGGTGGAGTCAAGGTAGAATCCAAGCGTTTTTACTTCCTTTACAACCTTGATGGAGTTGCCATCAATGTTGAAGGAGGAATATTCGTTATTGAGTTTTTTAAGGTTGGCCAGGGTACCTAGTATTAGAAGTTCGGTCTTGTTGTCATTCAGGCAGAGGCTGTGTGTGGCCATCCATGCCTGAATGAGGAGGCAGATTTTGTTCACAAGAGCCGAGTCAGTGATGTAATTGCCCAAAAGGGGTATGAGGATCTGGGTGTCATCTGCATAGTTAGTGTAGGTGACACCCAGATTGTCCAATTTGTCAAACAGTGGCTTTGTGAAGATATTGTACATGGTGGGTGAGACGCATGAACCTTATGGGACACCACACGTTATAGAGATAGGATCTGCTGAGTCTAAGGGGGAGAATACTTGCATAGTTCTATTATTGAGGAATGATTGAACCCATGCTACTGTGTCCTTAGAAAAGTGAGCCGCTGAGGCAAGGTGATTGCAGAGGACTTTGTGGTCCACTAAGTCAAAAGCAGCTGACAAGTCAAGGAGGAGCAACTTGGCAGTTGGAAAGGAGAAGGGTACACTTATTCATATGTTATGGTACTGCTCCTGAAAACTGACATTCTGGAGTGAGATATTGGATAGACTGGAAGTGATGTTATGAATAAGCTTCCAGAGGACACCGTTGCAAGTATTGCTGTTATCAGATAATAGGCGGTGTGAAACTGCTCGGCAATTTGGGCATTGGATTGACAAGGTGCTTGTGATAGCAGCAAACCAGGTGTTGAAAGTGTGGAAGACAAGGAAAAAGCCACAAATTGAGAGCTGGACGAATAATATATTGGTATTGTCTGATTTTGAGCGAGTTATGTTTCAAACACAGGGTAGGGAGGAAAATATTTGAACCTTTGGACACATTTTAATGACTTGTATGGTAGTTGAACGTTGGGCTGATTTATGAGTATTTTTGAGAATTGTTTTTGAGGAGTTTGTGAGAAATGGGACTTATCCCCCTTTTTTTTGTTGTTCTTTCTGTCTTTGTGGTTGTCTGAATGTTTGCTCTGTGTCCCTGTCTGGTGTACAAGAAGGTTCTTTTACTGAACTGACAATGTCTAGAAAGGAAGTGTTTTGTCCTGATAGAAAGAATTTATAATTGATTCAGCGGTGAAGATTGATTTAATAGTTACTTGTGTAGTGATGTATAGCATGTTGATTGTATTGTTCAAAGAATTCATTGCTGTATCCTTCCGCATGTCTAACTTGAAAACATTAAATAAAGATGTTAAAAATCTTTCTTTAGAGAAACAAAATAAAACACTCATTGAAAAATTGTATTTTATTTGCGTTGGTTTTGCCATCCTCTCCCCATCCCCTATTAGTTTTACACTATTCCGGACACCCCACCACTTATATACCCATGCACACATCCCTCTATATGTTTCGATGAGTTTTTTCAGAAAAAGACATTCAGCAAAAAGCCCATTGAAAAAAAGACTGTTGATGAATGAACGTCATACCAGTAATACAGTTTACAGTGCATGCTGCCGTCACATACGTGTTCCCTTGCTCAGTGTCAATGAAACAACGTTGCAAACCTGCCATCCCTTAATATGAAGGCAAAGGTCCTCTCATGTAGAAACTATCTTTGCACAATTCACAGGCCACTAGCTGCTGGCAGAAGGTTGTACTATGCCACCTGATACTCATCAATCCACTCAGTTTCTTTAACACAACACTAAGCAAAATATTCCGAATCAAACTTGAATTTCTGGCATTTGTCCCCGACAGGCACCGCAGGGAATACACTCTGGCCTACTCCAGATACACTGATGAGAACATTCTAGCTGCATGTCTCTATGCCTGGACTTGTGCTGCGACAACACAACTGCCCTCTGATGTGCCCCTCCTAGAAAGTACACTGTAAAATCGCATGCCAAAGACATCAACAAGCAAAAATGAGATGGCGGAAGAGCGCATGCTATACACATGGAAAACATCCACAAGGGCACGTGATGTAACTGGTTATGTACGCATGACGTGGCACCACTTAACCCACCAGTAGTTGCCATGTACACAGAGATCAAAAGTCAGTAGCTGTCAGGTGAGGTAACATGCCAATAACACCAGTTTGCACAATGCACCCCATAGTCTGATGGTATGTAAAACACCAAACATCTGGCTATGCTCAAATACAGTGTGAATCTCTTCCTGTCTCTCTAGTTGGGAAGGATGCTACCGTAAATGTCCTGTCTTTCCACAATGAACACTCTTCTTGTCTTGGTCCATCTGTGATGACGTGTGGACAAGACAGTAGAGAGCAACATTGTGAGGAATCAAGCCAAGTGCCACTGTGCAACATCTTCTGATCAGGAAATGAAACCTTCTCTGTCGGCCAAAGTCATGGCCTCTGAGGTTCAATGTCCTGCTGTGTACCTGACAAATTGTGTGCTGTCCCATTTTTCAATATTTTAAGGGGTTTTCCAGTGTTAATTCAATTACCCACCATTGCAATTAACATTTGCACACACTAGGGTAATGATAGAAAAGTAAAGAAAGGTCTAACCCTTCAATCTTGTTTGGATGCCAACATGTGCTGGATGAAGAACCATTTCCTTGATCTCAACAGTACCAAAACTCAGCTTATTTTTTTGGGAGCTAAGACTTCCTTCTGGTTATCTCCATCTCTCCATCTCTCAGGATATTCCCTGATTCCCAAAGTCGGCTTACGAGAATATGACTCTTTAACCTTAAGTCAGTGATTTGTTAAGCAGGTGCTTTCACCACCTAGGTGTCACCATTGACCAGCCCCTCTCCCTTGGTTAACAGAATCTTTCTATCCTGATTAGGTGCCACTTCCTACTCAATATGCTACAAAAGAGTTTCATGACCTTTGATATGCATTTCAAAATCCAAAGATCCAGGATTTGGTGATGTCAAGGTTTGACTATTCTAACAGTTTACTGCAGGGCTTGCCAAAGAAGGAATTTGCACGGTTATAGGCCTTTCAAATGAGGCACAGCTCACTAAATATACTCCAGAAGGCTTCTTCACTCGCCACCTCTAACAGCCTGCCGGAGTCTAAATATAAACTGAAAAAAGTTTGGAAGGCGAAGGTTGGTAGTAATGGGACCATAACTGCAGAGCTCCCTCCCACTGGAACTTATAATTGAAACAGACCACAAGAATTTCAGAAGATCACTTAAAAGTTTGCTCTTCAGGAAAGCCTTCGCCGAAAACAGCTGAGCACCACTTGACGTTTTGTGAATTTTGTTTTATTCCATAAGATTGCACTTAATCGAAAAGGTTTCCTTCACCAAACATGTTGCTGTTTATCTAGACCAAGGTCTTGCAAACTTCAGCTCTCCAGATGATTTGGACTGCTACTCCCATCAACCCTAGCCAACATAGTCAGTGGTGTGCGATCACGGGAATTGTAGTCCATAAATTCTGGAGAGCCAAAGTTTGCAGACACCTGATCTACACTGTAATGTGCTGTCCTACTAGCATTGTGAATGTCTGGGTAGCCTTGTAATTTTGATGAGCCTACATACTCATCTACCCTTCTTCCTCACTCCCTCTTCTGCTACCTGCGTTCTCATATACCCCTTCAACCCCTTCCTTTCTAGTGCTCTCTGGAGTATCCTGTATACAGGTGGTTCCTTACAAAGCACAGAAACCATTTTTTAAAAGATGCTGATGAGGGTTGGTGCGCACAGGTTCAATGTTGGGTGCTCCACACCGGCTCATGCACTTTTACTTGCTGTGCACCATCACCTTCCTGATCGCGGCCCTTCCCACAACCCTACCTGCTGCTGGACAAAACACCAATACCCAATCTAGTCCTGATTTCCTGCTGGCATCTCGCTCCTGATCTATGCGGCAGTGCAGGGTCAGAGACAGGGAATGTACTTAACGAATACGCATTGACAAGCAGAGCTCCAGCCCTTGCCATGGCTTGCTCCCTACCCTGCGCTGGTGCTACCGCTGGTGGTTTCCACCCCCAGGAGTCTCACCCGGGTGAGGGGGATGACAGGGGCACTGGTGTTGTTCGTAATATTTTGTTGGCATGTGGCTTTGCAACATCCTCACCCTTTATCCCCCTGGGCAAGGTTGCCCTCCTAGGTTTTTCGTTAGTATGGGGTTAGACCCATTCCACCAATACCCAGCCAAGACCCAGATAGCTCATACAAGAAGATACCAGAGAAATCAGGTTGATGCAGTAGGCCACATTTTTAAAAAAAATTGTTTTTTGATGCATACGCACCTTTACAAATTATTACAAAATCAAATAAAACCAATCAAACAATTAACATAATACCTATTTAAAACATAATAGCAACGTTCCTCCTTCACTACTGTGTGAATGAGTGATAGTTAATACACAAGCAACATTAAAACAAGTACGATAATCAACATTCCTGTTAGCAATTAAAGAGAATATCTGAAACTAACAAACATCAGGCCTGCTTCAAAATACCCTTTTCAACTCCAAGGATGCAATCTTGCTATGACAAAAACGTTACAAGCAATACTCATGTAGTTATAGTTCAAGATTCAATGCCTTCCCTCTGTACTTCTAGTTCTACTTCGATATGACGTACAAAGCGTACAGTTGCCAAAATACTGGTATTACTCCTGTCCCACATACATCTACTCCAAATGAAATTTCTGGCTAGGATGGTATTATCATTCTCAAAGTCCTTCAGCATAAGCAGTCTGATTGCCACATTTGCCGGAAATGGAATAAAGGTCCTCATTCCGTGTTTGGCAGATGTTTGGCAGTAAATCCACCGAACTTCTGCCAAAGTCAGTTAACAATACCGCCACTTGGTCCGGCGGAATTACCGCTGGATTACAAGTGGTAGGATGGTGGTGTTAGTCCCCATTCATGGAGTCTTCCATGACTCCATGGGGATGCCAGTGGATGTACTGCCGGCGGTAATTCCGCCTATTTGGCCGTCTTTAGGCAGCAAGGCAGCAGAATTACCTACAGCATTTTGCTGGAGGTCTTTCCTCTGTTTTACCACCAAATTTGTAGAACAGCAGTGTGCTAATGCGGCGGTAATGCAGTTGTAACTGAGTTACCACTGCATTCACACAGTCCTTTCCTGCAACACCCTACCTGTAATGAGGCCCAAAGTGTCTTATACTCTGGGCCTAAAAAGTCGCACGGCAATAAACCTGAGGCCTGAATTTCAAAATGTTACCCTGGCATTAAAGGTGGACTGTTGAGACTGATGTGCACTGTGCAGTGCCCTAAAAGTAGGCACAAAAATGGGAAAGTTGGTGAGTCGGTACTCTGATCTGGAGGACTCCCACAAAATCTCCCTTTTCAAGGTGGCCCTACTGTGCCAGATCAGGCAGGGCCCAGGCGTGTCCACGACCCTCCCCACCTCGACAGACAACCCGCAAAATGACGGTTAATTGGAAAATCACTGAACAGAATTTTGGGATCCCTCCATAGCTCCATTGCCCTATGCTATATTGCTTGTCTCTGTTGGAAATTATGTCACCCCGCCTGATATCGTTGATATTCTTCATGGAGATGACAGTGTTTGCACTGGATTTCTTGCTCCACTTTATTGCGCTTAAATGTTTCTTCTTGGAGTTGCTGCCACATCCCTTCGAACTGCCACTCTCTCATCTGAAGTTGCTGGCTGCCAGCTGTGAAACTGTCATAGTGTGCCCTTTGAGGACATTTTGCAGTTCCCTTACAGTGCCTGTCCCTCTCATAAGTCTGTGTCCTGTTCCTGTGCATGTGTGCTGCTCCACATTTCCAAACCTGTGCGATGACCACCCCCCTTGAATTGCTGAGGGTGGCAAGGACCTCTCCTCTGCAGACAGTGTGCTGTTCCTCACTCCTGAGCCTGTGTGGTGTCCCTCATTTGTAAGCCTGCACAATGTCCACACTTTCTCAGTAAGTCTGGGTGAACGTTCTCAAAAGTGGTCTGGGGGCTCCTGCGGTTCTCCTTGTGAGAGTCGAATAGGTTAGTTGGATCCCACACATTTTTCAATCAGCCCGAATTGTCTTTTAGACCATAAACCTTCAGGGACGTTTGGGAGAAGTTCTGGAAGATTCGTCCGATTCCTGCAAATATAAAGCGCACAAAGTAACTTAAAACAAGGGAGAGAAAGATCAGGGGAAAGAGAGGGCTCGGGTGAGGCTGTAGGGGGGTTAGTAAGAGGAAATTGAGCCCTGCTCGTCTGTGAGTGTCATTCCAGTGGGTCTGCAGTAATATATGTCAGTATATGAACGCACCTACTGCAGAGATCTATGTGTATCCTGCAGGTCCCAGGTTTGAATCTACATAAGAAGAACTCAGTCTTTCATCCTTCTGAAGTTGGTCAAATAAGTAAAGTTGTAGTGGGGAATTATAACATTTCAAGTCGGACCAGCAGAGTCAGTAATATGTCAGGCATGCCTGGGTCTGCTTTTCATTATTCAGAGGCCGACACATTAGGAGCCATTTTCTATGTGGTGGTGCGTTAAATGGGGGCATGCAAGTGAGCCCTGATGCTTTTATGCATCCATTTAATGCTTTGCTCAATTTTCGTCCCGTTCCAAGGCATAATAGGGACACAAAGCCGAGTTTGCATCTGCAGTTTTCTTTTGTACTGCGCCTTGGAAGACCACCTGGTTTTATGTCTGCAGGAGATTTTCATGCAGGTGTAAAACAAATGGATTCCTAAGGAATATAGCGTCGGTTTTCCTCAGGCTAATTAGAATGGAGAGTCTAAATCCATTAAAAACCTCTGCCTGCAAAGCGTAATTTGCAGGCAGCACTTATGGTTTTACAAAACAGAGCGTTTAAGTGCAGCTTAAAGGCAATATTCTCTTGTTTTACCCTTCACAATTAAAGACTGCTTTGAAAATTTTACAAATTGCATGCTGGGGGTTTGGCGGAAGAAAGATGGGAGCATGTTTCCATAGGAAACAGCCCAAGCTCTGATAAACTACCATGCTTTTGGTCTGGCTAGCTGCTGATGTGCGCAGAGGCGTTGCTGGGTGGGGGGGGGATGAGGGGGCTATAGCCCCAGGTCTTTTGGTTGTAGCCCCAGATAGACGCTCAGGGACTACAACCAAAAGGCTATAGCTAGCCCCGAATCCCGCCAGCCCCGACATTAGCTTAGCCCCTGATCTTTTCCAGACCCAGCAACACCCCTGGATGTTGGAGAGTGTCATGTTCGTGAGGACGAATCATTCCTCTTCTACCTATTCCAAGATGGCCGCACCGGATTACGGCCGCGGCAGCCCTAGCGACGGTCTAGTTGTTTCCCTGCCTCGAGCCACGCAGGATGCGGAAGTCGATCTCTCTTCGGCATATCAGCCGGGAAGTCCTGGATACCGGTGCGTTGCTACTCTCATAGGAGTATACGGACGCTCAGTGAGTATAGCGAGTTCAGTCTTTACATCTCATTGTTCCTCCTTTCTTCTATCCGTACCATGTTTTCTTACTATTGATGCATCTGTTCATTCTTAGAATCCGGAATACGATCGGATCGAGGGTATCGTATTGGTAACCACTAAGCCACGCCCCCACAGTACGCGGCTAATATCGACTTTATTTCGTGCTCCCCTTGAAGGTAGATTTCTTTCTCATACAATCATACACTCCGACCCTTGCCATCCGACCTTCTTTGATTCTTAAATTCTTTATATGTTGCTTCCAGAACTTCCCGTCTCATACAAAGGAATAGTTCTTGAACGGACTCGGTTCTCAGGGTTCCTCAACTACTAAACTCCCTGTCTAGATGTTTGAATGGTAATTCTGTTTTCCTAATCTCACCATCATTCCTTATTGTGTTGTTTTCTCATCTTTGAATTGAACCTTGTGTTTTCACCCTTATACCTCTCCAGCATTTAACCAACACATAACGTTATAATCGGAACCCGAGGTCCTTCAGTTTCCTCCTGTCTGCCTCACCTTTACCAACGCTCCCCAGCAGCTCTTCATAGGGTTTTCTCCCCCATGAGGGTTTCCCTGGTTTTCCCACGGTCGCCAAGTACTTAACTGGGCTCCAAAGGAGATGCCAGGGGGATTCCTATGTTCTACTGGGATATATCTTTCCATCATTTCTTGTGAAACCTGGAACTCCTGTGGAGCTACGATTTGGTCATTCATCTATTATCAGGTAGGAGACTCTACGCTTTCTATGTTGCAATGCCTGAAGACTGATGAATTGCCGGAAACGGTTTGTAGTGAACATAACAGATAGCAACGCCCGAAAACAAACTTGCTCTTTAGTCATTGCAACTGGGAGCCTAGAGGATCCTCATTATGGATTCCCAACAACAACAGCAGATCCAACAGTTGATCGCTGCAGTACAATCCTTGACCACTGAGGTTCAACAACTCCAGCAGGAAAATACTGCCCTAAAGCAGAATCAACAACAGGCAGCTCAGCAAATGGCCCAACAATTAGCACAACATACTGCTGCCTCACGGGTTCCTCATTGCTCAGAGGTCCCTCCAGGGCCTCTTCCTGGAGGCCAATTCGATGGGAATCCCCATAAGGTGAAAGAATTCATAGATTCCTGTTACGTTCAGTTTTCTTTTAAGAACGCCTTTTTCCATACTGATCGGGATCGTGTGGGTTACATGGTGTCCCAAATGACTGGACCAGCTTTAGCCTGGGCCACACCCCTAATCACCAGTAATAACCCTATATTAGACTCCCATCCGGCCTTTTGTAATAGTGTTCGTGCGATGTTTGGCCGGCAGGAGATTCGAGTAGCTTCCCAAGAACACTTACTAGATTTAAAACAGGGAAATTCAGACATTCTGGCTTATATAACCAGATTTAAACAAATGGCCAGCGAAACTACTTGGTCCGATGACGCACAGATCACCATCTTTAGAAGAGGACTGTCAGAAGAATTGAAAGATGAAATATCCAGGGTTCCTCGTTCTTCTTCTTTAACTGAGCTTATCGCACTAGTCCTTCAGATTGATTATCGAATGAAGGAACGCACCAGTGAAAAAAGGAAAGGACGGTTGCCCCGTTTTCCTGCTAATCTGCCTGCTACTCCACGAGTTCCATCCACCGAGGAACCCATGCAACTAGGTGCAACAGGCAGAGGACCTCTTTCCTTTGAGGAACGGAGTCGAAGACGATCCCTTGGTTTATGTATGTATTGTGGTTCCAATACCCACACCGTACTGGAGTGTCCAATTGCACCACCAAGGAGATCGGGAAACGCAAACGCCCGACCGTAAGGGGAACCACGGTTCGGGATCCTATGACTAAACAAGGTTCCTCACAAGTTGTCCATACATCCACTTGTAACAATCCCTCGGATACTACCATGGTGGTTGTAAAGGTATCTTTAACCTTTGGGAAACAGGTCCTACAAGACATCCCGGTCCTTATTGATAGTGGTGCGGCCGGGAATTTTATCGACGATCACTGGGCCTCTTCTCATGGTATCCCACGGTCTTCTAAGATAGAATCCATTCCCGTGGAAAGTGTTGATGGCAGTCCTTTGACATCTGGACCCATTACGGATCATACGGGTCCCCTGCTTATGTCTATCTCTTCTCATCATGAACACATAATTCTAGACATCATCCGAGCAGCACACCATCCTATTATTTTGGGCATACCATGGCTCAGGAAGCATAACCCCTTTATTAATTGGACAGCTGGGTCCTTCTTTTTGGGTTCCGAATTTTGTCTTGGCCACTGCATAAAAGATCAACAAGAGGTTCTGTTGGACACCAGCTCTTCCTCTTCTAAATTTCAGGGAATCACAACTCTCAATCAAATCACAGGTCTTCCCAACATGTACTATCAATATAAAGAAGTCTTTTCTACCTCTGAGTACTCACAGTTACCACCTCATAGACGAGACGATTGTGCCATCGATCTAATACCTGACCAACCTTTACCCTTTGGTCGAATGTACATCCTGTCTCATAACGAAAAAGAGGTGTTACGAGAATATTTTAGAGTAAATCTTATGAATGGGTTGATCACTGAATCTACTTCACCGGCAGCTGCTTCCCTATTTTTTATATCTAAACGGAACACAACGGAACTTCGCCCTTGCATAGATTTCCGGGGCCTCAATAAAATCACTATACCAGACAAATATCCGATGCCCCTGATACCGGATATTCTGGAAGCAGTCAGGGGGGCAAAATTATACACTAAATTGGATCTCAAGGGCGCATACCATCTGATAAGAATCAAGGCCGGAGATGAATGGAAGACGGCATTCCGGACACCATTTGGTCATTACCAATACCATGTTATGCCGTTCGGGCTCTCTAATGCCCCGGCGATATTTCAACGCTTTATGGACCATCTCTTCGCTGATCTACTCTTACATAATGTAATAGTGTATCTGGACGATATTTTGGTCTTCTCCTATACTCTACAGGACCATGTTAAACATGTGGGAGAGGTTCTTTGTCGTCTACATCAAAATCACCTATTCTGCAAATTAGAGAAATGCTCCTTCCACCAACCACAAGTCACTTACCTGGGTTATGTTCTATCAGCAAAAGGGGTAGCTATGGACCCGGAGAAGGTTTCCGCCATATTGGATTGGCCTATCCCGACCTCAGGGAAAGACATTCAGCGGTTTATCGGCCTTGCCAATTTTTACCGGCGGTTTATTCCGGGATTCTCAAGCCTGACTAAACCACTGACGAATCTGTTAAAAAAGGGGGTGTCCTTTTCTTGGCCTGAGAGTACAGATCAAGCCTTTAGGAGACTTAAAGATCTGTTCACGTCCGCCCCTGTTCTGCAGACACCTGATCAGAATCGCCAGTTTATCGTGGAGACTGATGCTTCTCAATATGCTTTGGGAGCTGTTCTTCTTCAGTCTGATAATGCCGAACAGGAACATCCGGTGGCATATCTATCTAAAACATTGGCACCTGCAGAATTAAATTACACGGTATTGGAGAAGGAGCTGTTAGCCATCAAAAGAGCTTTCGAAGAGTGGCGACATTTACTACTTGGAGCTAAGTACCCGGTGGAAGTTCGAACGGACCATCACAACCTTCGTATTCTACAGTACGCCCAGACTTGCAATAGTCGTCAGGCCCGGTGGGCTCATTTTTTTTCTCCTTTTAGGATCACTTTCTCCTTCATACCTGGGAAGGATAACGTAATCGCTGACGCTTTATCACGTAAAGAACAGCTCCCTAATGATTCCTTTAGTTCTGAACCGATTTTTCCCAAGATGGCGTTAGGGTTACATACCTCCCGTGACTTCCTGACACGTCTGAGGGGTCAATCCAAATCAGTTGGAAAATCAGGCATGTCACTAGGGACACTACCCACATTGGTCAAGGAGGATGGATGCTATTTCCTAGGTCATCGGGCCTTCATTCCTACAACCTCCCTCCAGAAGGAGGTATTGGATATGTGTCACAAATCTAAGGTAGCGGGACATCGTGGAATCACCTCCACACAAGAAATGGTTTCTCGCTGGTTCTGGTGGCCGACTCTACCGGAAGACATAAAACGATACATTGGATCTTGTCCGGATTGTCTTCAGAACAAGTCTCCCCGAAGGACTCCAGCAGGACTACTGGTCAAGATGCCCATTCCATCGCGTCCTTGGCAGATAATCTCAACGGATTTCATCGTTGATCTTCCCCCCTCAAAGGGGTGTTCGGCAATAATGGTGGTGATCGATTCCTTTACAAAGATGGCTCACTTCATACCTCTTGCCGGGATTCCTACAGCGGCCGTTATGGCCCGTATCTTTACCAATAACATCTTTGCGTTACATGGCCTACCAGATACAATCATATCTGATCGTGGAACACAATATACCTCCCTCTACTGGAAGCACATCTGTCAACATCTCGGGATTTCCCGTGCCCTCAGTTCCGGTTACCACCCTCAATCCAATGGGCAGACGGAACGGCTCAATCAAACTCTAGAGGGATATCTAAGAAATTACATTTCGGCAGCTCAGGATAACTGGAAAGATCTACTTCCATTGGCAGAGTATGCTTACAATAACTCCTATCACTCCACCATTCGCACTTCTCCTTTTTTCTGCTCCTACGGATTCAGTCCCTCAGCATTTCCGATACTAAAGAGATCGGAACACAAATTTCCTGATGTAGACCATTTAATGAATCAAATCAGACAAGGCCACAAGAGGGCTAAAGATACCCTAGTGCAAACCCAGGATAGAATGAAGAAATTTGCTGATCGTTCTCGTACTCCTGCACCTATCATCAAATCAGGAGACAGGGTATGGTTGTCTTCACGGTTTCTCCCCAGACGCCTGGTACCGTCCAAACTGTCTCCAAGATACTTTGGTCCTTTCCGGGTGGATAAACCCATTGGCAGTGCTGCCTTTAGACTTATTCTTCCTAAAACCTGGTCCCGAATTCACCCTGTTTTCCATGTTTCTCAATTGAAACCGGACAAACGAAATTCATTTCACCCAACGATAACGACTCGTCCTCCTCCTATTTTGGCCTCATCTGGTCCTGAGTTTGAGGTGAAGGGAATTTGTGATTCCCGTATGCATCGAGGACATTTACAATATTTGATCGATTGGAAGGGTTATTCCCCTTCAGATCGTACTTGGGAGCCGGAAGACGCTGTACATGCTCCTCGTCTCGTAAAACTATTTCACGCCAGACATCCTGACAAGCCGGGAGGAGAGGGACCTAAGAAGGGGCATACTGTCATGTTCGTGAGGACGAATCATTCCTCTTCTACCTATTCCAAGATGGCCGCACCGGATTACGGCCGCGGCAGCCCTAGCGACGGTCTAGTTGTTTCCCTGCCTCGAGCCACGCAGGATGCGGAAGTCGATCTCTCTTCGGCATATCAGCCGGGAAGTCCTGGATACCGGTGCGTTGCTACTCTCATAGGAGTATACGGACGCTCAGTGAGTATAGCGAGTTCAGTCTTTACATCTCATTGTTCCTCCTTTCTTCTATCCGTACCATGTTTTCTTACTATTGATGCATCTGTTCATTCTTAGAATCCGGAATACGATCGGATCGAGGGTATCGTATTGGTAACCACTAAGCCACGCCCCCACAGTACGCGGCTAATATCGACTTTATTTCGTGCTCCCCTTGAAGGTAGATTTCTTTCTCATACAATCATACACTCCGACCCTTGCCATCCGACCTTCTTTGATTCTTAAATTCTTTATATGTTGCTTCCAGAACTTCCCGTCTCATACAAAGGAATAGTTCTTGAACGGACTCGGTTCTCAGGGTTCCTCAACTACTAAACTCCCTGTCTAGATGTTTGAATGGTAATTCTGTTTTCCTAATCTCACCATCATTCCTTATTGTGTTGTTTTCTCATCTTTGAATTGAACCTTGTGTTTTCACCCTTATACCTCTCCAGCATTTAACCAACACATAACGTTATAATCGGAACCCGAGGTCCTTCAGTTTCCTCCTGTCTGCCTCACCTTTACCAACGCTCCCCAGCAGCTCTTCATAGGGTTTTCTCCCCCATGAGGGTTTCCCTGGTTTTCCCACGGTCGCCAAGTACTTAACTGGGCTCCAAAGGAGATGCCAGGGGGATTCCTATGTTCTACTGGGATATATCTTTCCATCATTTCTTGTGAAACCTGGAACTCCTGTGGAGCTACGATTTGGTCATTCATCTATTATCAGGTAGGAGACTCTACGCTTTCTATGTTGCAATGCCTGAAGACTGATGAATTGCCGGAAACGGTTTGTAGTGAACATAACAGAGAGGGAGACAGGGCTAAAGAGGAGAGCTTAGTCCTGGCTTGGTTACTGTTGATGTGGTAATGGGTAGGCCTGTGGTGGCCTGCTGTTAGGTGTTTGTGTGTGCAGTGTAAGGTGGTAGGAGATCTTAGGGAGGAGTCAGTCAGGGGAAAAGGGGAATAGGCCTTACCAGAGAAAACATCCTGAACCATGCACTCCTAACTGGACCATTTGCATACAGGTCCCATTTCTCTTGCTCTCAATTGCCACCCCCTTTCTCTCTCTCGCCTTCTCTCTCTCTCTGTCTCGAATAGACTCATTGTATCCAATGAGGACCAAAACAAGCATCTGCGAGTTGGCAGACGAGGGAAAGGGTCAGTGTGGAAACTCAGACATTATCATAATCTGCTAAGGCTTATTGGAGGCAAGAGTCTATGGTTACGTTTCAGTGGAAGGGCAGCTTAAAATCGGAGGACAACAATCACCCATTTCACCTTTCTTAGTATGTTGGTTAGCAGACTCAGACATGCCTCAAACCTTACTCTAACATGCTCATGTGCTATGCTCAGTGGCCTTCTGCGACATGTCCCCTCGGGCACAGGGCAAGATGTTTGCCAGGCGTTCATCATGGGATTGGTCGGGGCAGGGACCAGAATCCCTGCTCGTTTGGCCCAGAGGTCTACCTTGCTGTCTCCCACAAGCCCCAAACCCTTCTCACACAGTACAAAATCAACACCCTCCCCAGCTACCAACAGCCACAGCTCACCAGGTTTCTTCATGGCACCAGTCATCCGGTATCAGGGTGATGCTGCAATCCTGCAGGGGATTATTCAAGATGAAACGAGGAGCAGAAAAGTTAGAAGGTGGAGCGTGGATTTCTCAAGAAAAAATGTGCAGCACCTTGGCCTAAAGAAGGGCACAGAAGAGTGATATGGATGCAGGAGGGTGGAAAGCAGTGTGCTAGCAGTGACAGGCAGGGGCTTTGCGGTTGGGGGTTATGATATATTTACCAATAAGACTGCAATCTCGAGCTTGCAGTCTGTGATGAATCATGGAATTTTGTCACTTTTCATCAGAGGGGAGCCTTTCCTCGTGAGTCTAGGGAGGTGAGACTCCGTAGGGGTGGAGGTGTGCAGGACCTCACAGGGAGAGACTCCCCTTTTGGGGACAAGGACTCCCTTTCCTTCGAGGAACTCTCTGAAGCCCTTCCTTGTGGGCCACCTGTACCATCCACGATTCAGAAAAATCTATCAGAACAATCCACGGTTTGTTATTGTAACATTACACCACACATTCAACTTGAAGAAATGTTTGATGAAAATATTGAGGAGAAGAAGAAGAGACGGGAGCAATGAATGCCAATCGCTCAATGGCTGGAAGCCAACCAAACTGGGGCGATGGAGAACGAAAGAACAAGAGAGAATGCTCAGTGGAAAGAGAAAAGGGACTTCGATGCTCCCAGAAAGCGAACATAAAAAGGGAAGAAGGACTATGAAAAGGGTGTGAAACCTGTGGAGTTCGAATTAGCCAGAACGTTGAAGCTGCTGAGAACAGGGCGATCTTCTGTCGGGAGGATATGGCCTATGGGTTTAAGCAGGATGCAGAGAGAGAGCAGAGAGCTGAGTCATTCAGGGGAAGAGATCTCAGAGACAAGGAGAACCAGGAGAGCAGTGGCATGACCAGTGGAAGGTGGAATGCTCAGTCCAAAAACAATAGCAAGACCGTATCCGTGCTGGCCCCGCCAGGCCACGAAGAAGAACCAAGAAACACTGCAGTGAACACAGGAAATGTTCAGACTCCAAGTGTCATCCCGATCTTGGAGAAAGACCCAGTGACTCTAGCCCATCAACAAGAAGGTAACAGGAGATGTGTTAGACCGGTGAGGGGATACAGGGACCAAGGACACACACAGCCTACTCGTCCCACTGAAAAGACAAGTGTTTGTAAGAGTGAGAATATCTAAGGCACTCAGCCTACTTTTGCCAGTGAAAGGACAGGTGCTCATAAGAGTGTGAATAATTACGGTATTCATCCTACTCATCCCCATGAAAAAACAAATCAACCAACTCATCCCAGTGAAAGGACAAGTGCCAATAACTCTGAGACTCAGTTTACTTGCAGTGAAGGGTCTAATACATTTAAGAAGAAAAATCACAATTGAACCTGTCTCGCTCAGTACAACAGGACAGGAACCGAACCGGGGAGCAAATATAGTTGCTTGAGCTGCTGTATTCGATCTAAGGAAAGTTTCTCAGGACAAAATGAATGTGATTTCAGACATGTTGATTATGCAGAATTAAGGAACAAGAAAATTACAGAGACACTTCAAGGAAGCATAGTACAAGCAGATACAATCCCAAACACAGCAAAGAGAAAACCTCTAATTCAACAAAGATGAGGAACACCAGAAAGGTGTCAAAGTCCCTGAGAGGACCTGTACAAATGAATCCATGAAATAGCCAATAACTATTTAAGACGCAGCCACTAGGGTGGAGGAAAGCCTATCCACGAGAAGGGAGTTATTCTCCTGGACTTTTTTTTGTTTTCTCTTAGGATAGATTAACTTTGAGACGGAGGACAGACTGTTTACTTTTTGGACTTCATACTGACGACGGGGTTCTTAGTTTGTTTCGTTAGGTAGAAAAACTCATAGAATAGGGATAGAAAAGCCTTATTCTTATAATTTAAATACAACACTTGTTTGTCATGACAAAAACTGGTCTGCCATCTTCTTTAGATCTACCAAAAGTCTCTGTGACCCCTTGCTAACTAAGGATCTCAGGAGAGTGGCTTTGCTTGTGCCACAGCAAAATGATGGGACCAGAGCAAAGACAGCCATGCTTTCTACAGGCAGATTTTAAATGCTGTCCTTCCAAGGGTAGGGAGAGGCTTCCATAGAATAACATATTCACGAGGTGTGAGCTGTTTCCCACAGGGAGTCTCTTGGAGGGAGGAAAGGCTCCATCACACCCACTAACAGCTATTTACACTACAAAAGAGATCCTGCTGAGTTTGCTTCTTTGAGGACTACTGAGGTTATTTTATTAATAGAGAGAGTCTCAGCTATCTTCTTGAAGCACATGGGGTGTTGACTAAAATTGTGCTCATACATTTACAACTCTTACACAAGTGGTAATATGTCTTTGAGAAATGTCAGGGGCAGCAGAAAGTACCCCTGCTCACACCTCAACTGTGCAGCTGCTGTGTGTGCCCGCTGTGACCAGAAAAGCAATGGTACACCTCCCTCTGTCTCATGCTAAACTAGCTGGGAAATATAAACAGGGAATATGCAACACAAATAAGCAGCTTGCAGCTCCCTGACATTTGAGAATAAGGGAATTTGTGTGGCTAGGATCAGTCAATTTGTAAATTTCTGGGATACTCCTTACACTGGGACTCCGGTTGTAGAATGCTGCCCGTAAGAGCTCACTTTGTGTACCCTGCCCAGTGTAAATACCTATAGACACTTCCACACATGCAATACAAAATGTAACATAAAGAAGAAGCTTGCAGGTCCCTGAAAATTGAGCAAAACTGCATTTGTATAGAGAGGATCAGCTAATTTGTTAATTCCTGTCAATAAGGTGATTTGCACATTTACTCAAAATAATGCAAACAAAAAGTGCTTACTTTGTGAATTGTTTTTGCAATAATTTTTGTGAATTTGCACAAAGTGTTTTTCCCCAAAATATTGCATTTTAATTCAGCTGCAAACAAGAGTTCATTTTGGTAAGGAACAGCCAGGTGCAAGCCATTAGTGATTCAGACGCGTTGCTTTCTTTGAGCATCACTGGCAGGAAAGGTTGTGACACATTCCTTTATACTTCGTACCTTGTTTGCTTCCAACACATGCTGCTAAAAACGGTTGTTACCTCCTCAATCCAATGTTTACAGCAACATTTCATCGGCATGAAATTGTCATGAGCTTAACCCAAATCTGCCACCCGAAATCTCTCAAAAATTCACCTGAAACCAAATACAATGAAAATTCGGGTGATTTCATCCACATGTATGTGCTTGGCTTATTCCTGAGCCTGTGCGTTATCCTCATTGCTGTGCATACGTGCTATTCCCTTTTTCAGAGGGCTGTTCCTTATCACTGAGCCTGGAGGCTGTCCTTTATTTTTGAGCCTGCACTCGCCCCCTCGGTCTTGGGTGCTGTTCTCATGGGCGTAATTTTAGGGGGGGACAGGGGTGTTTGTCCCCCCAACTTTCATGGCACACCATGTTGTCCCTATTCATTTGGCTGGGGCACCTTTTCTTCAGATGTCATGTCCCCCCCCCTCTCCCCCAACATTTTCAGCAAAGTTACTCCACTGGCTGTTCTACATTTCTTTCACGTTCTTCCCCGTTCCTGCGCATGTGTGTTGTCCCTTACATTTAGCCCTGCACAATGTCCCCATTCATGAGCCTGTGTCCTGTCGCCCATTCTTGGGCTACTGTGGCCCACCAGTGCTAGAGTATGTGTGCTGTCACTTTTGAGTCTGCATGCCAATACATTTCCCCGCCCTCCTTTTGCGATTTGCTGCGGCCCTCTGCCTTATGAATTGCCATTTTGTGTCACCCTGAATGCGCATGTTGCCAAACACCTTCCTGACATTGCTGTCTCCTTTTCTTGTGCTATTCTTCCCATTGTGTTTACGAAAATGTACCTGTTGAGGAAAGCAATCAGGTTTCATTTGAGAAGCCCCGCCCCACAACACTCTCTTTGCATGACCTTCAGTCGCAGGCTACTGCTGTCAACACATCAATGCGTGGCCCAAGTTCCTCTTGCAAGTCTCTAGTCAACATCCTCGTTGGGGGAAAGGCCACTATCAACATCATGGGATGGAGAGAGGTGTGGGTTTCGCGTGCCATAGAAATGGACTTCCCATTGGGAACATAAACAGGTCGTCTTTGTTTTTCTTTGCTTTTGGTGGCTCATAGGTGGAAACACTGCCTAGTAATGCTGGTAAAGATTCGACATAAATGGCCATCTTCAGCACAACCACCATATGCCACTCCCTGCACAACAGGGTTCGAAACCTCTTTTCTCATCGGCAGTTATTATCTGTTCTGATCCACCACAAGACTACTATGTGCAGCTAGAAACCTGCCCTGACAGGTTCAGTCTAAATCTCCAGATCCTGTGAGGATTTCCACCGCTATTAGATGAAAAGCACAACAGTCCCTTCATGCATGAAACTCTGCTGGATGCTTAGAAAGTTCCACGCTTCTGGGTGATATTGCCTTGGGGAGGCAATCGGAACTGTGTAGTGCGTGTTTGTTGCTAGACATTGCATCTCTGGATTCTGCAGAAACGGGCACCTCGGGGTGTCCTATTTTTCTGGCTCAGGCATAGGGACTTTCAACACCTTGTCCATTGTAGGCTCTCAGCATCTTCAAAAGGCACCCTGATTTCGCGTGAGTAACCGCACACAGGTGGCTGTGTGGATTTCACCGGTTGGTGGCTGTTTATGTTAAATGTTTGTAACTTTGGTGGGGAACAGCCTGGTGTAACAAGGCAACTTTGCTAACCGAGATCGCCGTATGAAATCCAGCACTGAGTCCCGCGGCTATGCGCTGTTCTTATGCGAGTGAACGTGACGCAGGCATTGCTATATATGGTCAAGGATTCTTCCTGCCTTGGAAGAGTGAGAGCTGAAGAGTCAGGACCAGAACGAGGCAGATACTTGAAAGGTGTCTGAAGTCCTTGCTGGGATCCACCCCCGAGTGGCTGCCAAAGGTTGGAATGGGCGCATTCTGTCTGATCGGGGGCCTTCACTCAACCCCCGAATTCACTATTTAACCTGAGGGCCTATATCCGTAAATGGTTGCACAACCAAGGAGTTTGGGGACGAGAGCCGGAGGAAAAACAGAGGCAAACGGAAGAGGATCACGCAGAAGCTCTCCCTGATTGCATCTTGCCCATACCGATCTGACGAAGTGGCGCTCCCAGAGTCGGCAGAACCTGGGCTGCTCCCAGACCGGATGAAACTGAAGAACCATCTCACCTTGCCAATGAACCGGTGGACACAGCTGAGCTGCAAATCTCAAGGACCATCTGCTCCCACAAAAGCCTTGCTGCCCGCCCTTGCATGTATGTAACACAAAGAGGTGGGAGCAGTGGACAACTGCAGCATTGGAACCAGGCAGAGCCCAAGGCCTTTCAGTGCAAAAAACAACAGTCAATACACTGCAAAAAACCTGTAAATGCTCTGGAATTCCCTGCTTGCACCTGAAGTGTGTCCCGCTGCAATTGGGTTTAGCCGCTTGGCATTTGAGCCGTGACTCCAGATAAGCTCCACTGCTTGCTAGCCTCGGCAGCATTTCTCCTCTATGATGCAGCAACTTCCCCAGTGGACCTGCCTTAGATCGGCTGGTCTGTGGAGCATCTTCATCACTGCAGAGCTGTAGAGACCGGGCACTGGCACTGTTAACTCGTGTCTTTGCAAGGGGCTAAGCCGTTGATGCCTTACAGCAGTCAACATCTGGAGGATTCTGGAGCGAAAGGTCCTCTGCATCCGGTTCACTGCAGAGCGAGATCTGGAACATTCGGGAACCCAGGTCCTATCTCTAACATTTTGGCCAATGCATGACACTGTGTGTGCTGCACACCAGGGCCAGCATCTCCCTCAGTCAATCAGAAACTGGTCCTTCTCTCTCCCAATGATAGATTAGTTCCTGATTGACCGGGGACAGATCCTGTTTGTGCCTGAGGTAATATCAGAACAACTTGGTACCCAAAGGTCAGTTAGACCCAGAGCAGTGACTGTGATTCTACAGCTAGGGATGTGGTCCGGAACACCTGATAAACTCTTTTTACACAAATGTACCTTGCCAGTAACCTGCACTATACCTTCACAGAAGACCCATCATTATTCAATAACAACACTGTGTGGACAGTCCCTTATTCAATGAATCTTGAAATCAACCGGTTCTCCTATGTGTTGGCCGTGACTGCTCAGCTATCGCTAATAGTAGGTGCGCCAGGGAAAGCTTGCAAGAAACCTTGCAACCTGGCTGTGGGCCAGTGATTCTCACTCATGATCAAAGGGCATAGACTAGAGAAATGTGTCATCAAACCATGTAGGGATGCCACTCTAGAGGACTCGGGTGGATGACTCCCTGAGGCTCATTGAGCAGTACTTGAGATAATACCAGGTCAGACCCACACAATGTACTTTTCATGGACAAACTTCCTGCCTCCATTGTTGACCATATGGGGAGAGCAGTAAACATTACTTATGTCCAGTTTTTAATAGGTCGCCTAACTAAAAGACTCATTTTTTCCCGCCGATTTTAGGCGACCTATAAAAAAGCAAAAAACCACATTTCCACGCCCCCACATCAATCCCAACACCCCCCTCACCCTCTGGTGGCATTAACTCAAAATCCGGGGGTGTCACACCTCGAGCCCCCTTCTATCAGCCCACGACACCCCCCCTCCCCACCCAAGACTCCCCCTATCCCCAATCCAAGACAAACACCTAACCCACACACAAACAGTCATGCACACAGAAACTTATCGCTTCTCCCTCGATGCCGCTTCCGGGTCCTGGAGTGCCTGTCAGCACCGGCGCGCACTCGTGTGCGGCAGGGGCATGCCAGTTAGTTTTAGAAAGACCGCTACGTGCGGGCTTTCTAAATCGATCTTTTTTGTCGTGGCTTTTTAAAAAATGACTACTTCAGTTAATACTGCTTAGACCACGTTCATAGTCTGTGAGCACCCGGTCCGCGCGACCTGCCACTGTGGGCATGCCATGTTTGAAATATGCTCTACATCTGCAGGGACGTCATTTGGGGGTTGCCAGAGGTCGCAACTGCGACCTCTGAGGTCTCCCTTGCGACCCCTGTGGTCACCCTTGCGACCTCTAGAAAAAAAAAGAAATAAAAAGATTTTTTTTTTAATTTTTAATTTTTTTTTTGTCATGCAAGCTCATGGGCTGTGGCCAGCACCATGTGGCTCTTTAATTTTGGAGTGGCTGGCTTTCTTGTTAACCCCTTAAAAAAAGAAGAAAAAGAAGAAAAGGAGTGACACCAGTCTAACACTTTCAGCACTGACCCTAAATAAGAAAGATTAGGAATACCAAATAAAGTGCCTTTCTCTAATTCTATACAATAATTGATACTCATTAAAGGTTTATTTCAGGCACACTTCAGGGGGTGAGTCACTGATTTAGTGTGTTCTTAAATGCCTCAAATCAGCCTTTCATCCTTCTGAGGTCGATACATGAGTACCAACACAGGTTGGGTGATTTTGGGTGTATATTTTTTCTATATAAAGCGCTTAAGCGTAAGTGCTATATAACAACACATCATCATTTGGTCATGGTGCTTGTATTCACAGTAATTTGGTAATATGGGCCTATATACACTGATCTTAACGATACATATGGCGATCCATTCTTGTATGAAATGTACATCACATTGTAGTGATAGCGTAACCATATTTTTTGTAGTGTACAATGCTATAGCACTTCCTGTTTTGTCAACGGGTGAAAGGTCGCGTTCCATCACATCCCACGATATCACTTCAGGGTGGGATCAGATGACATCACTTCCTGTGATGTCACCATGGGTCAAGGGTCGTGTGATGTCACTTCCGCTACCCCTGGTATTTTGGTGAAATGACGTCCCTGTACATCTGCAGGGAAGGCGGCAGAGTCGTTGGCATAGATGACTGATAAGCAAAACAGGAAGTGCAAAGAGGCACAATGAAGAAAGTTCAGCTCAAATGAATGCTGTGGAAATGATATAGATTGTCCTCATGTCTATTGTGGCAGGGGCTAATGGATTGGGGTCTGCAGTAAGGTGACCCCAATCCATTAGCATCTAACACAATAGACATGAGGACAATCTATAAACCAATGAGGGGATATATCAACCTGTGGGTCTCAAAGGGCCTAAAATGTATTAATGCATAGGGAAATCCATGAGCAATAATGGATAATATGTGACCTCTAGCAAATCCGCACTCAGTCCACTGTCTCGTTCACAGCCAGTACCACATCTCTGCCATATTTCCCCCTTCAGTGGCAGAAAGGATACGGACACAAGCACAATGGCTTTAATACTTTATTTCACTGAATCAAAATCGCTGTTGTGACTGCTCTGAAGCATGTCATGAGTTATAATCTTTCATCCTGCCATGTACCAGCATGGGGCATGGCTCCTCTTACCACTGTAAAATGTGGCATGGCCCAGCAGAGTGACAGGGAGCAGAAAGATCAGGACACGGCATCTCACTGGAATTGTAAAAAAACATGTTAAGTGTGAATTCATTATTTGAATCAGTCTGGTGGGGTGTGAAGGCTACAACTTCATGTTCGAATGTCAGGTTCTGTATCTTCCAGAGGAAGGTCTGAGGCCACATGGGTAAGGGCAGTCATTGCTGTTTCTTCAAGGTTGAATCAGTTGGAATATCCTCTTCATCTGACTTGCCTGTGGTTACAGACATGAGAAGGTGTGAGGAGTTCAGAGTTATTACCTTGTCAATCCTTCTGGCTGAGACCATGGTTCCTTTGGCATGGGAGACGATCATAGGGCCCAGCTCTGCAATGGGACGTCCTGTAGTGTTTCATCTTTTTACTGACTTGTATCTTTGTCTTCCAGCAGTGTGTGGATTGTTGCGTGTGAATCTCAGTCATACTAATTCGTAATGATTGATTTCGGTATAGAAACCATAAAATCAAAACATTATTAACATAATCAATTCATCATTAAATAAATAAATAAATATTTTTAAAAAACAACATCCAATAAACAATCAAATAAAGTGCAGGTCTTAGATTCATGGATCCAATCGCATTATTACATCATAACAATTGTGCACAATTACTCACAATATAACCATAAACTACTTTTCCGGAATGTTCAGGCTCTCTTTAAGAACTTGAAAATTCCCCATAAGGAAAGGTCATCATGAGTCTGTGAACCAAAGGACAAAGCTTGACATTCTCCTCTAATACTAGAATTCCCTAAAAGCAGTTAAAGGCCCATTTTTCCACACAGATGCATATGCTGGCCAAAAAAAATAAAAGAAGGTACCACATCTTCTCAAACCATTTGACAGAACTTACATTTATCAACTGAGTGAGAGTTCCGCTTGCTAATAAATACAGCTATGGGTAAGGTTCCTAAGCAGAGCCTCATGGCACGTATTATTGCTTCTTTATCCTCACTTTTCTCCAGAAAGGGTTCATGTGCCCATTTATATTTATCCAGATACCTAGAAGTCAGAAACCAGAGTTACTAACTTCAGAAAATGTTCTTGAATAAAACTGTCTCTCGTATTTCTGATTTATTTGTAATTTAGTCAAAAGCAAATTTCCTGAAGCCACCTAAATGTGGTTATGTAACGCAGCCAAATGTAGCTTAAAAGCTAGGTTGAGGACATATCTTATCCGGAATAATTGTACTGCTCTGTTTTGACATAATACATCATTCAGAGCTTTCTGGTACAGGGCTAAAGGTTTGCTTGTGCTAAAATAACAGAGGTTTTAATTTAGCATCAAAAGCAACCCCAAATATTCCAAGTTGTAACTGTAATGGTAATAACAGTGTACTTTTTGGGAGTGCGATCAAAGGTTTTAGAAGGACAGATTCCTTGCTCTCCAAGAGTTGGAGATTAGAGCATCCCCAAATCTCTGATCCTTATAATGCAGCTGAGTATGCACTTGCTCTGAGAACTTCCAGAGATTGCAGGGTTGCTCCAATTCCAAAATATCTTGAAAAAGAACAAACTGCCTCCCCTTATCTGGATGGAGCAAGCACGCTCTTGATATTTCACCTCGCTCATCAATTCGCACTCGTAAATAATCAAGTCTTCCACTCTTTTTGTCATGGAGTCAACTAAATGTATTCCTGTAGCTGCTATCTTCTTGTTCGGCCAGACAGCGTATTGAGTTCAAGAACCATTTCATTACAATTCGAGAGATATATATTCTGAACATTTTGACATCCTTTTGAGAGCTTACTTTTTGACAAGCATGATCTATCAGTAGAAGGATACTAGTTTTTAATTCTCTTAGCAATGGCACATATGTTTTACATTTTCTACTATTTTGCCAATTTGTTGATGGCGATTCAAAAAAAGGTTGGGGCAATGACACAGCCTTGTCTTACCTCTCTGTTGACCATAAATGTTTCAGTAGATTCCCCCTGTGCCATATCAGCAATGCTTAATTTGTAGGGGTGTTTGCCAGGGCTGAGCCCTGGCACTTATATTTAAGCCGCGGCACTTATTGTCTCAGACTCACTTTAATTATGAAGTGGTGATAGTCAGTGCATCCATCAATCACAATGAGCAGGTGCACGCTGTAGTGTAACTCCAAATATGACGACACTGTGGGGAGTGGCTACGGGTGGTGGTAGTAGTGGTGGGGAACTGCCCACCCGCAGTGTCACAGGAGTGCTTGAAAATATTTGGGCCTTGACATTTATTTACAAACTAAGCACTGCATATCACACTTGTGCAAAGTTGTCACGCTAGACATTTGAAATTGTTGCTATTAAATTAAGCGGTACTCCAATCTCATATAATTTTCTCCATAATTCATCTCGTTTTACAACATCAAGTGCCAAAAGACCAAATGAAGATTTGGTTAACGTAATACTGCATATTCTCATGTCATAAATAGATGGAAAACATGGTCAATTGGATTCACACCAGCTCTGAATCCTGCCTGGAGATCAGATAATGCATTATTATTGTTCATCCAACTTTCAAGGCGTTACAAGAACATTTTACTGTGTATGTTCACACTAATATCTATCAGGGATATCGTGCAGCAATTAAATGCATTATGATATGACATGATTGGTTATTTATAACGCACTTAATCCCCAGAGGTTTCTAAGCACGGACCAGGCAATCGAACCTGTGTTGCTCCGTGTCGTCTTGCTTCCAAGGCTTAATACCCAAAGGTTTCAAAGCGCGGACCCGGGGATCGAACCTGTGTTGCTCCATGTTGTCTTGCTTCCAAGGCGAGCACGTTGCCCCTGAGCTATCCTCCCGAGACAATCATTCTGATCACCGTTTTATAGATTTGGATGATCTCTGCTCCCCTCCAACAAATAGGTACATCATCATTAGATGTAATATCATTAGAAATGTTATGAAGGAGCGGAGCCAAGGTTTTCACTTTTGTTCTAAACAATTCAGAAGGTATTTTCTTAAGGCTTGGAGCTGTGTGCCCTTGTTGAGCATGTATGTCCGCATCACCCTCCATTAAAGAAATACCCAACTTCTATACATCTGGAATAAGGCTTTTTACATGTCTTCAACCTATCAATACCTTTATGCTTGAATGGTTTGTTATGCAGGCCACTTCCACTTATCGCTATTAATATGTACCTTTGCAGGGACAATTCCTTGGGCTTTACACTTACATACAATTTGACAAAAAGTTCCACTGTCCTTTTTTAATGTAGCAGCTATTACTTCTTCCCATACACATTTTTCGGGATCTCTCTTTTGATTGGCTAACACATTTTTATATTCATTCCTTAATTCTTTAATTCTCAAGCAATATTTAATTTGCTCTGATTTCAATAATAATTCAGCTCTCCGGGAGGACTGCGGCAGGAACAAATCCCCCTTGCAATCCCCGAAGAACGGTAAGAATCCTTGCAGTTGAATTTGGTTGAACTAGGAGGGCAGCCAATGTATTGCATCTAGATGAATTGAAAGCATCCTATCTATGGCATTTGGATGAATTTTGAGGGTAGTCAAGGTATTGCACTCAGACAGGTTTTGAGGGGGCCCAATGTGTGGCACTAAGACAATTTATAGGGTGGCCAGGGTATTTGCATCTGGATGAATCTCAGAGGGCAAGCACTACTGCACTTTACTGAAAGGATTCCATACAACCAATGGCCAGAATGTAGTTGTGCTCTGATTCCACTGCCTCCTTAAATCCAGCTGCATCTACACAACCAATAAACCGGCCAGGACACATGGGTACATATCAATCTCTCTGCTTATGGATAATAGCCAAAGGCTCGGCTACCCACCAATACCATGCTCTACTGCAAGACACTGGACAGCACATATGTCATTAGAATGTAGCTATCCCCCGTGATGAAAATGTGGTCTAGCTGCACGCGTAATGCTTCTCCTACTCTTGCATACTTTCCAAACTATATCTCAGCACCCATCCTCTAAATGCACCACCCAATACACATTGCAAAACACCTCTGCCATTAGAATGCGGCTATACGCAACGTTGAAAATGTGCACTAGCTGCTCACATTATGTACCTCCTGCCCTCACATACTCTCCAGACCATATCCCAGCACCCATCCACTACATGCACAACAACTCAGCCATTAGAATGCAACTACCCCCACAATAGACATTTGGTCTAGCTGCACACAGTCATTACAAGTGAGCTGGACCAGAATTAAGGTGCCAGTAACAACGTTACCAGCACCTTTTCCGGACCGGCTCACTCCGTGTTTGCCGGTAGGGGCTGTGAACAACCAGCAGGCCTGACCTGGTGGTATTTTAGGCCCCTACCGACAGATAATGCACTGAAGCAGCGGCACCGTTAGCAACGGTGTCGGTGCTTCAGTGGTTCCCATCCTATGAAGTCCTATGGGATTCCATGGGAATGGGAATTTACCGCTCCACCGTCGCCTGTAATATCCTGGTAATACTGGGATATTGGGTGGTGGAAACGGTAAGCCGAGGTTGCCTGTAAGCCACTGGTGCTACCAGCGGCTTACCGGCAACCTCATAATGAGGGCCAATGTCTCTTCTGGTCTCGCATACTCTCCACACCACATCTCATCACCCATCCGCACAGCTGCAAGACACATTGCACTACACCTCTGCCATTAGAATGCAGCTATCCCGCACAGCAAAATGTGGTCTAGCTATCCACAAAATGCCTTTCCTGCTCTCGCATACTCTCCTGACTATCTCTCAACACCCTTCTAGTACAAGCACTAAGACACACTGCACTACACCTCAGCTAGCCCCACGCTAAAATTTGGTCTAGCTGCACACATAATGTTTCTCCTGCTCTATGGGCTTTAATACAAGTCTGGTGGTATCCCACCAGGATACCTGGTGGGATACTACCAGATGGAATTACCGTTACTGGCACTTGGTCTGCCGGGATTACCGGCAGATTCCAAGTGCCGGCAAGGGTGATTAATCCCCATTCCATGGAGTCCATAGGACTCTATGTGGGGATTGGCGGTATTACCTGCACCAGTAATACCGGCTGTTTTTTGCCAGTGGGATGCCTGATTTACCTTCATCTCTTGGCTGGATGTAAATGTGTCTTCCCACTGGCAAACTTGCAGTTTGCAGGTGTGCAAACGTTCGGGTTTTTCGAAATACTGTCAAGCTATTTCTGCCCCCGCAAACCCGCAATGAGGCCCTACCTCTGAGCACCCTTCCACTACATCCACTACTCTTAGACACACTGCACAGCACTTCTGCCATTAGATCAGCTATCCCCACAATAAAAATTCAGTCTAGTTGCACTCATAATGCCTTCTCGCATACTCTCCAGACTACCTCTCCACACTTATGCACATGCTTGCTTGACATGGTGACTAGCAGGGACTTGGCCACCTCCACCTACTTTTTCATTGGCTCAAATGCACACACACATTCTATAACTCTCTGATTAATTTCCCACACCTGGACCTCTGCCTCCCAAGGGCGTTCAACCTACAGTGCGTTGAGACCATACCACTGGTGAAAGGCGCTATACAAAGGACAATTACATTACATTACATTTATGGTTTCTACATTCTTGATCCTATCATCCCCTGGGTCCTATGTTTTACTCACTAATAGACTCATTGTGAAAAAAAGGATTAAAAGCTTTTGATATTAAATCCTAGACTATCTTCAAAGAATTATTGAAATTTCTCCAGTATAGGCAATAGTGAAATATGCATCTCTGGAGTTTTGTCATGCACTACAACATTTTTCCAACTGACTTTCCTTCTCCTATTTGCAAGAGAGATATTCTTGGCATGGTGTTTGGACAGGCCCGTTAGATCTACTTTAGAACGTACAGATTCATTCAAAGGGTCCTGGTCGCTCTCCCATTTCTCGACTACTTTAAAACCATTAACGACATTCCAACTATCTATTGTGTTACAATATTATCAATACATGATGCATTTCTCTGAGTTCTGTAGGTCACCTTGGCAGGCCTGTCATGCAGAAATCCTCTATTAGAAACTCTGTACCTCTTAATGACTTAATGAGAATAGTCTGTATCAATGTTGCCACATAGATCATACAGACGACACAACGACCACCTAAACCTGTTGAGATGTTCCAAATCCCGTAAAAATCACTATCTAAATAACATATTGTCTTACTAACTCTAATTGACAATTAAAGCCAATTTTTCATATTTTCTCATTTTACATTAAAAAAAAAAAAAGAAATTATTAGTCATACATCTCAATTACATGAACCTTTACCTGGACTTTAAAATACTAAACACATAATTCAACATTTAAATGACATCAGGGTATTTAAAGGAGAAGATAAACAAAAATTCATCATCATCATCATCACGAGTTGGACGGTAGCCCTTAAATGCGGCGGTAACGGGGTTCCCGCCGCATTAATTCTCTGCCCAATCTCCAGTCCGGCGTGTTTACCCTCAGCTCAATTCCTATTTTCGGTGCAATTACTGCCGGCTGTATTACCGCACAGTAATTGTGCCAAAAATTCCCCATTGGGTCCAATGGACCCAATGGGGAATGGGTTTAGCACCCGACCCGTGATCCGGCAGTAATACTGTGAGATGGGTGGGCGCTAATGCAAATAAAGTTGGGCGGTATCCCAGTTGGGATACCGCCCAACTTGTGATAAGGCCCAGAGTACATCAACACATTTAAAGGAGTAGGTAAGCAAGATACATATAATACAAAATCTTGAGAAAAACACCTGCCACCATTACAGATTCAATCAATTTGAAGAAATCACTGCTGAAATGGTTATAGGAGCATAGCGTCCACTAAATAAAATAGCCCACCATTTTTCACTCGTTAATGTTCTATAATGCATTATGAATTTGTCAAAATAGAGGGATCTCAGCTCAGACAGACCTTCACTCTATCAGGAGATGTCAGAGGGTTTCCAGAGTTAGCTTACAAAACCCGCATTTCCGATCAGACTTTGCTTCCTTCACCCGAGTTCCTAGAACTTACTTGGAGGGGAGCAGGTTGAGTCCCATTCTTAAAAATGCTTTTCTGTAGGAGGCACTAAGAAACGTGCCCCAATGTTTAGGCAAAAAAAATTAAAAGGTTTAACCTTCTCCTTAAATTTCTTTAAATCCTATATTTCTTACAGACGGTTTGTGTCGTTAACCAATCACCAATCCATAACTTGCTCTGAGCCTTGAGAGTATTACTGAGGAGAAGATCTATATCTATGTCCGCAGCAACCACCATACATTCAAGGGCATATCTCCACCTATGAAATGGTGAAGTAGAGGCAAGAGTTCCATTTTTCTAAATAAAGAAAGCCTTTTCCAGCGAACTATGACCAATAGAGAGAGCCGCCCCAACGCAAATCGAATTAGCAGCATTGCAATGCCATTAGGGAGGGCTAAGAGTTTCTTCCAAAAAATACCCTCTAATTATTGGCAATTTACCTCTGTTTGATTATTTATGATATCAGCACCATATGTGAGCACTGAAACAACCTTCTGCTTACAAAAAAGTAGTACTGGACATAATGAATAGCGACCAACTATTTCTCCAAAGCTAATCCTTGGGCTGCCAGGCCCACAGCCTTTGATCTCAATTTTAAAACATTAGGCTGGTCTCTATTATGATCATTGAAACAGAACCCCAAGTAGCGATATTCATTCACCAATAAAACTGGATTAGAAGTCAAATGCCAGTCAAAATGACCTTACTTGCTCCGTATGTGAGGACTAATCCTCATAATATTAGACATGGCAACATTGATCTTCAGTCCATTTCAGCAAGCATATTGTTACAAAGCATTCGGCTGTCTCTGGAGTCCTATACATGCCTGATCTAACTCTAATTGACAACTGAAGTCTCTTGTCTATGCGCAGTGGGAAGGCCTGAACTTTCTACAGCCAAGTGCTCAAGTCAGATATGAATAAATTAAAAAGCGTTGGAGCAAGGGGACATACTTGTTTCAGGCCCCGACAGGTGGGGATTGAAGATGACAATTCGCTGTTTGTATTAAAAGGAACTCGAATTGAGGTTTTACTGTGTAGGCCGACTAATAACGCCAGCAAATAACTTGGGCAGCCCCATTCAGCCAACTTCCTCCACAGCAGCCCCCTATCAACGGTGTCGAAGGCTAGCTGAAAATCGATAAAAGCCAAATATAACAGTGTTTTATTTGGAAATGCTTGGGTCTTGAATAAAGTAAAAATAAAATCATTTAATGGTGTCCCAATGCTTTTGACCAAATCTGATTGTTTAAGATCAAAAACTGCTGAGAATCTCGCCCAATCATTCAGCTTACACAGCAATAGGACTGCAAACATTTTACCTGGAGGATCTAATAAAGCAATTGGGTGGTAGGTGCCAGGGGCCGTCCTGTCTCCCTTTTAAAAAATATTGGAATAATTACAGCCATCTTCCAAGATAGAGGGATCTGTCTGGCCAATTAGGCCTGATTAAAAAATAAAACAAACACCTTTGATCATACTTCTAGGTGCATCATCAACATGGCGTTTGAAAGTCGATCCGGGCCTGGTGCTCTTGAGGCACTACTATGCTTTATCAAGTCCAAAAGGTCCTCGCTTTCAAATATCAAACACCACTCACATGTTCGGGGGAAGGTTTGGCAATAGACAATATACTTAGCATCCCGGAATTACTTGGAGAAATATACGACCCAAAGGTAATTAGAAACAGGGTTAGATTGGAGAGCCATCTGTGCGGTGACCCCTGCTCGATCAGCCTCCATATTTCTCCTACATTCTTAGAGACCATAGCGGCAAGCATGCTTTCTGCATCTTGCTGGTTCATGCTGACCCTGTAGTCTCTCAGCCAGTTCTTAAATCCCATCTTAAACTTTTTCGCTGCCTTACGACATATCATAATATATCATCCCTAGGAAGTTTCCTAATTTGCTATCTCAGGGACCTTTTCTTCTCAACAATAATTCAGTCATAGCCATGCATATCCCGAAAGTTATGCCATGGGGAAGTAGTTTAAACAAAAGCAAACGATTGTGGAATTTTGATATCCATCCCCTTCGGCCAACTTCCGGCAGTCGAAGTCCCATTAAATGCAATAGACAAGCTAGGTAAGCAGCCTCTCCATAGAGGGGCATCCCACTTCAGTCGATTTCGGCCCGCACTTGTTTAAACTTTAGGCAAATAAAACTGGGCAGCCCATCCAGCTGGAAAGATTGACTATCTAGCTGTGAGTATTGCATGGTCACGGTGGGAATAAAAAAATTATCATGTCAAGATCATTCGTAAAAATAAGTCTTGAGACACAAAAGTAGTCGTTAATGGATACCTGTTCGCCCTTTCTCGAAGTAACATTAGATTGCTTGTTGCTCTTAATTATGCCATTGACCTTTAGTAGGTACAGAAATTCAGTCAAAGAAAGTGACAACCTCCGTTTCTTGCTTGAACTCAACCCTTTGCGCTGGAAAATGTAAATCCAGGTCTTGATAAGTAACATTAAAGCCACCTCCCATAGCAACGGAGGAAGTATCGTCAGTCTGAAGACAGGTGTCCAAAGCATTAGCCAAAGCATCAAGAAACTCATCAATAGAGATAGCAGCAGAATTCCAGAAGACATTGATTAGGGATGAGAACCCCAAATTCAGGGAGTTATTTATCAGCCATATCAATTTATTTATCTGAATAAAGCAATTATGGTTGAACAGATGGATAGAGAAGCCACTAGTATTTCATACTATCGATAAGAAGCCGGAGGTGGGTCTTCCCTTTAAACCCTTAAGGGCAGGAGACAATATTACAGTGAAACTGTGAATAACCGGTTTCAACTTAAGACAAGTCTCTTGGCGGGGTAACACACTATTGCCTGCAGCACCGGCTGAAATCAATGGACAAAACATCTAGTGTTCCAAGAGGCGATTGTAGTTTCTAATGAGTCTGGCTGTCTTTGTTAATTTTGAGGCTATCTGCTCACTAATGCACCAGGTAACTAAGACCAGGTATTCTGACCAGACTTTAGTCACTGGTGACCATTGCGCTCATTAACCTAGTTGCCTCCTTCAGAGTGACAAAATTGCGTTATTTGAAGGGGACACTAAGGCTCAGTCTTACAACTTTCAACAAAACCTGCAGGCTGTTTAGACATAGATGCCAACACCTCAGACCTTGCCACTTATCTCATATCATATCCCATTGGTAAAAACAAATGGGCCGCCTCTAACAAGAAATTCCTTATCATATTCAAGCCGATATGAAGGACTATCAAGTCAAGTTTACCCTCTAAACAGAACTCAACCTGGTCAATATCGCTTGAGCGAATATTTCATAGGATAGGAATTATTCTAATCAGTTTAAGCAAATTGGAATGATTTGGAACTGTATCGTCTTTAGAGATTGGCAGTCTTTCAAATACCAAAGATTTACACCAATCATTCTACAGTTGCTGTGACATTAATTGCAGGGTTCCAGTATGATCCTATAACTGGCCAGAGTGATGTAGGCCCATTCTTCTTTGATCCAATGTTAAAATCGTGTCTCAATATCCATTGGTGGGCCGGGACCATGACATACTTGATTATTAGAATTCATCGAGTTAGAAGACGTCAAGGGAATTTGTGGTATTAGAGGCAGAACCACTTCACCCGTAGGGAGCAACATATTATCCATTGGGTAGTCAGAATACTGTGACAGTTTCAACATGGCCTTCAATTCCTCCTGCTCATTGGTATTCATGGTATTCATGGTCATATCCTCGCTATTAAGGATTGATTCATCCAAAGTATTTTTGTGTTTCCCCTTCCTCCTAAAGATGGAGGGCGATGTTTTGGGGTCTTTTGGTGTAGTGAGAGTCCGCAAAAACTTTCTCGACCCATAGTTGTCTTCTTTAGGCAAAGACATTTGTTTCTTAGACTGTTTAATCTTCTTACGTCACTTCACTTGAGTTTTTTCCTTTGATTCAAAATGGAATAATTTTCTTGCACCTCTCTTGCGGTCTCAAAGTCTTGACAACATTCACTATATATTGCTTGCACCATGGACTTTAAAGATTTTGCTAGCAAGTCGGGACAATAAGTCATAGGGTAGGTCTGGTATTATTGTATTTGTTGGTGAAAAGCTTGGATTATTGCATCCCCATTTGAACCGATCACCAGCTCTTGGGCTCCTCTAACAAGAGCCGTGTCAGTTATCTCAACCGCCAGCAACTCCTTCTTCAAAGTAACAGACACTGCGAGGCCATTTTGTCTCGGGGGAGAAAGACGTGATTTTAGGTCTTGACGCCCCCACTAGTCCAGACCTACTAGAAGAACGGGACAATAAATGCAGAGACAAATCCATTGTAAATAGTTTTTGAGGTCCAGCCGACCGAGGTAGGACCACAGGCAACATCCCTACCTGGGGAGTTAAGAACATGCAGCGAGGGTACATAAAACAGAATGGATGAGCAGAGTGACATTGCAGCAGAGTCAGGGACTATCGATGTTGCAATGGCTTTGCTAGTCAAAGAATAAGCGTATGACATTTTAGCTTATGGTATTTAGAAAGTGGCTTCAAATAGCAGATGGGTATGGGAACGGGTTCGCCAATGCAATAAAGGCAACCGTGTCATATATTCCAAGAATATTCAAGAAGTGAACACCAGGCAAAGATGGCGAGCGGGATCATCTCCAGTGTCGCTTCCGGCTTGTGCCGGCTTTCTGGGTATCAAGCGGTAAGAAGCGTTTTGGGAGATGGGACGCCGAAAGACCAACAGGATGGGGTAAGTTATTGATATTGACATTTTATTTGTATCGCGCTCGTAGACAAGTGTTTCAGAGTGTGACGAGGCAAGGGAGAGGAAAAAGGGAGAACAAAACAGCGATCTTAATAGGCCCAGTGACATTGAAAACACGGAAGTACATAGGAGAGGGAAAGGGGAAAGTGCCTGGGACGGGGGAGAAGTCGAAAGTGCTGAGCAAAAGGAATACAAAGAAATAAAACATAAATAAATAGTAAAAGCAACAAACAGTGGTAGTGCAGCCAGCAAATGGCAAGTGCTAGGTTTAAGGCAACAGACAGGGTGTGTCTGATAAGTGCAGAAAACAGGGGGGGGCTGTATGGTTACAGATACAGACCGCAATGCAAGGGGTTTTCCAGGAGACAGTGGGTGTGGGAGGCAGGGTGAGCAGGTACCTGGGCTCGAAAGTCAGAGGGTGATAAGGTGTACGATGCCGAGGCAGAACAGATCAGCAGGCGAGAGGAGGAGAGAAGGCAGAAGCAAAGAGGAAGGTTTTGTGGTGCTTCGGGTACCTGAGATGGTTCTTCTCAAGTTTGAGAGTGGCAGGGAGGCTGTTCCAGAGGGAGGCCCCAGCCAAAGACAGAGATCTACCCCCAGCTCATTTCTTTGAAAACAACTGACCCTGAGGGAGTTAGAGGTGGAGGAGCGAAGAGCTTGGGAGGGAAGGCGTTTATGGAGGGACAGCTGAAGGTATTTTGGGCCCAGGTTTTGGACATCTGACCACATACATTTTTTTTTTAGTGGTTCCACTGTTACCTTGGTGGGTTAGGGATATATCATGTTTACAATCATAAAATCTCTTTTTTTCAGAGCCAATTAGCTGCGTTGTTGGCTGTATAAATATTGGAAGATAACACAATAAACACCTTTCTTTCACAATCGAGGTGGTTATTTTTGGTAGTCGGTGAGAGGGTCCAATGGAACTTTTTGGGCTTCATTCTCCTTAGATTTTCGCTAAGTAACGCACTGGTTAACAGAATGGCATTTTGTACATAAGACCACTGTACATTAGAGGTGGGATATCCTATATCACAAGGGTCTTGGCATTAAGTGAAATGTTCCTTGTCCACAATACAGATCATTTAGGATCTTGTGCCAACGGGTTCTATATGTTTAGGTACAATTGGGATTGACCCGGACAACTTCGGAAAGAAAATATTTTCAATAATGGTAGGCATCGTAGTACAAGAACAGGGTGGCAGTGCTACTTATACCTATTTATATAGGGGATAGGATCTGATAATTACCATGCTCACAGTATTTAATGAGTTTGTATTCACTGTTATTATTAAACATGGACCAAAGGTGGTGGGCTGGTTTTATTATGGGATCACAGCGCATCTAAAGCGTGCTCCCGATGGGCGAGGCACAGGCCCAGGTGTTAATGTGAACACCAGCAATGGATATAATATTGCATTATGCAGAATTGGCATGTATATTAATGGTGTTTTTTCTCGTTTCGCTTTCTTTTCCTAATTGTGTGGTTGACTTAAAACACTCCTCGATTTCTTTTTGAACTTGTTTACCCTTTAATGACACATGAATAATGATAAAACTGGTGGACTTTATTGATACCTGCTTAATGGGCTCATTATGATGTGAATTGTGTTTCTTTTTTGAACAATGTATTTTATGTTTTCCATGACATAACAATGTATGTTTATATGGTATACGGTTGTTTTTGACAATAACATGTAGAGCCTAGAGAAAGGCCGTGAAGGTCGAAACACGTGTCGGCTGTGTATTTCCATGATTTTGTACATGGGCACAGTGCCCGTAAATGTGATGGCAGATGAAACATTTATACATCTAAATAAATAAATAAACACATAAAGTCTAGAGGCCTACTCAAATTGTTTCCCATGCGGCAGATGACTGCCAGAGACTGCCACACACACTTGCCGCTGTACACTTTGTGCTGGCGCTTCGCACCCAGCTCAGCTTTTAAATCCGAGACTCCTCCGACAATCAAAGGGACCACTCCACAGTACCAGGAAAAACACAAAACGACGTTGCTGCTGCAGGCTTGCTTGCCAGAGACTGCCGTACCCTTTGCTGTACATTTTCACATTTGTCTAAGTGCGCAATGAGTTGCTCAATGCCTTCTCAGTGGATCTCAAATAAATATAAAATATAAAAAAACACTTTTTTCGATCCACAACCCATTCCAAGTTAAAGTCAAAAGCCAGGGGAACTGAAAATCTGCCCTCCTAAGTTATCCAAGTTATCCGGTTGCACTGGGCCTGCTTATATCTCCTTTTACAGTTGGAGTAAAAACTCAGAACCCCGCGTTTGTTCTGATTTTACCATCACCACGCTTCTTGTAAACGTATGATTCTTCAATTGCTTACCAAATCTTGCCACACCAATTCTTCCAATTTCCTACTTATCCCCACCATGCTCCCATATGATAATGCATGCTCTCCCATGTCAAGGAAGCCAGGTGAATTCCATTAATGAGGGGGCTATTCAAGGATTCTGTGCCACCTGGTTGTGAGAATCAAAAGTTATTCCAGATGAACTCACGCACAATCCAATTCATTGACCTTTGAGTTCATACTGATTGATGCAGATGTTCCTATACTTTACTGGTGGATTTCTAATCACATTTCCACTGACTGCACATGCAGAGCTAATCAGTACAAGTCAACAATATGGTATAATTTGAATATTTGATCCTGATGGAGGAAGAGACCTTAGATCAATAGCTAAGATGCCTTATTTTTGACATTCATTGGCTAACCTTAATGCAATTGTATCAAACCAGTTATCTATATCTCTGTGGTTTCTGATTGCATTCACAATATCCTCCCTAATTATCCATTTACATCCTCTTAAGAAATGCAGTCAGTGACAACACTTGTTTATCAGGGAAGATTTATCTTCCATCACGCCTGTCCTCAAATCAGGTACCACAGACATAATGACGGGGTAAGTGATATGATATGATGTGGGATTTATAACGCGCCTGTACACAAGTGCTTCTAGGCACGACAAGACAAGGAGGGGGAAGCAAAGGGAGGACAAAATTAAGAACTTATTAGGCCTTGTGGCATTCAGATGGTGCAAGTGCGGGGAAGAGGCAAGGGGAGAAGTGCCAGGTGGGAGGCGAAGGGGGAAGTGCCGTTAACTCACAAGTGCAGCCAGCGGTTGGCTCAAAAGTGCATAGAGAAGGGACTGTAGGGTTGCAGATACAGACCCTTAACTGCTGGGGAGCCCGGAGGCAGTGCAAGATCAACTGGACATGCAGGAGCCTGGGCCCGAGTTCAGAGGGTGACCAGGTGACCAGTGCACGGAGCAGTCAGGTGCATCAGCAAGGGAGAGGAAGAGAGAAAGCGCAAGCGAAAAGGAAGGTCTTGAGTTGCTTCCGGAACCAGAGGTTGTTCTGCTCAAGTTTGAGAGAGGCAGGGAGGCTATTCCAGAGGGAGGCTCCAGTCGAGGAGACAAAACTGCCCCCAACTCTTTGCTTGCAGAAGCTTCTGACCCTCAGAGAGTTGGGGGTGGATGAGCAGAGAGCTCGAAAAGAAGATATTTTGGAAGAGAAAGTTGGAGGTAGAGCGGTCTCGAGCCCCAGAAAGCTCTGTGGACAATGCAGAGGGTCTGGAACTTGATCCTTGCAGCCACAGGGAGCCACCGAACAGATTCCAGAGCTGGAGAGATACGATCCCTGGGCTTCAGGCCAAGGACAAGTCTTGCAGTCCTGTTCTGGATAAGTTGTAACGGTCAAAGAGTAGAGGCAGAAAGATTTAGAAAAGGCTGTTGCAATAGTCCATCCTAGAGAGAACCAGAGCTCTGGAGACAGTTAGCGTCTAGGGGAAAGTGAGAAAAGGTAGAATACCTCTGAGGAGGTGCAGCTGATAGTTTGACTTCTTAGAGACGTCAGAGATGTCAGGAGAGAAGGAGAGGGTGGAGTCGAAGATGACACCAAGGTTCTTAGAATTACAGGAAGGAGCTGGAATAGGGCCCAGAGTGGGCAGCGAGAGAGAGAGAGAGAGGGAGAGAGAGAGAGAGAGAGAGAGAGAGAGAGAGGAAAGGAGGGAGCGGGTGTTCCAATGAGGAGGATCTCAGTCTTACTGACATTAAGGCAGAGATCATTGGCGGCACACCATTCCTTAATTGTGGCCAGACAGTCTGGCATTTGAGAAAAGGCAAAGGTGGCTGAGGGGAGCCTGAAAGAGAGCTGAGTGTCATCCACATAACATTGAAAATTGGATCACAAAGTAGCGATCCAGTGGGCAAGAGAAGCCAGGTCATGGTGGAAGAGCCTGGGAGAGAGGTTAGACCCATGGGGAACACCACAAGTAGAAAGAGAGATAGAAGAGAGGAAAGACACCAGTTGGACCTGAGACGGTCGGTCTTTGAGAAAGGAGGCCAACAAGGCTAGGGCCTGATCAGTAATTCCAAGATTGTCCCAGAGGCAATTGAGCATGATGGCATGGTTGACCATGTCAAAAGCAGAGGATAGATCGAGGAGAATGAGGACAGAAGGGAGATTAGTATCAAGCTTGGAGAGCAGCTGAGTTGTTAGATGCTGCAGAGATGCGGGTTTGGATGTCGGCTCTCTTCTCAGAGAGGACAGAGAGTCTGTACCCGCCTTTGGAGCAGGCAGCGGGCCAGTTTTCCAGAGGGTGTGCCCAATGCCCTCCACTTCCTCTCAACCGCCCTACACTTGTGTTTGATGGCAGCATCGTAACAAGAGTTGCACTTAGATCAGGGCTTCAAGCAGATCCTCATGACAGGGGCAAGGACATCCACAGTGTTGGAGATTGAGAGATGAAGGTTAGAGATGGCTGTGCCAGGGTGTGAGTCAGCCAAAGGTGCTGGAGGAGGAGAGAAAGTAGCGGCAAAAGCCTCAACTGACACACGCTTCCTGGGTCGGATGACTGAAAAGGTGGGTTGCAGTGCTGGATTTGGTTTGACCTGCGGGGAAGAACGAGGGGGGAAGAAAGGAGAAAGTGATCACTCCAAGAGAGCGGAGTGGTGAGAAGGTTGGAGAAGGGGAGGTCTGAGGCGATCAGAACATCCAGGATGTGCCCTGCGGAGTGAGTCAAGCCAGAAGAATAGAGAGAGAGAGAATAGCAGAGGTTGTGAAAGAGTCCTGAAGAAGGGCTGGGGGCATCCAGGTGGATGTTCAAGTCTCCAAGGAGGAGAAGTTGAGAGGTAGCGGCAAGGAGCGAGGAGGAGAGGTCAACCCATCAGAGAGGAAGAGGGCGACCTGGCCAGGTGGCCTGTAGATAGTGGCCACAGTGAGAGAAAGGCCAGGAGCGATAGAGAGCCTGCAGACCAGGCATTCAAAGGAGGAGTAGAGTTGCATTGGAATGATAGAAGCAGGGATCCATTCTGGGGAAATCAAGGCTACACCCCCACCATGACGGTTGGTTCTGGGTTCGGAGAGGATCTTGTAGCCATCGGGAGGAGAGTGTCAAAACTCATGACAGAGCTGGCCGTGAACCAAGTCTCGGTGAGACCAAGTACATCCAAATTATGCTCTTCCAGGTGACGGCAGATGTCGAGGAGTGTTTGACAGCTGAACAAGAGTTGAGAGTAGCGATGTGGAGCAGGTTGCCACATTTGAAGGACTTCCGGGGAGGGGTACATGCCAGAGGTACAGCCAGCGGAAGTGTAGGAGGTGCCTGAGGATTGGCAGAGGAGGAAGAGAAGGCAGGGTAGTCAGAGAGGGACAAGAGACTGCCAGAGAGGTGGCATAGGAGCGGGGCAACAGGGTGGCCATAGAAACAGAAGGAGGTGCCGAAGAGGTGGTAGAGGAAGGAGGTGGCAGAGGAGCCAGAGAGGGGTAAGAAGGGGTAGCAGGAGAGGAAAGGAAGTTGATTAGGCACTGGAAGCATCTATCACAGAGGAGGAGATTGGCCTGAGGGCTCTGGACCAAGACGGTGCCATTTAAGTAGACATTAATGATGGCTTTAGAGGAGTGGAAGGGGATCAGGAGGGCCTCCCACTGGGTGCCACAATTAATGGGAGAAGAGGAAAAAGGAGAGAGAACAGAGACCATATGGGGGTTCCATAGGCCTGGAGAGGGAACGACAAAGAGTATGTCGGTACGTGTCTGTCTGGATGAAGCACTGGTCGAGGTATCAGCGATAGGGAGGCCGGGGTGGAGACCAGGATGTCCCTTTTGAGCTTCTTCCTGCCAGACTTAGTGAGAGGGATAGTATAGTCAATAGAAAACAGGTAGAAAGATAGGTGAGACAGAGAGCACCATAGGCGGTACAGGAGGAAAGAGGGGAATAGGGTGCCCAGGCATGGGAGGGGGAGGTGAGGTCACACAGTCTATGCCGCTACCCCATCACCGCCAAACCCCTGTGTCACTAAACACTGCGGTTTTGTCCTGTGAGGGCGTTGCACAGTGGGTCCGTACCTCAGTTCTTATAGGCATGGAAGCGTGGATGTAGCGAAGCCTGCTCTGTAAAATCGAGCAGCGTCTCCTGTGCGCCTGTGTCTCTTAACACTGTGGCCTTGTCCTGCGAGGGCTTTACCGCAGAGGGTGTGAAATCACCCAGATTCGACTTTCCCAGTTGGGGTGAAAAGTCAAGTTTTTGAGCACAGCACAATACAACACACCCAGATTCGACTTTCCTAGAAGGGGAAACAAGGCTAAGTATTTGTGTAGAGCACAATACAACACACCTCGATTTGACTTTGCTAGAAGTGGGAAAAAAGGAGGCTATGTTTTTGAACACAGCACAATACAACACGCCCAAGGTTCGACATACCTGATCAGTCACAGCAGGTCGACAGCTGCAGGCTACGTGCTACCACAGCATACACCAGCAGATACCACTGGAGCTGTCCTTAGGCATAATTAAATCAGAGGAGTTCCTTAAGGCATCTTGACATTTCTTCACACTCCATGGCGATCTCTTGTCTTTGGTTTGCGATAAGTATTTTCTGCAGATTTAGTGTAATTATTCAATTGGTTATTTGATAGATTTTATAGCTTTTTTAAATTCTGTTCTATTTTTCTGTTCTCTTACACTATTCCCTTCCATCACTCCCAATAAGGATGCGCTAAAGGTTGGGATGTTGGAACAGCTTCTCACGAAGGGACAGCACCTCTTTCTGATAGAGGGGCTGCCGATGATTTTAATACTGGAACCGGTACATGCAGGATGTAATTTAAACTAGCTTGTATAGCTGAGAGATTGTACATAATCTGATTTAGCAATGGTTTTATGGCTTCCAAACAGCGTTCTGTAAATCTCTTACATTCCATAATATGGTCCAGAGACCTTGAGCTAGAGGTTTCCTTGTGGGACTGAAGATTTGGGTGACTTTCCTGATGTTGCCCATGAACATCTCTACATGTATGTGTGTGTCTTTGGCTTGCATATGAGAATTCTTGATCTGAATGTTTCAGGTCCAGAAGGAGTGCATTGATAGATGGATGGTACAGTAACTCACCATTTCCATGTACGATTGAAGTAAACGAGTTGGCGGCAGCAGGGGTGGATATGATAGCATCACCTTCAATAGGTTATACTGCCTGCTATCCTTTGAGAAAATATGCCCAATGAATTTGAGGGAGGGCATGTTCAATTGACTCTTGTCTTTGTAGTCGGAAGTCAGCACTTTCTAAAGCCATGCACACTTGCTTGAGCAGGCTGTAATGTAATTCTTGGGATGTTCCGAATACCACCATATCATTGCTGTAGCTTATACAGTCAGAAATGTGTTGAATGACATGCCAAATTTTTTCTTAGAAAATACAAAGGGCGAAAGAAACACTGAAGTTTATCTAATTCCAGTTGATGTCAACCTTTGACAAGACCATTTTTCGAGAACATGATGGGTCCTTTGAGAAGGTGAATCATGTTGTTTATTCTCGGACTGAGGTGTCGCTCTAAACGTATTGATTGACTTTGGTGTGTACATGTCACATCCACTGCATATTTTACCATTCCCATCACATTTTGTCACTGGTACTATGGGAGACACTCATTCGGTAGGGCAGCTTCAATGTGTTGCTGTATGTGAAGTTGCATTGCACAGAAGTGTTGTACCACCAGTTTGATTGCTTCATCAATATGCATTTTTATATGATATGATAAGATATTTATTTGTATCGCGCTCGTGCACAATATTTTCAGAGCACGACAAGGCAAGGGAGTGGAACAGGGGAGAACGAAACAACGATCTTACTAGGCCCAGTGACATTGAAGTGCATGGTAGAGGGGGAGGGGAAAAGTGCATGGAAGGGGGAGAGTGGAAAGTGCAGAGCAGAGGATAAACAGATAAATAATCATAAATACAAATAAATATATAATGGAGCAATAGACAGGGGTAGTGCAGCCAGCAAGTGGCAAGTGTTGTGTTTACGGCAGCAGAACTGGGCAAGTCTGATAAGTGCATAAAAAGAAGAACATGGGGATGGGGGACTGTATGGGTACAGATACAGTCCCCAGTGCAAGGGGTGGCCGGGAGGCAGTGCAGAAGGGTGGCAGGGTGAGCAGGTAACTGGGCCAAGGGGACGGAGGGTGGCCAGATGCACAGTGCCAAGAGAGAGCAGATCAGCAAGGGAGAGGGGGAGCAAAGGCAGATGCAAAGAGGAAAGTCTTGAGGTGCTTCCGGAACCAGAGATGGTTCTCCTCAAGTTTTAGAGTGGCAGGGAGGCTGTTCCAGAGGGAGGTCCCAGCCAAAAGACAGAGATCTACCCTGTCTCGTTTCTTTGGGAAACGACTGACCCTGAGAGAGTTAGAGGTAGAGGAGCGAAGAGATCGAGAGGGGAGGTATTTGCGAAGGGATAGCTGAAGGTATTTTGGACCCAGGCCCCAGAAAGCCTTGTGGACAATGCAGAGGGTTTTAAATTTAATCCTTGCATCCACTGGGAGCCAATGGAGAGATTTCAGAGCTGCAGAGACACGATCCCAGGGCTTGAGGCCAAGGACAAGTCTCGCAGTCCTGTTCTGGATAAGTTGCAGAGGGCGAAGAGTAGAGGCAGGTAGATTTAGAAAGAGGCTGTTACAATAGTCCAACCTAGAGAGAACCAGAGCTTGGGAGACAGTGAGCTTCTGTGGGAAGGAGAGGAAAGGAGGCGTGCCTCTGAGGTGGTGAAATAGGAAGTTTGACTTTTTAGAGACACAGAAAAAGTTGAGTGGGCACCACTAGGTTAAAATTGCTTAAATTCAGCAGTTCAAAAATGCTGTAGTTCCAATTAGATAAAGACAATATACAGGGACTGGCTGTGAAGAGTCTGGAGACACCCTGACTCAAAAATTATGTGAAGAAGAAGACCGGGTAAAATACCAAGTCACACAGCCGCTCTCTGTTGGGCCCAACCTGGGTTATAAAGTTACACAGGATCTTCAACCTGGGGTTATTCAATGTGTAAATAAAGTATCAAAATAATGTGAATCTTCAAATGAAGTGAGTCTTTGTTGTCTTTTCAAAAAATGGTGATTTATCAAAGAAACAATCTCAAAAATAGAATAGTCACTAATACATTCTTAGTGAAAAGCCACTAACACATCTCTTGTGTAAAACAGACTTAGTGTGCCAATGCATTTCGGAAAAACCAATTCCTTCATCTGGGCTAGTCTATTGTATTACAAATCAATTAGATACACAACATGTGACAGCACAAAATGTAACACATAAGTATGATGCATAATTGAAAGAACCAAAACAGTAACATACCATTCATGGAAGGTTTCAGAAGTGTGTGACGGGCCGGAAAAAGAGAAAAAAGAAAAGAATGCAAAAGTGTCAGCAACCCATTTAATAAGAGCCATTATTTTAAAGGGGAAGGAGAGTATGTTGCAACCGCAGCATTTGTACTGTGACTCAGCCTCGCGCCATTCCGAAACGTGAGGCGGTCACGTGGTATTTAATAGCTTTGTTGCCTTAGAAACGTTTGCACGGCAGACCTTGGCTGCGCTCACCCGCACACCGAGGATCTTCAGTGCAGATCACCCGCGGATGATAAGGTATGTCCACCACACATCGATCCATTTACCGCTGCACACTAGCTCCTTATCCCCATTATTGACAATGTTTCTATCTTACATTTAGCTGCAGAGCGGCTTGAGTTATTCACCCCAGCTTCCATCTGGTTTTCACCACGAACGCCTCAAATGGCCAGAAGTACAAGTACAGTATTTTACTGTTTACGAACAAGGCCTTCGATACCACACAGGTAAAGGAAACACTCTCCTTCCCCTTTAAAATAATGGCTCTTAATAAATGGGTTGCTGACACTTTTGCATTATTTTCTTTTTTCTCTTTTTCCGGCCCGTCACACACTTCTGAAACCTTCCATGAATGGTATGTTACTGTTTTGGTTCTTTCAATTATGCATCATACTTATGTGTTACATTTTGTGCTGTCACATGTTGTGTATCTAATTGATTTGTGATACAATAGACTAGCCCTGATGAAGGAATTGGTTTTTCCGAAATGCATTGGCACACTAAGTCTGTTTTACTCAAGAATTGTGTTAGTGCTTCTTCACTAAGAATGTATTAGTGGCTGTTCTATTTTTTAGATTGTTTCTTTGATAAATCACCATTTTTTGAAAAGACAACAAAGACTCACTTCATTTGAAGATTCACATTATTTTGGATACTTTATTTACACATTGAATAACCCCAGGTTGAAGATCCTGTGTAACTTTATAACCCAGGTTGGGCCCAACAGAGAGCGGCTGTGTGACTTGGTATTTTACCGGTCTTCTGCTTCACATGACTTTTTAGAGACCCCAGAACTCATGACCTGTGCTTTAAGGTTTACTTATGAAGTGATACATAACTTGAAACAGTCCTATGCATGATTATGAGTAGACTGAGTGTATATCTGCTGTCAACATCGGGGCTGAGGACCGAGATGTCTGTGCCTGCAGCCACATTGTGCTAAATTAGTGATGCTTGAAATGTACCCATGCAAGTGATGTGGCTGCCCAATATTTAAGCAAATATGTTGTGGGATGAAATTCCCTGCATGGCAGACTACATGGAGAGTGGATCTGGAGCCCATGTATCACCCTGAGCCAGTGGACGGTGCAACCGCGGGTGCATCCGGAGGATCCAGGTCACAAGCCTTCTGAAGAGGATAATAGATGAGAGACTTTGGTGAAGACTGGAGATTGGAGAGGAGAACGAGGTGGCCAGAGAGGCAGAGATGGATGGAGTAGTGTCAACAGCACATGGGAGGAGGTTACATTTACAGAGGCAAATGATGTGGTGAGATCAGAAGGGAAGGACGTCTTAAGATCAGTAAGAAAAGAGGAGCTAGTAACAGGAGTTGTGCAGGTGGAATCAGATATGGAGAAGGTGGTTGAGGGGGTTGGTGAGAGCAGAGCAAAAAGGGGGGGTGGGATCGGAAAGGGAAGGAGGTGACAGTAGTGAGAGATGTAGCAGAGGTTGCTAGAGTCATGGTGGAAGTGGTCAAGGAGTTGATAGAGAAAGAGGTGGAGGAGAGACTATTTTTTGGGGCCAGCCAGAAAGCTTGAACAGCCCAAGATGGGAGAGGCAAAGTGGGGTTCAGAAGAGCAGCTCAAGGGGAGAGAGATAACGTGGATATGTCAAGAACACCCTAAATTGCTAGAGGCAAGGGTTTTGTGAGGAGATTAGCCAAGATGGTAGAGAGTAGGTAGTGATGCAGTGACCACAAGGTGCTACAGACGAGATGGCAAGGATAACAGCCTGATATTGTAGCAAAGAGGTATTAGGAACAAGAACAGCTCAAGGTGGTATGAAGACAAGGTTGTGGTGAAAACAGCCTGAGACCGTCAATTCCAGCTCTCACCTAATTATCCCTCACAATTGCAAACCCACAGTAAAAAGCCCACTCAAGCAGAGGAGGGAACAGAGAATTAATGCAACCAGCCCGAGTTGCTGGGTATGGGTTGCAGAAGTAGGAGGCTCATGTTCAGCAAAGGCTAGAGAGTGGAGTGTGCTGAAGAGAAGAGTGGTTGGAAAGACTTTAGTAAAGACTGTAGAGTGGCCAGTGGTGGAGAAGGAGGTGGTTGGAAAGGTAGTGAGAGGTGGCAGTAGGGGAGAGGAGGAGGTGACAAAAGTAAAGGAGACGAGGTGATCAGATCAGAAAGGAAGAAGGCGGTAGTACTAATAGGAGTGCCCAACGTGGTAGTGGATAAGGTAAGGTTATGAAAGGGGTGGTGAGACCAAAGTGAACATGGGTGGCAAGATCAGATTGCAAGACATGGAAGAGGTGCTAATAGCAGAGGACAAGGTGGTATAGGAAGTTGCAATGAAAGAGTTTCAGGAGAACCAAGTTGGTTGGGAGAGCCAGTAAGAGTGAACATCTCAAATTCGCATAGGTGCGATTGTTGTGAAGATAACAGGCCAAGGAGGTAGAAAGGCAGTGGTAGAAATAAGAACAGCCCAAGGCAATAGGAAGAAGAGGGTAGTGATTAGAGCATCCGGAGGCCGTAATTAGGAGGTGGTGGCCACAAGAAGAGCCCAAAGAAACAGTGAGGGGAGGACAATGGATAACTATGAGGAGGTAGCTCTAGAAGCAAAAAATTGAAGTAAGTGGGAAGACAGAAGAGGTGGGATATAGAGAGGGGGTTGAACAAGAGGCATCTCCAGATAAAGGGGAGAAGAGTGCGGAGGAGCAAGTGCCTTGTGTTAATGTACGGTCCTTGTCTCCTTGACCCCAAGCGGATTGCGTAGGCAGGTGAAAACCTTTCAAGAAGGTTGCAATGATAGTGGGCTATCGATCAACTATGGTAAAACCAAAATAATGGCAGTCCAGCCATTACACAGAAGAGGCAACCAAAAACTTAATATAGTGATTGATGGGCCCTCAATTGGGCAAGTGGAGCGTTTTAAATACCTTGACATCCGGTTTGCAAGTAATGGTCCGCTGGTCATGCCAGGTGGACAAAGCCCTACTAACTCTTGAATGGCATAGTAGTGCCATATTGAAGTTTTGACATAAACCACAGGAAAGGTTCATTTTTCCCCAGCTATACAGCTTTACAATCTTCAGGCCAAAGCCTCTGCAACGTTCGGCACAGAGATATGGAGCGACTCCAAAACCACTTGGTTGGTCACCATTGAAAACAAATTTCTCAAAAAAGCATTATCTTTACCACTAAGCTCACCTAACACTACATGAGGCTTAACGTTGAACCAGAGGCAAATAACAGATGTGATCGCCATTTGTCTAGTCTGCTACTGGCTTTGGTAATTGACCTCACCCCACTTAATCAAATATAGAGAGGTGATGTCAGATCTTTTAACCCAAAGTGGAGGGCCTGATTTCAAATGGTGGAGACATGTCAGGTCCAGTTGAATTTACTTTGGCATAATCTGCACTACATAAATGTGCGGTCAAAGTCAATCATTTCCCAAGCATTCAACACTGCACTACGAGATATGAAAAGCATAGCCTGCTGACAGTCCAATATGGCAGCCAAGTATTGCAGCATGAAACTGGACATTGGGTATGAACAATTTCTAGACCTAATTTCCCCTAGCAATACGCGATCCCCCCGCTACATAACATTTTGCCTAAGCACTTTTCCCCTGTGTGCCTCACAGTTGTCTTCCCAACTGCTCCTCAACGACGCCAAACTTTCGTGGAAGACTGGTTCTAATGCACACAACAGAAATAAGAAGCAGGGTGAGCAAGGCTGCAGGGGCGTGGAACACAGAAAGCAACTACTGAATCGAGTCAGGTTATAAATAAAGCCAAAGGCCAGAACGAGGAGCCCTGTCTAAGTGGGGTGATCTGGGTGCAATAGCAAGCAATGTTATCGTTAATTTCTTCACTATTAACAGCAAAATGCTACGTAGAACAAATATTCCCTCCCAAATTCTTTTGAAAGCCCCATGTTACTTGAAGTCTGTGTATTTGCGGACAAGAAATATGGAGTGTCTGCCCTCAGTGTCACAGCTTCAATTTCCAAAAGGATTAGACGATTTGCTTGGTGTATTGGATTTGTGCATCCAGGTCAATTGCATGATGCTCATTGCAGGCTTCTCACATAATGAATATTCTGAGGATTACCTGCAGAAATAAATGTACATGTATGCTCAGGAAATTAAGCCACCGAACCCACTAGGATTGCCCAAGCACCCCCTCTCTCCCCCATGCATCCTAACATTACATTGTGTTGTCACTTCGAACTCTCCAAACTTGCTTTAGAAACACCATCCGAATATTACAACACTTTAGGACATACCCTTCTTTCGGCATATTGACCTGTGGTCCACCCAGGCAGGCTTTCAGTCATACTATCATAAAATATTCTCCTTCCTGCTGAATCACTCCCTCTCTCTCTTTCTAATTGTAATCTAATCCCCTGTTTCCTCTCCTTTTATCTTTCCTCTGCAATGCTGGCGGCCATGTCTAGATTCGCCAAGTGACCAACTTTTTCCATTTTATCCAGACAAGAAATGGTTAGAAATTGGGTAGGAATATAATAGACTGGGGACAATTGAAGGTTTTCTTTGAAAGCAGTGACAAAACATCCCTCTTGAGCCTCCGGAAGAAGCTTTGATTCAATATTTAATCACTTGTGCTTAGGTTTTGACATCTCTGCTTTTAATTTGAAAAATCTCTGCTTTTAATTTGAAAGATTGAGGACAAACGACACAATAAAAATGGGAAAGTGCTTTGAGAGTATCATGACTGTATATTTAATCTAAATCCTTTACAATACCAATTTATGATCCTGCTTTAATCAGATACTTAATTACAAATGAAAATTACTGAAGGTAATTGAACATTGTCTGTAACCATTAAAGCTTGAAATAAAGCAATTTTCATCCCCACCTACACTGTTTCTCGGTGAATCATCAGTACACCTGCTGCGCACCACATAGCGATGCATTGGGGGTCATTATGTGTTGGCCGGTAAGGGATCCCTTACCGCCCAATTCCGAGGTCCCTTAGCGGGAACCGTAAAGGACGTGTGGTCTGACCACATGTCCTTTACGGGTCCTGCTAAAGGACCAGGGCGCTAATAATGGGCCTGCTATTCGAGGGCCCGTTATTAGCACCTTCCCCATTCCCATTTGAGCCCCCATAGGGGAATGGTTGGTTGAATGGGGACTTACCGGGTCCGCACAGGTTGGAATGTCCCGGTAAGTCCCCATTCAACCAGATTGGTGCCGGACCCGGTATTGGAGGCAGCAATGGCGCCCATTGTTAGTGTGATTTCTACTGAGCCTCACTAGCATTTCGATCCACTTGTCACTCCGGCCCACCCTTCTTCACCATGGCCATCTTGTAGCGGGGTAAAGTTATAGACGGGAGAGTCAAGTTCAAAAGTTCTGGCGGCACACACTGTCGGAAATGCTCCTGCTGTTGAACCCTGCTGCCGCTGGGGCAAAATGTGGTCTCAACGCATTTACGCAATCACGTGTTGCCATGGAAATGCGGAATAAGATTTTGCCTGCAATGCATATCAACACAGCCTTTCTCTGTTTTCTGTTTATTATCCACATTTGTGTCTGGTGGCTTGTTCGCAATGATTATCCCTGCATGCATTATACATTCTGACGGCGAAAAAATCCCAAGTTGTTCTGGACTTTATGTGGGATTTGGCAGAATAGAAGATATTAAAAAAGCATGTTCAGTATAACAATATTTTTACAAAGGATATACATTAGACTCTGTTTAAAAATAAATAAGTACATGATAGATAAAGTGATAATTATCATCATTGCAAAAAGCGCTATTAAAGACTTGAAAATAAAATCCTTCCTGTAGCATCTTGTTATTAATAAACTCTTTTCTGCTCTTTAAAAATCACACCTCAAGAAAAAAGTGCATACAAATTATGCAGTTGCAAATGGCAGAGCTAATGTGGTGCCATATGCTTGAAGTTAATGTGCCATGAGACTTAGGGCCTGCTTTATTGAATTTGTAGCGTGGTGCAAAGTGACTTTGTACTGGTGCAAAGTGACATTGTGCTGCTGACAACTGAACAAGTACTCTTTGCACCGTGCTAAATGAGCCCAATTCACGGCACACAGAGTACCTTTTTAGTACAAAGTGATTGACAGAACAGTGCAAAGTGTATTTGCGCAGTGTAACGTGACATTGCACTGCAAAAATACACTTTGCACTGTTCTGTAAATCAGGGTGGATGTTGACAGTGCAAAGTCATATTGCACCAGTACAAAGTCTCTTTGCACGGTGCTAAAAATTCCATAAATCAGGCCTTAATGTCTAATATTATTGGTAACTACCAGCTCCACAGTTCCTTGAAATATAACATTGTCCCCCAATATCTCAGAAATGTTTTCATACTCTAGCAAGATGTTGTGCCATGTGCACATAGGGCAGCATGTTGTGCTCGTTTCTACTATCACATAGGGCAGCCATGTTGTGCTCGTTTCTACTATCACATAGGGCAGCCATGTTGTGCTCGTTTCTACTAGCACATAGGGCAGCCATGTTGTGCTCGTTTCTACTAGCACATAGGGCAGCCATGTTGTGCTCGTTTCTACTATCACATAGGGCAGCCATGTTGTGCTCGTTTCTACTATCACATAGGGCAGCCATGTTGTGCTCGTTTCTACTAGCACATAGGGCAGCCATGTTGTGCTCGTTTCCACTATCACATAGGGCAGCCATGTTGTGCTCGTTTCTACTAGCACATAGGGCAGCCATGTTGTACTCGTTTCTACTAGCACATAGGTCAGTTAAATCTAGTATGTATGTGTTATCATCATGTTTCTCTTTTGAATGCTGTCAATCCTGACTCAGCATTCCATCCTCCCTTGGTGGAGATTTCTCTGGGGGTATTGACACATTTCAAAAGATGCTTTTCTCTTCAGCTGTATAAGCTCTAGGAGAGGTCACAGAGCATGGATAAGCACAGCGGAACATCACTAGTAGAAAATGCAATCCTTGGTGAAGCCAAAGTGGTCCCCAAACCTTGTGACTGGTCCTCCAAGGGGGGGGCACACACTAAGGGGGGGGCACAAAGAATGTTCAGGGTGAGGAGTGTAGGGGTGTGTGAGGCCATTTGAAGACAGAATTATGACTTTATTGAAAATGTAAGCATGTTTAGCATTTTGGAGGAGGGGGCACCTACAATAATTTAACACAGCTGAATACCTCATGCTGAACATTTTAAAAATAGGATTCTTTTGAAGGTAGCACAACAATGTCATGGTAAGTAATGAATTTAAGTTGTGAAGTTTTGAAAGCTGCACATCACTGCCTTTTATGAGCAATGTGTTTAGTGTAGCACACTTGCATTGTAGAACACTCTGAGGCACCCTCTCATCTATCAAAAACATGCGTAGCTTAACCACAAAAGCAAAGCCATCGATTATTTGAAAAAAGGTTTTAAAATGATCCACATGCTAACTTTTGCATTGCCTGTTCAATAACTTGATACCAATGGGCCTCATTACGAGTCTGGCGGTAACCCGCTGCCCGACTCGTAACACTGTTTCCGCCGCCTGAGATCCCGTTGCCACCGAGACATTACAAGTCACGGCGGCCCTGGATATCAGGCGGCGGAAATTTAGTGCAGCTTTCAATGGATCTGAAAAGTGTCCGAACCCTTCAGCCCACCTGCTTCCTGTTCCCATCTTCTCACATGTTGGCTGGATTTATTCTAAATCCGTTTCACCCCAAAATCTATTTTCCTTCCACTACCCTCCTCCTTCCCTTCCTCACCACACACATAGAGTGCCCACTCCCGAGAGACACACACATAGCTCCCCCTACACATATGGAGACACACACACACACACACACACACACATACACACACACACACTTACCTGCTGTCTGCGTCTATGTCTTCCTTCTTCTGCAGACCACTGAGGCCTGTGAGAGTGGGACTTGGCCGTCCTTAGTGGTCAGCAGCCGTTAGCATGCAGCTTCTTTTGCCCGCAATCTTTAGATTGCAATCAAAAGAGGGCATACCCCAGGAGGTGATAGCCTGGTGAGTTCTCCCAATCATACTTTAATGTTTTGGAGCCAGTGCACCTATCACTCCTTAGACAACTATAAAGATCGGTTGGCTGAAGTAAAAGTGGCACTGCTTTAAAAAATATGTGCACAGATTAATTATTAACAACTCCAAGGAATGATTGCCACCACAGAATGTTTCTATTGCCCTTTCCAGGTAATAACAAAACAATTGTTTGCATTTCACTATAAACTACTTTTTTTTGATAGTTTTTATTATTCTAAGCATTGCATTTGCAATTGAGTATTGCCCAGGCTGGCCCACCGGGGTGTGAGGCAAATCTTCATAGATGGCACTACACCCCTTCTCGCACCCTCTTATCTTGAAATGGTCATGTAATTTCTTCTGGACATTGCGCACTTTGTTAAATTTGGCTATCAGAGGGATTTTAGCCTCAAAAACATTCCATGATCGTCCCAGCACATAGACTCACAACTTATAAAGATGCCTAGGGCTAACAGGGCAAAGGCAGACTATCAAAGTACACAAAAAACACCTCCCACACAGATTCCACCCACAGGTTCCATAACCCTGTCAAGAACACCTGAACTATAATAGAGCTTGCAAATGAGAATGTACCAGGATGACCCCTTGCGGCATGGCACAAGTCTTAGAAGATGGCACAACAATGCTCTTTTCATAGTCAATTAGCTTATCAAAAGTAAAAAAGCTACACAGACATTTCACTATCCACCCACCTGCAGCCCTGGAGAGATATGCACCTACTGTGTCTAGTCAGGCAAAGTACACAACAACCAAAGAATAGCAAGTTCATTTTCCACCTAAATGTTGCATAGCTACATCAAGAGCCCATTTTATACAATCACACTTACTAATTGAATTGACAAGGATGTTCCACTGGGTTTTAGGACCACTCAGTGTGATACAAGTCTTTCAAGTTGGCACAGCACCCCTTGCTGATGCCGTCGTGTAATTTTTCATGCCCTTGAGCACATGGGTTCATCAAAAAGTTTAATAGCTTCAAAGACATTCCACAATCATACCACCCACACCACCAAACATCTATACACATTGTGTCTTTTCCGGGCAAATGCAGATCAAATACACAAAAAACAAAGGACTGCCCTTCATGAGCCTGCCCACATGTGCATAACCCATTCAAGAGGTCAGGGTATACAATACCAAAACTTGCAACATTGCTGCAGATTCAGATGGGCATACACTGCTAGCCAAGCCAGCATGTTCCCCGACACCAAGCGCTACAGGTAAGCAACTACTTCTTCAATTTAATTATGATTTTAAAGTTGGGTCCATGTGCTAATGTTCCTCCTCATCCATTGTTGTAGTAAATTCAAAAACTCACAGATTATTTTCAAATATAGCATAAACTGTATTTATAATTAATCTATTGCTCATTCGAACATTGGAAAGAATCATCAATACTGGTATAACTTTCATATTACATGGCCTTAGTTTGACAAATGTATTATTCATTCTAAAATATATCATTTTTAAATTGCAGAATTTGCTTTTGTTATTAAAATGCCATCTTGTATCATCATTGGGTGTGCCAACACTACACATACCAAGATGCATGGAACAATACTACGCATTGTCCCAAATGATATTCCAATGATCCGACAATGGCTACTCAACTTCGGCGTTCACTCAGGTGACACTGGTAGAGAAACCGGTGAATTATTAGGAGGTAAAAGGGGACATTGATCCTTCTGCATAGGCAGCCACAAAGATGTGTGAGTCTGAGGAATTTCCAAAGGGCCATCCCTTACTGCCTAAGAGATGACATGCTACTGCTGACACTCTTGAAGCCTCAATGTAGGCCAGGGAGCATAGTGTGGTTCACTGAGGCAAGGTCATAAGTATTGCACCATTGTATGTGTACTTTCCATGACTCCAGTTCCCCTTTAGTCTTGGCACATGTCATTGTTTGTCCACGGGAGGATACAGGACAGCCAGTACCCCCATCGCATCAAAGTCCTCGCAGTTATTCCAGCCATGGTTGAATTGTGCAGTAGTGCAAATGTTCTCCCTAGGTTATAATTCTGAGCGAGCACCTGACTAATATCGCTCTGCTTACCGTTTAGGCCTCATGCAATGTATTGTCCCACATCCTCATGATATAACTGTGCCTTTTCCTCTTGACCATTTTCATTTCCTGTCTGCAGGAGGACATGGGGGAGCCAGTTCTTTTTCTGCATCCTCCGACACACCACCGTCTATGGAGGTAGGCCAGTAATGGTTGCTTTGCGCAGTAGCATGAATGTTCTCTTAGGTTAAAATGATGTGCAAGCTTGTGACTAACATATGTCTGTTTAGTGTCTAGGCCTGAGTTAACGTACTGTCCATCTCATTTCTTCAGGAGATAACTGTTAATTTTCCTTTTCAACCATTTCATTTCTTGTCCTAGGAGACAGGTAAGACAGTGCTTTCTCCATGTTCCAGTCATTGTATCATTGTGCAGCAGCATGAATGGTTTTGCTAGATTCACATTCTGAGCAAGCATGATGTCTGTTTAGTGTCTAGGCCTAGTGCAGGGGTGCACAACTGGTTTTGCTGGAGGGTGGAATGTACCACACAAGTCCCATACATTGGGCCAAACCATCCATGTGAATGAGCTGGTGGTAGGGGCACTGTTGGGTGAACTTAAGTTACAAAACAGACGATGGGTTTTAACTTACATTTATGTATTTATTTGTTACTGTAACACTTGATAAATTGCCTTTCAAAGCATTACCACTTTGCCTTATTTGTGTATTGTGCGACCTAAATAATGGTTTTAAATAGAAGTCAGACTGCGCGTATCATGATGCAAAGACAACAAGTGGGACACAGAGACTCCACCCACCTTGCATGCCAAATTGAGTAACTGATTGACTGACTGACTGTTTTTAAGCCAGGACATACTTCATCATTGAAGCCACATGACTTGCAGGGCCATAAATAATGTCCTGGAGGGAATTCGACCAATGGGCCCCATGTTGTGCACCACTGGCCCAGTGCAATGTATTGTCCCGTTCTATATCCTCATTATATAACTGTGCCCATCCCTCTTGGCCCATTTCATTTCTTGTCTGCAGAAAGAGATGCAGCGGCCAGTCATTTCTTTGCACCCTCTGACACATCGCAGCCCATGCAGACATACAAGTCACGTGTTAGTTGTACAGTAGGCCAACATTCCAAGCAAGCCTGTGACTATTCCCTGTCTGTTTAGTGTCTAGTCCTATTTGAATGTATTGCCCATCTCATTTCCACATCAGATAACTGTTCATTTTTCTCACCAAGCATTTAATGTTCTGTCTGCAGGAGGAGACGGGCTTTCTCAGTGCATTGCAGTTCATTCAGATATGGCTGCCATGGTTGCACGGTGCAGTAGTATGAATGTTCTTGTTAGTAAAGCATGATCTGTGTATAGTTAGAATTGCTGAAAGTTCATCAGGCTGTCTTCCACCTAACCAGTAAACCATATCCCAAACCTCCTGATCTTTTCGCTCTGTTCTGTGTTGATTCACACAAAAACCATAAGCAATAGGTAAATGCAATGTGAATAATTTCCATGTGTGCTTATTAGATGCTGTAGGTTGATACTGGCAAAGGGGGAAGGTTTATTGTACAGACCCTCTTCCTGAAAAACAAGAGCACTGCAATTGAACTACTTTGATCACCTGTCAAGTCAATGATGTCCAAGTTGCTGTGCCTGCACTGTCAAATGATAATGATGTGGTATTTATATAGCGCCTTAATCCAAAGCGCTTTACAGAGCACATATTTACATACAATATCACCCAACCGAGATTGGTTAGGTTGATCATTTGTTAGGCGCCATTTTTAAAGTATAATTCCACTATCTGTTTCAAAAATGTTTTATTCAGACATATAATTGTATTCTTTTCCATTCAATATATATGTTTATTCGGACTAAAAGGAAATTCCATTAAAAAAGGCAAAAACAACATTTTCAAAAAGAAAACAGTATAAACTTCCGTACAAATACAATGCGTATTAGAATACAGTTTCTCAAGTACACTTCTAAATTCAGCTTTCAATAAATATAAGAATAAAATTCATCAACTGTAATTCTATAATGCATTATGAAGATCTCTCGGCCTACAAGATGGCTGTATATATGATCATTGACCGCCAGCTATTGACAGGCTTTTAACTTTAAGTTTCAAATAAAGCTCAGAACAGCATTGTAAAAAGTCAGTACCTATTAGAAGGTGTTGTAATGTTCTGTGTGTGATGTTTTAATACGCCGGGCAGAAGAACAGGAAATGTAGTAACACTTCAACACCATCCGTGCACACATTACATCTTTGTTGCAATGTATGTCCTGAGCTGGCCCTCAAAACAGCACCTAGATAAGGCACTTATAACGTGCTCTGTTGATAGGGCATGATTATCTCCAGAGGAGATGATCTAGTATTTTGTTAGATTCAATCATCATGTATCTGGAGTTGGATTTTTTTTTTTGATTGATATTTTATTTCGATCGCGCTCGTACACAAGTGTTTCAGGGCGTGACAATGCAAGGGAGGGGAACAGGGGAGAACAAAACAGCGATCTTACTAGGCCCAGTGACATTGAGAACGCGCAAGTGCAAGGGGGAGGGGAAAAGTGCATGGAAGGGGGGAGAAGTGGAAAGTGCGAAGCAGAGGAGACAACAGATGAATAATAATAAATAAATAATAAAGGCAACAAACAGTGGTAGTGCAGCCAGCAATTTGCAAGTGCTAGGTTTAAGGCATATATGGCGATATAAGGCATGATGGCGTAATCATTTACAGGGTCGCTCTAGCATCATTAATACAGTACTTAAGACGTGATGATAGGTCTTTGGAGACAATTGGGGTCAAAGAAATCCTAAGTACTGCAGTAAAAACTCAGCATTGATTTTAATAAACATACATTTTACAAGTTTTAACCACAGTATTTCCTACCCTTTCTTGTGAACAATATTACCTATTAGAAACTGTTAGCGCAGACTAATATACACAATCGATGTAACAAGGGTTTCAGGATTAATTCATCTTGCAAGTATGGCAAACCCAGTTCCATTTGAACCGCATAATTTGGTGCAGATTCCAGTAAGCCTAGTACCTTCTTGAGCAATACATTGTCGTTTGAGGTTCAGGGGCATTTGCAAAGCCCCATAAAGAGGCACCATACTTCACAGCAGCTTTAGTTTTTGTTGCAAAAATCTTCATAATTATGTTAATTGACTGGACTTTGTTCATTTTTCTGAACGGAACCCCATCGCCCCTACTGCTTCATCCTTACAACCTTAACACATTTGGGTTAAAATCAACAAATGACTAGCACAAAAATTACCGGATTTTTCTATGTTGTTACAAACAAAGCCACATAGCAGAATACACAAAATCTGAACAAGACAGCATCAATGACATCACCCCCTACTTCAACTGCCACAGACAAAGGCAATTCTCTCCTCAACCTATGTTTAAATCTGCGAGGGGATATTCCAGAATGTCCACCAATTACAATATCATTGGAAGGTGTGACTGACCCTCTGTCGATACCTAGCACTAATCTGTTGGTCTCTCCAGACTGAAGCAGACTTGTTTCAACATCATTGGATAGTTCCAATTCAGATTCCTGTGGGACTACGCTGGAGGGAGATAAATCTAGAAAATAACATTTTCAAAATGGGACATCCGTGAAGACCTGAATGGATGGTATTGCGTCAACATTGGAGGCCCCATTCAACCTTTGCTCCTCACTTGCACAAGAGCAGCTTGACATTAAAAACATACTGGCCAAAGTGGTGGATGCTATTTTATCATAGAGTCAGATAGCCCATATTGACGGTGACGAGAATGCTGCTTTACAAAATAATTATCATTTTGATGATGAGGATTATGGTACGCCTCTAACAATCAAAAACAAAGAGGTGATGGCTGGAAGGTTTAGACTGAATCTTAACCACTGGAATTGCTCTGGGCAACCCTCCAGACCATCGTTCTTCGCCTGCCAACTGATATGTTTGGGATATTTCTTCTCTGTGAAAGATAGTGAGCTAAAGACTCTGGGTAAGTCTCTCGTAACCAGGACTAATGTCTGGCAGAGGGACTCCCAGGACCCCCCTTGTTAATTTGCATATTCAAGTAACTTTGGGTCTCACCCTAAATTACTAGGGGAATCCAGACGTGGACCCCTTGCTCACTATTCTTAGAGAGGCACAGATCCACCCTACTGATGAGGTCCAACCAGACCGAAACACGTGTCTGGGGTTTCTGTTGGTACTCTTGTTCAGAGGAGAATTGCCTAGCATTTCGGTGCTGGACTGCCCCAGGGCAGGACAAAAACTGATATGTTTGGGATATTTCTTCTCTGTGAAAGATAGTGAGCTAAAGACTCTGGGTAAGTCTCTCGTAACCAGGACTAATGTCTGGCAGAGGGACTCCCAGGACCCCCCTTGTTAATACGCCTCTAACAATACCAACCATCATCCTGGAAAAAAAGCCCCATGCAAGGGCTGGACTCGGGCTCAGGAATGTATGAGGGAACCTGTTTGAGCATGGACGAAAACAAATCCGGGAAGACAAAGAAACATAAACAAAAGAAACAAATGGCCATTGGCAAAAAGCGCCCAAGTAGGCGAAGAAGAAAGAACATGGGGTCAGTTAAGTGAGTGCGCATGGAGAAACAATGAACAGGCCCTGGCAGTATCCAATCAAGTAGACATTGGCTGTGTACAAGGCAAATGGCGCTACAAATAAAAAAATCAAAAGGGAAACAAATGTGGTTGCTAAGAGAAAAACAGCGACTCAAGCGACCAATATCTTGGCTAATTGGCTAATGGGCCAGGAAGTGTCACACAGTGCTAGCACAGAGCCAGAATACCAGGCCGATCAACAGAAATATGCTGAAACCCAACAGTCTGCACAGATTCATGACTTAGAAGTAGCTCAACCAAGGTCGGACTGGGACAAGAAATAGGCCCGGTCACCCAAAAAAAGTGGCCCACCGCTCGCCTGAAAAAAAGTGGCCCACCCCTCGCCTCACGACCCTTCACCTCGGATGGCAGATTTTTTTTTCTTCCGAACAGTCCCAGGCATAGCCAAAACCGGCACCCACTCCCCAGGGCCGATTTTGGCCCAGCCACGGGCCAAAAGGCCGAGCGGCCAATCCGAACCTGAGCTCAATAATCTCCTGCCTTTGTCTGATTACCAGTGCAAAAGAGAGCTGAAGTAGCCAGCAGATTGCAAGTTGAAAATCAAATAGGTTCTGCAGATAAAGCTACTGGGTGCAGGCCACAAAAAGGCCATGACCAATTTAGTCTTGCATCAGCAAATCCCTGTACTGGGATCCTGCCCCACGGTAATACAATCTGAATATGGGAGAAGCGCACTTCCTCTGATAGGCCTTATATCAGTTGCTCACAGCTCCTGCGGTTCTTACACCTGGTAGACGGACCTGGGAATAACCTCTATGAGAGATCTCCTCAAGGTGGAATGATCAGAGCTGGGCAGCAGCAGTAATTGAGCAGATGTGACATGTGTGTCCCCTGTTGCCATGGATCGAATCTGCTTGTCAGAAAAACTACAAAAACTATGATTCGAAATACAACATGGACCAAAAACAAATGCTGCAAAAATGGCACCAGCACAAATGTACCACACTGGGAGGAAGTGATCATCAACCACAAGGGTATACCCAAGACTACATTGCTCCCGAAACTATTCAAATTCTTGTCAATGACCCACAGGTTATAGCAATGGAATGGATGGCACAATCAAATCAGGGGTGGCAAATTTGAACAATTTAGAAGGAGGAATTCCAAAAAATGCTATCTTGGAATACTAGGTGGTCCCACTCTTTTATTTCTAGTAAGGAAGGAAAGATGTTTCTTTGCAAGAGACTTGGATAACCGGAAGATTATACCATATTAACACAAGAGGCAAGCAAAGGCAAGGAGGGGCGCCCGAGTGGAGGCCTATCCATATGAGCCTGAAGCAGTTTGAACATGATTAAGTACCCCTCAAATAATTCAAACATGAATCTACTATGTGCTGTTATTTGGGATTTTCCCAAATTGGAGCAAAAGACCTTGGCAATCTCAATGTACGATCCACCAGATGGCCTGTGCAGTGCATCATTGAAAGCTAATCTTGGAGAAATATTAACAGCATGGCAGGATGAAGACACTGGAGGTGCAATTATTGTAGCTGGCGACTTCAATGCCCATTGTGTTCCCATTGGAGATCATGAATAAGAAGAAAACCTTTGTGAATTGGGCAAAAGCCTACGTCGAAACAAACTTCTGAAAAAAGGCAGGATCTGGTCAAACGTTCTCTTGGATTTTGATCTGCTTCCCTTAATTCCAACAGACTGTCCGTCCGCATTAAAGCTAAAGACCTGGCGGGGTAGAGACACTTCTACGCACTTGGAAGCTATTTTTACTCCAAATCACATACAAGAGTGCATTTGTTCATATAAGGTCAACGCCAATGAACTGAGTGATCATGCACCATTGGTAGTGTCTTTGTCCTCACAATTAATGGTGGTTCAAGGTAATTCAGCATTGGCTGTCGGCAATCTGCAGGGTAACAGATTAAGATGGTCTCTGGCAGACATAAGTGGCACAAATAAAACACTATTGAGGTGTGCTATGAAATTGGGCCAAAATAGCCAAGCAGCCACATCAAGCATCTATATTGAAGGAAAAAGTATTATTGTCTCTTTAAATCGAGATAGACCCATGCACAAAAGTGTGAGTAAGCATCAGGTCCTGTTCAACATAGTCACATACAAGGCCAAACGAGCACAACGTAATTTTATCCATGCCATTAAATTCTCAAAAGAGAAAAATCTTCATGAGAAAAAAATAAATAAATAAATGTAAATTCAGTTACAAACAGTGGCTAAGAGTTTATAGGATTAGTAAGAACTCAACTAATTGGAAATTGATCTATCGTCTAATAAAAGCACATGATACCAAATAATTCTGGCACTTATATCGATCACATATTCAGGCCCAGGTACTAAAGGGTAGTTCTATATCAGAACATAGATGGTGCAAATACATACAAGAACTGTATTGGAATGCATCACATGACAATGGTAATCAGTAGACGCTGGAAGTCCCTAGATTGAGAAATATACCCTTTGATGAAAATGATATGCACCAGATATTCATGGGTCTAAACTCATCTAGAGAGCTCCCAGGCCTATAACATTCGAAACATAGTAATGAAACATAGTCCTGATGTATGGGCGAGGATACAATATGGTGTGTTCAGGCAGATTGTAGAGAGCAGGAATATTCCTGGTGGTTGGTGCTGCTCTATCCTGATAACAATGCACAAGTAAGGCCTTTACTTTGTACCTAGGAATTTTAGATTACTAGCAATGCTAGATGTTAGCAGTAATATCTTTGCTAAAATATTATTAACACAACTGAACAAATGGGTCGCTGAAAAGAAGACCTCAAGTCCCCAACAAATAGGTTTTAGAACCGGGTGCGGAACAACTGATAGTGCATGGATAGTACGCGTGTTGGTGGCAGACGTAAGTCTGCTATCTTTGTTTCGTAGACTTCCCCTACGCCTTCGATAGTGCAAGCCGAGGGAGGCTGTTGGAAAAATTGAGAAAATGGGGCATTGATTTGGATTTGTTATATTTTATTAAGGCCTTGTATACAGATACAGAACATCACAGGATGGAGCGGTAACTGGATCCAACAGGACAAATGTGTTCCTGAAACAAGGTTGCGTCCTTGCGGCCGCTCTCTGCAATCTATATGTGTGTCACAAGGGCAAAGAGTTGGAGAATTGTTTACATTTCCCTCCAAAGCTGTCCAATAAAGGCACTGGTTGGCTATGCTATGCAGCCAATACCATCTTAATAGATCTTACCCCGGTGGGAATTCAAAGAACAATAACACACCTGCAGGAATATGCGCAAGAGAATGGGTTTAGGTTAAACCGCAAGAAGACAAAGATAGTGACTGTAGCAGACGGGGAACATTGTAGTCTTGCCTTTGCCTGGTATATAGACAAAGTTAAACTGGAGGTTGTTAACTCATATCCCTACCTCAGGGCATCTCCGCACAAAGAAACAATGTTTACTAAGGTATTTGGACGTTGGCAGGTGATGCGAAACTATGTAAAATTAAAATGTAGAGGTTCAGTGGAGGCCTTAATAGAGATATATCAAAAAGCACAATACCTTGTATTGTATACGCCCTTGAAACTGTACCAGAAAAGAATATAAGCTGGCTCAAGGTACTGGAGGAGAAAGTACTACGGTCCATATTGGGCTTGGCAAGATCAAACCCAGTGGAAGCAATACACTTAGAATTAGGCTCAGCTTCATTGCACACGCTTTGGAAGAGCGCCTGCAGTAAGCTGTATATCAAGCTTATGCATGGGCGTGCATAAGGGGTCACTCTGATGTCTATGATGTCAGATTATATGTATTATTAGGAAGGCGGTAGCAGAGAAAGGGGAAAAAATATAGCATTTGAGGATCTTAAAAGGGTCGCTTCCTAGCATCTCACTGCCTTGGGCATTGCTATCCCAGAAATGAACGCAGGTGCCATTTTTGAAAAATCACTTAAAAAGAAGTCCTTTGTCTGGGATAGGATCAACAGCATAGATGTCCTGTCTATCAAGAGACGTTATAAGGAATACTCTATTCAGGGCTATATGCTGGCAGTTCCGCAAACCTAGCTAACCAAACTTTGCTGCCCCAAGCTCGGCCCTTTCATTGTGCGTATGCGCTTGAATATTCCCCCGGGCCTGGAATTCACCGGGGCATGGCTGGGACTGGAATCAGAAAAACACACATGTCGCCTGTGTGATTCAGAGCCGGACACATCAAGGCAGATGTTGACAAGCTGTCTCAAGTGAATGGATAATTACAGGCGAGGGTACTGTGCTTCTGGACAATTGGTTGTGGTTTGGAAAATGGCCACTTATAGCCGACAAAACCTGCTGTAGAGTCTTCAGTCATCACGGCAGCAGCAGATCATATCTGGTTAAGAGCTCTAAATGTTTGGCAGCATTGGGACAATATGGCCATCATGTCACTGAGAAATCTTGGAAAATTGTTACTGTTGAAGTTGCTGTAGGGTGTTTTCGATTCATGGGATTGTAAAATGATGTACATGTCATTTCAGGTTTTTGAGCATGTTTTTATCTACTTTTGTATTTTTTGTATTTTGTATTTTTTGCAAAAAGCTATTTGGCTAAAGGCACAAATAAAAATACAAATAAAATAACAGTGGTGTATTTATTTCTACAATTATATGTGAATAAAAATACTTAAATGACCGTGTTGACTACTTGGTTTTTTGGTGAAATTATATTATTAAAAACAAAAAGAATTGAAAATGAACAGAGAAAGGCAATGCTGGTATGCATCACAGGAGAGCGCCTCATGTGTCGCCTTTCTATGGCGACACAAGATTGGGAAAATGCTTTCAGAGCATGTCCTCTCTGGCAGCTGCACACGTGAGTAGCGGGGATGTTTCTTCCGGTTTTGTGCCCCCAGAGCAGACAATGTAAATTCACCCCCGTGTGACTGCCCATTACGCCAAGTTAGCCGCGGTCAGCAAGGGTGGGTCGGCAGTGATAAGTGCGTCACATTATAAGTGATGCCCTGTTATTATAATACATTGCTCTGAGGTCTACTGATGATTCATTTGTATTTCTTTCTTTATTTGTAATAATTATTTGTCATTGAAACGCCTCAAGGGGAATGACCATTTCGTTAATCCAGCAAAAGTGTGCAGCTTGAATTGATACATGCCTTTCAACATTAAAATCCAAAATAACAACACCATACAGTGTTGAAAATAAATTGACTTTCTTTTAAATCCTAAATGAAACCTCTAAAAATGTGTTGGTGGCAAATAACATGACAGGATTATTTTAATGAGAAAAAGGTTCTTAAAAAATCATCCAAATTAATTTTCCAATTTAAGAAAAAAGAATTATTTCCTGTAAAAAAAATGCTAATCGAATCCCCAAAATGTACAACTTGGCAATAATTCAAAAGTTATCCAAATACAATTAAAAAGTAGATGTATTTGTTCCAGGGCTGTCTGAATGGGAATCTCTGCTGGTTGGGATGCGCCAGGCTGCCCTTGACAGGGCTTCCGCTTCCGCCTGTCTGCGTGTGCAGAAATGCCTGCATGCAGAAGGCAGTGGTGATGAATGGTGACAGCACGAGCTGCTAGACCAGCAGACAGCTCCTGCAGCAGGCGTGCCCGTCCCTCCCCTCCCGTGCACGGATGACTGAACAAACACTGCAGGCTAGGAAGACAGACTTCAAACGCACACATGTTTATTATGCAAAGACCGTGCTCCTGTGTGCACGAGTGGCCCCGAAAACCAAAACCAACATTTCTTTTACATGAAATAACACGCACAGCGTAAACAGTAGGCCTGCTTGAATAAGTGGCAAACATAGTGGTAAAGTGGTGGTCAAATGAGTTTAAACCTTTTGAAGTTCCCAAATTCTGGTGAATATCATATCGAGAGAACAAATAGTGTTCAATAATGCCGAATACAATATCAACTCCATGGGAGATAAGTTGCAAGTGGTGTGTCAGCGTAAATGTTGACAATGGCTTGTCATGCATTTGCATATATCTGTTACTCAGCCTCTGTTCCATGCTACAAGGCAAATGCCAACCTGACTCCTGTAGGTATGTACTGGCTAGCTCTGTTACCAGTGCAGATCACCCATCACACGCAGTGTGCTTGATATGGGACAGTAGACATTGTGCTTTTGTTGTGGCATGCCCCCATTTTTGTTTACAACTTGTGTGTGCATGTGTCTGATTATGGCTTTCGCCCCCTTTACGGGGGGCAGACATGGCCGGTAATGCCCCGGAAGCCCGGGTCAAGGTAGGCCCAAGCAAAGCAAGCAAGGGCCTTGGCGAGGGCTGTGGGCCGTTACCAGGCATGCTCGCCAATCAGTTAAGGGGGTGAAAGCCATTTGCACCCCCAGGTTTATTCGGGGTGTGAATGTTTTTGTTTCCCCTGGGAGGCTTGCGCAGCCGATCACCCGAGGAGAGACAAACAAGAAAAAAAGATGGCCGCTGCTTAGTCCCTTTTCCATGTCTATGGCGGTCAGGAGAAAGGAAGAGCGCTGGGACCGGAGAACAATGGGACCGGAGGTCAAATTTCCTCCTTCCTCTCCGAGTGGGCAGACCTCTCCTCCTCACTCCTGTCCTCAACCACTCAACTCCTCTTACTTGGAGACTTCAACATCCACCTGGATGCCTCCTGTCCCCCTCTGGACTCTTTCGTGAACTCTGCGACTCTCTCTCACTCTCTATTCTCCCGTTTGGGCCGACTCATTCTGCAGGGCACACTCTTGATGCCCTGATCTCTTCTGACCTTCCTCTCTCTGTCCCTCTCTCCACTCCTCTCTCCTGGAGTGATCCTTTTCTCCTCTCCTTCCACCTCGCCCTCCCTACCCCACAGGCAAAGCCACCCCCATCACTGCCACCTTCCTTCTCGGTCATCCGACCTATGAAGCGCGTGTCAGTTGAGGCTTTCGCTGCCACCTTCTCGCCCCCTCCTCCACCTTCGGCTGACTCCCACCCTGACACAGCCCTCTCCACTCTCCACTCTGCTATATCTGATACTCTTGATATCCTTGCCCCTGTCATGAGAATCCGCCTGAAGCCCAAAGTCAAATGTAACTCCTGGTATGACTCGGATCTCGTCACCCTTAAACGCAAGTGCACGGTGGCAGAGAGGAAATGGCGTGCTTCATGTTCATCCTCTGACAAACTGGCCTGTTGCCTGCTCCAAAGGCAATACCGGCTCTCCGTTCTCACCAAGAAGAGAGCCCTTATCCAAGCCTGCATCTCTGCGGCATCTAACAACTCAGCCAAACTCTTTAAAATCTGCAAGGAGCTGGCCAACCCGCTGCAGTCTCTACCTCTCCTGTCCTCTCCCAGGCCCTCTGCACGGCACTGACCTCTCACTTCATTTCAAAAACTCAGGACATCCTGTCCTCACTCTCCTCCTATCACCTCCCCTCCTCTATTCCCTGCCCTTCCTCTGGCTCTTCTGCAGCCACCCCTCCTCTCTCCTTCTCTGCCTTTCCCCTTTTTTCTGCTGACAAGGTTTCAAGACAAGTCCGATCTATGAAAGTCTCATCAAAACAGGTCCACCCTTGTTCCTCCAAAACTATCAAGACCACATCGACTCCTTGGCTCCTGCCCTTGCTGACTTCTGCAATCACTCCTTCGCCTCTGGAGTCTTCCCATCCCCTCTCAAGCACTCCCTTGTGCACCCCCTTCTTAAGAAACCCTCTTCCGACCCTTCCTGCCCAGCTAACTATCGCCCAATCTCTATCACTCCCTTCCTGGGCAAGCTCCTGGAGAAACTGGCCATCTCCCAGCTTAATCTCCATGCTGAATCTGTTGGTAGTCTTCATGACCATCAGTCTGGCTTCAGAGCTGCCAGAAGCACGGAAACTGCTCTCGTGAACATCTGTGAGGACCTTCTCTCGAACCTTGACTCTAACATTTCATGTGTTCTCATTTTGCTTGATCTCTCTTCTGCCTTTGATACTGTCAACCATACCATCCTGCTCAACCGTCTCTGTGATAACCTGGGTATCACTGGTCAGGCTCTGGCGTGGCTGACCTCTTTCCTCTAAAATCGACCCTCCCAGGTCCAACTGGGCTCTTCCCTCTCCGACATCTTTTTCTCTATCTGTGGTGTCCCCCAGGGATCTAACCTCTCTCCCTGGCTGTTCAACCAGTATCTGGCACTTCTCGCCCACCGCATCGCCGCTCTCTGCCCCTACTTTCAGTGCTATGCGGATGATACCCAGCTCATTTTCAGGCTACCCTCAGCCTCCTCTTCTTCCCTCATCTCTGACTGTCTTTCTGCTATCCAGGAATGGTGTGCCGCCAACGACCTCTGCCTTAATGCCAGTAAGACTGAGATTCTACTCATCGGCACTCCCACTCCCTCCTTCCCTGCTGCTCTCTGGCCGGCCTCTCTGGGCCCTCTTCCTGCTCCTACCTGCAAGGCAAAAAACCTCAGGGTCATCTTCAACTCCACACTCTCCTTCTCTCCTCACATATCCGATGTCTCTAAGAAGTCACACTACCAGCTACACCTCATCAGAGGTATCCTTCCTTTCCTCTCCTTCCCCCAGAAGCTCATTGTCTCTAGAGCCCTGGTTCTCTCGAAGCTGGACTACTGTAACAGCCTCTATCTAAATCTGCCTGCCTCTACTCTCCGCCCTTTGCAACTCATCCAGAACAGGACTGCAAGACTTGTCCTTGGCCTCAAGCCCAGGGACCGTATCTCTCCAGGACTGAAATCACTATACTGGCTCCCAGTGACTGTGAGGATCAAGTTCAAAACCCTCTGCATTGTCCACAAGGCCGTCTGGTGCCTTGGGCCAAAATACCTTCAACTCTCTCTTCCTAAATATCTTCCTTCTCGAGCTCTTCGCTCATCCGCCTCCAACTCCCTCAGGGTCAGCCGCTTCTCCAAACAACGAGTTGGGGGCCGATCTCTCTCCGGTGCAGGGGCCTCCCTGTGGAACAGCCTTCCGGCCTCCTTGAAACATGCGGAGAACCATCTCCGGTTCTGGAAGCACCTCAAAACCTTCCTCTTTGCCTCCGCTTTCTCTCCCCCTCCCCCCTGCTAATACTACTGAAACTGCACTGAATCTGCAACTGGGCCACTCACCGTTCTTGGTCCCGGGCCCAGCCACTCTCCCCTGCACTGCCTCCCCGGCAACCCCTGCACTGCGGGACTGTGTCTGTATCCCTACAGCCCCCTTCCTAGCACTTGTCTGCACTTACCTCGCACTTGCCACCAGCTGGGCCTTGTTATTTATCCGGTATGCTGTATGCTAATAACCCTGTACTGCACTTTCCCCTCTCCCTTCCCCCATGCACTTTTCCCTTCCCCTCTACCCTTGCACTTGCGCGATCTGAATGACACCTGGCCTAGTAGGATCGTTGTCTGTCTCCCCTTGTTTCCACCCCCCGCCTCGTCGCGCCTTGAAACACTTGTGTAATGCCATATCATCAGGGGCGTTGCTAGGGGGGGCTAAGGGGGCTATAGCCCCTGATCTTTTGGTTGTAGCCCCGGATAGAATCTCAGGAGCTACAGCCAAAAGACTAGCTAGCCCCCAGTCCCAACAGTTCCAACATCAGCTTAGCCCCGGGTCTTTTCCAGACCTAGCAACTCCCCTGCATATCATATCATAAGTGGGGAGGGAGTGTGTGGGAAGGGTATTGGATTGTTTTGGGGAGGGGGGCTGGGGAGACAACAGGGAGCAACTCCCTTCTGCCTCCCCACATTACTTTTTTTGTTAAATGGTGCCACCTGGGGAAGGCCCTCGGGTGGCTTGAAGCAGCAGGTGGAGAATGCCTATTCTCACCCGCTGACCCAGCCACCCGATTGGCTGATGGCCCTTCCCTGGGTGCACATTTTCATTCTGTTGTGTGGTTCACTTGACACTACAGGGGGTTCCGCTTACATGGACATCATTTCTGCACATGGTACACACCCAGATGTGCTGTACAGATATTACTTGCGTGCCTATCTTTGGCCCAACCAAACTCTTAAGTGCTCACTTTTAATTGTACCCAAGCACCAAAAGAAGTCAGCAGGTCGTATGGCACAGACTAAGGGCCTGATTCACACCGTGTTTTCCAATGGGAGTGCGCCATTATAAAACGTGTTTGTGAATCAGGCACTAAACTCTGCATTTTCTTCAGCTCTGCAGACATTCGTGCAAATTCCAATAAGATGCTTCTTTGCTTTGTTAGTTCCATTTGTTTCATATTTTTGTGTTGTAGGACAGAGCACAGGTCAAATGAAATCACACCAGTTCCAAAAACGTCCCCCAGATTCCTTCATACAAATTTGCTTTCTTCCGCCTACATAAAATAACCCTGTCAAGCAGCGACGTTTTGCGCATGCTGACCTAGAGGGCAAAACACTTTTCCAATCCCTCAGTAGGATTTTCCTAACAGAAAGGGCAGCTCTAAAAAAAAAAACATATTTGTGGAGAACTCTAATCTTCCAAAAGAACATCCTCCCCCCAAAACCATAGTTTTAAAATCTAAAATCGAGGTCTGTCAGTAAGACCGGTTCATAGTCTCAGTGACTTCCTGACAGTAGGACTTCACTTTGGAGCATTCCTATATCACGTGCCCAAAGGAGACCGCCCCGTGGCCAGAACCCCAACAGGCATCAGAGTCAACCAGCCAGCGCGCAAGCATCTTAGCAGGGGACCAGTATCCTACTCTCTCACCAAGGTTCCGAGAGGTCAAGGCCACATTACTGCACAGCCTCTCCCATCTCCCCACTGTCATTTCTGTGCCAAGAGATTCTGAGCAAGCCCTGAAGAGCTGCTCATTAGATCGCCTATATGCCATCAGGAATCCATACACATTTGGTGCAGGATTTCCCCTGCCGAATCATCATCTGTGTTCTTAGTACAAGGCTGATCTCCATAACTTCCCTTACTGTTACTATGGTGGGAATGTTGGTTTTGGCTGACGGGTGGTACAGCCACCAATGACCAGGTGTTGGTACAAGATGAGAACATTATCTGGGCTAGGAGCTCTGTTCATTCACAGGATTTGCTGCTGTGCTTTTTCCACACAGGGAAGTAGGCTGCTGTATCCGTGTTTATATCTTTATAGTTTTGGCTGCCAGCTGACTTTAGTCACCTCTGCTCAGCTCATCTTAGTTCTTGTCATGATCACTGCTTCCAAGGAGCTAGGACCAGCGCAACGTCCTTGGAAGCAGGCCCCTAACCTTCATCCTAGGCACCAGCCGGTCCCCACTGGGACCTTTTGGACCTTGTCCTGGCGCCGGTGGCACCAGGCTCATCAAAGTCACTGGTCCCGGCGCTGGAAGCGCCGGGCTCATAATTTGTATGAAGATGCTTGGGTGGACTTACCTGCAGCAGGCCATGCTGCTTACTTACCAGCCACATAGGAATCCTCTGTGAGCCGGGACTACTTTCTTACCTGGGTGGGGCAAGCTCCACTCCCTGGATACAACACTGGAACTCTTCTGGAACAGGAACACTTTTCTTACCTAGGCGAGGCCGTGGAGGAAGACGCCTCATCACTCCAAGGCTATTTAAACCACACCCGATTGATGAAACGTGCTTCGTGTTATTCTGCATCCGCAGCAGAACGCTCACCGTGTCTGTTCCAGTTTTCTTCTTTCCGATCCTGAACCTGCAAGAACAAACGCTTACCATTCCTGTATCCAGCCTTCAGTAGCACCTGCAAAGACAAGAAACAACAGGTTAACACGGCAACCTTCACGCGCAGCGCTTTCCTCACCTGATCCATCGGCAGCTACCATCTCTTCACGCTGCTCCTCCGCCTGTGAAGACAAAAGCATAGTTATTCCTGTGTGGAATTACTTACCGGCACTCCGCGAATTCCGGTTTTCTTCAACGCTGCAATCCTGCACCTGAAAGACAAAAGAAGAGACATTAGACAGGTATTTTACTTCCGCGCCATCGCGCCCGCCACAATAGGGCGCCTGCAAATACTCCGGCGTTTCCAGCGTCTCTTCAACACCCGAACTCACAACTGCAAGGGAAAAGAGACAGTTAGAGAGCTTTTGAAAAGCAGGCAACCGGCATTTACTTACGCATTTCCAAGCGCGTCATTCCAAGACTCTGGCTCGAACTTCGGCTTTCTTCACACCATCTTCTACCTCAAGAGCCCTGCAAGACAAATAGAAAAAGCATTATACAGAGCCCTGTTCCACATTAACGTGCCCACGCACCTAAAGACTGTAAGGACTTAAAAGGTGTCCGGAAACTCACCGTTCGTGCAGTTAACGACGGTAGCAATCCTCTGAGGTCAAGAGGCCTACGTTTCACCCAGTGAAGGAACTGGCAACGGCACCCTGCACCAGACGCAGATGGAGAGTCCAGCATTCACCTATCTAAGGTGAGCACGTTGACCTTGGGGCTCCACGGAAAAGCGAGGAAGGGAAAGGGAGAGAGATACCCAACAACCCCAGATCATTAACCCCATATTCTTTCACCTGCAGATATCTCACTCTTCGAGTTAGACACACAGTGCGAAGAGGCTCAGCCCCGGAAGCCAATCGAGTCCTGCACTTCACTTTTCGAGTCACAGACACCATCCTGCCAAGACCGGCGCCTCCGTGGGAATCAGGTGAGCGTTACAGAACGCGAAACCCACCGCAAAACTCCTACCCAGGTGCAATGGAAACCTCGGATACTGATCAATTGGCACAGTTGCTTGGGGAACTAAGAGCAGAAGTACATGCAGCTCGTCAGGAAACAAACGCTCTAAGAAGAGAGCTGATAATATCCAAGGAGCGAACAGAGGACCTCGCTAGGCAATTGCTACAAACGCAGGCAGGACAAACACCTTTGCCCGCTCCAGGAGGAAATTATCCTTCAGCATCTTCCTCAAATCCAGTGCAAATCAATCTACCCGGTAATGTGCCCTTGGCTCCGCCCGAACGCTTTTCTGGTGACCCAAAGAGATTTGCAGTGTTCATTAACCAGTGCCGCCTACACTTCTTATGTAGACCAGCTGCCTTCCCGACAGAACAGGCCAAGGTGGCTTTTGTGCTTTCTTATCTCAGTGGCTGTGCCGCAGATTGGTCGATCCCTTTAGTCACTCAGGATGACCCGGTTCTTCATGATTTCCAGGCCTTCCAGTCCAGCAGGGAGAAACTGTTCGCAAGACATGCACAAGGGCTGGCCTTGGACAATGAACTCCTTTCGTTACGACAGGGTAATCAAGACCTCTTGACTTACATTGCCTCATTCAACAGACTTATAGTGGAAACTCAATGGCCTGAGGATAAAAGAAGAACGCTTTTCTACAGAGGCCTGCGTGGAGAGCTCAAGGATGTGCTAGCTCAAGTTGTGAATCCTCCACAAGAATGCTCAGACTATATTGACTTAGTTGTTCAATTGGACCACAGATTACAGAACAGAAAGGCTGATCGTTCCAAATTTGATACCCGAGTGTTTTCTAAACCACAGACCTCTACTAGGGGAGCTGACACCGTGGAACCCATGCAAATAGGGGGCATGAAAGGACCTTTAACCCAAAAAGAGCGAGAAAGGAGAAGACAGCTGCAATTATGCCTCTATTGCGGAAACTCGGGGCACTTTCTTCGAGACTGTCCAGTGAAACCAGCTAAGAAGGCTGTAGGAGCCGCAGATACATGTACCACAAATTCTGAGCAGGGAAACGACCTAGCCCGACAAGTGTAGAGGTCCTCTTGCCGAGCGTTAAAATCTGTTCCATGACCTCGCATTTCGTGGTGCCTATGGTCCTCATTAGCCCTGAAAGTCCGGATCGTTTGCATGCAATTGAAGCTTACATCGACAGCGGAGCAATCAGTAATTATGTGGACCGTGAAATGGTATCAAGGATGAATCTACCTCTTGTCCCTAAGGCAGTAAAAGACATCATTACTACAGTGGATGGCACGGAGATAGCCTCCGGACCAGTAACTCACGCCACCCAAGAAGTGACGTTAGTGAGCCAAGAGGGACACCGGGAGAAAATCGTGTTCGATGTGATCAAGGCCCCTCAGTTCTAGATCATTCTGGGAATTCCTTGGTTAGAGAAGCACAATCCTCAGATCGATTGGCGAGCAAAGACGGTTCAGTTTCCAGAATGTATCTCCACTTGTTATCCTCGGCCTGATGTTCCACTGGCGGCAATCTCTTCTGAGGTTCCCAAACTACCTCCCGAATACCAGAAATTCCAAGACGTCTTTCGGAAGGACCAAGCTAACACCCTGCCTCCTCATAGGTCTTACGACTGTCAAAATATCTGATACCCGGAACAACTCCTCCTTGCAGTAGGATTTATGCCCTCACCGAGCCAGAGAATCTTCACCTCAGACAATATCTGGACCAATACCTAGCTAACGGATTTATCCGTCCTTCAAAATCTCCAGCTTCCTCGGCTTTGTTCTTCGTTCCGAAAAAGGAAGGAGACCTTAGGACTTGTATAGATTACCGCGCCCTGAATCAAATCACTGTTAAAAACAGATACCCGTTAACTTTGATCCCTGAACTCCTGGACCAAGTCAAAGACGCATGTATATATACAAAGTTGGATCTCAGAGGAGCCTACCACTTGGTACGAATAAAAGAGGGCGATGAATGGAAGACGGCCTTCCGCACCAAGTATGGGCTGTTTGAATATCAAGTTATGCCCTTTGGACTATGCAACGCTCCTGCCGCCTTCCAGTATTTTATGAATGATGTCCTTAGAGAACTCATAGATGTGTGTTGTTGTCTACATTGATGACATCCTCATCTATTCATCATCTGAAGAGGAACATCAGAAACACGCTAAAGAGGTCCTCGAGAGATTACGTCAACATAACCTTTTTGCTAAGCTTGAAAAATGTGTTTTCAACGTAACTGAAGTTGAGTTCCTGGGATTCATATTGTCACCAAACGGAGTCCATATGGATTCAAAGAAAGTCGATGCAATCATCAAGTGGCCTTCACCAACCTCTATAAAAGGAGTCCAAAGCATGTTAGGCTTCGCTAACTTTTACCGCAGGTTCATTCCTGAATTCTCTCGAATAGTCCAGCCCATCACCGCTCTATTAAAGAAAAACAAACGTTTTGAGTGGTCTACCGAGGCGGAACAAGCTTTTCAGGACTTAAAAGCTAAATTCATCTCTGCACCAGTTCTAAAACATCCTCGCCCAGAACTCCCTTACATCGTAGAAACAGATGCTTCTAGTCTTGCTACGGGGGCAGTTTTATCACAAAGAGATCCGGTCACACACCAATTACATCCTGTAGCCTTTTGGTCCCGCAAATTCTCGGCTCCCGAGATCAACTATTCAATTACAGACAAGGAACTTTTAGCTATCAGATCAGCCTTTAAAGCCTGGCGGCATTATCTTTTGGGAGCCAGACACACAGTCACCGTAATGACAGATCACTGCAACTTCAAATATCTGAAGACGGCCAAAGCTCAGTCTTCCAGGCAGCTCCGCTGGGCTCTGTTTTTGGCTGAGTTTGACTTTATAATTACTTATCGACCAGGCAGTAAAAACGGAAAGCAGATGCCCTCTCCCAGATGGGAATAGATGAACACTTGACCAATCCTGAACCAATACCCATAATCCCAGAACAAAGGATTTTGGGCTTGGTCAGCGCTCAATCCTTTGAAGACATCGAGACTACAGTCAAATCACTCCTAACTCTGGCAGAATTACAGAACTGGCAATTCAAGGGGAAGGATTTCTCAGTGGACCAAGACCTACCATATTTCCGAGGACGATTGTACTTGCCCTGTGAGAAAATACAAAAGCAGGTAATCTCCTGTTATCACGACTCATTAATGGAGGGTCAACCTGGCATTACCAAAACCATGGAAAAGGTCAAAAGACATTTCTGGTGGCCATCATGGAAGAAGGATATTAGAGACTTTGTAATCTCCTGCGGTGTGTGTGCTCAGAATAAAAGTCAGAAGGAGAAACCAGCCGGCCTCTTACACCCACTGGACATCCCTCCCTGTCCATGGCATACCCTGTCCATGGATTTCATCACGGACTTACCTCCATGCTCAGGGTATAATACCATTTTAGTAGTCGTGGATCTATTCACCAAGATGGCTCACTTCATTCCCCTGAAGGGCCTACCTTCAGCTTCAGTATTAGCCCGAGAATTCTTAGAAAACATCGTTCGGTTACATGGTTTTCCCTCGGTTTTGGTCTCCGATAGGGGAAGTCAATTCATCTCCCACTTTTGGCGAAGTTGCTGTCGCTTAGCCCAAATTGATGTGAGACTTTCAACCAGTCACCATCCCCAAACTGACGGACAAACCGAGAGGACAAATCAAACTCTGGAGCAATATTTACTTTGCATGCTCCAACAAACTGAAAACCCTTGGAAGCATATCCTTTGGATCGCTGAATACGCTTATAACAATTCGACCCATTCTGGAACCGGGAAGACTCCCTTCTTCCTATTATACGGAAACCATCCTAGGACCTCTAACCTGGATCCTCCCCAAGAATTCGAAACACCTGCTGTGGATCACTTGCACTCGGTTATCACTCGTACTTTTAAAGAAGCCACTGCCCATCTGCAAAGAGCTAAAGCTCTATACAAGAAAGGAGCGGATCAACACCGTAAAGAGGCCCCTCACTACGCAGTGGGAGATCAGGTCTGGTTATCCACTAAGCACCTGCCTCTAAAAGGACCCCGCACCTTCATCCCGAGATACTTAGGACCCTTTCTCATCTCTGCCATAATTAATCCGGTGGCTGTCAAATTGGAATTGCCTTCGCATATGAAAATACATCCAGTATTCCATGTCTCCTTACAAAAACCAGTGCAACCAGAAACCCGATTGACCGAACTCCCAGAACCTGTTCTAGTGGATGGTGAACTTGAGTTTGAAGTAAAGAACATCCTAGACTCCAAAATCTCCAAATCTAAATTATTTTACCTGGTTGATTGGAAAGGATACGGCCCCCAGGAAAGGTCTTGGGAACCCTCAGAACATGTCCACGCACCTCGTCTGGTCAAGAAATTCCATCTGAATCACCCCGACAAGCCAAAACCCCCGGAGAAGACACGCTTAGGAGGGGCCTTGAGGGGGGGTGCTGTCATGATCACTGCTTCCAAGGAGCTAGGACCAGCCCAACGTCCTTGGAAGCAGGCCCCTAACCTTCATCCTAGGCACCAGCCGGTCCCCACTGGGACCTTTTGGACCTTGTCCTGGCGCCGGTGGCACCAGGCTCATCAAAGTCACTGGTCCCGGCACTGGAAGCGCCGGGCTCATAATTTGTATGAAGATGCTTGGGTGGACTTACCTGCAGCAGACCATGCTGCTTACTTACCATCCACATAGGAATCCTCTGTGAGCCGGGACTACTTTCTTACCTGGGTGGGGCAAGCTCCACTCCCTGGATACAACACTGGAACTCTTCTGGAACAGGAACTCTTTTCTTACCTAGGCGAGGCCGTGGAGGAAGACGCCTCATCACTCCAAGGCTATTTAAACCACACCCGATTGATGAAACGTGCTTCGCGTTATTCTGCATCCGCAGCAGAACGCTCACCGTGTCTGTTCCAGTTTTCTTCTTTCCGATCCTGAACCTGCAAGAACAAACGCTTACCATTCCTGTATCCAGCCTTCAGTAGCACCTGCAAAGACAAGAAACAACAGGTTAACACGGCAACCTTCACGCGCAGCGCTTTCCTCACCTGATCCATCGGCAGCTACCATCTCTTCACGCTGCTCCTCCGCCTGTGAAGACAAAAGCATAGTTATTCCTGTGTGGAATTACTTACAGGCACTCCGCGAATTCGGGTTTTCTTCAATGCTGCAATCCTGCACCTGAAAGACAAAAGAAGAGACATTAGACAGGTATTTTACTTACGCGCCATCGCGCCCGCCACAATAGGGCGCCTGCAAATACTCCGGCGTTTCCAGCATCTCTTCAACACCCGAACTCACAACTGCAAGGGAAAAGAGACAGTTAGAGAGCTTTTGAAAAGCAGGCAACCGTCATTTACTTACGCATTTCCAAGCGCATCATTCCAAGACTCTGGCTCGAACTTCGGCTTTCTTCACACCATCTTCTACCTCAAGAGCCCTGCAAGACAAATAGAAAAAGCATTATACAGAGCCCTGTTCCACATTAACGTGCCCACGCACCTAGACTGTAAAGACTTAAAAGGTGTCCGGAAACTCACCGTTCGTGCAGTTAACGACGGTAGCAATCCTCTGAGGTCAAGAGGCCTACGTTTCACCCAGTGAAGGAACTGGCAACGGCACCCTGCACCAGACGCAGATGGAGAGTCCAGCATTCACCTATCTAAGGTGAGCACGTTGACCTTGGGGCTCCACGGAAAAGCGAGGAAGGGAAAGGGAGAGAGATACCCGACAACCCCAGATCATTAATCCCATATTCTTTCACCTGCAGATATCTCACTCTTCGAGTTAGACACGCAGTGCGAAGAGGCTCAGCCCCGGAAGCCAATCGAGTCCTGCACTTCACTTTTCGAGTCACATGCACCATCCTGCCAAGACCGGCGCCTCCGTGGGAATCAGGTGAGCGTTACAGTTCTTTATTAGTAGATAGGGGGATACATGGATTTAAGTACTACAGTATGTTATTCTTGGATGTGCTTGTGTGTAGTGTGTACATGCAAGAAAGTAGAACACTTATAGCGAATGACTTCAGAAGGAAAGCAAACCTCATGTTTCTGCATCTTTCTACAAAAAGCATTCAGCCAATCAGGGCTAAGAGTGGCCCAGAAGCAGTGAGGGTGCAGAGTGGCCGGGGCCCTGCTTGCGCTTTCTCGCCCCCATCCTTTGTGGTGCTTACACTGCACGTGCTCCCCACACATTTGCCATGCTCATCACTGCACCATGTCACCTGCATGCTGACCGCATCCAGAGCGTGGTGCACTAGCCGCGTCACCACTTTCAGGATGGTCACTAGGAATCAAAAGACCAGCAGACTCAAACTTAAAGTGCAAGAAGGGTTTATATAGGATTGGGGTACAGTTTGGGGTCAAAACAATAAACGGGTTGGGTGAAGGTAATTAACATGTATCTCAAAGTTCTTCAGTGGCCCATCCTGGGGTCACTTCCCACTCAGTCTCTCTCTCTCTCTCTCTCTCTCTCTCTCTCTCTCTCTCTCTCTCTCTCTCTCTCGGCTGTTGGGTTACAGCTGGGTTACTTTTTAAGGGGTTTTTCCCAGTGCAGATTTAGTTAGGGAAAGTTAAAACTGTTGTTTATGTGCTGCTATTTCTCCTGGAGAAGGGTGCTGGCTCAGGCTGGGGTGTCAGCCTTCTGGCAATCCTGGCTTCTCTTCTGGGGTTCCCAAGCTTACCCTGGCTCTGTCCAGCCCTGTCCCAGTCCCCTTTCTATGATAATCCCCTTCCTGTGGTACTGCTCTGCTGCTTCTACTAATTCAACCATATCCGGGGAATGGTGTAGGTGGAAGCGGTTAGAAAGGGCAAGGTATGTGTGCCCATTGTCTCCTATTTTTTGTTGGGAGCATTTTTACACCTTATTGTTTTTTTGTTCGGGGTATTTGCGTGTGTTTAGTGCATAAAACTTGCTTGTACGATACCTATCTGTAAGACCGCGCAGGTGGGACAAGCAGTCTGCCAAACAGTTCTTCCACCCTGGAACACGATCAATGGGGAAGGTATGATCTTGGAGTTTTGATGCAAACCTTGCTAGACTTGGAGGGAGGGTGTTGGTGTCACCAGGACTGAGCATATCCACTAACGGTTTGTCATCCATTAATAATCTAAACTTCCTCCCCCACCAATTCTGTGGCCTGCACAGAGGCCAACATCTCCTCTGAGTAACTCTGCTAAGACTGAAAGAGCCTAATGAATTGACTCTTTGGCACATGCCTTTACTCACTGACATCTACTTTCTATAGTACACTAGAAATCCTTTGAACAATTTAAGTGTTTCCCTTGTGCCCATGAGACAGGCATCCATTATACCTTTAAGGAGGTGCATTTTTAATCTAATGCCTTGCCAGGAAATGGTGTACCCAAAGTACTCCACCGTACACGACAGACATTTCCATGTTTTTTCATGAAGTGGCAGACCGTTGCAGTGTCTCGGGAGAATAGCTCAGGGGCAATGTGCTCGCCTTGGAAGCAAGACGACACAGAGCAACACAGGTTCGATCCCCGGGTCAGCGCTTAGGGTAGTAAGCGCGTTATAAATAACCTATCATATATCATATCAGTGTATGCATCACTGTCGCAAGCGGATGCCCGTGATTTATTCGAAAATATTTTGCCTAATGGAGAAGTGACCGAGTCTATTTCACTGAGAAACAAAATTTACTTTTTACTTTTTGTTCCCGCAACCCCCTTCACCCCTCCCTACCCTAACCCTAACTTATACCATTACACCACACCCCACCTATTATGCACTATACATATACCACTTTACCTACCATTTTCGGTTAAATACATCCTGTCACTTCTCCTTGTGATTTCTACAGTATCGGTCTCAGGCATCACGTTGTACCCTGATCCTGCCCCTCTATGTAAATGTCATATATTGGAAGGAAGCCACACTTCTCGCAGCGTGGAGCATATGGTCCATCATCCTCTAGAACACGCAGAAGCAGCCAAGGGAAGATCAGGGCATCTTCAATATATTGATGTGTGGCCCTTCTCTGATGCTCTGCATTGTTGGATAGTAGGTCCCCCGCTTACTCCCCCCCCCACTGATGCCCTCTGGATTGGGAACACTGTCCTGGAGAACTTAGAGAGGCACATTTTCCTCCACACACCCTTTTTACCATACCCGTATTACATGAATTCACCTTAATCTATGAACTCTACATGCCTTTAAAGCTGTGATCGGAAGTTGCTAAACTATGTAGAATATTGTTACCACTTTATAATGAATGTAAGCAGGCCAATGCATGTGTCACTTGGCAAGTCAGCTTCTGCTTCCCAGTCCTCCCTCCTCTTACAGCGAAGAATGATAAAGGGAGGCATACTGCTCAGCAATTAGTCAGCCACTTCTTAATTCTATGACAAGACAGGAGGCTCGCATTATGCTTTTTCTTTCTTTAATTCTGCCAAAGCAGCATTTAAAAGGTCAACTCTAAACTTTAAGTTTTCTGATTTAGTTTTCTTATACATGCTTAGGAAACAAATGTAAAAGTTACAAGTTATTTATGTTTTTTTTTTTTCCGAACCAAATCAACCAAGTCTCTGTGAACTACTACTCCAATGATCCCAAGGTCCTTTGTAGTCCTGACCTCCTCTTCCCTACCAATCTGGGCATAGGTCATGGTATAAACTCTCTCCCCTTTCAGGTCCCTTCCTCTTTCTTTTTGCTGACTCACTAAGATAAGTGTTTTCCTTGATACTATTCTTAGCTAGTTGTATAGTTTCGCTAATATTTAGAGCATTATACTAGTGATGCCATTGTATATGATAACATCCTGATTTATATAATACAAGGGTTGTGTTTTTACCAGTACTTTGATGCACGTGTAATTTTCAGTCAGAGCGTGCGTTCCCTTCCGAGCTTCGGGTGATTGCTCGACACTCGGGAGGAGAGGCGGGGTGGAGCCGCGAGCCAAGCTGCTCGTCGCAAGCAGCCACCCCGCTCTCCGTGTGGAACACGGCCGCGTCGCCGAACAAACAGGGCACTAGGACCCGATAGGCACGGACGCCATAGGCGCGTAGTTAGCAGCCGGCTCGAGCCGCAGCATTGGAGGGTTTGAAGACCCAGCAGCGATCTTCCTCCGGATCTTCCCGGCATTCCCAGCGGCTCCCTCACGTTCGTTTTCGAAGCGCAATACCACAAAACGGATTAGCGAGTAGTGCTGTTCACATTTCAGTAGATTTAAGACAATCATTTGATAGTGGACATCTCAGGATCCACACGAGCACGCAGCTAGAGAAAGCTCAGAGTGTACCAAAACAAACTCTGATTAAGAGCCTCATTATAAACTGACTCACAAGCAGTTAGCTCTGCTAACACAGTGCTATGGTTCAATCATCTCACCCAGGGGACTCTCATTCCACCACACCCGAATGGAGTGAGCAGGAATGTGAAGAGAACCAAGCAAGGCAAGAAGACGATTTGTACTGGGTGATTCCCTCATACAAGCAGTCTCCCAAGGGGTGCAACCTTAGGCGCAAAGGTTGGAGATGCTTGAAGCAAGCATGGCTGAGCAACGAGAGCAGTTAGCAGCCAGGAAAAGACGGGCGGATAGCCCTGGGGAGGGAACGTCAGCTGGACACCCTCGTAAAAGGGTTGACAAGAAGGGATGTAAAAAAGCCCGAGAGAGCCTAGACTCTTTGACCCCCACGGGCGTGGATGGAAGGGACAACGCTGTTCCTCACATTCAGATCGACCCTGTCGCCAGATTAAAGGAAGCTTTCCTAGCTAAAATGGCCGAGGGCCATGATAGACCCCCTGCCCTAGGGGCGGACAATTCAAGGGATTACGAAGAAGGCTACGCCCCCGATGATGAAGGTGGCGAGGAGGAAGAAATGGTTGAACCCGTAGCACTAAGTGCCCACGAAGTTGAAGACAATGTCATCGACATGTTCGACCCGGAGGCTATTAGGCACCCTAAGTCATCCGAATGGGTGGCCTCGCCCAGAGTGGCGTTGTATATGTCCCAGCACATCAGAAAACCGCTGGACAGAGAGGTCCGATCCCGTATGCGATTGGAGTGCCCGAGACTGGAGCTGCCAGGAAGATTAGCGGAGACACCTGATTTAGACCCAAAAATGGTCACCTTCGTTACAAAATCGGCTCAGGACATTAGGAAAGGCGTGGATCGTGCTTGGAAAGGTTGCCAAGACAAGCTCCTGGATATGGCAGGACCGCTTGCAAAAATTATGGATTTGGTAGAGAAAGCGAAGGACACGGGTTCTCCGGTGGATTTCCAAGCGCTAGGCAACTGGGCACAGAGAGCGGTGTCCTTCTAGGCAACGCCAACTGCACGCTATCTTCGGAAAGGAGAAGAGGAGTTCTCTTGAAAATCGATAAGAAACTTAGCGACCTGCCACATACAAAGCCGGCAAAGGCGCTAAAGGCCTTCTCTTTGGAGAAGCCTTCGCAAAGGAAATGTCCCAATTTGTGGGTACATACACGGCCCTCGAACGAGCGCAGAGCTCCATAAGGAAAATCTTCCCGGGGCGTGTTTTTGCCGGGCCCGGACATTTTAGAGGTCGCTCGTCCGGTCGTTTCAACTATCAGAGAAGGCCTCAAGGCCCACGCGCCCAATATTGGGAGGGGCGTCAGCAAGACACCTTCTTCCCGGCAAGAGGAAGACATCCGAGAGGGCGCAGAGGAAGAGGCTCCTTCCGTCAACCCGGTGCCGTAGGCGGTGAGTACACTAAATATTCCTATCGGGGGGAGGACTCTCCTCTTTCTAAAGCAATGGCAAGCTTTATCAAGCGATGCTTGGGTCTTACAAGCAGTAGTGGGGCTACATCTAGACTTCACAGATACCCCTGTGCAAGACAGGGAACCCTTTCCCATTCATATGGCGCAGGAAGAGCTAGCTGTTTTGCACAGCGAACTGACAAGTTTGGCAAACAAGAAAGCGATAGAGCGCGAGCACATAGGAGAGCAAGGATTTCTCAGCAATATGTTTTTAGTGCGCAGGGGGTACAAGATCCGTCCCGTCATAAACCTGAAAGATCTGAACAGCTGGTTAGAGTACAATCACTTTAAGATGGAGGGCATTCACCTCCTTCGAGATCTATTGCGTTCAGGGGATTGGTTAGCGCGCCTGGACCTCAAGGACGCGTATCTGACGATTCCGATAGCAACGGCCTTTCGGAAATATCTGAGATTCCGATGGGGAGAAGAGGTCTGGCGCTTCACATGTCTTCCATTCGGACTAGCGTCAGCTCCATGGGCCTTCACGAAAGTGATGAGGCCGGTAGCCGCTGCTATCAGAGAAAGAGGGGTACGGATGATCATCTACTTGGACGCTATATCCTAGTGATGGGATGCAACAAGGAGACTCTCACGAGAGACGTACGATGGATTTTCAATTTCCTATCCTCTCTAGGGTTCTTAGTGAATTTAGAGAAATCGGAATTGGCGCCGGTCCAAAGGCTGGAGTTTTTAGGCTTCACCGTAGATACAGCGAGGGCGATCTTAGAGCTCCCGAGCCGCAAAGTGAGGGCAATAAAGAAGGAACTCAAAGTAGTGATAGCGAAGCAATCTATTTCTCTCCGAAATCTGGCCAGAGTAGTGGGGCTGCTTGCAGCATCCATTCAAGCTATTTTCCCAGGTCCTCTGCATAATCGAGCTTTGCAGAGATTGAAGATAAAGCACCTCCGCGGAGGCTTGAAGTACCATCAGATAGTGGATCTAGATCAGGAGGCCATAGTGGAATTGCAATGGTGGCTGGAGAATATGGAAGCCTGGAACGGAAGGTCGATTTTCGGAGACGTGCCAGAGTTGACGATAGAGTCCGAGGCGAGCAGAGCAGGCTGGGGAGCCAGGTGCGCACAAGTTCAGACAGGGGGAAAATGGTCGGAGGAGGAATTGAATCTCCACATAAATTGTCTCGAGCTCCTAGAAGGCTCATTCGCAGTTCAAGCATTTACGAAGGATAGAGTCAGATGTGGCGTACTGCTCAAGATGGACAACATCTCAGCAGTCCGTTACATCAACAAGCTAGGGGGAACAAGATCCAAAATGCTAGCAGAGTTAGCGAAGGATTTTTGGCATTATTGCCTGCAGCACAACGTTGCAGTAACAGCGGAATATCTTCCAGGGAGTCAGAACAGTATAGCAGACTGGAATTCTCAATATCTTGTAGACTCCAGCGATTGGAGACTACACCCCCCCCATTTTCAGTCGCCTACAAGAGATATGGGGACCCCTAGAAATAGACCTATTTGCCTCCAGGCTGAATTCGCAGACTCCATGGTACTACAGCTGGAGTATAGACTCGGGTGCAGCGGGTACAGACGCCTTCCTGCAGCCATGGAGCGGAGCAGTGCATTACGCCTTTCCCCTATTCGTGATGATCACGAGAGCTCTAGCCAAAGTCCGCAGAGACAAAGCAGAGCTGGTGATAGTGTTGCCTTGCTGGAGGACTCAAGCCTGGTTTCCAGTAGCGATGGAACTTTCTACTGATTTTCTGAGGATAGTTCCGAGCATGCGGCACCTGCTGCTCGATCTGACCGGTCGGACCCACCCACTGATAGAGGCAAGCTCTTTACAGCTCATGGCATGCAGGATTTCAGGGAACGATGGAATTTGCCAGGAATTTTGGAACTCGCTACAGACTGTATCCGAGATTCCTGGGCACCTTCCACCATTAGGAGCTATAACACAGCTTGGAACGGTTGGGCACAATGGTGTTCCCAGCACGGTTTGGATCCCATTTCAGCCCCTTTAGTGCATATCCTAAATTTCTTAGCTTCTAAGATTCATGATAATTGCGCCTATAGAACTTTAGGGGTGTACAGATCAGCAATTTCAGCGGGTCATGACAAGGTGGAGAGTAGGCCAGCAGGAGAACATCCAGCAGTACTGCGCCTCCTCAAAGGCATGAAATTACGAAGACCACCAGAACCCAAATATGCGGTTCTTTGGGACGTTAGAGACGTATTTCAGTTATTTCTGAGATGGCCTGAGAATGACGCCTTGTCCCGGTCACAATTGTCAGGCAAATTAGCCATGCCGTTGTGCCTGGTCGCTTGCCGGAGAGTGTCAGATGTTAAAGCATTGGAGATTGATAGAAAGATATTTTACCCAGAAGGAGTAGCTTTTACTATAGTTAAAAGGACGAAGACTGACTCCAGAGTAATTTCCTATCCGTATTTTACAGACAATAAAAAATTATGTGTAGCGCAATGCATCAAAGATTACGAAGCAGTAACTGCACAGATTAGAGCATGCAGCGTAACACAATTGCTCATAGCGCGTAGAAAGCCCCATCATGCGGTAGCCACAGCGACCATTGCAAGGTGGGTGCAAGAAGTAATGCACTGGGCAGGAATAGATTTATCCTTATTTGGTGCGCATTCAGCGAGAGGGGCGATGGCTTCTAGGGCATTCGCAACAGGAGTGTCATTGCAAGATATTATGAAGTCTGCCGATTGGTCTTCCGAATCTACCTTTAAGACTTTCTATTTCAGGCCAGTATCTGATATTCTGAAAAGAGTGATAACAAGCTTTGAACAAGCATAATGCAAACCTCCTGTCTTGTCATAGAATAAAGATTGCCCACGCTAATAGCTCAGGAAAGTCTTCATTCTATTAAAGACAAGGAGGCGAGCATTATATCCCACCCAGATTGACAAGAGGAATGTTTAAAATTGATGATAAAATTTACATCCGAATGTTTCAAGATGATAATATGTGTAACATTTGAATGCATTCCCACCCTCATATGAATATTCTCTACTCTCGTAGGAGACGACCAGAAGACTTTGTGAGCTTGTGGATCGATGAGCGGCTCTCATACTATCAAGTTGTCCCTGTTGAACCGTTTGGAGGCGCCAGCCTCGGAGCTGGACAGTTCTGAGGATGCGAATTGGACAGTTCAAGTGTTATGGAATAGTCTCTAAAAGCAAAGAAAGAGGAAGGGACCTGAAAGGGGAGAGAGTTTATACCATGACCTATGCCCGGATTGGTAGGGAAGAGGAGGTCAGGACTACAAAGGACCTTGGGATCATGGGAGTAGTAGTTCACAGAGACCTGGTTGATTTGGTTCGTAAAAAAATAAATAAATAACTTGTAACTTTTACATTTGTTTCCTAAGCATGTATAAGAAAACTAAATCAGAAAAGTTAAAGTTTAAAGTTGACCTTTTAAATGCTGAGTTGGCAGAATTAAAGAAAGAAAAAGCATAATGCTCGCCTCCTTGTCTTTAATAGAATGAAGACTTTCCTGAGCTATTAGCGTGGGCAATCTTTATTAGTACCAATACAAGTCCCAACCCTCTTTCTGCCCACAATTTGTCATCCAGTGGTTGAAGTTTGCCTTGCACATACGTATAAACAAATGTGTCCCAATTTGAAATGTCGCATTTCTATGGGAAAGCACTTTGGAAAGGTTTGTCCCTCGCTGCCTTTTGAGACGGCTGTGAAACCAAGAGTTGGACGAACAAATCTCAGGCTCTCTCCTGCCCAGCTCGTTTTCCTTGACAAATCACTCTGTGGCACTGTGCCTTTTCCCCTTATTTTCCGTATATTGGGAATGGAAACTCACTACATGCCCTCAGTCTGGTGTTAGGAGTTAATTCAGTCTTGGTTTGTGCTTTGCCCTCTAGTACTTTCAGTCCTGCATTTATTTTAGGAAAAGCTAAACTAAATCATGCGTCAGAATGGAAAGAAAAAGAAAAGCACTGCAGAAGCTGATCCGAGCTGACGCAGGCATCCATGCCAACCCGATTTAGGCGGGATACTTCTGAATTTTTAGTGAAAATATAGCTTTTTTTTCACATTCTCCCACCTAAAATAATTCCAACCCCAATACATTCTTATGGGAAAATGTGCGTCTCCTGATTTCTCTGAATAAATCTCCCTCCCAGGTGTGTCGGAATGTATGCACAAGACCACTTGAGGGGTCCTGCCAGAAAACTTTGGATTAAGCAAAAGGAGCTGTACAAAATGTGTCAATGCACGTGTTACCGCCTATCATAATATTGTGCTTTAAGGGTTGTTTGCCCTGACACACACACACCAACACAAACAAACACACACAGTCGAAAAAAGGGGCACCCGTGACCTACCCAGTCTCTAGGGCCAAAATAGACCGGGGGGATGAGTAATGGGTCAATAGTTCCTTCTTGCTGGTTTGACAATGGCGAACCAGGCTTCTTGGTGCTGTCCATGCGGTTTGAGCTGATTCGGATGTAACGGTCAAGTTTATCTAGACAGGGAGTGGTGTCCAGCAGGGGTCGAACAGGAGCTTGTTGCGGTTCAAAGGCGATGCTTGAAGAAGGGTGGATTGTGAGGGCCACCAGACTCAGTACAACTGTGAAGATGCTGGTGACTGGATCTGTGGTTCTACATGATCAATTGAATTAAGCGCTCGAGGGGCTACAGATCACGAGGGCCACCAGGGTTGGTTTGATGGTCGATTCGATGGCAAAGAGGCTGGAGGCAGGATGCACAGTTCAGTTCAAGCGGTTGAATGTGGCATCCGATGGTCTGGGCTCGATGGTAGCATTCGTCATGGACGGAGCTGGAAAATTGGCTGCAACAGCAATAAAAGAGTCCCGTTGAGGGGTCATATGTGATTAAAAGCAGTATTGTGCCCTCATTATGAGCAGGGTGGTAATGGTAAAAACATGTGGTATTTTTATGATAAGTTGGGGTACACATGGGATATTTTCCATAAGGTTGGAGGCCATTTTAGACTGTACACCAAGTTCTGTAAATGGATAGGAGAGTTCTTAATATTTAGGATTTAAGAGGTTCTGTGCTGCTATTCATAGTTTTTTCAGTTAGAACATATTTACATGTGTTCATGTTACACTCAGAACATTTTTTAAGCAATACCTCACTTGAAGCAGAAGACCCAGAAGAAACCATTATTTTATATAAAGACAAATAATTTACATATCATTAAAAAAGTTAACTACAAATAATCAATGTTTCTAAAAGAAATTCTCAACATTTATGAAACATGCATAAAAAATTAGGTGAATATTTCAAATCAGTTTCAAAAGCAAAACTACGATTTTTTCGAAAAATCTAAATGTAACTGCATAGCAAAGATAAATGTTACAATCCATAATCTGATTAGCCTCAACATGTTACAATGTAAATAATACATTGAAATCCATTATTCTAAAAATAAAATTTAGATATCCCATAATGTCAATGTAAATGTCCCTATCAATATACAGCACTCAATCGCATCCAAAGGATGAAATTGTGCCTCTATGTTAGGTGTCCCATAGTGATGTTTAAAGATATTAGTTAAGCTCAACGTGTTTCTGGTTCACTAAGGCATCCTTCTTCAGGAGCAGAAGATTCTAACTTCTTCCCAAATTCTGTAAAAAAAATCCAAAGAATAAAGTTAATGAATAGAACAAATACCTAAATACTAGTAAGCACATTTTTGATAAAGGTAACGGACCTTCTAAATAAGCAGAATCGTCTGAAAATTCGAGTTTCTTGCAGATATGAAAGCCTCTATCTTTTCAATCCTGCAATGGTAGAAAAGCTAAGTCAATGTGAAAATGTTGTTCAGCCACTCACTCTATAAGGGAAACATTACTAAAATACCTGGAGAAGTTATGGATGACATACGTTTTACCATGTAGCGTTGTTAAGTACATTGAATGCTTTACTACAAAGGGTGTGAGTTGGGGACCTGAAACAAGCCTTGTGATGGCCTCCTCAGTAAAGAGGGAGTAACTTTCATAAAACTTTGACTTTCATCATGCTCTCCAACAATTTTAACTAACTGTGATCGATTTGCGCTGTCAAGCATTAATCATGCTATTTTTTCTTAAATAGTTCATTTCACTGCCACTGCTTAAACAGTGACAGCCTCTTGTGTCTGAATAAAGAGGTGCTCCCCCATTTTCTGAACCTCTGCCCCCTTAGGTCATTGTCTCTTTGCATAAGCTGTCCGAGAACACCATTGGTGGGTCCTAACAATTTCTCCTATTGCACTGAGCTGAGCCCTAGGACATCTACCATCCACCCATCCTTTTCATCCTCTGAAGTAGAACATGTATGCTCCTTGGGGGTGACATTGTCAATGGCACTGATCTTAAGATGTTACCACGGCTACATGAACAGTTGGGAAACAAATGATCATTGCATCCAAAAATATACTCTTTGTTTACATGAAAAACACCCAATTCTAAATCTTGAAAATTACATGAAAATTTAAGGAAACGAAATGTAACGGAAATCAAACAATATTGAGAAATACGAGCATTCTTGATTTGCTGGTGAAATACTGTGTCTGGAAATGCAACGGAGAGCAAAAGTGCTGTTGGAACCATAGAAGGGATGTAACCTTAAATAAGTAGCAGTGTGGACGTAGAAGAGTGGGATTTGAAGGACCGCAAATACTGTATTGTGCACAATTGGATGATAGCCCTGAGTACGCCTCATGAATGATAGCATAGGAGAGACAGAATCAAGCAGGGTTAAAGGTTGTGCTGTTGTTTAGAAAATAAACAACATTGGAATAACTGGGCGACTTTTGGACCAAAACAGTGCTGTATTAATAGGGAATTTTAGAGGTCTGATAGAAATCGGTATTTATTATGATACAGACATTTGACTCTGAAGGATCTCAGACTGTGAGGTAATTAATTTGTTGTCATCTTAAATCTTGCATTGTTGTACTGCATTGTAATGCTCAACCGGGGACGCCACTCAGCCCTGGTTGGATGGCTTGCACCTCGAGCCCTCTCCCCGATCCCTGGGTAATTTCTCAGATGGAAGTGAGGCCTGAAATACAGGAGAACTGGATTCAAGACTTGGCTGTCTCTTGTAGGGTGCCTTCCCACCTCCCTTGGATTCAAACCCTTCCCCTGGGCCTTCTCCTCACCTTAATTCTTTATGAGGTGCGTTCTCCGTCCTGCTCCTCGTGGCAGGGGCGCGTTGATGAGGGGCGTGCAGCGACCAAGTTACTTCACTGGTGCAAGCCCTGCTGGAGTCCAGGCCTGCTGCGACTCTGTTTTGACAAGGTAGGTTTGCTGCTTTGCAGTCTTGGTATTCAGTTCTTTATTTAAATAATAATGCGCCTCATTCCGAGTAGGCGGGTAAGGGTTAACGGTCACCGGTAACGACACCGGTGCCGTTAAACCCTTACCGCCCTACAATGAGTTCCCTTTGCGGGTCCTTCCTTAACGCTTGCTTTTAGCAGGCGTTAAGGACGGGACCCGCAAAGGGACTTTAGTGCTAATAACGGTACCGTAATTTACGGTACCGTTATTAGCGCCTTCCCCATTCCCATTGAGCCCTATAGGCGCTCAAATGGGAATGGGGGAGGGCCCTGGTGAATGGGGAATTACCGGTCCCTCCAACCTTGGAATGGAATGGTAATTACTCCATTCACCAGGGCGGAGTCGGAACGATTTTGGAGGCAGCCATGCCGCAAATAGCGGCGTGGTTACCTCCAAACTTGGAATGAGGCCCAATGTCTTTCTTCTTCCCTTTAGGTATGGAAAGATATTTTGGCGTTGTCGTGCAGATTGGTGATGAGCATGAGCCGGTAAGTGAATGCGTGGTGCGCGGCGCTGTTTTGTCCTTTTATTTTGCTAACTTCCGTCTTTTCCCTTTCTTAGCAGGCCGCTGTGTACTTCGCTGAGCGCAGTGATGTCCAGAAACAATGCTGACCAAAAGACGACTAACCAGGTAAGAATCTTGTGGCTTTCGTCATTCGGGAGAAAACGTGAGTAAGCGCTCACTAATGCTGTCTTTCTCTCTCTTCTTTCCAGGTTGTTGTATTCCAGAAGGCATGCAGCGCCGGGACGGTGGAGTTCACTGGCTCGAGTATCTTCAGCTAAGCGAAATCTGCTGCCGGTGATGAGTTGAAGACAGGATGCTGGTCACAGGTAAAGTTGAGTTAACAATGTTATCTTTCTCTTCAGGTTCGTGGAGTCAGGTGAAGCGGCATCAAGGAACACTGGAGACCCAATCTGGACACGGTGAGCGTTACGCTGCAAACAGCAGAATAACGCCAAGTGTGTACTGCTGTTTGGGTGTGGTTTAAAAAGTCTCATGTAAAGTAGTCCAGGTAAAGTAGTCCCAGGCCCAGCCACACCCTAAACACTATACAGCATAGCTCAGTTCTTTGTTCCTGAGCTATGTGAGTGCCTCCATGTTAGCTGAAGTCTCCAAATAAAGTAGTCCCATGTAAATAGTCCCATCCCAATGTTGGTCTCCATAATGATTATGAGTCTGGCACCAAAGGCGCCAGGACTGACTCCAAGAGAGTCTTGGATGAGGTGCTAATGGCCTTGAGCCCACAATAGAGGTCCGGAACCTGGCCCTAGCTGGGAAGCTGACTTGCCAGTGAGGGTCAGGGGCAAGGGTCATGACATGCATCTTAAATCTTGCATTGTTGTACTGTGTGCAGAAAAGTTAGGGTCAGACTGGTTGTTGGAGTTTTAATGATTTATTAACTTTAATAAAAGCATATCTATCTCTGATAACGTATATTTTGGGTATTCTTCTCTAAGTAGGTACTTCGTAGCTCCCTTTATACGTCGTTTTTTTAAGAAATACACATAGCCACCCACATTAATATGCGTATAGAGTACATAAACCAGCAGTGGAAAGGTAAGAAGCAGCAGCCCTATTTTGGAAATAATAGTTATTCAAGTGGCTACACTTCAAAGAAGGCTCACCAGCGTGTCTTGGCTTAGGCCATCCCAACACCCTCCTAATGTGATGAGCCATTTATGCACCCTTGGTTCTCTTGCTCTCTATTCAGCTCCTACGAGCAGAACCAAGTCTACTATGTGACAAGAAGGGTTAGTGGGGTTCGCGGGAACCACACTCTACTTTAAGATCAAACGCCATTCAGACGCCGACACCTGTGACGAAGACCACCTCTTGCGAGGCGGGATTTATCCCATGACAACCTCCAAACAACCAATGATTTGACTTATAGCTTGCACCAAATTGGCCCTGATTGAAAAAGGCGATGTATCCGCCGAAACATGTGTCTCTTATAGGGCATTTTTTCTGAAATATAATTTTCAAATTCAAATACCTTTTGTGTACACTCATTATTTACCCTGTGGCGCTTGATCTTAAAGTAGAGTGGGGTTCCTGCGAACCCCACTAACCTTTCTGTTTTACCGGAGTAGGGGGTTGTTACTCCGTCACTCTACCGATCAGCGGCCATTTTTCGAAGAGCGCAGGACACAGATGGTTGGTATCACCAAAAATCCCCAATCTACTGTATTACTATGTGACAAGTGAGACTTGCCTAACCTGGTGGAATTCATAGTTGGTAGGTGTTACTCACCGCTCCGTATGCTGATTGGAGCCTGGGTAAGATGACCTCGCGGAGGGAGGTAGGATTTAACAGGTTCGGGTTCAGCCTCCAGGATTCCAGCTCCCCTGAATTCTATGATTCAGGCTTCCTCTAAGAGGGACTCTTTTCTACGATGTACCTCTCTGCCGTTTGAGTAAAAACCAGCAGAGATGTCTATCGCCTAAATGAGTGGGAGAACACACACCGCCAATAACCAATGCTGCAAAGAAAACACAGTATGATTAGAAGCCATCAGGCAATATGGAGTTATTTAGACAATCAGATTTTTCTCTAAGTACCTAGACAATGGTTGAAGTGGTGTTGGACCTTAATAGATGAACCTACAAGAAAACCCAAAACTATGAGTATGCACAAATGATAACCACAAACTCACTATGACTGACACAACCCCCAACAGACCTGATAAGTGGGATTCCTAGGGAAAATGGATACCAGTTGAAAGGAAAAACAACGGCAGGTACAAAACAACAAATGGGAAGGTTAGTAAGGAAGAATATACTGGGGCGGCACGAGGGTCGCACTAGTGACGGGATGGTGCATACACTGGAAAGCGTCACTACTATGCACTTGGCTGAAGTAGAAAAAGATGATTTAGTTCCAGGAATCCACACGTATGAGAAAAACTGGTGATTTCAGGTAATGAACAATACAGGAGAATTGAATGGGTTACCTTAATTACACAAACAGACCAAGTTGTGAGGCAGTCTTGTAATGTGCAGCGTGGTACTCCGCATAGGAAGATAGTTCAAATTGTGTAGAGCGGCAAGAAAAAGTAATCTCACCAGACAGGCGAAAGCACAGTGGAATTCCAGGGACAGTCCGAGTTCGGCAACAGGTTCACTGATCAAAATGGAGGAAAAAGCAAATGCAATCCAAGGACAATCCGAAGTTGGCAACAGAGTTCAAAAATCAGGTTGAAGGAACAGGCAAGGACAATCCAAGTAGACAAAGGTGGGTAGAAGAACCAGGAAGTCAAATATCAAGAGGAAAGGGAATAAGGCCCTGGAACGGGATGAAACCGTAGGAGCGTAACGCCACAATTAGCAGCAACAAGCCGCTGAGGCCCTTCAGCTTTTATGGTGCAGGGGGCGGAGCCTCCTTACGCGTTCTCTAAGCACGGGACATGTCAGCTGATGCGACGTTCTCTGCTGTACGGCCAGACGCCATGGCAACCGATACCGAAGCCACAACAAAGTTCTGGAACGCGCTTGCCCCTGTATGTGGCCACAAGAAACGGGAGGTACTGCAGGACGGGGCCCATATGTAACAGCAGGGGCCTGCTCAGCGGCACAATAGAAAAAGGATGGGATGAGGGTCATCAGGTGAAGTTGGTCTGACATCAAAAGGAATTTCCCTGCACTGTTAGCCAGCAGCAAGGTTCTCAAAAGCCATCCAATAGCCCAGTTTAACTTCTCATTGAACAGCTGAGCACCACGGGACGTTATGAGATGCTCATCTCTTCAGCACCCACATGGGACTATAGATGGCTTCTCCTCAGACAAAAAGGAGGTTAATATAATCTTTGTCAGATTTGAGGAAAAGGAAGAAGAGAATTCTCAGCGGGTTCCAGCAGCATTTGACACTGCATACTGAGAACCCAACAGGAAGCCTTGAAACCATCTAAAGGCTTCTGGCAGTCAACAATTATGTCTTCCGCAACCCCGGTAGCCCCCTCTTTGAGTTTCACTGTCAGACACTTGCATGCTGCAGGCTATCTTCCACAACCCTGGTAGCCCTTCTTGGAGTTTCATGGTCAGATGACACTTGAATGCTGCATGCTATCTCCCCCAGTCCTGGTAGCCCCTCTTGAAGGTTCATGGTCAGACGCTTGCATGCTGCAGAATACCTTCCGCAACCTTCAGAACCCCTTTTGGAGTTTCATGGTTCAGACACTTGCCTGCTGTACGCTATTTTCCACAACATCAATAGCCTCTCTTGGAGTTTTACGATTGGAGACTTGCATGCTGCAGGCTATGTTGCACAACCCCGGGAGCCCCTTTTGTAGTTTCATGTTTAGACACTTGCATGATGCAGGCTGTCTTCCACAACCACAGAAGCCCCCTTTGGAGTTTTACGGCCAGGCACTTACATACTACCAGTTTTCTGCCACAACCCGGGAGCCCTCTTGGAGTTTCACGGCCAGAGGGCCTCATTACGAGTTTGGAGGCAGCCATGCCCTTGGTAAGGGCATGGCTGCCTCCAAACTCGGGTCCAGGTCCGTGGTGCCTGAATGGGGAAATACCGGGCCATTCTGACCTTGGAGGGCCCGGTATTTCCCCATTCAGGGAACACGGACCCGGACCATCCCCATTCCCATTTGAGCCCCCATAGGGCTCAATGGGAATGGGGAGCATGCTAACAATGGGCCCGTTAATGACGGACCCGTTGTTAGAATGCTTGTCCTCTCGTGGGACCCGCAAAGGACTTCTGGTAAAACCAGACATCCAGAGCGGGTCCCGCGAGGAGACCTCATAATAGGGCGGTACGGGGTTAACGGCTCTGGCACCTTTGCCGGCGCAATTAACCCCTTACCACCCTCCTCGTAATGAGGCCCAGACACTTGAATGCTGCATGCCATCTTACCCAACCCTGGAACCCCCTCTTTGAGTGTCACGGTGAGATACTTGCATGCTGCCGCCTACCTTCGACAACCCTGGGAACCCCTCTTGGAGTTTCATGGTCAGACACTTGCTTGCAACAAGCTATCTTCTACAACCCTAGTAGCTCCTCTTAGAGTTTCACGGTCAGGCACGTGCATGCTGCATGCTATTCTTCACAACTCATGGAGTCCCTCTTGAAATTTCATGGTCAGACACTTGCATGCTGCCGGTTCCCTTTCGCAACCCTGGGAGCCCCTCTTGGAGTTTCATGGTCAGACACTTGCCTGCTGTAAGCCAACTTCCACAAACCCTAGGAGCTTTCCTAGAGGTCACAGGTTAGCATTCCCACTTTTCTCACCACTGCCACTTGGGCGATCTTGCACAGGTCTGTAATCTCACCTTCATCCGGTACATGGCCAGCCTCTCCCAAGAGGCAATTGGGGCTTAGTGAGTCTCAGCTCTTGTGTAAGAGGATCAAACAAGCGAGGAAATGTAAACCTGACACCCTGGGAACGTTTGGATTTGCATCACCCCAGATCAGTCAGGGAGGGGTTCATGTTATGCAAACGGATGGGCATCGTCTGGGATGATCAAGTAGAGGTCTCATGTCTTCCCCCTCATAATAGTCATCAGCACCTTGAAATATGCAGTTGATTACAACGTATGCGACACAGTCACATATATGCTTGCTTAAAATACTGTGCACAAAGGCGCAAAGTCTGACCAAACGCAACATGTTTTCAACTCTCAGAAAACCGACTATGTCCCTGGGCGATTAAAAGCGGATTCGAATCCTGACACGGAGGTTAACACCCCAAGGAGGACCACACATGCATCGATGAATATTAGCAAATTAGGTTGTTAGAAATGTGTAGTGCTAGATTTCTCAATGTACACACCTGCTATTTATTCTTCTAAGCACGATTCACACTTTTGGTCGATGACTCAAAGTCACTGCAGAGTGCAACAATTTATCACGCATTCATGAGCCAAAATTAGCCTTATCACAGGGGAATTGTTTGGTACATAAAATAATAACTACACTTATTTTCTCATTGCCCCATTTTCTAAAAAGAGTAATTATCCAATTATAATGTGAGCATTGCTTCCCAGGGGCTTTCTGAAGATGCTTTGGTTGCTCAAAGGACCACTGTTATTTTACTGCTTTATGAAACACTGCTGTAAATTATTAACAATGCCCAATGATATCAAAATGTATAGACAGAAAAAATAAAGCACGTATATATGCATAACAAAGTTGATACTTAAACTGTTAGAGAACCAATATTTTTAAAAAAATGAATATCTCCCCATTAAGTTAGCTGTTACATACAATTGTACCCTGAGTATTAGTTAGGCGGTATTTGGCCATGGATTTGTGCACTCAGTACTATTACCCCATTCTGAAATGTGAGGGTTTCCTTTAGGCTAGGAGTTCAGTGCCTCCAAGCTGGTAAAGTCTTTGGAAACATGGAATATTTCATGAATAGAGTATGCAGTATTTCTGAAGTACTGCCTGTCAGGTTTGTACAGTATGATAATGCATTTCCACCCCTGTTTCCAAGATGGGAATGCATATGTGAAAGCTGCAGTTCAGACTGCTACTGTCCCAAGTAGAACAATGCACACAAGGAACAATACTGACACTTCTGTGCATAACACAGCAAAGGGGGTGACAATGAGGCATTCAGGATGCCCACAAAATCGGTCCGTTTGTAGGCCCTCCTCCATCTTTTTGTCCCTTAAGTTGAAGCTAGCACATAAAAAACAAAAACCTTTCCAAATGCTGGTGTGGGTGGGGAGTGGAAGGGGTAATTGCACCACCACCATTTGGGTGGAGGAAAAAAGTAGAATTCCAATTTGTAATCATGCAGGGCTTATCCCACGTGATAATCCTGGAACACTGCATGTGGTAGTTACTTTATAAACCCATAATTAGTCAAGTGGTAAAATCAGGGGGTGTTTAAAGTACTGCCTTTTTTCACATTACTGCATAACTCATAATGCCACCTTGCAATCGTTTTAAAAGCTTTTCTGACTGGCAGCCATTTTATTATGTTGCTGAGTTTTGCTGCGAAAACTCAGTTCTTGATTTTGCGGATTGTGAAAATTGATTTGCAGAAAGTTCAAGTTTATGTTTTTCTCATGTGCACACACAGCACACTTCCCGAGCACCATTACTTCCTCTTCACGTTTATTGGCTTTTATATCATGACATTATGGGCCTCATGGCGGGTGCGGCAGTTACTCCGCCGGTGCTACCGGTGGGTTGCTGACAGACCCGTACAGAAACTGAATGCTTTTACATAGTTCTAGGAGGTTTTTACCGCTGTGATCTTACTTTTCTAGTACACATGCGTGTGTTAGGTATGCTACTATTGACCTCAGATTTAAGTTGATTTATTCCTGTGGTTTTGGGAAAAGGGGGGGGAGTGTGATCGCCCTTAGTGTTAGAGGAAATGTTTTTTACTCTTTATGATTTGTTTTTTTAACTGGTTGTTGGTGTTTTTTCTGGAAAAACTTGCTGTGCCTTCCTGTGACACTATTTTTGGAACTGGAGTCAATTTATACTCCAGTTTCTCATAGACAGGAGGGCTTAACCATTTTTCTTTTTTTTCATGACGGGATGCAACCTTAAAATTCTTTGTTAGAATGTTAAAGGCATGACCAGTCCAGTTAAGAAGAGAAAAGTCCTGGTGCATAATAACAAACTGGTAGCTGATGATGATTTTTTGCAGGAGACCCATTCACTTGAAGAATAGATGGACTGTGTGTTTAATAAGAGGTACAGCAAAGGGATTTCTAGCTGCTATACAACTACAACAAGGGGCATTAGTATTTCTTTTGGGAAAAATGTACGTGTGACCCTGGGTAACTCGGTATGTGGCCCAGAGGGAAGATATGCAGAAGTGGAAGTTCAGATAGAAAATAGGGCCTTCCTCTTGATGAACATGTACTCGCCCAATGTTAACCAGGAAGATTTTTACAAATAAGTTGAAAGTGTGATTGAGCGGCTTTTGGGACATGGAATTGAATCTTGGGTGGTGACTTTAATGTGTCACCAGACAGGGATTTGGATAAAACAGGTGGCTCCATGTCTTACTTTGAAGAGAATGCTAGAGAACAATTACACACTTTGATTGAGACATGCGATTTAGAAGACTCTTGGAGAGTTCTGCATCCATTGGAGAAATGTTATACCTTCTGTCTAATTCTCATGAGGTCTTCATTCGTATCGATCTGATTTTGTTTCAAAGGGGATTATGAGAGATGCTCTAACCAGTGACATTGTGAGCATTTCGATATCTGACCATGCTGATATTGAGTTGGTATTAGCCTCTCCTCTATCTCGAGATAAGGGGTGAGGTCGTTGGAGACTGGATAGAGCATTGTTATCTGATGTGGCATTCATAGAACATATAAAAGAACAAATAGGTTTTTTCTGCAAGTGAATGAAGGATTGGTCTCATACAAGCTTGTTATTTGGGATGCCATGAAGGCCACTATTAGGGGCGTGGGGGGAATTATTGCTTTTGCAACTCAGAGGCGTAAAATGAGTAGGCAAGAAATGGTGGATCTAGGAGAGAATTCTTATAAAGCTGAACAGGCATGAGCTGAATAGCCAACTGTTTATTTGCGAACCAGGCTAAATTGGGCTAGGCGAACTTTAGATGTAAGATTAACAGAACAGGCAGAACATGGAGTTTTATTAATCGAGACAATTATTTTGGGAAGAGAGAAGTCTGGGACAGTGTTAGCAAATAGATTTAAGAGGAATGTGATGAGAGGTTAGGTATTGCTATTGAAGATGACAATCATGGAATACGTAGGAAAAATTTAAAGATTTGTGAAAGCTTTATGCTTTATTATAAGGATCTTTATGCAAGAGGAAGGAAAAGGATCTTGAGTGTATAGATCATTTTCTTTTTGATGTCAGAATTGCTACACTGACTGATGAGGAGGTTAACATACTAGAGAATAGTATAGACAAGGAAGGGATCATGAGACAGACTTCCACTGGAATTCTACAGTGTGTTTGGTGATATATCATCTCTGTTGATTCCGAAATATTTACAGAAATTACTTTATGAGTAACTAAGAAGCCAGTTCGGGCATGACAGTGCTACTCTCTGAGCTAGGTCACAATAAAGTGTTGTTAGCTTAAATGATAAGGGTTAGGCATGGACATGTTGGCAACATTGTAAGTTTCCTTTTTTTGTTTTTTTATTTGAACTATAATATGGTTAGATCTACTCTTGTATAATATCACACTTCAACATTAAATATTAAAGCCTCACAACTTATAATACAATCACAAATAACACTACATACAATACCATAGTGCAGTATAAAAATTGTGTCTCCATCCATTTATCCTGATTATATCCTGGGAACTTAGTGAATATTTCATAAACCTATGTGCTTCTGGAAATACGGATTCATCTCTGTGTAATGTGCAAACACAGAAGAATTATTTTGGGATGCAAAATAATATCTCATATATGTATGTACCTCGAAGATTAATGTAATTGAAGTCGTTCTCTGGTTGCATCAACATGCAGAGTGCTATTACTGGCACAGAAGCACTCAAGAAAAAGGGGAAAGAGTTATTAACTTCTTATTAACTCATTTCTCCAACATTAAGTTGCCCATTGAAAATGGCAAATGTAAACTTTTACACATTAATGCAATAGAAACACCATGACAGGGAATCCGGCAAACATACATGTCAAACATGTATTTTTCTTTTTGCATGCGATTTATATGTGGGAATGTCAAGCAGCCTGTCTTTAAATTGAGTTTTCTAGTATGCTGTTTAAATTCTGACATGTACATTGAGTAAGGAGGGAGGTGTTCAATAAAGGAGAATTAGAGAGATTTAGATCTGGATGTTCTGATTTAATTTGTTTTGTATCAAATTAATGGTTTACCTTGAACCCTCACACACTTTTAAACTCACAGGCTTCAAGTGGGCTAAGAACAATGCAGAGCTCATCTCAAAACCAGCAGAGGCACTCATTCCATCTGCCTAAGGCTGCCTTAAGATGTCAAGGGGCTTACAATAAGCATCCACGGTCGATCTAGGGACTGCTCAGGTGTCCTCTGACTCAAAATCGCCATCTTTGAAAGGTCTTTTCACCTCCAAAAGACACTTCAAGTGGGCTGACAGCAACACAGAGCTCATCTCAACACCACCAGAGACACTCATTCCATCTACATGAGGATGCCTGCAGAGGTCAGGAGACCTACCCGAAGCTTCCAGGCTCGATCTAGGGGGCTTCTCATATGACCTCTGACCCCAAAACCGCAAGTCTTTATGGCCTTTACACCTCCAAAATGGGCTCTGAGCAACACTGAGCGCATCTCAACACCACCAGGGGCACTCATTCCATCTTCCTTTGGCTGCTTGCAGAGGTCAGGGGACCTAGAAGATGCATCATCCAGGATTGATCTAGGGACTGCTCACGTGACCCCTGACAATGTTACTTCCGGGTTACTTTGGGTTTATAATTGCAATTGTAATTGGTTATTTTAAATGCACTTAATACCCAGAGGTTTCTAAGCGCGGACCCGGGGATCGAACCTGTATTACTCTGCGTCGTCTTGCTTCCACTCTATCGAAAAAGCCCTACAGGATGTCACGGAAGATGCAAAGAAAAATGAAGAGGTACTCAAACACGTCTCCAGAATATCACAAAGCTTGGAGATTCAATGTGAAGATTTGGAAAGCCGCTTGCTGCAGTCGAACATTCGCCTGATAAATCTCCCAAAAGACATGTTAGACGAGGACCTGAAGGACTGTACAGCACATGTTTGGCAATCTTATTGGAGACATCCCTGCAGGCACAATTTAGACTGAGATGAGAGAATCCACCGCACAGGCCCAAGGAGATTGGGCCTAGGGGCAAGACAGAAGGATATTCTTGTGGCAATTACATCTTTCGCTCAAAAGAAAATGTATGGAGAGCAGCAAGAGAGTCAGGTCCTATATCCATAAATGGAGCGGAGATAAACTTATTTCAGGACATTGCCCAATCCACTCTGCAGAAGCTAAGAGAAATGAGTTAGTTGGTGAAAGCCCACATCCAAAAACTGGTCAGATATAAAAAGATGTTTCCATTTGGCACGCTCTTTACTTGGGAGGGGCACGCAGCACCGAATTAACACTCTCAGAGAGAGGCTTAATATACTTAATATCAAGGAGGTTCCTTCATTAGAAATGTCACCTTTGCAGAAGAAACCCCCCCTTGAGAAAAAGACAGTGGAAGTGGTTGAATTTGGCAGGTAACCCTCAGGAGAGAAGGAGAGGTCCCTCCCATGCGGACTGAAGTTCATGAACAGCTAGACACCTCCTTACAGGTGTTGGTCCACAGTTCAATGGTTTCACCTGTAAGAACCCTGCAAAATAGTGGGTTCAGGATAAAGCACTACCAAAGTTACTTCCGAGAAGTACTATGATGGCTGAAGGTTAGATAAACTAAATAAGATTTTTTTAGGCTCTCTGGAACATCGCTGTTCCCCCATCTCGCCTCTAGGTTTCAACAGGCGGGTCTAAGCATGCGCTGACCTCTATGGGGTTATTCTGGTCAACCCTATGGGCAATAGGTTCCTGGGATAAACAGGTGCATTGGCCATGCCCCAAAAGCATCTTGCATTCAATGTTCACATGCAGTAGATGTTGACTGGATTATTGTATTTGTTCAGTTGCAGTTGGGAAATAAGGGAAGAGATGGAGGGGTTCCAAAGAGTACAAAGAGCACATCCCATCTCAGCTACATATGGCTGTATTAGGTACAGTGGAGCAGTTCTGTTTAAGGATTAATCTGAGATTTCGATGCAGGGGCGGCCCAGGGGGGAGTGCATGAGACATTCCAAATGCCAGAATTATAATTCAAATTCTTGAGACGTGACATCAGGGGTCTTAATTCCCCTGTGAAACGGATGAAGGTTGATCACCTACTCTAAAGTGAAAAAGTTGACATTGCTGCTTTTTACAGGAAACCCATATTCATAGAGCGGATAGAAAAAGGTGAGGCTTAGGGGTTATTTGCACCTTTTCCAAACGCCGTCCTCCGACAAAACCTGTGTAGTTCTCCTGGCTTTTAGTAATGCACTAGACATAACATATCTGGGGATAAGGGTAGACAAAGGAGGCCGCTTCTTCTTTGTTACAGTACAGATGAGGACCTTTTGTTTTATGATAGTAAATGTAAACGTTCCAAACTTACACAACAACGGCTTCCTACACGATGTCCTTTCTCAACTGGAAGACTTTGCTTCTGGCGATTTTATTCTTGTGGGAGACTTTGATTTAGTTTGGCCCCCAGAGGTTGACAGAAGTCGGCATGTCCCCCAGAGGAATAGTGTTCCATCTAAAACCCTCAACCAGCGTATTGAGAAGTTGAAACGTAGGTACACTAGGAGAATGACTAGAATGCAGGAGAAAGGATTCACATTTAACTCACATATTCACGGAATGCACTCTAGAATAGACAATGGGCCTCATTCCGAGTATGGCGGTAAGGGATACCGGTCACCGTTAACGAGACTGGTGCCGGTAATCCCTTACCGCCACATTCCGAGTTCCCTTTGCACCCTCGTCCTTAACGCCTGCGTTAGGGACGAGGGCGCAAAGGGGCTTTTTAGCCAATAACGGTGACCGTAAAGTACGGTCACCGTTATTTGCAATTTCCCCATTCCCATTGAGTCCTATAGGGGCTCATTTGGGAATGGGGAAGAGCCCTGGGGAATGGGAAATTACCGCCCTGGTCAACTCGGAATAGGGCGGTAATTTCCCATTCCACCAGGGCGGTGCGGGTACGGGTCCGGTGCCGACCAAGGAGCTACTACCGCCATTGGTTAGCGCCGGACTCGGAATGAGGCCCAATGTGTGGGTGTCCGTCCAGTTGCTGGGGAGGGTGGAAGGTGTTGAACTGGTAACGCTATCACTGTCAGATCATGCCCCGATCAGGATCTCACTTCAGATCCATACATTCAAGCACAACCTGTGGAAATGACATTAACCATCAGATATATTAAATGACAGGGTCCTTATATAGTTGATTCGAGACAAAATCAAGGAGTATTTCGAGAATAACCCATCCTCCCACACCTCTGAATATTTAACATGGGACGCTTTTAAGGCGGCCATGAGAGGAGAGTTGATCACCATGAAGGCTCGAAGAGACAAACAATTAAGACAAATGGAGCTTGACCTGGAGGAAGAATTGAGACTTAATATGAAGGCCTTGGAGGACAGTCCTACTAGAGCTAACTTGAAGGCATAGACAAATACCAGGGAACAACTTGAGATATTGCGCACTAGATAGTTTGCTATAAGCTAAACACATTTTTCATGTAAAAGCCAACAAAGCAGACAAACTGCTTAGGGAACAGACAGCGTTTAGGACTATAGAAACAACTAAAGACTCAAAGGCACTCAGGGTCAGGAAAAGTGCCCAGATAATAGATGAATTCACAAAATGTTATACTTCTCTGTACTCCTCGAATGCCCCTCAGGGATCCTGTCAGATACACTACTTGAAGGATTTTCCTCTGACAAAAATAACTCCATTGGAGAGGGAAAGTCTAGATGCTGATATTACAAAAGAAGAGATTTTGGAGGACATAAAAAAGCTTCCCACCCATAAATCACCATGTCCAAATGATTTCCAAGCTGTTTTTTATAAAATGTTTTGGAAAGCTCTGTCTCCCAAATGAACTAGTCTATTCAACACATTCCGAACACTGGGAAGGATTTCCCCATCCATGGATGATGCAAAGGTGATCCTGCTAAGACTGATATGGATCCAGCCCTATGTGACTCTAATCACCCCATAGCGCTTATGATATGGGCGCTAAAATACACACAAACATCTCAGCCAGTAGGTTGTAACCCCTGCTTCCCAGACTTTTCTTTGGCATTGCCAAACATTTGACAACATAAGGAGGGTCTCTCACTTAATAGAGAAGGTAACGGAAATGAGGACTCCATGGAATGGTGATTACCGGTATGGCTGGCACCAGTAACAATGGCTGTTTTTTTTGCCAGTGGGGTGCCTGACTTACCTCCAGTCTTAGCTGGAGGTAAATCAGCCCCCCACCCCCACGACAAACGTCTAGTTTGCCTGTGCAGAAACGTGCCAGTAAACCTGATTACTGGAACGTTATTTCTGCACTGGCAAACTTGTAATGAGGCCCAATGTATACTGCCACCTATATGCCACTTCTGGACAAGGTTAAAGTGGATCTGTCCAGATGGGGCCCTCTTTCAATCTCGTGGATTGCTAATTGTAAACTGGTGGTTTTGCCTAGTGTGCTAAATGTTGTTCTGGCTCTACCCATACCTTTGCTCACTTCATTTTTTTAAACATTAAATATACTTACCTTGGCCTTTGTGTAGAAAAATAGAAAACTCTGCTTAGCCCACAGGAACGTAATGGTCCCTAGGAACAAGGGAGGTCTAGTGTTTCCAAACGTTCACACCTATTATACAGCAGCTCAGCTTTGAGTTATTGGAGAATGGTTTCCACAGATACTACTAGCAAGATCTGGACCAGAATACACAACGCTGTGGTAGAGGCAACATTGCATGAAATTCTATGGCTACACAGAAATCATAGACCCGAAAACATGCACTTAAAGTGGATTATGAGTCTGGTGGATGATACGTGGGACACACTGATCGGAAAATATGGGACCATCTCATTCCCATGCCCTTCGCCCCTATGTTTGTAATCCACACTTTTTGCCGGGGTTAGAACCAGGAGCATTTAGTCAGCAGGGAGAGGTGGGATGCTTGAAGTTTAGAGATTTATTCCAGGGGGGAATTATAAAATCCTTTGAAGATTTAAGCTATTCTTTGGAATAACTGAAAGGGGGAAACTGTGGTATTACCAACTGCGCCACTGGCCTCTAGCCCTGTTGTTAGAAAGTCGGCATCCAGAGCACTTACCTCATTTGAAAAATGTCTAGTTACCCAGTCGGTCTAAAAAAATCTGGCCTCTTCATTACATATGATATTTACAGAAAATGTACCAGACAAACAATGGCCATACATGACCGAATGGGAAGGAACATTGGGAAGGACTATATATCAGAAACATTGGATCTTCCTCTGGAAGAACATATCCATGCTCACAAGAGCGATCCAGAGGGATGCGGTATGAGGTAATGGTTCTGTGGCACTATGCTCTGATCATGTTGCAGAAAATGTTTCCCTAATCTGCTCCAGACTATTGAGGAGGCTGCAAAGCGTGGGGAGATTGGCACCACATCTGGCAGTCTTGCCCAGCAGTTGAAGCATTCGGGATAGTGGTCTGATCACGAATGCAGGAGATGCTTGATTCTGGGTTGGAGTTTAGGGCAGGCGAATGTATGTTGGGATTGTGGGACCCTTAAAAGTACCTCACACTAAACCTTTCTTTAAAGCATACATGGTGCTGATTATGGCAGCCTTGCTACTAATAGTGGGAAAACAAAGACGCCCCCAGAGAGCAGGACTGGATGCGGAAGGTATGGGACTTTGCAACATTAGGCTGGGTCACATACTCACTTCAAATGGAATATGCCATGTGTCGACAGGACTGGCACCAAGTGGTTGGACTACAACATTATTTTATCCAGCCATTATGCCGACAAAGACTGAAACCTTTGAAGTTAATATAGGAATTGACTTAACTACAACTGGATACACATGTAGTCTGAGAACAATGGTATGTTTGGAATCTGGTTAGGGAGGGAAAGATGGGGACTGGGTGGTAGGGGAATCTAAGTTATTTTTTTCACAATGCTATCATTTGTATGCTAAAAATGCCAATACATTGTTTTAAAATAATTAATTGCACACACCTGCATTCTTCTCAAGTGAACTCTGCACATGCTCAGACACATGAAATGAATGAACTCATTAGCGCAGACTCCCCAGATATTGTCTTTCTTATAGAAACATGGCTAAAACCCCATCACACACCTACTATCCCTGACATGCCTCCCCCCACTATCTAATCCACAACAGTGACCACCCACAAAAACAAGTGGTGGCATTGCCATCATATATAAAGACACACTCACACAAGGCAACCACACCCCCATACACATCTTTTGAAGCACTTATTCTCATTTGGTCATCTCCATCACACCCACACCCCACCCTTCTCGACCTCATTTACCACCCTTTTACACACAATCCCAACTTCCACACCGACTGGACTGACTTCACTACAAACAACCACACCTCCTCCTGCAACAACATCTACCTTTGCAACTTCAATCTGGTAGTTCCTTTCCAGACACCAATCCCATATTAAAGACTATCTTCACTCCACTTATCCCCTGTGACCTCACATAACTCCTCACCTATTCAACGCACATTTCTGTCAACACCCTGGATCTTTTGATCACAAGCAAAAATCATGTCTCCGTGGATAATCGTATCTGGGTATTGTGGTCTGACCACTTTGCTTTCCCTTTCATGCTCACACTATCACACAAAATCCCTTCACCTGCCACACATGCCCCTCACCCCCCAGCCAGACACACCACACACATTACAGAAATAGCCTTAGCACCACTCATACCACTGCACCAATCTCCACATGCACATCCCTCCATCCCACTTCACCAATACAATACCATCATCAAACAGGCACTCAACAAGATGGCACCCCTCAAATTACAACCAAACCCACAACAATCACCACAAACCAGGGTTCAACAGTTCCCTCCTCTCCATCATGCAGGAGACCAAACACCCAGAATGAGCCTAGCAAAAGAAACCATGCCCCTCAACCAGGACACCCCTAAGACACTGCTGCAATAAATACAAAACACCCATACGAAGTGCCGAAGCCAACCATTACCTCCAAGATTTCAAATCCGACACCAATCATTCTGAGAAACTATTCAACAGCCTCTCAAAACCACCATCCCCACCTTCTGCACCCCCATCCACTGCAGTATGCAGCTCCCTCATGACAGCCCTCCTCTCAGCTCTCCCACTCACACTCCCCACTCCTAAACATTCCTACACATGGGACGCCTTTTATCCCATAACAAAATCTGCATACTTCGTGGATGATTCTTGCTTACCCCAAGATGCATCCAATTGCATTACCACCATAGCTCCCCACTCTCTCAGCATCATCAGCTCCAGGTAATAGCCCCACTGCACCACTCAAAACTACTGGACAAATCTCACTCCTCAAGAAACCATCTCCCGACCCCACGCTCCCTGAAACCTCCCACCACATTCTTATCCTACCATACTTCGCCAGTATCATGGGACGCTATTGCTCTACCCAACTGCAATAACACATCACCACAAACAACCTACTCAACCCCTTTCAATCTGGCTTTTGACCTGGACACAGCATTGAGACCACTACTCTTCACATCCTTGATGAGCTCCACAACATCACAGACAAAGTACACACAGCTCTACTAATACTCCTCGACCTTTCTGCAGCCTTTAACACCACTGACCACACCATTCTACTAGACATGCTAGCCCACAGGATGAATCTCTCTGGCACCCTACTTGATTGGTTCACCTCATTTTTCACTGACAGGACACACTTTCTCACAATGCCCCTTTATTGATCAGACCCCACCCCTGTCAAGTATGGATCCTGCGAGGCTCTTCCCTATCTCCACTCCTCTTAAAACCTATATGTTGAATCACCTGAACAGACTAGCAGCAAACACAATGTTCATTTCCACCAATACGCAGATGAAAAACAAATATACTTCCAAATGTCATCCCCTTCACAACTCCACAACCTCAAAACGTGTCCCTCCACCAACACCAACTGGATGGCCACCCACTTCCTCCAACTCAACCATTCCAAAACAGAATACCTGCTCATCTGCCCCCCAAGGCACACACCATTGATCCAAGCACTCACCACGGACAACCCACACATATGCCTCTCCACACCTGTCAAATCCCTTGGCTTCAACATCAACCCCCAGCCTTCCTTCCCACACCACAAAGCCTGTGGTACCAAAACATGCAATCTACAACTACACCTCCTACACAAAATCAGACATATCCTTCCTTCTGATGACTTCAGAAGTGCAGTCCAAGCACTGGTTCTCTATAAACTGGACTATGGAAATGCTCTCCTCACTGGACTTCCCAACAACACTCTTGCCTCCCTGCAAGTGATGCAAAACGCAGCAGGCAGACGTATCCTCCACCTATCCAAACATTCACACATCAGCCCCACTATTGCCTAGCGCCACTGGCTCTCCATAGCCCAGAGAATTGCCTACAAAGAACTCTGCATTGTATTCAAAGACATCCACCTCAAAACTTCATCTAACCTTCATGACAAACTCAAACTTATCCAGCCAGCCAACACTCAACACATTTCAATCTGCAAACTGACATGCACACAAAAACATGCATTTACCCACTGGGCACCCAGGGCATGGCACACCCTACATCTTCACATATGCACTGCATCCTCCATCACCACTTTCAGAAAGAGCCTTAAAACATACCTCTTGGCCCACACATAACCATGCTCTCGGCCACAGCTATCACTTGTCTAGCCTAATCTTTCTATCCTTTCCTGAAATCATTTTGTAACTTCTTATTTTCAACTCTCACCTTTTCAAACTTTGCATCATGTAAGGCGCTCCGAGATCCTCTGGGTAGGGCTAACGCTAAACAGAAATAAAAATAAAAATAGAATAAAATAGATAAATGGTGGTTTTGCTCTCAGGGTAAACCAAATGCATGTATGATGAGGTGTGTGTTTACAAATGGTTATGTTCAGGTAAATGTAGCATTGACAAGTGAATTGACCAGTTTATTGATCATTCTTCAATGTGGTAAAGATTAACATTGGGATGTCATAGATGTATAATCTGTTTATATTTAAATTGATTCATTAATTCTATTAATAAATAGAACCTCTGTGCAGACCTGTGTGTTTCTTGTCCCAAGAGGGATGGGAGGCTGCAGGGAATCAATGCTATTGACTTGGTATGTCTCATGTTCCTATAAATAGCTTTAATATACTAACAACAACTGGTGTACGCCTGATTTGGGGTGTGTAGAAAATGCCCTCAAACTAGTTGTCAACCGTTTCAAACAACCTACATATATGTCTCTCAAATATTCGTCCCTCTTCAAATTGCTAGCCAATCTCATACCGAGATATTATACCTTTTGACCGCCTGAATTTGTTTAGCAGCCAGGAACCAAGTGTATCTCTTTTATATCATTTTCATTCAAAATCGTTATCTTTGTTTTTATCACTATTTAGTTTAAATCCTAATGTTTACCAATAATTATACAGACCTAATCATTTTTGCTGTAAACTTATCGGAACGCAGTCAAGGCGGGCAGTGTCATCTGTGCAGCCAATCCACTGAAGCCGGGTGTTGCTAAAGCACGGAGAGAAGTTACTAACCATAGATCGTGCGACTGTCCAATCTGCTAGATATAGATGAGTTATCAGTGCACTACCCTGTTCTGTATTTGCTCTGATATTATTGTACGGTGGTGTTAGTATGTACAGTGACAATCATTTTCAACAGGTCTGGGGAATTCCTCACTGAAGTAGTTTTCCCCATAGATTACTATGCATAAATCAATGGAACGCAGCTAAGTAAGCAATACATGTGATGTACATCGCTGTGTTTTAGCAGAGTTGCGTTTTCTCATCAAGTAGTGATAATGTGATCACAGAAGTGGTGGAATGACCGGATCTTAAGCCTGTTCGATTAATAGGCAATACTTAAGATGTCTCTATCTAATATGTAGGTTCATTTAAAAGAGCATGCGCTAATATTTGTGCCGTGGCATCTAGCATAGCTAACAGCCAATAACTGTTCAGCTCAGCTTGCAGACCTATTTTATAAACAGGTACGATTATGCTGTGTGTCCATGACGACGGCCTTAGGTACTCAATGCAATATACGTCCCAATGCCAGGAAGAGTGTGTTTATTAATGTGTAACATGAGCCATGCAGCCTGGGGCTCCGGATCAGTATATTGATGCACCTGCGTCAACAGGTTCCATTACTTTCCAAGAATAATGCCATTGTGTATTTAAATGCCTCTTCACCTCACACATTTCATTGTTCAATGGACCACAGTAGAGTGTATAATAATGCCCCCATACTTTATCCGGAATACATTGACCCTGAACCACAATTCCGTTAACAAGAAGCCACAATGAATGTCCTTCCATTGTTAAACCTTATAAAAGCCTGCATATGATTTCATTGCCTTTGGCTTTTTGTTTGTAATGTGAATTTACGCACATGATCTATGTATCTTATAACTCTGATCTGCTCTTCAATTGTAGCAGATCCTCCCATTATTACTTGATATACCAGGTCAGCGTGTACACTTGGGTTTTTGTGCAGTGATTGCATAAGAAAACCTATAGAGTTCTCTAAGCAGGGTGTCATCATCCTCTTCCATGAACAAGTCAAGATTCACTTCTCATGTTTGCTTTCCCCTAGAAGCGTGGTACTCTGCATCAAGGGTAAAGCAAAAAACAATGCCATGCCCCCAGCACCTCCAACCCCTAAATGAAGGGGCCCTCTGAGCACGGCCAATACATGTAGGGGTGGGGCCTGAAACAAAAACACGAACACAAACACTTCCACCCCCACATTCACACATCATTCATACAACTCCTTGCGTGCACGCATTCATCAAAAGGAACACACTAACACAACTACATACATACATAGATACACACATACAAATGACATTAAAACAACACACTTACATGCATGCACCCTCCACACGCACCTGTGCAGCCACAGGGGGACCAAAAAGGAACCTCCCTCCTCTCTGAGATGTAGACATGCTGCCTGACAGGAGAGGAGGCCTGTGGATGTGTATGCTGCAAGCGCAGTAATGGAACCCAGCGGGCCAGGCTTCCGCCGCCTCTCTGACTCTCAATATTCTGCGCTATGTTTGTTGCAGCTGCATACAAAAAAATAGATAAATAAATGGTGCTGCGGAGGACGAGCACTTGCTCACAGGCAGGCGGCACAGTGCCTCATGCTAATAAAGCACACAGGTGGACTGTGCTGCATGCCACTGAGGTGGGATGGCGGCCTGGCAGTTAGTCAGGTGCTGCACCCATCGTCCCTAGTGGCGGGCCACCACTTTGCACTAATGCTAGATATTGAGCAAATGCTTAGGTAATTCAGAATGGAGCAAACAAGTTGTGTCCCATATCTGTATTATATAAAAACGTGTAAAGGGCAAATATAAATTTGTCTGCTTTTGTGCTATGTTTGCTACATTGAAAAAGAAATACCTTTACTACATTTATTTTTATGTTAGACAGCAAACATAGTAAAAAGAGCAGCCTGTTTCATGTTACCTCAGTGACAACATTTTTAGATAATACAGACCGGGGTTTGCTCGGTTCCCTATTTTGCCAGCAGCAGCCCTGCTGCTAAATTCATTTGCTCCATTTTATGAGGGAAAGGTTTTTTTTTTAGGATTTATAATGATTTAATCATCAAAGGTACCATCTTTGTTGCCCACTGGAAGGTTTTGAATGTTTGGCGTTATATTCAATAGTTTAGGTTTAAGAAAAACTCAATATATATTGGAGTAGTAAATTAATTAAATTACAGTAGTAGCTTCTACTGTAATTTATAAGGATATTGCAAGCCACCGAGGAGTTCCGTGACCAAAGAGAGCAATGAGTCCAAAGGCTGAGTTCCTTTATAAGGTCACGGAAACTCAGAGGTGACTTGCAATATCCTTTTTACATAGAGTAGGAGGGATTGTATTCGTTATAATAGATGCCGCACACTCTCATCCACTTTAGCCTCTACTGTAGGAGATGTTCCATTTGCCGAGCCATATAATTGATGTAGAATCTGTTTGGTTTTAATAAAGTTAACATGCAGCTACTCATTTTTGGTAGCAAAATAGTTTAATACAATGTATTAAAAAACGTTTTCATTTTGTGCTTTCAAATAAGCAATACTATGCAGATTCCTGCTCACATTCCACTCCAGCAGTGCACATATTCTACCGGGAACAGTTCCCTGGCAATTAATAGCTGAAAAACTGTTTTATAAGCAAGGAATTCAAAAAGCTTGTTACAGAGTTTATTAAGGGCTGTGGTGACAGCTGGAATTCTGATCTTTGCCGGCTTTGCCTGTGACGTCCCAACTGAAGGTTAGTAACTGATGACGGAGCAGTTGTGGTGTCATTTTCCTATTACAGGTCGGTTGTGATGTCAAAATAAGCCTGTAAAAAACATGTATTTGCAGCTGTTAAACAGATATTGCAGGGTGCCATGTATTATAAGAGTATACGAGTACATTTGCTCGTGGCATGGCTCTGAAATTCCAATATCACGGTTTATGAATGACAAATGGACACCGGTACACCATTTCATTCCGTTGTTAGTGTCACCCTTGGGTATAAACACCTCCAATATTGTGTTACTAGCTTCGGTAAGTCAGGCAATGGCTACAAGGGTTTTTATTTAAGCTGTCCCCATAACAATATAAATTTGACAAGAATATTAGAACTAGGTGCACAATCTGAGTTCACAATCAGCACAGCCTTTGCTATTCCACTCCTGCCCAAAGATCACTAACATTTGTTTCTCCCCAAGCACTACCGCAAAACAGGAATTAAGTACAATCCCCACCTCTTGCAGACCCTCTCTAATCGAGGTCATGTTGCCAACATAGGAGTGCAGGAGGGTGTTTTCTTGTGTAGGGTGTTAAAGCACCATCATGTAGATGTCCAGGGTGCTTACAGTTTTAGGCATGATGGGACTCAACACAAGTATGGGGGTGCAGAACAAAGCAGCCATAATGCATTGCCCTCGAACAAATGGGCTGAATTACCACCAGCGGAATGACTGCCAGTCATAATTCCGCCAAAATCCGCATGAAGGCCTAAATGGGGACTGGCATTGCCTCATAACCACTTGTAATATGGCGGTAATTCCGCCAGAACAAGTGGCAGTAAAGGTAATTCCGGTTGATGGTATTCGGGCAGATTTACCACCTGAATCCCGGCAAACATGTATTGATGCCCTACGTTTGGTGTTTTGAGGTGGGTAACATGCACAGTAACCTGACTGGTACTAAGCACAATGGGAAGGTTTGTTATGATTCAGTGATGTAACAGGCTGTGCACTGTGGACAAGGCAGTTGGATGAATTCACTCACACAGTAGCCCTCCTCAGAGGTACCTGATTTCATGAAGGGTTGCCCAGTAGAGCTTGGTCCAAGCAAAATATCTTGAGCTCCCATACAGAAGCTGGAACCACCTTAGATTGGATGTAGAAGCTAGAAGACCTTTAGCTCAACTTTTTTACAGCATTTGGCACCATGGGTGTTTAGAGGGTATAACTTTCTCATGGCGTTAATAATCCAGAGAACCTGTGCTTTTCTTGGCAAGGATTCCCTGTGTCAACCAAGTATCCACTTACATGCTGTCACCCCAAAGGGCTGAATTCACAAACAATTGGTATCCCTGTGAAGTCCATATGAACCTGAGATGTCCATATTTTCTAAAACGCATGGGTCACCATATTCATAAAGGTGTCCTGCACTTTTAGAGTGGGCTGAGCAGCCCGTGCAATGAGGCATGGCACAGCCCCCAGGAATGGTCAAGGTGTCCTTTTAGAGGTTCGAAGAAGGAAGCTTCTGCTTCCACCAGCCCGCCACACCCCTGTGCCCTTACACCTTCACAAAAGCAAGCAGTGGCAACCTGCTACTTATTTGAATGAATGGTGGAAGGTGCTTGCGGCTGGCGGTAGCAAAGCTACAAATACCTACCTTGCAGTTATCAAAATGATTCTCTGCACCCAGCCCTGAATGCACCGCAGAGTGGAGGAAATACGGTATTACCCAAATTGTTCGTTTACAATTGTTCGAATGAACAATTGACCGAATTTAAAGGGTCACAATTGACCTTTTCACAATTGACCGCATATATATATATATATATATATATATATATATATATATATATATATATATATATATATATATATGTATCTGTTTGGTGATATATATTTATTTATATATATAGGGATTTTGGGGGGTTTGGCGTTGTGGGGGGTTCTGGGGGATTTCCCCCCACATATATGTTACAATTGACCTTCACAATTCGGTCAATTGTGAAAAGGTCAATTGTAATTCGAACAGTTGTAAAACGAACAATTTGTATACAACCGGAAACACATTTGGCATTTCCTATACATCGAAGTAGGTAGGGAGGGAAACTGCTCCCACCATTACCAAGCTTGCGGCTTCCCACCTGAAAGGCTGGCAGCTGCCTGGCAGTGCTGGTAATTCACCTGGCAGACCAGCTTCTGTCAGACTGATTGATTCCTGGCTTATGGCCACACAGCCCATTTGGCAGTATTTCCTCTGGAAATACCACCCACTGTACCTAATCTCTGTCATAACAAATCTGCTAGCGCTGTGCCAACTGTAGATTTGCCATCTACACCAATGGTTGGAAGACACATTGCTTTCATTTCTGATCACCTCCGGAGGATTGTCTGGCATGCCTATTGCATCCCAAAAAATGTTGGACCACATCTCAAAGAATTTCATTTCCCTGCAAAAGGGGGAAACCCAAAATCCATAGTATAGCAGCACAGTCCCTTTTCTCCAGTCTTTCCACTGCATACTCAAGACCTGTCACTGGTGTATGGACCAGTCCTGAAATGCCTTACATTTGGCCAGATGTTTACTGGGAGACTCTGTGGTCATCCGAAGAGACTAAACTGTACCGTAAGTATCCCTAACGAATCCCAAAAGCTTGAGTTACAAAAATGTGAAGCAGACTTTTTTGTATTTTGTCACCTGAGCTTTTGGGATCTTGTTCTTTTGTCCCCTGCTCTACATTTAATGTATGCGGGGGACACCACCTGCAAACCTCAAAGCCAAAAAAACTGAATTAGGAGAGCGGGGGACAACCCCGCAAACCCCGCAAACCTAGTTCAGCATTTTTGGCTTTGACATTTTCTGTAATGCCGAATGACTGAATGCTCTAGCTTGCAACGCATTAAAAATCAATGCATGAAAACATACTGTAACAGTTTTAACTGTGATGATCCCAAACTCTTGTGGACAATGTTTATGGATGGTAATGATGTGAATTTTATGTTTTATATGATCAGATTATATAGAAAATGTATTGAAATATTTGAAATTTATGAAATATGAAGTATACATCTCTTGGCCCCGTACCTAGCTCTATATCCAGTAGTATTGGAAACCTGATGTGAATGTTTATATGTAGAATTTTACTCTTTTTAATTAATCCTTTGTTTTTAACTGGATGAATTGTTTAATGTGTACTGGTGTAGTGTCTATTTTGTGTTTTGTCTTGTATATACAAAGCAATTTTGCTGTAAGTATATTAATAAAAATTGATATTGAAATTGAAAATTTTCTGCAATGCCGAATCCCCAAGTGGTTTCTTCCCTGTCTCAACCCTACTTCTTACTGTTTGTGAATGAACAATGACTCCCTCTTCTGGTTAGGCTGCTTCTCTTGTGGTGGCATGATGTAAGGGCAAAAGTCCAACAACAGAAAAGAGAAATGTGGTGGGTGGGGTCACAGTGTCACCAGAGCCTCACGCCAGGATTCACGGATACCAGGACTCAAGCGTCAGGCATCTTCTGCATAGCCGGATGTATGGGAGTTCTGTTTGCTGACATTAAGCAGGGCACACAAGTCTCCTGAACATACATTATTGTGACCTCCTCTGTTTGATGAGCAAGCCTCTCCCCAATCCTCTTCACCACAGCTGCAGAGACCTGAATGCACATTGCCGGTATCCCACAGGTCCCCATATAAACACTGCTCTTCCGTCTTGCTGCTACTGCTTGCAGGCCGCTGCCACCAGCCACACAAGCAATTTGACCTGCAGTCTACTTATAGTCAGTGCCATCTTAAGTTGCCTCTGGTCCTGGGAGAAGGGCGTTCCTCTTCGTTTCCCCAATCTAGCGGGCTTCTCAATGTAACTCAAGCAGTTGATGAGGGGGGTGGTACTCTACCTCCCTCTGAAGCAAAACGCCAGGTGTAAACTCGGCACCATAATTCTTGCAGTGCTCAGAGGTTGGAGCATGCAAACACAGACAAGAGACATGTCTTCTAAGCCGCCCTGTTGGATCCTCCGTCGGCCATAAAGGTTTAGAATTGGCTTTATGAGTGCAAAATAGATGCACAATATAACGACGGTGTGCATTTCCATTTGTATAGCAGGCTTCCAAAATGTGCCTCTTTAGACAGAGCATGCTTTACCTCCAATCCTCTACACTTTAACACTGGAGATAGGAAGCAGTATTTAAGAAGGTCTTACGTAGGGGCTAATTTCCGACCCGGCGTACATGCCGTATTTACGATGTCAATTCACGTTGCTCCGAATTTTCATCAATTTGTATGGTGGAGAGGGGGGACGAAACACAACTTGCCTTCACTCCCTTCCTCTCCGCCATACAAATGCCCCAGCGTGGCGCTGGCATGCATTTTCATGCCGGCACAAATGCTGGGATGCCTATGGAGCCCGATGGCTTTATGTGCCAACATAAAGCAGGCAGACGCCATAGGGATCCATTGTAAACGCTGCCTACCATGCGTGCATGTTTACTCATTTGCACGGTGCAGTGAAAATGTGCTGGAGAAAAGGCGGCGTACACCGTATGTACAGTGCTACGTTGCTTCCCAGCTAGGCTTATACTTTATAAATCCCACACATACAATCTATCTACTGCACAAAGCAGACAATTCCAATCCCCAATCAACACACGATGCCAACCCATTTAAATTACCTCATTAATGAGTAAATACAGTGATAGATAGGCATCAGAATTTGACTTTTACACAGTGGCAAAGATGGACAACACATCGTTTACTAATTATTTATGCCCTGCCCAACTTCCAAATGGGTCAACAACAGATTGAGCTAGAAGCAGCCATATACCATGACTGATTTATTGTACAATTAGTGCTGCGTTATTAAGGAGATCAAAAAAAAGTTCATTTTAATGCAGAAAACATGCTTTATTTATATGATCCGATAAAAAAATCTCTTTAGAAAAAAGGATAACTCCTAGGCGATATTTGGTTCCTGCTTCAGAGCAGTTTCACGGGGCTAGAATTTGTAATGTTTGTTTGTTTGTTTATTCATTTATAATGTGCACTGGACCCGAAGGTATCAGGGCGCATAGGTTACAGAAAGATTTGCAGCTTGAGTTACAAAGGCAAAAATACAAAGTATCAGTATAAAGAAATACAGTAATACAGTTATATCATGTCATAGAAGAATGCAGTTACAAACTAACACAGAAGAGGGGTGTCATACAAAGCAATCAGAGGTCTACTATAATACAAAGCGGGTGTCAGGCCTTACTGGTCATGGGCTTTGAACCAGTTGATGAGTTTCTGTCTAAATTGCATATATGGTTGATCTGCTCGTAAAGGTTGCGGTAGAGAGTTCCAAAGCTGAGCAGCTTTTACGGGAAAGCTACACCCCTCAACCTTGGATAGCTTAGCTCTTGGGACAGTGAGGCAGTTAGAGGTAGCTGTTCTTGTGGGCCTGGTTGAAGATTTTCTACAGAAACTTTCACTGAGGGAAAGAGGGGCAGCATTGTTCAGACATTTGTAGGTAAGCGAGGCAGTTTTAGTTTTAAGCTGGATTTTGTCGCTCGTGGAAAGCCAATTATTTTGTCTTCTGATCTCAGAGATGTGCTCTCTCCTTGTAATACCCAGGGCAGCTCTGAGGGCTTTATTTTCGAGAGTTTGAATTCTCTTGGTGATGTATTTCCTGGAACGAATGTAAAGAGAGTTACAGTACTCCAATTTGGACAGGATAAGGGCTCTGGTGAGGATAATGCAGCTGTCATTAGATAAAAATGCTTTACCTGTTCTGATAGGTTTGCATGTATATGCAGTGGTAGATGCCATGGAGTTTACTTGTTTAGTGAATGACAGAGTGGAATCAAGGTAAAAACCTAGGGTGTTTACCTCTTTAGCAACTTTGGTAGTATTGCCGTCAACCATAAAGGAGGTTTATTCATGGCCTAATTTTTTGAGGTTAGAGGTGGTGCCCAAAATGATAAGTTCAGTTTTGTCACCATTCAGGCATAGACCGTGTACTGCCATCCATGCCTGGATGATGAGGTAGACCTTGCTCACCAAGGCCCAATCCTTGTCGTAAATTGTAAGAGAATCTGGGTATCATCTGCATAGTTTGTGTAGGTGATACCAAGATGGTCCAGATCATCGAAAAGGGGCTTGATGAAAATATTGTACAGGGTGGGAGAAACACAGAATACCTGGGGTACTCCACAGGTGATGGGGGTGGTGTCTGCAGCAGTTGAGGGTGAGAAGACTCTCACAGTCCTATTGCTTAGAAATTATTAAATCCAGATTATGGCTTCCTTGGAAAAATGCGCCCCTGAGTTCAAGTGGCTGCATAAGACCTTGTGGTTCACACGGTCAAATGCAGCTGAGAGATCAAGGAGGAGAAGTAGGGCTGAATCCCCTTTATCCCTGAGTTCATCTATTTGAGCCTTGAGGTCAATTAATGCAGTTTCTGTTCCGTGTTGTGGACGGAAACCTGATTGGCGAACTCCTAATAGGTGGTTGTGTTCCAGGTATTTCTGGATTTGTAAATATGCAACCTTATCTATTATTTTGAGGAGAAAAGGCACTGTAGGGATAGGTTGGTAGTTAGTTGGGATGGATGGGTCTAGTGTCTGTTTTTTCAAAAGAGGGAGTACCCATGACTCTTTGAGGTTACTTGGAATGGAACCAGATATGAAGGAGGAATTGATAAGCTTCGATATGAAGAGTGCCAGGTCCCTCGCTGACATATTCATTTTAAAAACTGATGTTGCCCCAAAATCAAGCTTAATTTATGTATTTCTTGCCTAGATGCTTTTATTTTTTATATTTTCTTTTATTCATGTCAATAATTGAGAAGTGCCATGAAAAGTGCATGTTTCATAATCAGTATGGTAGCTGAACATGAAAAATGATTTGACAGCATTGTGTATGCTGACTAGAGTTGATTGAATTTGTAGACCAAACCATCTGGAGATCCAAAGATTGCAGACCTCTGTAATTTGTCCTATTTTGTCTGTGATGTAAGTGTGAGGGGTCAGAAATGAGTTGCAGACACAAAGTTGTAATGTTCTCAACATTAGTCATTTTTATTAAAAGTAAAATGGGTTTGGATAAAGTCCTATCTGTCCCCACCCTAAAGAAAGTGGCCCTGCTCAGGAAACTAAAACTAAAGCAAGCTGACCTTGTGGCCAAAATATATCTGTCCCTCACACTAATATACACATTCAAAAGGTGCAGGATAAATGTCTCTATTTTAAAAACAAATAAAAATGTGCAAAAGTTCAAACGCATCATACTAACAAATCCATCCCATGAACTGTGTCCTGAAAAATATTCAAAAATGTTCTGTTCCCACAATGGTTTGCTAAAGTTAATGAAAATATCTCTTTCACCTAATACTTTTCTCAGGATGGCAAAGCAAATGTCTTTTCCACAATACTGGTTGAAATATATCAAAAGGAAGTCTTTTACCCAGATAGCAAAACCAATGTCTTTTCCACAACACTGGTTGGAATATATCAAAAGAAAGACTTTTATCAGGGTGGAAAAATCAACAATTGTTCAGGATACAAGTGCTCCTTTCCTGGTATACTCTCCTGTAATGAATCTCTCCTATAGATGGGAACGCTTCTAATTCCATGCTCTCTGGATCATTCCTCTCGTTCCCCCGGTATCCTCTCTCCCAATCTCTTCTCTCCCGGTTTCCTCAGTCTCTTGCTTGCATGCGATCTACACGTTTAAATGTCCCACACAGTTGATATTAAGCTTGACACCTAGAGTGAACATTATACCTGGTGTTACTTTTACTGCACATTAACTCCTTGTTGTTCCTCCTCATCTCAGTACTTGAGGCTTTCTGGGACTTGGAGTCCAAAGATATTTCAGACTGTTTTAAGTTACATTGTTGATTACTTGTGTTTAAATAACAACCATCATGAACATTAGATTCTGAATAATGACAATGTGCCATCAGAAACTTTGCAATTAGGGCTTCTTCTTCACAGAAAAGAGAAGAATACCACGTCCTTCCAGTGAGGGTCATCACCTGCACTGATATTCATCCCCTCCCACATGATCCTATCTCCTGATACCACCCCCAGGGCCAGGATCTGGTAGTGGCTGCCTTTCTCTGGTCATGTGGGAGGAGGCTAGTACCGGGGAATCAGTGATGACTCTGCAGGATTCATCACATAAGACAATGGAATCAAGACAGTTCCATGTTTTATTTAGGGACCTCATTCAGTTAGGTGCAACTGAAATATCAGGCTATGGGTTACCCCACAAGATATAATAATGATAACGACAAGGACACTATAGAAAACTGTCTCCCCGGCTGGTGTGAGTGATTAGGTATTACAGGCTCTTGTGGAAAAAGTGTGGATTCTTAGTGTTTATGGAAGGAGACCTTCTCTAAAGCTACTTACTACTTTTCCCCTACCACATTGAGCTTGTGGGGTTGTATAATGTTTCATCCTTAAGTCTGAGCCTCTCTCTGGTGACCGGGGATTCAGGTGTGTTAGCTGGGATAGGGGCTGGCTGTGAGGCGCTGCCTCCTGGGATGGCTTACAGCCCTGATTTATTTATTTTATTTATATAGCGCGATACAGAGACCGGAGGCATGGGGGCGCTAAACATGACAAACCACAGATAACAGATAACAGATGACAGAACCAGAATCAGAATCAGGAGGGGGTCAGATTAAAAATAGGTCAGCAAAATAGAATAGTTTTCAGTCCACGTCTGAAAATGGGAAGCGATCTACAAGCACGCAGATCCGGTGGGAGAGCATTCCAAAGCCTGGGGGCTGCATGGGGGAAGGACTCATTCTGCCACACAGGTGAGTTCCTGTCCTTAAGGTGACCAAAACAGACATGTTATTTGACCACAGCGTTCTGAGGGCAGGCAGTCAGGAAAGACATTTGGCCAAATACTCAGGGCCCTGGCCATGGACGGAGCAATGGGTGATGCAGTGTTCACGAAACAGTATATAGCTGCTCACAGGGAGCCAGTGTAAGGCTCTTATGGTCGAAGAGACATGGTCTGTCCTGTGCAGCCCCTTCACAATGCATACAGCATTGTTCTGAATGACCTGTAACTGGGAAAGTTCCCCTTTGGCAATCCCTAGCAGCAGGCTACAGCAATAATCCAGCTTGGCCCCTATGATGGTGCGGGTGATCATGGCACAGTTAGAGGTATTCAAGAAGGGCCGTGGCTGTGCCAATAGCTTCAGGTAATACAATGTGCAGGAGACTAGACTGCTCACCTGCGCCTTCATGGACAGATCTTGATCCAGGGTGACTCCCAGAGTCTTAACCTTGGTTGAGTTTTACTAGAACAGCCTGCAATATCAAACTGCCAATACTCTTGGCTTAGCTTCTTCGGTTGGGGAGCAGTTGCTAACACCATGAGCTCGGTTTTAGAGTCATTGAGTGCAAGCCTATTGGCCTGCATCCAAGTTTGAATTTGGCCCTAAACAAGGGTAAGGGAAATAGAGTTCTGAGCATAGTCTCCTGAGAGTGGCAGATGGCACTGGGTGTCCTCAGCATAGTTTGCATAGATGGTCACAGCTGCATCCAGCTGATGGGAATAATGGGAGCATGAAGATATTAAACAAAGTTGGCAACACGCAGGACCCCTGTGGTATGCCGCAAGTGACCAAAAACGCTTCTGCCTTAACTCTGGCCTCGAGATCCACTAGGAATTATTGTACCCATCCAGTAGCTGACACCAAGAAATGTGCTGCACTACATAGTCTGTCCGCCAAGATGGAGTGATCCACTAGATCAAATGCGGAGGACCGATCAAGTAGTACCAGCATGGCTGATTTCCCTTTGTTAAAGATGTTAAAGATGTTAGTTTTTAAATCAAGAAAGGTTGACTGTATTCTAAAGCCCCCTCGAAATGCAGATTGTTTTTGTTCCAGAGTGTTATATCGGAACAGAAATTCTTCAGTCTGAAGCTGTGCCGTGCCACTTTGTCCAATATTTTCAGCAAGCAAGTGACGTTTGTAAAAAGCCGATAGTTGCCTGGCACACTCTGATCCAAGGTGGGTTTTTCAATCAAAGGGGTAAATCCAAGCCTGTTTGATGTTAGCAGGAACAAGGCTTTACCTAAAAGAGTCATTTACAAATGTGGTAATCCGAGGGGCAAGAAGGATGGCACACTCTTTGACCATGAGAGTGCGACACACATCACCCTTGCAATTTGTCCGTTTTAATTCCCTCCCATCTTTATTTAGATATTGCTCAGTAATGGGCTGAAATTCAAATTCAGGATGATCAGCATTAGTGCTTGGGGGGGTGACAGTTCTTCGTCAGCTCCTCCTCTCAGCTTCGTTTTTGTAGAAAGTGCTTTTTGGATGTTCTTTCATTTATTGGCCACCGTGTTTTGGATAGATGAACACCAATTGGCGTCTTTGGTGGCCTGAGAGGGAGGTTGGCAGGGGCCCTCGAGTTCTTTGAGTATTCTAAATATTTCCCTAGAACTGGAGGATGCCCCAGCAATTCTTTGATCATAGTAGGATTTTTTGGCATCCACAATAGCTTTTTTGTAAGTTTTAGTCGCCATTGAATATAGGGTTTTGTCCGTGGTTGTCCATTGTTTCAAGGCCGTAAACTTAGTTGTTCTTAAGGTGTGGGTGTCTGGGGAGTACAATGTCTTACTAGGATTGGATTTGGACAAACGTGTTTTCGTCTGGGCCAGGCGATTGACAGCCCGTTCAAGAGTACTGCATTAGGCCTCCGCCAGCTGTTCGGCTGTATTCAGATTGTCTAAGTTGTTAGTAATTGCTGAAACGAAAGGAGCCATGCTAACTGGAGTCAGCTTTCGCAGATTTCTGTAAAATACCCAAGCCTTTTCTGGTTTGTTTTCCTGATAGGAAGGTAGGGATATGCTCCAATCCAGGATATAGTGATTGGACCATGGACAGGGATTGCTCTCCAGATTGTCAATAGTAGGATTCCGAGTAAGCACCCAGTCCACGGTCCTACATTTAACATGGGTGAGGGTGGGGTTTTTTTTTGACTGACGTGCTGGACAAGGCTTGAATCAAGAGACTGAGAGTCCGACGCATTGTCGTAGCCAGAGATAAAGTCACCCATGAGCAGAATTCTGCATTTGGGTTTGAGACTCAGTGCAATCAGATCACTCAGGCTGGACAGAAGGTCTGGCATATTGTGAGGAGGTCTATATATGAGAAAGATGATGTTCACTGTGGCGTTGGGATTCATTTCTAGCTCAGCAAATAGTATTTCACTATCTGCTCGTAGGACGCTTTCAACCTTCCTTATGAATATGTATGATAAATCAGGGCAACTCGGCCACCTTTCCCATTGCTACGATCGGCTCTCAGTCTGCAGGTATAGCAAGTGTCAGTGCGGGTCCGGGGGCATCATGTAACCAGGTTTCTGTAATTGTGCAGAGATCTATTTCATGGACCCTGATAGGATCAGCTACGTCCATGGAGTGTTTTAAAAGGGACCTTGTGTTAAGGAGCATACATTTTAGTTCCCTGTCATGATCTGGTGTCATGGATTTGTTTGTTTGCAAGATGCTAATGGGGACGGTCTTATGCATTTTTGAGTGCCAGCTGTAGTGTGATTATGGGCCCAGTGAGGTTCACCATGATAGTAGTGCTCTTGATCCATAGTGGGAGTACCTGGCAGTGGCGAAGTAGGGACGCTAATAGGGTTAGAATCTGCCGTAACTGCCTGCTTAATTTCTTGCATTGGCGGGTGGCGATCAATCCTCAGGCAAACATTCTATGTGACCTCTCCCTGTTATGTCGTTGTTGTATAGAGGTGGGGTGGTAAAGTCAGTAGAGGTAATTGTGGGCACGGTCCCAGGTTCCCCCATTCTGACAGATGGTAGAACCGGAAGGGTTTGAACAGGGCACTGATAATTTATTTTTGTTAAGTTACCTGCTCAATCGGTGTAAGTCCTTTGATAAGGTACTTCTGATTATTGGATGCTCTGGTCCTCCTACACATGAGGTCAGGGCAGTCATGTCCGAGTGTTCTAAAGAAAGTGTAACGCCGAAACGCCACAAGGACTGGGGTAGCCGGGAAATGTGATTCCTGGGAACTACCGAAGTCACCTGCTGCTCGCTGCTGGAGAGTGAGCAGTAGGTGGAGCAGGAAGCACGGGATGCCACAGTCAGGTTACAATAAGGAAATTAGCCAATAAAGTGGCTGCTCGCAATGAGACAACGAAAGCAAAGTTAAATCTAGATGGTATACAATTTTGGAAAAAAGGGCTGCAATAAAGTTTGAAGTTAAGGGAGCAGTTGTTACTGCCCGAAGTGCGCCAAATAAATCAGGTCGGTAAAACAAGAACATTTTTTTGGCACAGAGCGGGGAAAAAGCGCTCCAGTCAAGGCATACACAACAATTCAGTCATACATCTAACAGCACACTGCAATACTGTACTGAACAGCAGGAGAAAGGTGAGGTTTAAATGCTACCTTATGACAACTGGCCTCTTCAAACGCGCTGGCGCTAATGCTAATGATTGGCGCCTCCATGCCCTTGGGTGGCACTCTTTCTACCTGCCGCACTCTGGCCCTGCCTTTCAGCCTCTCTTTGGGGAAAGTAAACTCAGGTGTGTCTCTTCAGGTAGCTGGTGTAGGGATTTACTGGTGGGCCCCACCTCTGAGGGTGGCATCCAGTTTTGGAATTTGGAGCTGTCTATTACCTCCTCTTGGTTATTCGTCTCTGATTGTCATGCCCTACTCTTACACTTGGGTGGACTCCTTGAGCTTATCTGGTTTTAACTGTATGAAATTGGAGGCCTATCTTGATGGATGGGTGATTTAATGCTCAGTTTCCGTTCTTAATTCTGTGGACCGTGTTCCTTTTGATGGAATCTGCCTGCAACACTCTCCTCAGCTTTGGGCCATCCACCTTACAGGACTACACAAGCACAGTGAAGAAGATAGGAGGAGTGCATCGATAAGCATCTACCAACGTCTGTCTTTAAAGGACATTTTCAAACCAGTCGAGCTCCTCGAGGTGCAACCAACTGCACCGTTGACTGTTGTTACGCTGCAGTCGCTAACGCCGTCCAAGATGGCTCGCCCACTGTTTCAGACCCGCCGACCAGCACTGAGACAGCGATTCCTGACCCTAAGCTGCCGTGAAGGCCAACTTGCAGCCGTCTGCCCAGCCTTGCTCACCGAACTGCCTGGTGCCTGATACCTGCAGCTGTCTCCCGTCTTGAACTCTGTAGAGGTATCGCGAGAGCCCGGCTCTCGCGAGATCTCGCTCGCGTCCAGCTCTGCCCCCGCGCGCTACGCGCGATTACGGGACGAGCTGAGGACGCGAAGAGCAGCGTCTTCCCGGCTCCTCCGAGCACGGGAGTTGTTTTATGAGTTTTCCAGCGGATCAAAGCCACGGCACCCAAACCCCTGTTAGCCACGTTTGGCCCTGTTAATCCTGGACATTTTCCATGCCTCATTGATCCATAGTTAATGGAAATAAAGTCCTGGTGAAAAACCTGCCTGGCTCCTGTCTTCCTTCAGGCACCGTTATACTACATAAATTGGCGACGAGGATCACCACAAGCACCGCGCAGAAACATGCAGGGAGCCACACCGCCACCACCCTTTCTACAGACACCAGGTAGGCCTGCCATTCCTTGGCCACAATGGCAACCCCTGTTCACGACCTACGTGGAGGCAATGGGTGGATCGGGATTTTCAGCAGTGAGACGCAGGGCCATGTTACTTAACGCCTTAGGGGTGGAAGGGCAAAGAATTTTCGAGGGCCTTACCCAGATACCAGTAGATGACGTCAATGACGATGTGTTCATGGAGGCCGTTAGAAGAATCATTAAGAGGTTCGCCAGCAAAGAGAACACTGTACTCCACAGAATAAGGTTTTACACTCGGAAACAGGAGCAGTCCGAACCCGTCGATGACTACGTCACGAAATTAAGGGAACTAGCAGCCCTGTGTAACTTCGGTACCGACGCGGAAAAACCGCATATGCGACATGCTAATCGTCCATACCAACAGTCGCAAAGTCCAGGATAAGTTCATCCTCGAAAAAGAGTTACAGTTAGAAAAAGCCGTGGAAATTGCCAGAGCGGTAGAGGAAACCGCGGGGAGAAGGAAAGAGTTCACAGGGGCCCAAGTCCCCACTGAAATACAAGCAGTTGGATTCCGTCCAAGAAAGGAAAAATCTGCACCAGACACGAGAGAGTCAAGAAACAGCAAGAGAGAACCCCTCAAGTGTCATAGGTGCTCCAGCACCAAACACCTGGCATATGACAGAGAGTGCCCAGCCAGAGACAAGGAATGTTCAATCTGCAAACGCATAGGACACTTCTCGATAGTGTGTCGATGGAGGAACAAGAAGGTCGCGAGCCTCACCACAGACCACACAAAGGAAAGGGAATCCTCGTCAGATGAGGAGGGGAGACCCACGGTCATAATGGTGAACAGCACCCGAGCCAGGAGAGAGAAGCCTCACTGCGTCATCAGAATCGATGGAAGAGAGACTCAGGTTATGGCAGATTCCGGGTCGGACCTCACCATCCTACCCCTTCAGACATATAAAGACATGGTGGGTAAAGAGAAAGTGGAAGTGCTCACCACACGACACAAGCCCACGGTGTTTGGCGGGGCCTCAGTCGAACTTTTAGGGTATATCAACGGAAAAGTCGAATTCAAAGGAAGGGAAACCGTCACCAGAGTCTACTTCAGCCATGAAGGGCCTGCAGTATTGGGCTGGGATGATCAAGACAAGTTAAAAATCAGACTGGATCCCAGCACAGAAGATCAAGTCCTATCAGTCCATACGAGAAATGAATCCGTTGTCAAGAGCGATTACCCCACACTTTTCTCGGAGGAGCCGGGGCACATTAAAAGTTTCATTCACAAGATCGTGCTCAAAAGAAATGCCGTCCCTGTCAAGCACCGGGTGAGACCAGTACCGGCCACAGCAAGGGACACCCTGAGGCAACAGCTGGACAAAATGAAGAGGGAAGGAGTGATAGAAGAAATTGAAGCGTCCGAATGGCTGAGCCCAGTCGTCCTGATAAAGAAACCCCACTCACAGGAATTAAGGGTGTGCATAGACCTGCGCAGCCTGAATTTAGAAGTCATCACGGACAACTACCCGCTCCCAAGCATAAACGAACTCATATTATTAATGAAGGAGGCCGAAATATTCTCAAAGCTTGACATGAGAAATGCATATCATCAGATACAGCTCCATGAAGAGTCGAAACCACTTACTGCATTTATCACGCCCTTTGGCACGTTTCAATTCACTAAAATGCCTTTCGGGTTGTCGTCGGCTGCGTCGGCCTTTCAGCGCATGATGGACGTCCTACTCAGGAAAGTCGAAAATGTAGTATATTTTCAGGATGACATATTGGTTTATGCAAAGGACAAGCAGACGCATGATACCACCCTCAAAGTGGTTCTCAACAAACTACAAGATGCAGGAGTGCGTTTACGCCACGAGAAATGCTCGTTTGGAGTAAAAGAAGTGGAATATCTGGGGTACAGAATTTCGGAAAAGGGGATCAGCCCGAAAGAAAATCTGATGCAAGCCATCACCAAAGCTCCTGAACCAGCCACCAAAGAAGAGGTGAGGTCTTTTCTGGGATTGGCTGAGTATTACGCGAAATTTATACCAAAGTTTTCAGAAACCACGTCACCCCTACGCGATCTACTCAAAAAGGGGACAGAATTTTCTTGGAGGGAACCTCAGAAGAGGGCGATGGACACCATAAAGCAACACATCATGAAAGCTCCATGTCTGCAACCCTTTAACCCAGAGTGGGATACGGTCATTACCACTGACGCCAGTGCATACGGATTAGGAGCAGTGCTAACGCAGAGGAGAGGTGACACCGAACATGTGGTGGCCTTCGCGTCGAAGGCACTATCAGAGGCGGAACGGAATTACTCAACGATTGAAAAGGAAATGCTAGCATGCGCATGGGCAGTCGAACATTTTAGAACATATGTGTGGGGCACAAAGTTCAAGCTGGTGACAGATCACAAGCCGCTCATCCACATGCTCAGCCCGGGAGGCACCAAAACATCCACGCCTAGGCTAGCTCGCATTGCAGCAAAACTACAAGAATACACATTTGAAATCCATCACATATCAGGATGGAAAAACTCGCAAGCCGACTGCATGTCGAGACTGCCAGAGAACAAGGAGAGGGCTACCACATTCCTACAGGGGGAATGCATAGTCGCATCCATATCAGACATAAGGGCCCCAGATTACCTGGAACTCAGTGAAAGACACTGGGAAGAAGAAGACGGGAAGGACCCGATCATGGCCAAGATACGCAATTGGATCAAAGAAGGCTGGCCCCATGAGAAAATGCTGCCGGAGGGCATGAGAGCATATTGGAAGGTGCAAGATGAGTTGTCGGAAACGGAGGGAATAATCATGAAAATGGATCAGATCATCCCCCCCACAGGAATGAGGCGCACCATACTCTGCAGGGCCCACGCGGGGCACCTTGGGAACACGATGACTCGCCGCAGGGTGAGAGAAGCTTACTGGTGGCCGTCCATGGACCAGGAAATACGCACCATGATAGAGCGCTGCCATGAATGCCTAAACAGTGACAAAAGACTTAAGGTCCGACAAGCGCCTCTCATTCCCACGGAGATACCAGAAGCGGTATGGTCCAAAGTGGGCATTGACTTCATAGGGCCCCTGGAGGCGATGGAAACGGAACATAAATATGGCATAGTGCTGGTCGACTACTTATCCAAGTGGGTTGAAGCCGAGTTTGTCCCGAACATAACCACAGAGACGGTCATAGAGGTACTCACTGAAATATTCCAAAGGGAAGGTCTCCCCAAAGAAGTCGTCACAGACAATGGAGTGCAACTAGTATCCAAAGATATGGAAGCATTTTTGAGAAAGAACCACATCAAACAAAAGAAAGCGGCCTTGTATCACCCCCAAGCAAATGGACTGGTGGAGAGGGCGAACAGGTTCATAAAAGGGGCCATCCAACTGGCAACAGCGTCAGGAATGAACCCCCTCAAAACCGTCAAAGAAGCCATAGCGGCTCACAGGCTTACGCCAAATGGAATTACTCAAATATCCCCATTCAAAATGTTGAGAGGGAGGAGTGCGGCATCCACCCTCATTCCTCCATGGCTGGCGAAAGTAAGGGAAGATGAAGCAGTTGACATGACTGAAGTAGTATGGCGCATGGAGAGAAACAAGAAACGCATGAAAGAGTGGAGTGATGAAAGAAGAAGGACGAAGCAAGCGCCCAACATAAGAGAAGGGGACTGGGTCAAAATCAAACTGCCAAGAAAGGACCAAGCCACGGGATCCCGTTACAGTAGGCCCATAAAAGTAGCTCACCAAGGGACAAATCACGTCCGCACGGAAGACGGGCGCTCGTGGAACTTGGAAAGGGTAGCACTATACCAGAAAAGGCAAGAAGAAGCGAAGACCCAAGAGACACCCCACTTAGAAACCGAAAGAGATAATTGGAGAAACGAGGAACAAGAAGCAGAGGGAGGCGAAGGAGAAAGAGACGCAACCGTAGTGGATCGAGAAGAACCATGTGAAAGTCCTGAACCAGAGCAGCAGAGACCATGCCCTGTGATCAGTGAGAGGCCCCGAAGGGAGCACAGAAGACCGGTGAGATACAATGACTATGTAGTACAGTGAACCCGCTCTGCTTGTGGGAAAAGGGAGGTGTGTAGAGGTATCGCGAGAGCCCGGCTCTCGCGAGATCTCGCTCGCGCGACCAGCTCCGCCCCCGCGCGCTACGCGCGATTACGGGACGAGCTGAGGACGCGAAGAGCAGCGTCTTCCCGGCTCCTCCGAGCACGGGAGTTGTTTTATGAGTTTTCCAGCGGATCAAAGCCACGGCACCCAAACCCCTGTTAGCCACGTTTGGCCCTGTTAATCCTGGACATTTTCCATGCCTCATTGATCCATAGTTAATGGAAATAAAGTCCTGGTGAAAAACCTGCCTGGCTCCTGTCTTCCTTCAGGCACCGTTATACTACAAACTCTGTCGCAGAAACTGCAAGGCGTCCTGAAACTGATTCGACTCTATTGTGCACCAAGAACATCTACAGCACAAGGTACATTGTGGTTCTGTCCCCCTGGTCCTTCTCCAAAGGCCCCCAGCGACATTTTATGACCCATTGCTCCCTTTGTGTTGAAACCAAGTATACCTGAACTATTGCAATTCATTACTTTACCAGCTACCTTCCTGTCAGTATCCAGAGTGCATCCCTTTTCCTTCTTTGAAACTGTCTGTCCTCTGCATTCCTTTACAGGTTGGGTTGTATTATTTAGTGTGCTAGTACCGTCTGTGGTGATAATAATAAAGTACATATGTTTATACAACCTTGACTGGACAGTCCCTTTTCTCACTGGGTAATAATTGTATTTTCGCTGTGTTGCATGTAACTAACGTTCCATGACCTTGCAGAGATACGCCTGCCGTTCCATCCACGTTACCAAAATTGGGCAAGGCGGTTTATAATTTGCTTCTGTTTCCAATCTGTTCGGATTCCTTCTGGTATACTAGAGGTGTGGGGCTAAATGATGGTTTGGAAACTGATAATCATCCCATGACCACTGGTGCCTCGGAAGTTGGTTTGTTACAATGGTTGACAACCCCGGCCTAAAACCCGTTTGGAATATGCATAATATATGTTTTTCAACAACCTATGTTTTAATTGCTCTCAGAACAAATGTAGAAAAGACCTTACGCATGACACTGATTAAAGATATGTGCCTGTAATTACTCATATCGTTTCTATTGCCTTTCTGCACCAGTTGTGTTGTGTTGTGTTAGGTACCAGTTGTGACATCCACCAAGACGCGGGGGAGACCCCATATGCCACTACCTGGATAAATAGAATTAATAATATGGGAGCCCACCTCTCAGTGTCCATTTTAAGCACAATATTTGACATACCATCGGGCCAGGAGCTCTCGAGTATTTCAGCACCTTAATTACTGTTAACATATTATAATAATCAAAGATCACCTTAACACTCGTTTCCAGTATTCTCGCATTTAAAATTAGAGTCAAAGGGCCTCATTACGACTGTTGCGGTAAGGCACCAACGGCGCAGGTAGTGCTACCAGCGCCGTTGATGCCATGCCGCAACATTACGAGTTTGCTCGCGGTTGCCGCTCTGGACGCCTGGTCAGACCAGGATGGTAGCAAAGGTACTAGTACCGCTGCTAACATCCTTCCCATTCCAATTGTGCCCTACGGGGGATCAAATGGGAATGGGGACGTCCTGGCTCTGGGTCGCGCGAAAGGAAATTACCGGGCCCTCCAAGGTCGGAATGGCCCGGTAAGTCCCCTTTTGCGGGACCCGGAACCGAGTTTGGGGGTATCCGGCTACCCCCAAACTCATAATGAGGCCCACTATATTTACACCACTCCTCTTCCCCTATGGGGTTCACAAGCATGGCTTTGTCCGTCTTTTCTAACCCTCTAAAAGTTTGCCATAGCTTTTTTGTATTACCGCTATTCAAAATGGATTACATATATTGCTGGATTTTTGGGTTTTTTCAGGCCTGATGTATTTTAACTCAATTCCTGTAGGCGTTATTCGCCTTTCTTATTTGTGGCATGGTATCTGTCAAAACTTCCCTCACTCTGCCTAGTTCTTCTCCTAGTTTGTCTTAAACTCCTTTTCCTCCATACAATTTCCTTACCCCACATCCAAGGGTAAGTAGAATCAGTGTTTGCAAAATGTACAATTCCCATAAGGTAGGAACTTAGCCATTAGTTTCCACCCAGCATACAATTTCATTGGAGTTACAAGATTCTAGATTAGAAATATAATTGTCGTCGAACTTTGCCATATCAAAGCAATGTCAGATCATATGATAATCTGTCCACCAGAGGTGATTCTTCCCATTATTCGTTTCCAATTCTCCCACTCTTCTATACCTGATTTCAAGTGATAATATGGCGTGATCACTGAACATATTAAAATCAATTTTAAGTGAGACTACTGTCTCCCTGAAAGTATTTCTCGCATAAAAGTAATCTATTGTAGAAGTCTTAGTTCCTGGCCTCCAGGTTGCTGAGGGTGGGGTGCCTCCCTCTGATAGCCCATTCATCATACACAACTCGAGGTCCTTGAAAATGTCCACCCACCGGTGCCCGTTTCATTGCAAGTGAGGCTACCCATTTTGTTTAATCTAGTAGTACTATCCTGTGCTCAACTTTTTATGTTGAGCAAAACAAGCATGTATATTGCCACCTATTAACTTCAACTTTTCAGGATTAGTGAACTGTCTAGAGGCCAGGTCTAGAGGGCTAGAGGCCAACATTTCAAACGCATAACATTTTTTATTTATTATTTATTTCCATGGTACCATTACCATTACTTTTATTTAGAAAATGTGTTATACCTTCTGTGTACAGGAATTCATACACCATGTCAAATGATAAAAGAAAACAGTTCAGAGGCAGATGTATTCTCAGATCATCAGTATCAAGGGCCACAGCAGTTAAGTATTTGAACACACTGTCCAAGAAGTTTGTCAGTGCAATGATTGCAGTGGTCCTCCCTCCTACCAGGAGGGAGGACCACCATTCCTCCGCCCAGGACGTATTCATTTCCTCAAAGAAACCACCCAACATTAATGTTCTCAAGGGTGTTAGGGCCTTGCAGAATAAGACCAGGTGCTTTATGGGTTCCCTCCCCCCTTTCTATTCACACAATCTACAGTCGTAATGTTGCCTAGCACCGTTGTCTCCTGATGCCAAGACCTCCACCGTGGGGTATAGGTTCAAACGGAATCTCATAATTTTTGCTCTTGTTGCTTAGCTTGGGCTCCTTGACACGTATTGAGGAAGCACGTTGTACGGGCCTCTTCTTGAGACCCCTTGGAAGCATAATGTTGCTTTGCTCGCTTTATCTTGTGTCAGAATTCAATCCTGCTGCTAAATACTAGTTTTCACTAAATCAGGATTGGTCAGCAGTTGATCTTCCGTTGATGTTACAAGGTCCAATGCCTCAATCCAGCTTCTCTTCCAGTCCTGCAACCCCCCATGTCTTCCTCTGTGCAGCACCCTCTTCAGTGTCCCAACGCCTCTTTCCGGCTCCATTGCTACGACTTTGCAAAATAGTGCTTCATTTTTCCAGGTGATGTGCTCTTGGAGGGAGATTAGTCCTAGCTCTTGTCTAACTACAGCCATCGGAACATACTTTGGAAGGTTTAGCAGGTGTTTCCAAAAGGCACCTTCCAAGGAGTCCCAAATAGTGGGAGGCAGTGCCAGAAATGTTTCCGCTTCATACGTTACTATAGGTATTACCTTTGTTTTGTAAAAGGTTAATGCTGGGATAATGGAACATTTTCCATATTTCCTTTGGATCAACCTTCCTTAGGTGGTTAGTGATTTGATTGTATTCCTCAGCATTCTTTCATGAGGGGACTCTCTTAAATGGTGTTTATACAACTCCCAAAATACATGATTGAAGTCACTTCCATCAGTTTTTCTTTTTCCAGATACCAGAGTTTCTCTCTTGATCTCCTCCTCCTCCTGCGTTGACTTAGGTTAAAAGATCTTAGATTTCTTCACATTTGTCTTTAAGCCATTCTTGACTATGTACAGTTCCAGAGTTTTTAGTTGCTTTTGTAGGCCCATGTAAGTTTGGTCTATTAAGACCAAATCATCGACATACAACAGGTGGTGGATCTTCTCCACGTCGATGTTAGGTGGGAAGACCTGAGTTTTGTTCAACGTGTCTGGGGGTCTGTAAGGAACAGGTTGAACAAGGCCGGAGCCAGCAGACAGCCCTGTTTTAGGTCCCTAGATGTTAAGATTGACGATGACAGGCACACCCCCTTTGGTCCAGCTTTATTCGAAGATTTGTGGCAGTATGCAGATACTTAATGGCCTCCGATAGGTCTTCCGGGCAACCTCCTTTTGACAGTTTGGTCCACAATTTGCTTGAATGCCAAAAAACTTTACATTTGGATTCCCTTAGACGCATCTTCTAAAGGCTGATCACAAATAGATTTAAAGATGTGTTCATTCCTTTAACAAAGCCCAGCTGCCTGGGGTCCAGCCGCCCCGATTCCCTTCACCATTTTTCCAGTTCCACCAGAAATAGCTTAGCAAAAACCTTACCCCCAACGTCCAAAAGGGCTAGAGGACTGTAAGTACTGGGGTTCTTTCCGTCTCCCTTTTTGAAAGTAGGGACGACTATGGAGGTTTTCCAGGACAAACAAACCGTCTTTTGCTTCTTGACGTGGTCAAATGGAATTGCCAAGAATTTGGCCCATGGTTCTGGTTCCTAGTTTAAGTGAGCGTTTGTCATCTTGTCTCAGCCAGGGGCTCTTGAACCACTAGCTTTGAGGATAATTGCCAAGATTTGATCTCCCTCAGTTTGAAATGTCCATTCTGGGCCCAAGATCGTTCCTCCTTCAACTTGTTTATCTTTGTCAGGATTGAACAGTCTTCTAAAGTGGTGCAATCCAGTCCTGCTTGTCGACTGTGTTGTGGAGAAGAGCTTTCAATGGGGTGTCTAGGGCATTAAGGTGTTTCCAGATCTCTCCCATTTGCTTGTTTGATATGTTCCTCATCATCTATTTGGAGTCCTCCTGAAACATTCAGGCTTTCCTTCCCTTGATCCATTTTTTATCGTAGTGCCTTCTAGTTCTTTTCAGCACAAAGGTATTCAGGCTGTTCTTCATTTTTAGGCTCTTCAATTCTTGCCCCAGCTGGCGCATTTCCTCAGCTATGTCAGAGTCATAGCAATGTTTATGTTTAAAGGATACCTTTGGTCCTATGATTCTTGTTTCAGTAAAGGCCATTAAGAGTTTAGAATACTCCCAGGTGTTATCTTCCTGATCCTTTCTGCCCACTATTAAAGTGTTAAGCTCTTTTGCCAATATTTTGATTTTTGCAATGTCAATTCTTAGACGCCCTTGTGATGTTATTGGGAAATAATATTTGCCTTGTAGGGGTCGGGGAATTCTGCTACTCATTAAGTTAACTATGTTATGGTCACTACTAGGTATTTGAGTAATTTGCAGAGAAGAAATCCATAGCAAGAGGTTTCCTGAGACATAGACATAGTCTAACACCTTCCTTGAGTTGCCTTGTGATCAAGTGTAATGCACTGGTATATCGCCCGGGTTTGTCCATTTAATAGGTGTAGATCTCGTTGATTTGTCTCCTCAATCTAACGAGTGCCTTTGTCCCTTGTTCCAGGGACTTGACCTTTTTGTTAAAAAAGGGAGTTTTCATCTTCTAGTGTGACTGACATGTTAAAGTCACCACAGGTGATGACCAAAGGATCATCCAAGTCCTTCCGCAGTTTATCCAACTTTCCTAAAATGGCCTTAACGAAAAGAGAGGTCCCAATGCTTGCTGAGTTCCAGTAGATATTTCAAAGTATCATCCACTCGATTTTTGTTGGTCCTTAGCCCTTTGCATCTACACTTCGTCATTTGTATGTAGGTGTTTAAATTCCATGGGCCTCATTACAAGGTTGGCGGTAGCCTTGCCGGTAAAATCAGCAGGCTGCTACCAAACTTGCAAATTTTTCCGGCGCCGAGGAATGGGCAATTACCAGGGTATCACGACACCGGCAGACCCGGTAATTGCCCATTCCTGGGCGCCAGAATATATTCTTCCCCATTCCCATCTGAGCCCAATAGGGCTCAATGGGAATGGGGAAGCCGGATGCACCGGCACCATTAGTGAATGGTGCCGGTGCATCCAACATGCTCTGCTCGCGGATGCCGGTACGGCGAAAAGGCACCAATGAGCAGAACTCATAGTTTGCTGGTCCGGTAGTAACGGCGCTGGTAGCTTACCGGCGCAGTTACTTCCAGACCGGCAAACCTGTAATGAGGCCCCATGTTTCCAGAACTTCAAATAGAGCTCCCATTTTGACTAGAGGCCATAAACTGGTCTTCCATTGATGCCCTTCGTAGCTGGATTAAGAAGGGTGGGGAACCCATCAAGGTTTGGAAGCTCTCTTAGCCATTTTTCCTGCAGACAGACAATTTCATGGTCGTCCCATGTGACACCCTCTTTGCCGAATAGTGGCTTGAAGCCGCTGGCTTTCCAACTAGCCAATGACCACTTGTCTGAACCCTGTTGAGTTGGTGGTTAGGCTCTTTTCTTGTTGACCATCAGAGCTTCTGCTAACCATTGCCACGATCCATTCTGATCTGTTTCACACTCCTTGTCTTTATGGAACGTGATTTTTCTTTCCACCTTGTCTAAATCTCCCACTGTTGTAGAGAGGGGTATGAGGTCCCCCACTCCTGCTTCACCTCTTTTCCTTTTTCCCAGGTGCCCGTCCTCTTTTGTGGGTCGACTCGGTGTTGCAGACTTTCTCTTCTCGTTGTGCTTTTGCTTCAGACTCGTGTTTAACTTTGGCTCTTTGGGTCGGATATCCCCTGTAAAGTAAAGTAAAGCCCAGGGCCATGATTACTGGCGATTCCTCTAATATGGCTTCTTTTATTAACTAGTCTTCAAAATAAACTAAGACTTTGTTCAGCATTTGTTCAGTAGGGAACGCCACCCGTGCAATGTCATCTGTTGTAATCCACCGCAATCTCGGAACTCATTGCAACATTCCGAGTGTATTACATCTGTTTAATGTCAGACCATAGTCTAGTTGTTTGACCCTTTCCAACGTGACACCTAGAGACCGATCTATTCTCTCTGCTCCATTTTTATCATTAGGTTTCCTCAATTGGTTATTGTTTTACCAGCTCGGAGTGGGGATTCCACCCACTAATTTCTTAAATCGTTCTCCCTCGTTTTTGCTTAAGGTTGTTGAATTCTTCAGGGGCTATTATCACTGATCCCCATGTTCAAAAGTCAATTTTGGAGTTCAGATGCCTTTGCTCCAGTGTTTTGAACTTTACAGGGGAAGGGCGGACTAGTCTGGCCAAGTTGTATTTTGGCCTTGTTAGTCATGAGGGTTATCAATTTTTCGTCCTGTTCATCATCTGACAGTCTGGACTACGTTTCCTGGAGATAGTCATTGTCATCCTCCATTGAGTAGACTGACATCTACAGTAGTTCTTCAAATGCTTCCTCTTCTGCGGTCAGTTTGCCGTTCAGTTGTTCAGGGCACAAGTTTGATTTACTTTTGTTTGACTTTGCTTCTTGGTTCATCCCACTGTGCCCTTTGCATTCTTTAACAGGTTTTGGTAATGTTAGTTTTTAAAAGACTTGCCTTGCATCATTAGATTTTGTTTTTGCAGCAGTTTAAACTGCCTTATGATTTCCCCTTTGGTTGTTTGTTGGGGCCGCAGGCTTGGACCCCAAGTTCTTTTTGGGGTTCTTGAGCCGTAGGAACAAGGGATATTCTGCCAAACCCTTTTTAGGGTCTGACTCCTCGGGATGTGGGCCTGAGGTGTTTGGCCGGTCTCGCCTTATGGCCTCCCAGTCGATTCGTCCACCACTTCCACTTCTTCCAGGTCATCTTCCACGATCGTCAATCCCATATCACTCACCAGACCCTTGGTCACAACTGATGTTTGTACATCAGTTGTGTTTTCTGCCACGGCATTAATAGTACTTTCTGTCTCAGTGATGAACCCACTGATGTTACAGTTAGTAGACCACCGGCTCTCTTCTCCCTCAACTGGGCGCTATGCTCATGCACTTGTGACATATGGTCTTGGTGTCGCCCGAGACTAGTCTGAGAGGCCTCAAGGCATGTCCTTTCAAAAGTTTCTTCACCTTTCTCCCTGGTCAGGCGTTTCTTAGTTTTCTCTTCAATGATGGGGTCCAGTATCCAATTAAGAAAATGTGTCATCTCTTCTTTGTTTCTATCCAGTTTGTCTTGAACCACCGTTACAAAGTCTTCAACCGGGCTCCTGATTGCGACAAAGTCGATATCGTGGTTTCCCAACTGGTTTTATTGGGGTTAGGTTGTCTCTAATTATAAAGTTCTTTGGTGGAACCTTCAAGCTCATGGCAATTTGCATGAAACACTTGTGTACGAGCATGATACAAATAAAATATCATACCATATCATATCTGTAAGTCTGCGTCCTGAAATTCCCCGAAACTTGGGTCCTGGGTACATGAGGCCATCCATACCGTTTGTTTCAAATTGTTGTAATGAAATTTGTGGGCACCAGCAGTGATCTTGGTTCCCAGGCCCTTCGGTTTCCAATGGTTTCAGCTTTTTTGAGAGCAAAGTACTGAGCACTGCAACCGTCCGTCCCCCTTCCTGCAGCAGGCCCATTGTTATTGGGTGCGTTAACTGCGGGATGCCCTCTTTGCTAATCTGTGTCGCCAGTCCATGATTGAAGATAAAAAGATGTCCAGTGTGCCCGTAAGGGGAAACAGTTCTTTCCCCTTAAGGGGTGCACTTGCCAGGTCTTTCTGTGACCCTATTGGCAACACATATAATTGGATCAGCTCCATCAACATGCCCCCAGGCGGATCATAAATGTTCACGACTAACAATTTAGTACTCTCATCCAATAGAATAAGCAAAATCAGTATATATACGAATCTCTATCTACATACGTTATTTGTTTCCAATTTAAACCTAGACTGGCAAGCAATAGCTATACCCACGATGGGCTGCCCTACCAGGCATTTATGTGCCATTTTTTGATAAGAACTAAAACCATCTATCACCATGGATGAATTCAACCATGTCTCCTGCAGCAGTGAGACATCTGCGGCTGCTAGCAAGTGACTTGAACCACCCTCTTGCTTGGTGAAATGTTAGTGACCTCTTGTTAATTGTTAGACTTCATGTTTGCTTATCACGGAAAGCATTGAGAATTGAAGGTCACCTGGAAAAGTAGTTTCCATTCCAACTTTCTTCTTCCACCCCCCGCTCTTAATGGAGGGCGAGCAAAGGCCACTGATCGCCCCGTTGCAATTGCCGTTATTTGTACCATCCCTTCAATTCTTTCAGTGTGTCTACGATTATGGGACAGTTGGACAAACTGATCTATGTTGTAATCCATTTTCAGAAGAGCGTAGGCGTGGGATTGTATTAACTACACAACTTTGCTAGAGTAACAATGGACTTGCGTTAATGGATACTGACACGCATCAATTTGCTCCACATACTCAAAGTCATGACCCCCCAAAACTCTCAGCGCCGGGATGTAACCCAAAAGATTTAGAAAGCAAGCATGATTTAGGCGGACGGGGCTGTCTTCATCCGCAAATACGCTGGAGATTTTAAGAGTCGTCTCATATGGCTTACTTATCATAGTGCCGGGGTCGCCCCTCTTCCACTCCAGGGGTTCATGTAGCTCTTCTATTTGCCCCTGCTGTCGGTTGTGAGGCACTTCTAGTACTATCCCTTTCACCACAGGCCCTGCTGAAGCTTTAGTGATCGCGGCATCCCCAGACAAAGAGGACGAAGACAGCTCCCCTTCCATACCGATACTTGAGTTTTCATCTGGAGGCATTACCCAACTCGTCAGGTTCCCCGGATTTTCTATTATTTTTTGTGTTCTGTTAGCTCTTTTGCGGACTTTCCTTGATTGAGCCTCTCCTTGATCCATCATGTTAGGCTGTGCTTCTTTACCTTCACCAGTTTCCAGATCTTCCAGAAGAGTATTATTTGTATTTGCTGTAGCTTTCTTGGCCCTTTTAAACTTCCGTCGCTCTTTCCTTGTTCCTTGTTTGGAGCGAGTCATTTGCAGGTACACTCTATGGAATTGTTCATAACCACCTGTCCTCCTTTTGCCATTGTGGATTCGAGAACATGTTCTGATCACTCAGATTGTTTTTACTTTGCACAGCCATAGGTAGAGGTTTGTCATCCATGCATACTTGTGGAATGGCTAAAGGTGCCTTTCCAGCCAGCAGCTTAGACTGGCATTTTTTCTAATAAAATTGAGTGTTGAAGGACCTCATCCTCCCCAGCGCACTTTCCCTCCTCCATCTTGCACTGTCTCTACTCCCCCTTGTTCTGTCCCTCCTCCCTCCTTGCCCTGTTCCTCCTCCCCCTTACGCTGTCCCTCTTTCTCCCTTGCGCTGTTCCTTCTTCCCCCTTGTGCTGCCACTCCAACCCCCATTGCACTGTCGCACCTCCCCTTGTGCTGTCATGCCTCCCACTTTGTGCTGTCGGTCCTCCCTTTTTGCTGTTGCTCCTCCACTTGGAGTTGTCCCTCCTCTCCCTAGGACTGTCCCTCCTTCGCCACTGCAGTAACTTTGCTGAAAATGTTGGGGGGGACATGACATCTGAAGAAAAGGTGCCCCAGCCAAATGAATGGGAACAAAATGGTGTGCCATGAAAGTTGGGGGGGACAAACACCCCTGTGCCCCCCTAAAATTACGCTCATGCCTTCCCCCTTTCACTGTCCCTCCTGCCGCCCTTGTGCTGTCCCTCCTACCCACCCATTGCACTGTCACGCTTTCTGCCGTGCTCCGTCACTCGTTCAACTTGTACTTTTGCTCCTTCCCCTTTGTGCTGTCCCTCCTCCCACCCTTGTGCTGTCCCTCCTCCCTACCTTGCTCAGCCCCTCTTGCCTCGCTTGCACTGTCCCTCCTCACCTCCTTGAGCTGGCCCTCTTCCCCTGCTTGCAATGTCCCCCCTTGCGCTTTCCCTCCTCTCCCTAGCACTGTCCCTCCTAAATCTCTTGTGCTTCCACTCCTCCCTTGTGCTGTCCCTCCTCCCCTTGCACTGTTTCCCGTTCCCCCTTGCATTGCCCCTCCATCCCCCTTGCGCTTCCCTTCGTCCCCATTGCACTGTCACTCCTCCCCCTTGTGCTATCGTGCCTCCCCCTTGTGCTGTCATTTCTCCCCTTGCGCTGTCACTTCTCCCTTTGCGCTGTCGCTCCTTCCCCCTCTAGCACTGTTATTACACCTACCTGTGTGCTGTCGATCAGCGCCTCGACTGCCCCATTGTGCAGTTGCTCTGCCCCCACTTTGCCCTGTCACTCCTTCCCCAATTTGAACTGTCACTCCTTCCTTCAAATGTTGTACTCTGCTCCTGTGTACTGTTGCTGGCCTACCTTGCATCAGTATCGTACAAAAATGTCGCCCTCATTTGTGCGCCCCCGCAGTCACTGCGACTTTGGAGGCGCACAAAATGAGGGTGACATTTACTGCACCCAAGCAGAGCGGGTGTGGCGGGGGTGTCCCCCGGTCTTCCTGGGCGCAGTAACGGGGGTCGGGGGTTGCGGGGGGGGTCCCCTGCTTACCAATTCGGAAAGCAGGGGACACGTTAAAAAAAAAAAAAAGAACCCTGCGGCGTCAGCTCCAACCCACGTTAGGGGGAGGAGCTGACACCGCAGGGATCGCAGAGTGCGGGCGGCACGCGCAGAAGTGTGCCGCCCTAAAGGTAAGTGCGTTTGTGTTGGGGTTGGGGAGCGGGCACATTGATCCATATGATCACTGCGCCGTGCTGTAACTGCGGTCGGCATTTTCGGCGTCGCAGTTGCGGGTGGCGCAGTGATCACATAGATCCCCTTGCATCTATTCAATGTTTTTATTCTTCCTCGTGCTGCCATGTATTTCTTATTCCTCCCCTCACAGTGCTTCCCTCACCCCCAGGCGCTACCCTTCATTCCCTCCAATGTAATAGCTTCTTCCCCCCTCTGCTGTCATACCTCATTCCTTCTCCCCATGCTAAATGTAAAATGCAATAAACTGCAAACGCCAAAAATATTGGCTTTGCCAGTGCTTGTTTATTTTCTGACATATGCAGGCCTTCAACAGTAGTAAGGAGAGCACCTATAACCTATCCTCCAACCCATGCTTATGTGAGATGGCCGGATGCTTTGTATCTTAAATAAAATATGAACTACGAAACCATGTTTTACAGTGAAATATAGTGATATTGCTTTTCTCACTGTATGTTAAAAAAAATATATAGCATTCCTGGGCTATGGAGTGACTAAGGGACAGAACTGTTGGTGGAGGCTGTTCTTTCGAAACCTTCTCCCGCCAGAGCCTCACAACAGCTAGCTAAAAACTGAAATTGGATGTCATAGAGATGCGCCTAGCCGTCAGTGAGGGACGGTTTAACCGTTTTGTCATCGGCGCGTTCAGCATCTGCCGCCTCGTTGTTTCCCCACAGGAATTGATGGGTGGAGTGACCTCAGAGCAGGTGTGCAGAGTGGTGACTAATTGAGCCTGACAGAAAGCCCCTGCCTCATACCTCTCAAGTGAAAGGGGTGATAAATCACTGGAGAATGTGTCGAATCCGAACGCATCCTGAAAAAAAGGCGACTTTGAAGATGAAGTGCCTGCTCGTAAGCCTTTCTTTTCAATTGTGTGTCCTCCGATCGTTCAACCCCTGAGAGTAGCGCAGATCATGGAGTTGTCACTTGTGGTGTAGGTCTCTGTAATCACACTAAAGATAGATTGAGCATGTTGTAGTTTATTCGTAAAACAGGTTTCCCAGATGCCTGCATGCCATCGAGGCATGATGCGCCAGTCTGGGCATTCATTTCTCTATCAATTGCATTCTGGGAGTCGAAGTCTTAAGTCATCTGAATTAAATAAAATTGACCAAAGTAAAAACAAATCCCAGGACTGGAATAGTTCCTTATGGCTGCATCTGTTGATCTTAACCTAAAAGCTCAAATGCCTCGCCATCGCTGATTGCAGTAGCTTTAGAGGTTCTTAAGTTAATCGCTTCCGACTTTGGCCTATGTATCTTAATCATTGCTAGAAGTCTTGGAGAGGAGGAGTAGTCGAAGTATCTGCCAGCAGATTAAAAACAGCACATTCTGACAATAATTCCATTCTGCTGGTGTTCTGGAATTCCTTTCGATTTTGCCGCTTCGGGTGGCACAGTTTTTTGGCTCCTCTTTTTGCATCGTGTTCCCAAACATGTTCCTAATGAGGAGGGAGACATGTTTTGTGCCTCCTAATTGGATGTAATGTGTAGCCACCCGTGGATAATTTGCAGTCACAATTTTTCAGCCCAAAATGGTCATAAATACTTTTTTCATGCACTGAGCAAAATGGCAGATGGGCAGAATTGTTCTCCAAATCTGTCACCCCTACCAAAGAAATCTGGATTGAAGTGCATTGCTACTGGATTTTCCCAAACATTTAAATCCTCTTTAAATCCTTTTTGAATGCAGAAAATCCAACTGTACTCAGTGGATTGCATTTGGCTTCCTTTGGCTTAATACACCCGAAATATGTTAATTAGCAATCCTCAGTGGAATGCAAGCTGGGGACTCCCTCTGGAACAGCCACCCTGCCTCCCTGAAACTTGAGGAGAATCATCTCCTGTTCTGGAAGCACCTGAAAACCTTTCTCTTTAATTCTACTTTTTCTCCTCCTCTCCCCTGCTGAATTCATGGCTGCAACTGAAACTGCACTGGTTACCTGGCCACCCTCTGATCTCAGTCCCAGGTGCCCTCCCCAGCCAATCACACACCTGCACTGCCTTCCGGGCAATCCCCACACCTGGGGACTGTCTTCTGTATCCCTTCAGTCCCACTACCAGCACTTGACACCCGATGCACTTACCCTTGCACTTGCCTCCAGCTGGCCGTACTTTTACTTATTATTATTTATTCTATCATCCCTTGTACTGCACTGTCCCCTCCCCCTTCGACCCCACACTTTCCCCTTCCCGCTTCCCATGCACTTGCGCGATCTGAATGACACCTGGCCTAGTAGAATCATTGTCTTTGTCTTCCCTGTTTCCCCTCCCTTGTCACATCGCGCCTTGAAACACTTGTGTATAGGCACGTTATAAATGCCTTATCATATCATCATATCACATCAATCCCTAAACAATCCAATTTCCACACAATCCAGTAAAAATCCAAAAGTAATCCAATCCCCAAGCAATCCACTAAAAATCCCAAAACAATGCACTCGCCAAACAATCCACTAAAAATCCAAAAGCAATGGATTGCTTTTGGCTTCCTTTTGGCTTAATACACCCGAAATGTTAATTAGAAATTAGAAGCGATCAAATCCACAAGCAGTCCACTAAAAATCCCAAAACAATGCAATCACCAAACAACCCACTAAAAACCCCAAAACAATGTTAACTATAACCCTGAAAAGAAACCCTCCAAAAGGGATTACACTCATTGGGTCTTAGGCATTTGGGTACAATGACATGAAAGAGACCAGCAAGGTTAATGGGATATTATCCATTTGAAATAATAACAATAAAACAAATTAAAAAAAACACACACAACACCTACTTTTTATTCAATTGTATTTATTAAAAGAGGCACAATAAAGTTCAACCAGGAACTGTGTACATAGCACACAAGAATGACTGTAGCAATCCCAGAACTGGGTGGTTTACAATTTGTGGACATGCATGGATTAAAAAAAACAAAAACCAATACCAGCCAGTGAGTCAAATGAGGACCAAGACTAAATCCAGGAAACAAGGGAGTCCGGTAGGGTACCAGCCCAGGGAGAAATTGTGAGGAGGTACCCACTCAGCACAGATAGCAAGGAAGTTTGGTGGGGAACCAGATCCAGCCAATGAGTCAGATGGAGAACCAGGGCAAGTCCAGGGAGCAAGAGAGTCTTGTGGGGACCCAGCACATGGAGCAAGGGTTGAGGAGGATGCGGCACCAGCCGAGGGAGCCAGATCGGTACCCAGACCCAGATAGTAAGGAAGTTCGGTTGGGACCCAGAATAAGCCACTGAGTCAAATGGAGATCCAGGGAGCAAGGGAGTCAGGTGGGGGCCCAGAACAAGCCCACAGATCAGGGGAGTCAGATAGGGACCCAGAACCAGCCCAGGGAGCAAGGGAGTCAGATTGGGACCCAGAACCCGCCCATGAAGCGAGAGGGTAGCGAACACCCATCTCATTAAGCAAGAGGGGGAGCGTTGTCCCAGGATAAGCCTAGTGAAAAGGCGAGAGGAAAGGCACAGACCCAACCCAGGGCACAAAGGGGAGGGATACCGGCCCATGGAGCAAGAGAGTCAGAGAGTGGAGGACACAAATCCATGTGAGGGAGCAAGTGAGAGGAGGGGACCCAGCCCCAACGCAGGGAGCAAGGGATTTCCCCTGAACCAGGTAGCATTTTATAATACAATAACTAAATGTTTTGAAAAATAAGATGCATTTTGCATTCCTTAAATTGTGATTAGACTTGTGTAGAAAAAGAGAAATCGGGTGCCTTCCACTTCAGTCGGTAGATTCCAATTTTGTTTGGCAGTGCTTTTCGGTACTCAACAGCAGAGAGTTCTCCAAAGCCCATTTCCATTGCTTTAATTGATCAATTATGAAACAAAAAAGGAAGAAGTCTATAAAGGTAGTTTGAAAAGAGGTAGCAAAACACATCTAAGCAACAGGTAGATCATGAAAGGTGGTGCTCACATGCCATTATAACTTTGCTGAAGAGATCCCTGGAACAGGGATGCGGGAATGAAAGCAAGCACCGCAGACAATTTGCATTGTACAATCTCCAAATAAATATACTTATCATGCATGTTCTGAATGACATTAAAGTACCTTTTATAGCTTCTTGACAATGACAACCCAATGTTATCTTCCCTTTTCTGCCATCAACTATTTTGTGCTGCATTCAAGGTAGAGCAGCTAGCATGCAAGTTGATCGTTTGTCTTTTTTGCCTTCATCGCAATCTTTCTTGGTTTCACAGGGTTCACCAAGAAGTCTATAACAAGAGGAATTTTCCTCTGTGCATATAAGAAATGAAAAATTATTAGGTTTCTCAAAACTGAAAATCTATATCAAGATATAGAAATTGTTCAGATTTCAATATTTATTAAAGCCACATCTACAAGCCTATTCTCTCTTTTTGGTTGTCTATTTATCCTGGTTTCTTTCTTACTACTTTTCTATTTTTTGCATAATTGGTCACTTATTCACATTGTATCGTGCTTTGGCGAGGTAAGTACAGTACATAACATTATAACACTATAGGCTTAGGCATATAGTCGATTTTAATTTATAGATGGGTATAGACCCCAAGATGTCCTTACAGGAACACCGTGGGAAAGGGGCAGGGATGAGGCAGGAAGAAGACTAAGATTTCACTTGCATACTGACTGAGAAAAGAAAACATTTATTTTAATAAGGGTGTCAGCCAACTTTTTTTTTTACACAAGGGGTGCTTACTTCTGATGCGGTTGCCGGACCAGGACAAAAGCAGTGGTTCCACCCCACCCCCCTCTTTTTTCACTGAAGAGTCAATTCCAGGCAGCGTTGGATGGCCACCTTCTGATGTGAACCCATTCTGTCCCAGTACTCTGAAATAGTAGCACAAACATTAATATTACACATTCTAATAGCAACAAAAGGCACTTCTCACTGGGCAATTCAAGTCAGCAAAAAAAAACACTTCAAAGCTTAGCTTAAACCTATGATGGCTTTTAGCTTGACACAAAGGGTTTCATTGTATCTGAATATTAAAATGTGTTGAACACCATGCTTAAAAGAAGCTAGTATTCACCTCTGACATGGGGCCAACATGTACTTCCCCAGTTTGGAGCCCCAAATGAGCCCAAGGTGCATAGTCACAAGTTAAGCAGTTCAGACTTTACTTTTACAAGCCCGTGGCATCTGCATTTAAGCCCCATTAAAAACTACAATCCTCAGAATGCACTGCCACCCTGGCTTCTGGCCTAGTTGTCTAATATGTATTCTGCTGCCCGTGGCCTCTTGCCCACGACTACTATGCACCCTGCTTCTCCCGCTGTACTGTACTAACGCTATGATACCCATGGGTCTGGGCATTTCAGAAATGTAAATAAATGAATAAAATACATCAATGTTTGGTCTTGAAGTATAACTATTTAAATGGAAGCAACATGAGCATTTCTCTGAATCTTAGAAAATAGACAGCTTGAATGTTAATATTTTAGGATATTCAACCACACACACACACACCAACAAACAAAAAACGACAAACATTCTCTACAGGGCCATTTTTATCTCATTATGAGAACTTGTGTGACATTGTGTTATTGGCCTATGTGTCGGTGACTCCTCCTATGAGAGTGCACATCATTTGTTTATCGTACACAAAGCTTGGGAAAATGATTGACCTGAAATGCATAAAACAGACGTTCCCAAAATATCCACTTACAATGTGTTCATGTGTGCATAAAATACAGCATTATGATTTCTAATAATAATTAAAAAAGCAGGTAAATAATTTCACCAATAAAAGGCAAGCGGTGACAAAGGACATCTCCCAGAGGCTGCTGTACTATGCAATACATTGCTTTGTCCATTGCCCTTATTTAATTACCAAGGAGCCTTTAATGTACTTCCGAATCCTCCTGGATCTGATGCTTCGAAATGTCAAAATGTCTCGGATTAATTGTGCAGCAAAGAAAGGCCTGCGTTTACTTTATATGCCTGCATGCTGTTGTCTATTTGTGTGTTGCAAAGTGGAATCCGTTATAACTACAGTAGGGGGGGCGAGAAGAAAGACTCCATGGTGCACGAACTCCGTTGGGAATTAAGAACACAAGTTTTATTTGAATTTGGTATGCCTCTCCTATGGATCTCTATTTGTACACACCGGCATCCCATATCTCCTTTGCCTGACATCCATATTGCACGCAGGTTAGGGCTTGGAGACGTGTTATAGGCAGCGAGTCTGTGTTGCAAGGGGAAGGAGAAAGGAGTTATTTTTTGGGGCGGTAAAGGGGGGAGAGTCAGCAATGGCGGCACCTAGCTTTCCCCGAAGTGGACATAGCGACTTCCATTGAATGGGGAGCGCAGGGTGATCTTAACAAAAGTGAATTGGGGTGAAAAGAGTGGGGATCTACTTAAAAAAGGGCTGCTTTGGCAGAAACACCTGCAGCAGCTTTGGCATATAGGGGACAAAGACTTTGCCGCCTATTGAGGACAGGCTCCTTTTGAACAAAGGCAGCTCGCCTCATAAATCAAATTAATGTGTCCTGAGAGACAAGTAGATCCCCAGCATGCAGACCGAAGGCCTTAGAAGTAAATAAGCCCATAAACGTGTGCATGTACTGCCTCCTTACAATACTGTGCTGAATTTGCTCAAAGCCCACGGACGGATCACAGTAAAATCCTCTTTATCCGCCATTGCTGCACTTGGCTTGCAAAAACGGAAGCCTTTGTGTAGCCCCACGGATCCCAGAAAATAGCACAAATATAGCCCAATCAAATTGTGACCAATCAGCTCAAATATTCAGTGTGTCAATCAACAATTATTTATTTATTTTTATTTATTCATAGTGTCGTGGTTACGTAAATCTGTAACACGCCAAGCAATAAAATACTAAAATACATTTACAATGCAATAAAGAACATATAACCCATATGTTATTAAAAATGTTAACATTAAAAAGGCTTCACTCCTAACATTACAAATACTAAATATGTTAATCCATTAGTCAATTCTATAAGTGTTATCACCTTCAGTCAAATATAATAAGTTGCAAAAATACATTTTGTCTTATTCCCTGAGTACATAGCTGCACAACAATTATCACAAAGTATCCTGTTTTTTTTTATCTTAAAAGTGCATTTTCAAACATTAGAGGGTATTTATTAAGCTCGTATTACTTTTACATTTTTGGAAGGATTTAGATATACTCATCAGAATGGTCAATTATAATGCATACTTTTCAAATGGTTTCCTGAGAATCGATGATAAAGCACGCAAGATAAATGTTATTGCATGGCTAGACTGGCATGTTGGTGCGGCCACTGACATTTTGGTGCAGCTATTTCTTACTGATGCATGGCATTTTTACTAGGCATCGATGATAAAGCAAGCATGATGAGCAGGGACGGTGTCACGGCCTTTAAACTTTTTCAGGTAACGAGTGTCCAGAGTATGGGATGCCATGTGAGTGCGCTGCTTTCCCTGCCCTACTCTAAATTCTTTAATACACAGTTATGAATCCTCTCAATGGTATGGAATTTGCCAACCTCCGAAGCCTGAAAAGTAGATCCACGCAGGCTTGACATGTGGCCAAATTTGCACCAGACCTGCAGATGAACTGGCCAGGCGTTAAATCTCAGTTACTAGTTTAACGGCTATCCACCACAGAGTTTAATTTGTAGAAAGGGGGTGCTCAACAAGCCATTATAACTTTGCTGAAGATATACCTGGAACAGGGATGCGTGAATGAAAGCAAGCACAGTAGACAATTTGCACTGTAAAATCTCCAAATAAATATACTTATCATGCATGTTCTGAATGACATTAAAGTACCTTTTATAGCTTCTTGACGATGACAACCCAATGTTATCTTCCCTTTTCTGCCATGAACTATTTTTTGCTGCATTCATGGTACAGCAGCTAGCATGCCAAGTTGATTGTTTTTCTTTTTTGCCGTCATCGCAATCTTTCTTGGTTTCACAGGGTTCACCAAGAAGTCTATAACAAGAGGAATTTTCCTCTGTGCATATAAGAAATGAAAAATGATTAGGTTTCTCAAAACTGAAAATCGATATCAAGATATGGAAATTGTTCAGATTTCAATATTTAATAAAGCCACATCTACAAGCCTATTCTCTCTTTTTGGTTATCTGTTTATCCTGGTTTCTTACTACTTTTCTATTTTTCTGCATAATTGTTCACTTATTCACATTGTATCGTGCTTTGGTGAAACAGCTTTGTAAGCACAATACATAACATTATAGCACTATAGGCTTAGGCATATAGTCTATTTTAAATTATAGATGGGTATAGACCCCAAGATGTCCTCACAGGAACGCCGTGGGAAAGGGGGGGATGAGGCAGGAAGAAGACTAAGATTTCACTTGCATACTGACTGAGAAAAGAAAACATTTATTTTAATAAGGGTGGCAGCCAACTTGTTTTTTTTTTTTACTCAAGGGGTGCTTACTTCTGATGCTGTTGCCGGACCAGGACAAAAGCAGTTGTTCCACCCCCCCCCCCACCTCTTTTATCACTGAAGTGGCAGTTCCAGGCAGCGTTGGATGGCCACCTTCTGATGTGAACCCATTCTGTCCCAGTACTCTGAAATAGTAGCACAAACATTAATATTACACATTCTAATAGCAACAAAAGGCACTTCTCACTGGGCAATTCAAGTCAGCAAAAAAAAAACACTTTAAAGCCTAGCTTAAACCTATGATAGCTTTTAGTTTGACGCAAAGCGTTTCATTGTATCTGAATATTAAAATGTGTTGAACACCATGCTTACAAGAAGCTAGTATTCACCTCTGACATGGGGCCAACATGTACTTCCCCAGTTCGGAGCCCCAAATGAGCCCAAGGCGCGTAGTCACGAGTTAAGCAGGTCGGACTTTACTTTTACAAACCAGTGGCATCTGCATTTAAGCCCCATTAAACACTACAATCCTCAGAATGCACTGCCACCCTGGCTTCCGGCCTAGTTGTCTAATATGTATTCTCCTGCCCGTGGCCTCTTGCCCACGACTACTATGCACCCTGCTTCTCCTGCTGTACTGTACTAACACTGTGATACCCTTGGGTCTGGGCGTTTCAAAAATGTAAAAACATTAATAAATAAAATACATCAATGTTTGGTCTTGAAGTATAACTATTTAAATGGAAGCAACATTAACATTTCTCTGAATCTTAGAAAATAGACAGCTTGAATGTGAATATTTTAGAATATTCAACCACACACACACACCAAAAAACAAAAAAACATTCTCTACAGGGCCATTTTTATCTCATTATAAGAACTTGTGTGACATTGTGTTATTTGCCTATGTGTCAGTCACTCCTATGAGAGTGCACATCATTTGTTTATCGTACACAAAGCTTTGGAAAATTATTGATCTGAAATGCATAAAATAGACCTTCCCAAAATATCCACTTACAATGTGTTTATGTGTGCATAAAATACAGCATTATGATTTCTAATAATAATATAAAAGCAGGTGAATAATTTCACCAATAAAAGGCAAGCGGTGACAAAGGACATCTCCCAGAGGGTGCTGTACCATGCAATACATTGCTTTGTCCATTGCCCTTATTTAATTACCAAAAAGGCTTTAATGTACTTCCGAAGCCTGCTGGACCTGACGCTTCGAAATGTCGAAATGTCTCAGCTTAATTGCGCAGCAAAGAAAGGCCTGCATTTAGTTTATGTGACCTGCATGCTGTTGTCAATTTGTGTGTTGCAACGTGGAATCCGTTGTAACTACAGTAGAGGGGCGAGAAGAAAGACTCCACGGTGCACGAACTCCGTTGGGAATTAAGAACATGAGTTTTATTTGAATTTGGTATGGATCTCTATTTGTACCACCAGCGTCCCATATCTCAGTTGCCTGAAATCCAAATTCCACGCAGGTTAGGGCTTGGAGAAGTGTTATAGGCAGGATGCCTATGTCTTAAGGGGAAGGAGAAAGGAGCTCTTTTTCGGGGCAGTAAAGGGGTGAGAGGCAGCAATGGCGGCGCCTAGCTTTCCCTAAAGTGGACATAGCGACTGCCATCGAAGGGGGAGCGGATGGCGATCTTAACAAAAGTGAATTGGGGTGAAAAGAGAGGGGATCTAATTAAAAAAAGGTCTGCTTTGGCAGACACACCTGCAGCAGCTTTGGCATATAGGGGACAAAGACTTTGCTGCCGATTGAGGACAGGCTGCTTTTGAACAAAAAAAGCTTGCCTCGTCGTGAATCAAATTAATGTGTCCTGAGAGACACGTAGATCCCCAGCATGCGGACCGAACACCTTAGAAGTAAATAAGCCCAAGAATGTGTGCATGTAATGCCTCCTTACCTTCCTGTGGCTTAATTTGCTCAAAGCCCACGGACGGATCACGGTAAAATATTCTTTATCTGCCATTGCTGCACTTTGCTTCCAGAAACGGAAGTCTTTGTGTAGCCCAACGGACCCTGGAAAATAGCTCAAATATAGCCCAATCAAATTGTGACCCATCAGCTCCAATATTCAGCGTGTCAATCAACAATTATTTATTTATTTTTATTTATTCATAGTGTCGTGGTTAAGTAAATCTTTAACACGCCAAGCAATAAAATACTAAAATACATTTACAATGCAATAAAGTACATATAACACATATGTCATTAAAAATGTAAACATTTATCACCTTCAGCCAAATATAATAAGTTGCAAAAATACCTTTTGTGTTATTCCGAGTATATGGCTGCACAACAATTATCACAAAGTATCATTTTTTTTTAAATCTTAAAAGTGCATTTTCAAACATTAGAGGATATTTTTTTATCTCATATTACTTTTACATTTTTGGAAGGATTTAGATATACTCATCAAAATGGTCAATTATAATGCATACTTTTCAAATGTTTTCCTGAGAATCGATGATAAAGCACGCAAGATAAATGTTATTGCATGGCTAGACTGGCATGTTGGTGCAGCTATTTCTTACTAATGCATGGCATTTTTACTAGGAAACTATGATAAAGCAAGCATGATGAGCAGGGAGGACGGTGTCAGGGCCTTTCAACTTTTTCAAGTAACGAGTGCCCAGAGTATCGGATGCCATGCGAGTGCGCTGCTTTCCCTGCGCTACTCTAATTTCTTTAATACAGAGTTATGAACCCTCCCAAAGGTATGGATTTTGCCAACCTCCGAAGCCTGAAAAGTAGATCCACGCAGGCTTGACATGTGGCCAACTTTGTACCAGACCTGCAGATGAACTGGCCAGGCATTAAATCTCAGTTACCACTTTCATGGATATCCACTATTGAGTTTCATTTGTAGAAAGGAGGTGCTCAACAAGCCATTATAACTTTGCTGAAGATATGCCTGCAACAGGGATGCATGAATGAAAGCAAGCACAGTAGACAATTTGCACAGTACAATCTCCAAATAAATATACTTAACATGCATGTTATGAATGATATTAAAGTACCATTTATAGCTTCTTGTCGATGACAACCCAATGTTAATCTTCCCTTTTCTGCCATCAACAATTTTTTGCTACATTCAAGGTACAGCAGCTAGCATGCAAGTTGATTGTTTGTCTTTTTTGGCGTCATCACAATCTTCCTTGGTTTCACAGGGTTCACCAAGACGTTTATAACAAGAAGACATTTCCTCTGTGCATATAAGAAATGAGAAATTATAAGGTTTCTCTAAACTGAAAATCTATATCATGATTATGGAAATTGTTCAGATTTCAATATTTAATAAAGCCACATCGACAAGCCTATTCTCTCTTTTTCGTTGTCTGTTTATCCTGGTTTCTTACTACTTTTCAATTTTTCTGCATAATTGGTCACCTATTCACATTGTATTGTGCTTTGGCGAAACAGCTTTGTCAGCACAATACATAACATTATAGCACTATAGGCTTAGGCATTTAGTCTATTTTAAATTATAGATGGGTATAGACCCCAAGATGTCCTCACAGGAACACCGTGGAGAAGGGGAAGAGATGAGGCAGGAAGAAGACTAAGATTTCACTTGCATACTGACTGAGAAAAGAAAACATTTATTTTAATAAGGGTGTCAGCCAACTTTTTTTTTTTTTACTCAAGGGGTGCTTACTTTTGATGCTGTTGCCGGACCAGGACAAAAGCAGTTGTTCCACCCCCCTCTCTTTTTTCACTGAAGTGGCAGTTCCAGGCAGCGTTGGATGGCCACCTTCTGATGTGAAGCCATTCTGTCCCAGTACTCTGAAATAATAGCACAAACATTAATATTACACATTCTAATAGCAAGAAAAGGCACTTCTCACTGGGCAATTCAAGTCAGCAACAAAAAAACACTTTAAAGCTTAGCTTAAACCTATGATGGCTTTCAGTTTGACGCAAAGGGTTTCACTGTATCTGAATATTAAAATGTGTTGAACACCATGCTTACAAGAAGCTAGTATTCACCTCTGACATGGGGCCAACATGTACTTCCCCAGTTCGGAGCCCCAAATGAGCCCAAGGCGCATAGTCACGAGTTAAGCAGGTCGGACTTTACTTTTACAAACCAGTGGCATCTGCATTTAAGCCCCATTAAACACTACAATCCTCAGAATGCACTGCCACCCTGGCTTCTGGCCTAGTTGTCTAATATGTATTTTGCTGCCCGTGGCCTCTTGCCCAGGCGACTACTATGCACCTTGCTTCTCCCGCTGTACTGTACTAACGCTGTGATACCCTTGGGTCTGGGTGTTTCAAAAATGGAAAAAAATAAATAAATAAAATACATCAATATTTGATCTTGAAGTATAACTATTTAAATGGAAGCAACCTTAACATTTCTCTGAATCTTAGAAAATAGACAGCTTGAATGTGAATATTTTAGGATATTCAACCACACACACACCAACAAACAAAAACCAAAAAACATTCTCTACAGGGCTTTTTTATCTCCTTATGAGAATTTGTGTGACATTGTGTTATTGGCCTATATGTCTGTGACTATTCCTATGAGAGTGCACATCATTTGTTTATTGTACACAAAGCTTGGGAAAACTATTGACCTGAAATGCATAAAATAGACCTTCCCAAAATATCCACTTACAATGTGTTTATGTGTGCATAAAATACGGCATTATGATTTCTAATAATAATATAAAAGCAGGTGAATAATTTCACCAATAAAAGGCAAGCAGTGACAAAGGATATCTCGCAGAGACTGCTGTACTATGCAATACATTGCTTTGTCCATTGCCCTTATTTAATTACCAAAGAGCTTTAAATGTACTTCCGATGCCTGCTCGACCTGATGCTTCAAAATGTCAAAAGGTCTCGTCTTAATTGCACAGCAAAGAAAGGCCTGCGTTTACTTTATATGGCCTGCATGCAGTTGTCTATCCATTTGTTGCAAAGTGGAATCCGTTGTAACTACAGTAGGGGGCGAGAAGAAAGTCTCCACAGTGCACGAAGTCTGTTGGGAATTAAGAACACGAGTTTTATTTGAATTTGGTGTGCCTCTCCTATGGATCTCTATTTGTACACACCGGCATCCCATATCTGCTTTGTCTGACATCCAAATTCCATGCAGGTTATGGCTAGGAGACGTGTTGTAGGCAGCATGCCTGTGTCGCAAGGGGAAGGAGAAAGGAGTTCTTTTTCCGGCCGGTAAAGGGGAGAGAGGTTAGAATGGCGGCGCCTAGCTTTCCCCGAAGTGGACATAGCTTCTACCATTGAATGGGGAGCAGAGGGAGATCTTAACAAAAGTGAATTGGGGTGAAAAGAGTGGGCATCTACTTAAAAAAAGGGCTGCTTTGGCAGACACAGCAGAAACAGCTTTGGCATATAGGGGACACAGACTTTGCTGCCGATTGACGACAGGCTGCTTTTGAACAAAGGCAGCTCGCCTCGTAAATCAAATGAATGTGTCCTGAGAGGCACGTTTATCCCCAGCATGCGGATAGAAGGCCTAAGAAGCAAATACGCCCAAAAATGTGTGCATGTACTGCCTCCTTACCTTACTGTGGCTTAATTTGCTCAAACCCCACGGACGGAGAGGCCACCAGGGGGCGCAGGCAATATGGCTGCCTGATCCCGTAGCTCCGTCTTCAGCCCCGGGAAACCTGTGGAGAACTAGTCGAGAGAGGGAGCCATTCCTCGTTAGAAGCTGATGCAAACTATTGTAACAGCTATATGCCGACATGTATCTTTCAGTGAAGCCTGAATATAGAACATATTGTTCGTCGTTTGCGCCTTGATATGCATTGTTACCCCTAGCCATATATCCGATTATAGTGTGCTTAAATTACTGAGTCCAGAAATAGCACCATAGTGGTACTAGAGTCTAAACACACTCTATAAATGAGCGTTCGTCTATACATGCTGCTCCAATATACCCGGCACACCCACTACCGCCTTAGCCGGATTGCACCATAGACTTTCCATAGCATTTCCGGTCTACGAGAAGAATTAGCACCTTCCACCAGGATCAGACCTCTCCCACATCTCATTACTAGCACTACCTCATCCCTTGCTGATGCACTCCTCGCATACACTTACACCTCATTAGCTCGTATTGGAAATAGTCTCCCTAACAGTTACCTTAGTAGATTTGCCTATTTGTATGCACCCTAGCCAATATCGAATCTGCCTATATGTGTGCACCATAGCCAATTTGAATCTGTCTATTTGTATGCATCCTAGCCAATTTGAATCTGCCTATTTGTATGCACCCTAGCCAATTTGAATCTGCCTATTTGTGTGTACCATAGCCAACTTGAATCTACCTATTTGTATGCACCCTAGCCAATATCGAATCTGCCTATTTGTGTGCATTCCAACCCAACCTATAAGCTAAACACCCCAACTATACACCAACAGATCCCTACCATGCTTACCTGGCTCACCCTCATCATTTTCCCGTTTTTTGTCATGCAAGATAGTGTACCCTGCAGCTGAAACAACTACATAGCTTTCAATAATGGCGTAGCCAAACCTGCATGCCCGAGACACTTCCCCATCCCTTGCCCCACACCGTTCCTGCCCACTAGACCACCGTTCCCACCTAGCTACTACCAAAGCCATACTACCAGCGACCACCTTGTTGACACCCTAGCCAACCTTATTACTGACAAAACATCATGTCACCAGCCTAGACCTAGTCTACCATGCCTGGTTGTTGGCGCCAGTCCCAATCACCCCAAACCCATTATTAAGTTTGCTACAACTAATCACCTTGGCAACATATTCACCGTCAACCCTAACCTCACAGACTGAAACATTAGACTAGGCACCAGACTCCCCCCCCATATGAATAGCAACCCATTACTAAGACCAATAAAAACAGCACAACCTCTAACAACTCCAAACCACTCCCTTTAAAAGGAGCTCTACTAAATTTCAGGTCCCTTGTGGCCCATCCTACAGAGATCGCTGATATCATCCTGACCAACAACCTCGACTTCCTCACCATAACAGAAACTTGGCTACATGAGGCAGCAGGACCCTATTTAACCCTAGCTATTCCTGACAACTATTCCATCCTCAGAGACAGACCTAATGCTTGTGGAGGAGGCGTAGCTATCATCTTTAAATCCTCACTAGACCTCAGATCACTCACCTCCTCTCCACTAAAATCATGTGAACATCTCACAATCAAGCTGCAGACTTCTCCCAAAAGTACAATCTCTATTCACCTAATATATAGGCCCCCAGGTCATCCTGGATCCTTTGAAGACGACATTACGTCTCTAATAGTTGATAATTCTAAACCATCAGCACAAACCATCATCCTCTGAGACTTCAACCTTGGGTACAATTACTCTAATGACCCCCCAGCCTCCTCCTTAGCCAACGTCCTAGCGGAGCATGGCTTCATACAACTCAGCTTTCAACCCACTCATCGGAAAGGTACACTTATCGATTGGGTCTCTGTGCTAAATTGCAATATTACCTGCAAGGTCTCCCTACCTCTTGCATGGACTGATCATCATCTCATCTCACTAGATATTAATATCAATAACCCAGAACCAAAAAAATCCCCCATTGTACCAGCCTGTCCTACCAGGAATAAGCGCAATTTTACTGTTGAAGCCTTAATACCCTTGGTACTTCCCACTCTCAATGTACTTCCGGCCACGGCCGACCTGAACCTACTGGTCAACACCTATAACGATTCCATGGCCAAAGCCATTGACACTATCGCCCCACTGAAAATGTGCAAAGGTAAACCCAGAGCACACCTGAAATCTTGGAACACCCCCGAACTTAAGCGATTGAGGAAAAAGAAAGCCAAACTAGAGACACTATGGAAAACGACACCTTCCACTGAAAATAAAACAAATCTCACTAATATCACGTCCCTATACAAAAGTGAGATAATACTTACTAAGAAAGAAGCCTACAACGTTAGGATAAACCAGGCAGGTTCCAGCACCAGAGAACTATTCAACATTCTAAAGGAACTAGAAAACCCTAATCCGCCAGCAGATACCTGCACGAAGGACAAACCCTGGTGCACTAGCATCCAGAATGCCCTCGCCAACAAAATCACAGGGCTCCAAACCAAAATACAGTCCAAATGACAAAAACTTACCTGCAGCAAGTCTACCAGCCCCAGCACACTACCTACCACTGACACTAACTCAGGATTTACATTCAATAAGGTAACTATACCTGAAGTACAAAAAATTATAGCCTCTCTGAAACCCTCCAACTGTAAAGGGGACAGCTGCCCGGCCCAAACTATAAAAGATGCAGCCAGAGATCTATCCCCTTTCATCACTAAACTTATAAACCTATCATTTTCTACCAACTCAGTCCCTAGTAATATGAAACCCTCTTGGGTTCTCCATTTCTAAAAAACAAACATTAGACCCGGCTATACCCACTAACTACAGACCCATCACCACGGTCCCATTCCTGCTAAAAATCCTAGATAGAGTTGCTTATCTGCAAATTCAAGATTATCTAGAGACAAACCAACTACTAGGAATTTGTCAATCTGGCTTTAGACCCCAACATGGAATCGAAACGGCCCTTGTCGACCTCAAAAGCCAGATTTATGAACTTAAAGATAAAGGCAATGCCGCCATCCTACTTCTTTTAGGCCTTTCAGCAGCCTTCGACTTGGTTGACCACGAAATCCTCTGCAACCACCTATCATCAGTAGCTCACTTCTCCGCCTCTGCTGTCATGTGGATACAATCCTTCCTCACTAATAGAACCATGAGGGTCTTCTCACCTGCAGCGATACCTGACCCTATCCCCATCACATGTGGTGTCCCACAAGGCTCCTGTGTTTCACCCACTTTGTATAACATATTTACAAAGCCACTCTTCGACAAACTGGACTATCTGGGTGTCACCTACACCAATTATACAGATGACACCCAGATACTCCTGACCCTATCAGGTAAATACAATGCTGACGCTACCCGGATCAATTAAATCTTCACCATCATTCAGGCATGGATCGCCACACATGGCCTCTGCCTGAATGATGAGAAAACCGACCTCCTCCTTGTCGGCTCACCCAACAAACTGCTGAAACTCAGTCCTAACTACAATAGTATCACCATCGATGGAAACACTATTCCCATTGTTAAAAGTGTAAAAACTCTAGGTTTCTATCTTGATGCCAACAACAACCTCTCTAAACAAATCAACATGTCTGCCTCAGCCACTACCTACACAGGTAAGCTGATCAGAGCTTATAGACCCTTCTTGTCCTCCAATAGTTGCCTCATACTGGCCAGGGCTATTATACAGCCCAAATTGGACTACTGCACCCTAAAAAGATCTGGGGAAATAGCTTCACGGTCCTTGCCTCCCAACTGTGGAATACTTTACCACTGAACATCAACTCCATCTCTACCTTTCAATCATTCAGAAAACACGTCATCACATGGTTACTGAATAAAAAGCGAACACTCACTATCCATATCCCCCCATATCCATCCTCCGCTTGACATTCTTGCCTTGTACTTTAAATGTGATGTATAACTTGTAAAATATATAAAATGTATCCTGTAACCGCTTACCTAAGTGCCCTCTTACCTCTGGGTCTGGAGCACTATATAAATAAAATAAACAAACAAACAACTGAAGTGACCGACAACCTATCTGAGGGTGTAACTCTGGTGTCTAGGGGTGCCCCCGGTCCTGAGTTATTCGATCAGGACCGCAGGCCTGCCCCTCCCCCTCCCGGTGCTCTGCACAGCACAGAGTCCTAGACCTGAGCAACGCTGATTGCCAGGGTCCCCGCTGAGAAGGGGTGACACCCGAAGGTGCGAGAACGGACGCTGGTCCACTCGGAAAGTGGCTTGGGACATGCTGTTTTGGAGTGCAGACCGGCTGGTGAGACGGGCTCACCTCGCCTCCCCCGCCGGCGCAGCAGAGTTGAGGAAGGTGGCACGGAGCGTCCCGAACTAGAGGTGCCCTGAGTTGTGGCGGGCAAGGGCCGCCCCCAAAAAGGCAGCCTGCTGTCATGAGCACTACTCCCGAGAAGCCAAGTCAAGCCCAGCATCCCCGGAAGCAGGCTCACGACCCTCGTCCCCGGCTCCAGCAAACCCCTATTGGGGCCCTTTGGACCTAGTCCTGGCGCCTCTGGCGCCAGGCTCATAAGGAACCTCAGTCCCGGCGCCAGGGGCACCGGGCTCATAATTCTTGCAAAGGTGCTTGGGTGGACCTACCTGTAGCAGACCATGCTGCATACTCACCTTTGCAAATGCTGGCAGGATGAAGTCTCTAGCCTTCTGCTGGGAGGAACTATTCCCTGAACTGGGACTACTTTCTTACCTGGGTGGGGCTGGTGCCACTCCTTAGCTCTGGAACACAGGAACTCTTTTACCTGGGCGAGGCTGAGGAAGAAGACACCCAATCACTCCAACACTATTTAAACCACACCCGATCTGCAGCAGGAACCTCACCGAGTCAGCTCCAGCATTCCAGTGACATCTCCAGCTTCAGCTCAGCAACCTGTGGAAGAAAGACACGAGAACTATACTTACCATCCAGGAATCCAGACACCGGCAGAACCTGCAAGCAAAAGAAACATAAGGTTAGCAAGTTGCAACACGTTCGCAGCCGCGCTAGCTTACCTGATCCATCTGTGCTTTCACGGATTCTTCGCGGCCTTCTCTTCAGCAGCCTAACGGCACCTGTAAAGACAAAGAACATTGTTAAGTAGGAATCGGGTGAAGGCGGCCGCATTTACTTTTCTTACCTGCTTTTGTGCGCGTATTACGATCTCTTCAACCGCAGCAGCCCGGCACCTGAAAACAAGAAAAGACATTATTTAAATGCCATTAAAGACTGCAAGAAAGCCTAACACTTATGTGTTTCCCCACGTGCATCCGCGACTGGGAAAACGCCCGCAAGGTCCCGACACCTGCAAATAAGAAAAGAACATTGTTAGAGGTGCTATAATAAGGTCACAGATCATTATACTCACGTACTCACGTACTTCGCACGTGCAACGGCAACGGACGAACAACGCCCGCAACATCTTAAGACCTGAAAACAGAAAACAAGGGACATTATTGAGGTGTCATTGAAATTCCCATACCTACGAACAACTGCACGTGTCAGGCTCTCAGTGACGACGCCCTCAGCATCCAGGCACCTGAAAAAGACAATGCAAAGACTTCATTAAAGGTGCCCATCTCTTCAAGACTATAAACTCTTTATACCTACTGGCATCCGCTCGTGCAGTAACGGCGGCATCACCTTTTGGCATCTCAGCACCTGTGCCACTTCTAAGGCCATAAAAGACTTTCAGGACCCCCAGTGACGTAACTGGAACCCACGCACCCCTGCATAAGTCGCAGGATGGAGAGCCCAGCATTTATACGCCTAAGGTGAGAGCTCGCCGAGACAAGTAGAAAGCTACGCTGTGGGAGAAACAGGCGATTGGTGGGAGAAGGAATCCCATCAAACGGTGATTAACCCTTTTTCTTCCACCTGCAGAAAACTTACCCTGCAAGTCAGACATTCGATAAGAGGAAGCCCAGTCCTGAGAGTCGTCCGAGCTCTACGCTTCTCAATTGAAGAAACGATAGCAGCCCAGCCGGGATCAGCGCCTCCATGGGAATCAGGTGAGCGTTACAGAACGCGAAGCCTACCAATAACCTCCTACCCAGGCGCTATGGAAACTTCCGACACAGACCAACTGGCCCAGTTATTAGGGGAACTAAGAGCTGAAGTTCATGCTGCCCGCCAGGAAACGAATGCCCTTAGGAGGGAATTGATAATCTCAAAAGAATGAACTGATGATCTCGCCAGTCAGTTATTACAGACACAAGCAGGGCAAACCCCGCTACCTAATTCAGGAGGGAGCTATATCCCAGCGGCTTCAGTCAATCCTGTTCAAATCAACCTACCCGGAAATGTGCCATTGGCACCGCCTGAACGCTTCTCTGTTGACCCTAAAAGGTTTGCGGTGTTTATAAATCAATGCCGATTGCACTTTCTTTGTAGACCTGCAGCCTTTCCGACTGACCAGACTAAGGTAGCCTTTGTGCTTTCGTATCTTAGCGGCAGTGCCGCTGATTGGTCGAGCCCTCTGGTTACACAGGATGACCCGATCCTTCGTGATTTCCCGACCTTCCAGGCAAATATAGACTTTTTGCAAGGCATTCCCAGGGGCAGGCCCTGGACAACAAACTCCTTTCCCTACGACAGGGCAATCAAGATCTTTTGGCCTACATTGCATCATTCAATAGGCTAATCGTGGAAACCAGATGGCCCGAGGACAAAAGAATCACGCTTTTTCACAGGGGTTTGCGTGGCGAACTCAAAGACATCCTTGCCCAGGTAGTGAATCCTCCTCAGGATTGTTCAGAGTACATTGATTTGGTGGTCCAATTGGATCACAGACTACAAAACAGAAAGGCGGATCAATCCAGGTTTGAAACACGAGTGTTCCCTAAGCCTCAAAGTCACACCAAAGGAGTTGAAGCCGTCGAACCTATGCAAATTAGGGTTGTAAAGGGTCCCCTAACCCAGAAAGAGCGCGACAGGAGACGACAAATGCAACTATGTCTCTATTGTGGAAATTCAGGACATTTTCTTCGAGATTGCCCGGTGAAACCACCTAAGAAGACAGTGGGAGCTTCTGATAAGAGTTCTGAAAAGCCTGAGCCGGAAAACGACCTCGCCCGACAAGTGTAGAGGTCCGCTTGCCGAGCGTAAAAACCAGTTCTTTGACCTCGCACTTCATAATGCCAATGGTCCTCGTAAACCGAGAGCAACCGGATCGTTTGCATGCAATTAAGGCATACATTGATAGTGGAGCAGTTGGAAATTATGTGGACCGCGAATTGGCTTCCAGGATGAACTTACCTCTTTGTCCAAAGGTGGTTAAAGACGTCATTACCACGGTGGATGGGACGGAAATCGCCTCCGGACCAGTGACCCATACCACTACTGAAGTGACGATACTAGGCCAAGACGGGCATCAGGAGGTAATTGTGTTCGACGTGATCAAGGCCCCTCAATTCCAAGTAATTCTAGGGATTCCTTGGTTGGAGAAACACAATCCTCAAATTGATTGGCGAGCAAAGACGATACAGTTCCCAGAGTGTGTACCTACTTGTTATCCTCGACCCAGTATTGGCCTAGCGGTAGCAACATCCGAAGGACCGCAATTGCCTTCAGAGTATCAAGAATTTCAAGATGTCTTTCAGAAGGAACAGGCTAATACCCTGCCTCCCCACAGATCTTACGACTGTCAAATAGACCCGATACCCGGAGCCACTCCCCCTTGTAGTAGAATTTATGCCCTTACCGAGCCTGAAAATCTTCATTTGCGACAGTATCTGGACCAGTACCTGGCCAATGGATTTATCCGCCCATCAAAGTCTCCTGCATCCTTGGCTCTGTTCTTCGTACCTAAAAAAGAAGGTGACCTTAGAACCTGTATTGATTATCGTGCCCTGAACCAGATAAGGGTAAAGAACAGATACCCCCTACCTCTGATTCCGGAACTCCTTGACCAAGTTAAGAACGCCTGCATTTATACAAAGCTAGATCTCCGGGGAGCCTACCACTTGGTACGGATTAAAGAAGGCGACGAATGGAAGACGGCATTTCGCACCAAGTATGGACTATTTGAATACCAAGTGATGCCCTTCGGGCTATGCAATGCACCAGCCGCGTTTCAGTATTTTATGAATGATGTCCTCAGAGAACTCATAGATGTTTGCGTAGTCGTCTACATAGATGACATCCTTGTGTACTCATCTTCAGAAGCAAATCATCGGAAACATGTTAGAGCCGTCCTTGAAAAACTCTGCCAACATAAGCTTTTTGCTAAGCTCGAAAAATGTGTTTTTCACATCACGGAGGTCGAATTTCTAGGCTTTATTCTGACACCCAAAGGAGTCCACATGGACTCGAGAAAGGTGGACGCTATCATCAAGTGGCCATCACCTACTTCCGTGAAAGGTGTCCAAAGCATGTTAGGTTTCGCCAACTTTTACCGCAGGTTTATTCCAGAGTTTTCACGAGTGGTGCAGCCCATCACTGCCCTCTTAAGAAAAAACAAATGTTTCGAGTGGTCAACAGAAGCAGAACAGGCCTTTCAATAGCTAAAAGCCAAGTTCACCTCAGCACCCATACTGAAACACCCACGCCCAGACCTCCCTTACATCGTTGAGACCGACGCCTCCAGCTTAGCAATGGGGGCGGTTCTATCACAGAGAGATCCGGAAACTAACCAATTGCACCCCGTGGCATTCTGGTCCCGCAAGTTCTCGGCACCTGAAATTAACTACACCATCACAGATAAAGAGCTTTTAGCAATTAAGTCCGCTTTCATGGCCTGGCGGCACTATCTCCTTGGAGCCAAACACACTGTCACGGTAATCACCGATCATCGAAACCTACAATACCTGAAAACCGCCAAAGCTCAGTCCTCCAGACAGCTTCGCTGGGCACTTTTCTTTGCCGAATTTGACTTTGTGATTACTTATCGCCCCGGCAACAAAAATGGCAAAGCGGATGCCCTTTCCCGGATTGGAATGGGAGATAATATTGTCAATCCTGAACCTGTGCCAATAATTCCAGAACAGAGAATCCTGGGCCTGATTTCTTCACAATCCATCGAAGATATCGAAGCAAAAGTTAAACAACTTGTGACCCCTCGGACTTACAAAACTGGCAACTGAAGGGAAAGGACTTCATCATAAAAAAAGACCTGCCTTATTTTCAGGGACGACTATTCCTACCACATGCCGATTTACAAAAACAGGTAATCTCTTGCTACCATGATTCCTTGATGGAGGGCCACCCAGGCATTGCCAAAACCTCGGAAAAAGTCAAGAGACACTTCTGGTGGCCGTCATGGAGAAAAGACATAAAGGAGTTTGTGATGTCCTGTGGTGTGTGTGCCCAAAACAAAGGTCAGAAGGAAAGACCAGCGGGTCTCCTGCATCCGCTAGACATCCCGCCACATCCCTGGCATACCCTCTCCATGGACTTCATCACCGATTTACCCTCCTGTTCCGGATACAACACTATTCTAGTAATTGTAGATTTGTTTTCTAAAATGGCCCACTTAGTTCCACTAAAGGGCTTACCTTCAGCTTCAGTTCTAGCACGGGAATTCCTTGAAAATATTGTAAGATTGCACGGCTTCCCTTCGGTTTTGATCTCAGATAGGGGGAGCCAGTTTATCTCTCACTTTTGGCGAAGTTGCTGTCTTTTAGCTCAAATCGATGTGAGACTTTCAACCAGCCATCATCCCCAGACCGACGGACAAACTGAGAGGACAAACCAAACTCTGGAACAATATTTACGTTGTATGCTATAGCAGTCGGAAAGTAATTGGAAAGATATCCTTTGGATAGCCGAATATGCTTACAACAACTCGATCCATTCAGGAACCGGAAAAAGTCCCTTTTACATTTTATATGGGATTCATCCTCGAACCTCCAATCTCGACCCGCCCCAAGATCTTGGAACGCCTGCCGTGGATCAACTTCACAATGCTATCACTCAAGCTTTCAAAGAAGCGACAATCCACCTACAACAGGCTAAAGAACGGTACAAAAGGGGAGCAGACCAACACCGAAGAGCCGCCCCTCAATACCAGGTTGGAGATCAAGTTTGGTTATCCACCAAACATTTATCACTTAAAGGACCTCACACCTTCAACCCAAAATATCTGGGACCATATCCAATTACAGCCATAATAAACCCAGTGGCTGTCAAATTGGGTTTGCCATCCCACATGAAAATACATCTGGTGTTTCACGTATCTCTACTAAAACCTATGCAACCTGGAACCAGACTGAATAAACCTCCAGAGCCTATTCAAGTAAATGGAGAACCTGCATTTGAGGTTAAAAACATCCTGGACTCCAAGATCATCAAGTCAAAATTATACTATCTGATCGACTGGAAGGGTTACGGACCTCAAGAATGATCATGGGAACCCTCTGACCACGTCCATGCTCCTCGTCTAGTCAGAAAATTCCACCAAACTTTTCCCAATAGGCCAAAACCTCTGGGGAAGACTAGTTTGGGGGGGCCTTGAGGGGGGTGCTGTCATGAGCACTACTCCCGAGAAGCCAAGTCAAGCCCAGCATCCCCGGAAGCAGGCTCACAACCCTCGTCCCCGGCTCCAGCAAACCCCTATTGGGGCCCTTTGGACCATGTCCTGGCGCCTCTGGCGCCAGGCTCATAAGGAACCTCAGTCCCGGCGCCAGGGGCGCCAGGCTCATAATTCTTGCAAAGGTGCTTGGGTGGACCTACCTGTAGCAGACCATGCTGCATACTCACCTTTGCAAATGCTGGCAGGATGAAGTCTCCAGCCTTCTGCTGGGAGGAACTATTCCCTGAACTGGGACTACTTTCTTACCTGGGTGGGGCTGGTGCCACTCCTTAGCTCTGGAACACAGGAACTCTTTTACCTGGGCGAGGCTGAGGAAGAAGACACCCAATCACTCCAACACTATTTAAACCACACCCGATTGGGAAAACGTGCTTCGCGTTATTCTGCATCTGCAGCAGGACACTCACCGAGTCAGCTCCAACATTCCAGTGACATCTCCAGCTTCAGCTCAGCAACCTGTGGAAGAAAGACACGAGAACTATACTTACCATCCAGGAATCCAGACATCGGCAGAACCTGCAAGCAAAAGAAACATAAGGTTAGCAAGATGCAACACGTTCGCAGCTGCGCTAGCTTACCTGATCCATCTGTGCTTTCACAGATTCTTCGCGGCCTTCTCTTCAGCAGCCTAACGGCACCTGTAAAGACAAAGAACATTGTTAAGTAGGAATCGGGTGAAGGCGGCCGCATTTACTTTTCTTACCTGCTTTTGTGCACGTATTACGATCTCTTCAACCGCAGCAGCCCGGCACCTGAAAACAAGAAAAGACATTATTTAAGTGCCATTAACGCCTGCAAGAAAGCCTAACACTTACGTTTTTCCCCACGTGCATCCGCGACTGGGAAACGCCCGCAAGGTCCCGACACCTGCAAATAAGAAAAGAACATTGATAGAGGTGCTATAATAAGGTCACAGATCATTATACTCACGTACTTCGCACGTGCAACGGCAACGGACGAACAACGCCTGCAACATCTTAAGACTTGAAAACAGAAAACAAGGGACATTATTGAGGTGTCATTGAAATTCCCATACCTACGAACAACTGCACGTTTCGCGCTCTCAGTGACCGCGCCCTCAGCATCCAGGCACCTGAAAAAGACAATGCAAAGACTTCATTAAAGGTGCCCATCTCTTCAAGACTATAAACTCTTTATACCTACTGGCATCCGCTCGTGCAGTAACGGCGGCATCACCTTTTGGCACCTCAGCACCTGTGCCACTTCTAAGGCCTCAAAAGACTTTGAGGACCTCCAGTGACGTAACTGGAACCCACGCACCCCTGCATAAGTCGCAGGATGGAGAGCCCAGCATTTATACGCCTAAGGTGAGAGCTCGCCGAGACAAGTAGAAAGCTAGGCTGTGGGAGAAACTGGCGATTGGGGGGAGAAGGAATCCCATCAAACGGTGATTAACCCTTTTTCTTCCACCTGCAGAAAACTTACCCTGCAAGTCAGACATTCGATAAGAGGAAGCCCAGTCCTGAGAGTCGTCCGAGCTCTACGCTTCTCAATTGAAGAAACGATAGCAGCCCAGCCGGGATCAGCGCCTCCGTGGGAATCAGGTGAGCGTTACACCTGCAGGGTGGATTACACCCGTGGAGAGGAGACCACAGACCACAGGTCATGCGGTCCCCTGGCCAGGACTGCAGCTGGAACGCCACTGTGAGGCGGCCTGCAGGGCGGGTTACACCCGTGGTGAGGAGACCCCAGACAACACGTTGCGCTGTCCCCTGGCCCGGGCTGCAGCTGGAATGTACCCGGGGCCAGGCAGTAGGAGACCGCGGTGCACCATGAGCTTGGAGGAGCGGCCCAATGAGGAGTTCTATACTAGAGGTGAGAGCAGCTGCGCCGTGGTCGCTCTCCCTCCAAGTCCCATCATGATCAGACGGAGTCAGCCTCTACGCCCGGACAGACTTGTAAGCCTGTGATAGAGCCCCGCCCATTCGGGACACAGCCTGACACTCTTGTTGTCCCTCCCTGGGTGCCTGCCGTCCTCCATAGAAAGTGAATAAGGATCCCCTGGGGTTTGCACATCTGCCCCTCTTGGGGGGACATAGGGAATACTCCCTTGGGACAGCCCCTGGCGAGATACTTGTAATGCTCACAGGACACAACTGGAGGCCCGGTAGAGCCCTCCTTGTCTGTCCCTCGCCAGGATTCATATTTGGGATCATACAACAAAGCCCCACGTGAAACGGCTGCCAAAAGACAACGGAACAGAGGTACTGCAAGGGGATACTCAGGAGGCAGGGAAGCAGCCAGCGGAGTAGGTGGGGACCGAAGGCCCGGATCCCTGGGGCCTGGTGCAAGGGGTGTGGGGGAGGTGGAGTGTCGGAGAACCTGGGAGGCGCTGGCCTGTTTTGAGGGCCCATAGGAGACCAGGCAAGGGCTGGGTCGAAATTCTGATTGACTGGAGTGTACTGCTTGGGCGGGACCATCATAGAGTCGCCATGACAACCCTGGCCCGCAGGGATCACACCCTATAGTTGCTGACGGGGTGGGGGGTCTGAGATCCTGGCCCCACTGAAAACCATATTGGGCGCGCAAAGGTGAACTGAATGCGCTTGAAGCGGGGCAGCCCATGAGTTGAAACGTTGCATTGCAAAGTACCAGTACACGGCCCGAGACATGGAGAAGGACCCCGGGACCCCTCAAGTACCGACACCATGAAATTAGGGGGATGAGAACTGACACAGGGCTAAGTTAGCTGACCTTACAGTCAAGGTTGCCACGTTGGAGGATCGGGTTGAGGGTGTGGAGAATAACCAGGCGTCCACAGACCTTTTGGAGACGCAAATGGAGGCGAAGTTTGCAGAAATGCAGCGCTGCAAGGAGGAGCTCTGCTTCAAGGTGGATGACATGGAAAACAGGGAGAGAAGTAACAACTTATGGGTTTTTGGCCTGGCGGAGGTGGAGGGCGAAACCCAGGTGGGCCTGAAGGACAAGATGCAGGACATTATCAGGATCGTCCTGGGAACAGATTCTGGAGAGTCGGTCATGATCGACAGGGTACACCAGGTGGGTGGGGTCCACGCTCGGTCCTGGCGAGGCTGCACTACTTTCGAGATGAGGCTGGGATACTGGAGAGGGCAAGGAACCTCAGAGAGATACAATACAGGAACTCTATTTTCCAGGATCTTTCGGCCCTCACCCTGCAGATGCGAAAGAAATGTGGTGCCCTTACCAGATGGTTGCAGGACGAAGGGGTCCGGTATCGTTGGGGTCACCCGTTCTACTTGGCTTTCGAATGGCAAGGAGAGAAGCACGACCTTGTGACTGGAGAAGATGTCCAGAGAGCTACGGACGATCTCCTAGGCCCGCGTCCGGGCATGTCCGAGGACCGAGCCGGGGGAGATAGGACCCTGAGCGGGCTTCTCGGGGCCCGAATTTGCCCATTGGAAAACACAAGGTGAAAGGGACCTGGAAATTTCGGAAAACTATGCATCCCCCGGCGGACGAAGGGGGACCCCTGTAGGCGCAGCGAGACTGCCTTGAGAAGGATCTCTAGTTTAGAAACCTTACTGCAGTCCTCATAGGGATCACTTGGATGGGTCAAAACTGATACTGACCCGTTGCACTTCTGGGGCTGCTTTGCCTTCTCATTCTGAGCACAAACTGTGTTGATTAAGTTCCTTGGAATAGGGCTGGTGAGGTTCAGCTCTCTGAGGTTGGGGAACAGGGTAGATTGTTGGGGTGTCTACAGAACAGCGAACCTCGGAGAGGACTCCTGGTAATACCTGCACAGAGGGGGTGGTGGAACCCGTCAAAAGAATGTTTACGGGCCAAGGATAGGTGTCTTATAGAGTCACAATGTTAACGAGTCGGTTTCATTGCAGCAGAAATGGGTCTTTCCTTTAGTTGGACGGCCCGGGGATGTGGAGCGAGCCCCTGATGGTTCACTGGCCGAGCCCAGCGTTGCTGGGGGACGAAGTGAACGCCTCAATGAGTTGAGGTAAAGGGGGGTTTTGGTGGCAGGTTTCTTGGGGCTAAGGGGTTCTGCCAGGGCACGCGGGTCACACTGGCCACCCTCTATGTGCCTAATGTGGGTCAGATAAAATGTATTCGCAAGGTGTTAGGGTTATGGATGAATGGGCGGAAGGGGCTCTGGTCCTGGGTGGGGATTTCAACCTCATCACAGACCCCTGACTGGACTGGTGGTCAGCAAGAGGGGTGGGGCCGAGGGAACCCATAAAAGATAACATTGCCATGAAGGACCTCCTACAAGAATACTTCTGGGTGGATGTGTGGTGAAAGTCTTGGCAGGACCCCAGGGGTAAACGTTTTTTCCCCCCCTCACCAAACATACACATGAATCGATTTGCTACTGGTATCGGAGGAGGGAGGAGGAGAGATAGGGGTTCAGAGTGTGGAGACTGTCACCTGGTCGGACCACAAGCTCCTTGTGGTGGACTGGCGATTGCAGGGGACCGCGAGGTCTTACAGGTGGCGTTGTAATGACACTCTCCTGAGAGAATTCCTAAGGAAAGAAATAGAAGCCTTTTTTTAGACAAACGACACAGGGGAAACGGCGATGGTTATGGTATGGGAGGTGGCGAAGGCCACCTTCCGGGGCCTCCTCATTGCGGAAGGTTCGAGAAGGAAGCGAGAGAGGGCAATAATAGAAACCAAACTCTGCGACGATCTGAGGGCCTTGAGGATACGATTTACCAATAGGGATGTGGACCGCTGGGTCCTTCTGGGAAAAATGAGGGAGAAGAGACAGGCTCTGCAAACAGTTCTAATTGGGGAGATGGTCAAAAAGGTGCGGTACACGAAGCAGAGGTACTATGAAAAGGGGGACAGAGTCGGGACCTTGTTGGTGCACAGGACAAGAGGAAGTAGAGCAGAGAGTCGGGTGGAGGGAATTCGGGACAAGGCGGGCAATATATGTACGAAGACTGAAACCATAACAGAGTCTTTTGCAGAGTTTTATAGGGAACTATATGCCAAACAAGAGGGTGAATCTCTGGAGGACATCCGAAAATACCTTGAGGACCATCCTCTCCCTAAACTTATGGAACCGGAGCGGGAAGCCTTGGAAGGAGAGATATCAGAAGAAGAGGTTGGTGGGGCCATTAAAAGGTTGAAGGTGGGTAAAACCCCGGGTGGAGATGGTTACACGGCTGACTTTTTCAGGCAGTATCATTCGGTCCTGGTACTACCACTAACAAGACTATTCAACCAGATTAGGAGCCTGGGGACTATGCCACCGACGTTCCTCCAGGCCTTGATTGCAGTAATACCCAAACCTGGGAAGGACCTGGTGGAATGTGGTTCATATAGACCCATCTCCCTTTTAAACGTGGACGCAAAGATCTTCGCCAGGATACGGGCGACCCGTTTGGAAAGATGTCTCCCTCGATTGATTCATCCAGACCAGGCAGAGTTCATGTTGAACAGGCAGGGGGCTGACAGCATGCATAAAACCATCCACGTATTAAGCTCAAGGGAGGTTAGGCTAGAGGGGGTTCTTCTCCTGTCCCTAGATGCAGAGAAGGCCTTCGATAGGGTGCGCTGGGCTTTCATGAGGGAGGTGTTAGTAACCTTGGGGATGGGACCAAGGTGGATGGGGTGGATCTCAGCCCTCTACTCTGACCCCTCAGCAAGGGTAGTAGTTAATGGCAATGAGCCAGGGGCATTCCCATTAGGGAGAGGTACGAGACAGGGGTGCCCTCTCTCACCCCTTATATACGCGTTAGTGATGGAGCCCTGGGCAGTAGCAGTTCGGAAGGATGAGGGGATCAAGGGGATAAGGGTAGGGGAAACAAACTGTAAGATCAGCCTGTTTGCTGACGATGTACTGCTCTACATATCCAGCCGTCCCAACCGGTGCCTCGAGTGTTGGATAGCTTGGAACAGTACTGCACCCTCTCGGGCTATAAGGTCAACCTGGGGAAGTCAGTTGCATTTATAGCAGGACACCTCTCGCAGCCTGAAAGGCAGTGCGTAGAGGGACTTCCATTCAGTGCACAGGCAGACGGGTTCTGTTACCTGGGGGTTAGAGTGACACAAAATCAGGGAGACCTTTTCGCTGGTAATTTCCTTCCCCTGTCGTCGGCAATTAAGCGGGACATAGAGCGTTGGGCGAGGTCTGGTCTATCATGGATGGCCCGCCTCAACTCAATCAAAATGGTGATCCTCCCCAAATTTCTATATCTGTTCCATATGTTACCGACACAAATACCCAAACCATTCCTCCTGGAGGTCAGGCGGACCCTATTGCGTTACCTTTGGGCGGGAAAGAACCACAGGATCTCCTACGATGTAATGATAAGGCCTAAAGAGGAGGGCGGGGTGGGTTTCCCGGACCTAGAGACGTATTACAGGGCATCCCAACTACGAGTCCTGGTGGACCACTTCACGACTGACACAAGGAAACAGTGGGTTGCGATGGACAATGAGGTCCTCCCCCCAGTCACGCTTGATGAGTGGTTGTGGGTCCCCAAAACACACATCCCGGGGAGGGTGTTGCGCCATCCGGTCTTGGGTATCATATTGGCCCTCATTACAACCCAGGCGTTAAGGGGTTAACGGCGCCGTAAAAGGTGTCAGAGCCATTAAACCCTTAACGCCTGATTACGAGGTCCCTTTGCAGGTGGCACTTTAATGGCTGCTTTTAGCAGGCGTTAAAAAACCAACCCGCAAAGGGACCTAGGAGCTAATTACGGCACCGTAATTTACGGTGCCGTAATTAGCGCCTTCCCCAGTCCCATTGAGCCCTATGGGGCAAAAATGGAAATGTGGAAGGGCCATGCCGGCATGGGGAATTACCGTCCCGCCAACCTTGGAATGAGGCGGTATTTCCCCATTCCACCATGGCGGACTTGTTACAACACTGGCACCAACCATGGTGCTAATAGCGCCATGGTTTAGCGCCGGGGTTGTAATGAGGGCCATTGTCTATATGGAAAGAAGGGGGCTATTTTAGGTGGGTCACGACATGGCCTTAGCCCTTGAGCTGTATCTGGGCTCCTTAGCTCAGGGATGGGATTGACAAACTGCTCGCCTTCCAACATTGGTATGAGGTAGGTCTCAGCAGGGCAGGGCAACTGTGGGTAGGCAGCGTATTTATGTCTCTAGGGGAATTGAAAGAGGCCCTGAGCCTGGACAACCTTTCGCCCTTTCGATATCTGCAACTAACGGGGGTCCTCACTGAAGTCAGGTGGGGTGACACTTTCAGGAGGGATCTAACAGATTTTGAAAAGTTTTTGATCACATATAAGGAAACCCAGGGAGTGATAGCTAGACTCTACAGTCTTCTGCTACTAGCGACCACGCGACACCCCTCCCCTGCCCAGGTGCAGTGGGGTACAGACGTAGGCGAACCCATTACTGACAGGAAATGGACCGTCATGTGCAGACAGGCTAATCGCTCAACGGCATCGCTCCAATACCGCCACCAGGCCTTGAAACTGATCCATAGATGGCACTACCCTCCACAGAGGATAGCTCAGATGAGGGAGGAGTATGAGCCGCACTGTTGGAAGTGCCGTGTTGAGAAGGGGGATTATGTGCACATGTGGTGGAGGTGTCAGGTGTCAGGTGGTGCAGATGTACTGGAGCGAGGTCCCGTCCTGGATAAAGGGGGTGGACGGCATCTAGAGGTCCCCGTCACCATGGTTATTGTTGTTTGCAATTGCGGCAGAGGGCAACCAGAATATGTCACACAACCACATGTTACAGGTCATGTTGGTTGCTGCCAGGTGTTGTTGGGCTCAGAGCTGGAAAGCCCCCCGAAGGCCTGTGGAAAAACAATGGCTATTACTAAATTACGAGCAATATATGATATGGAGTTCTTGACCCACCTGGTAGATGAATCCGATACCAGTATTAAGGTGTTATGGCTCCCCTTCTTTGATAAATATGGGAGATCTACCTGAGGACTTTGGACCACTCACGAAGGGGCATTGAACTTGACCATTGGGTCTTGCGGAGTACACTCCGTGAATAGGAAATATCCTAGAGATGGAGGAGGAGGTTGCAGGGAGAAAGGCCCTGCGTTTGAGCTCTTGCGCAAGAGCTACCCTGAATTTAGAGTGCACTGACTCGCAACGTGTCTGACCCTTGTTGTAACTAGTGTTGCTTGACCCATGGCTAAGAAGGAGGGAAGAGGGAGGGGAGGAAACGGGGACCAAAGGTTATGACTTCGTTTAAGCATAACCATGTGTTTGTTGTGTTTTATGACACTGTTTTAACCTAAATGTTCAATAAAAATTTAATTTTCAAACCCCACAGACGGATCACGGTAAAATCCTCTTTATCCGCCATTGCTGCACTTGGCTTCCAGAAACGGAAGCCTTTGTGTAGCCCAACGGACCCCGGAAAATAGCACAAATATAGCCCAATCAAATTGTGACCAATCAGCTCCAATATTCAGTGTGTCAATCAACAATTATTTATTTATTTATTTTTATTTATTCATAGTGTCGTCGTTAAGTAAATCTTTAACACGCCAAGCAATAAAATACATTTACAATGCAATAAAGTACATATAACCCATATGTTATTAAAAATTTAAACATTAAAAAGGCTTCCCTCCTAACATTGCAAATACTAAATATGTTAATCCATTAGTCAATTCTATAAGTGTTATCACTTTCAGCCAAATATAATAAGTTGCAAAAATAAATGTTGTGTGCAGCCACTGACATTTTGGTGCAGCTATTTCTTACTGATGCATGGCATTTTTACTAGGCATCTATTATAAAGCAAGCATGATGAGCAGGGACAGTGTCAGGGCCTTTCAACTTTTTCAGGTAACGAGGGCACAGAGTATGGGATGCCATGTGAGTGCGCTGCTTTCCCTGCGCTACTCTGAATTCTTTACTACACAGTTATGGACCCTCCCAATGGTATGGATTTTGCCAACCTCGGAAGCCTGAAAAGTAGATCCACGCAGGCTTGACATGTGGCCAAATTTGCACCAGACCTACAGATGAACTGGCCAGGCATTAAATCTCAGTTACCAGTTTAACGGCTATCCACTACAGAGTTTAATTTGCTTTCTGACTTTGAGAACATTCAGACATGTCATTGCTCATTTTACTATATCCAGTAAGCTAGCAGTAGCCAGTAAGATAGCTCAAGGGGTTGAGCGCTTGCTGCTGGTTGTGTGTGTGTGTGTGTGATCTGCAGGTTGCCGGTTCGAATCCTGACAAGGCCAACTCAGCCTTTCATCCTTCTGAGGTTGATAAATGAGTACCAACACGGGTTGGGTGATATTGTATGCTTATGTGGTCTATATAAGGTGCTTAAGCGAAAGTGCTATATATTTACACATCATTATCATTTGGCCAAGGACGTCTGCTTGCATTCACAGTAATTTTGTGATATGGGACTATACACACTGATATTAATGATGCATATGCTGATCCATTCTTGTATGAAAGGTATATCAAATTACATTGATATTGTAACCATATTTTTCGTAGTGTACTTAGGAACAATACTTTGTGTTTTGTCAAGGGCTGAAAGGTTGTGCTCAATCACTTCCTGTGATGTCACTTTGGGGTGGGGTCAAATGATAATGTCATCAGAGGTGAAGGGTAAAGTGATGACACGTCCGCTACCCCTGGCATTTTGGTAAAATGATGTCCCTGTCTCTAAACTGACCCTCTCTACCCTACCCCCACTCGCTTTACCTCTACTTTCTCTACCCCCACCCAGCCACCCTACCCTCACTTTCTCTACCCACAGCCACCCACTCTATTCCCACTCTCTTTACCCCCAGCCAACCTACCCCCTCCCTATCGACAAAACCCACATTGTTTTGTGATATTGACACGTGCCAACCTTTGATTTTGTGAAGATAGGTGGTCAAAGTACATCGATTACAGACTCCAAGTCCCACCAATATAACGTTTGTATGTGTCCTGAGAGACACAGAGTAGAGATCACCAACATGCGCAGCGAAAAGCCCCACTCGGAAATACACAAGCCTACAAACACGTGCATCGTCTCCTCACCTTATTCTGGCCTTATGTTTTCAATCCCCGGCCCACGCTGGAATCTTGATCCCCATTGTTGGTGTCCAGTGTTTCCAGGTCGAAAGGAAAAAACAAGCTGCATCTCCTTCAGAAACAAGCCCAAAACAAGCTGCCTCCCTTGAAAATAAACAGAAAAAAGCAAGCACACACCGTAAACGCTGTGGATGGGTCTCAAAAGTAAGAAACAGATCACAATAGTATAGACATAGAGAAAACACACACATACTATGTTTTAATAAAAAGTATTTATTAAAAATGCATTTTATTTTTCTGACAATTAGTATTTTCACATCATTGGCTTTTGCTCCTTTACTTCTGGTCCTTGGTCCAACTGATCCTTGATTAATATGCTCTGCTAACGGTCAGTGGGGCCCACAGCAGCTGCCCCCAGGTTGCTAGTCAGCAGTCTTATAACACAGAAATATACTCCTTTCTATATTATTTTAATTCTGGGGCTTTAAATATGTACTTTTCAGCATGTGCCTTACAAGTTGAGTTTGCTGGAGCCCTTCTGTCCATCACTTCCCTTGGGCTTTACAGAAGTGTTCTTATTACCTCGTTGCCCTTTAACACAGATTTCTCCACATCAGCCACTTGCTGACAAAGAAGAATTTGTAGCTTTTCAGTGGGGATTTAGTGTTTCAGCGACCTCTGACTGGCAATCTATTATATTGTATTGTATTGTTTATTTATATAGCGCGTATACACTCAAAACTGTTTTAAAGCGCTCAAGGAGCGTGGAAACATAGGAAAAAAACAACAGTCGATCAGAGCCCTTGAAATTCTGAGACAATAATAGTCTGCACAGGCTGAGTAAGTGCGTAAGATACATTTAACAGTTGAGTCTCAGCAAATAGACTTGTTTCCATTTCTTGTATACATCTTATTTAAGAATATATCATTGGTTATTCACCTAATGTGTCTAATCTGACTCTGTCTCACTGATAAAGCTACTGAAGAACAAGCATTGGCAAAGCCACTGAAGTCCTGTTTAAAACAAGCATTGGCAAAGCCACTGAAGCCACGTTTAAAACAAGCATTGGCAAAGCCACTAAAGCCACTGAAGACAATGGATTGAGTGCTATTCCTATGGCTGCAAATTCATATACCCTGAAGATAAAGCTTAGCGACTGGGCATTATTTGATAAATAAATAGTTAAGTGCAGTGCAACCTTTATTGCACCAATAAAATCCGAAATAAATAAACTCTGCAAAATGTTTAAATGTTGAAACTAGGTTAACATCCCAACATTTAAATGCATTAAAAATGTGTTCCTAGTGTTACAGGATTGTTTTTTACTGAGAAACAAGTTGGAGAAAATCCCAAATAAATCTTCCAATGTAAGACCAAATAATATTTGCTTGTAAAACAATAGTGGATTGTTTGTACTGAGAAACAAGTCAGTAAAAATCCAAAATAAATCCTCCAACCCAAGACAAATAAATCCTTGCTTGGAAAAAATCCCCAAAGCATCCAAAATAAATGCTAAAAAAATCTGACGCTTGAAAACAAGACAGAAGCAATCCAAAAAGTGGATTTCCTTTTTTCTAGGGATTCTGCCCATGTCCACAGTAGGAAAATCAGCCATTTCACACACCCATTTCAGCCACCATTAGCAGTGAGTACAGACTTAACAGTTCTAGGTTTAATCTCATGTTCTACCATTGAGAGTCCAATGTAGCAGCTAAAACTCCTTCACAGGACACACACCAACTGAAGCCGCCCGTGACGGACATGCTCTGGGGGATATTTCCTGCAAGACTTACTTTCATCCCACCACCTTAAAGTGACCCTGGCAGGGAGACAGTCTTTGGTTAAACATATCAAAACGAGGCATCACATCAGCTGGCACTTTCCAAGCCCAATTTCGTTTTGTTTTGTCTTTTAGTGTTCTGCCTTTCAAGCAAATCAGGACTGAAATGCAATTTAACACAACAATCTTAATTTGCATCAACCAGTTCAGGTAACTCCCAGCATGCAGTGTTTCTCTTTAGAAACTATTTCCCATTGCCTGTATGAGTTTTGCCTTCAATTACCAGCTCTCGGCATGCAATGTATCTCTGTATAATCAAGTTCTCCATGTCTCTACACAGTTGCCATCATGTTCCCAGCATACAATGCTTGTCTTTATTCTATGTTTTTCAACGTCTCTTGGAAATTACCCTTCAAGTTCCAGCATGTAACCGCTCTTTATACTTTGTTTTTCGATGACTTTAAGAATTTGACCTTCAAGTTCAGCATGCTGTGATTCTTGATACACATTTTTTCCCTAGAGCTCTAACAATTCAGCATTCAAGTTCCAGAATGCAACTATTTTTGTTGCACGTAATTTCTTAATGGCTTTAGGAACTTGTCCTTCAAGTCCCAGCATGAAGTGTTTTTCTTTACTCTTCATTTCTCATAGGCTCTAGGATCTTGGCCTTCATGTTGCTGTATGCAACAGTTCATTTGACACTATTCCTCAGTAGCTCTAGGAATGGTGATCCATGGGATCCTACTAACAGTTTCTTTTCTTGCCATCTATTTCTTCCAATGCCTTAGGAACTTTCTCTTCATGTTCCAGCCTGCAGCCTCTTTTCTGACAATGAATTGCTCAACCACTTCATCGGGTTTTGTTTCAGGTCTCTCTTCATTTTCCTGTGGCCTTCCCTCATCTATCCTCTCCACTACAGGACGTCCACAAACCTCTACACTGCCTTTTTGTTCCCATTTGAGAAGCATAAGGGTATTCTCACTCCTACTCCCCTGTATCCTTTTTTCAGGTGGCCAGGGATAGGCCATTGCTTTTGGATCCTGACCCTGGGGGTGGAGAAGTGAGGGAGGATCACCTGGGTGGAGGGTCCTTGGGGATTGGGAGGGGGGAATCCACATGAGAGACATGGTATCCCCCTTTCCCTTCTGAAAACCAACCTAACCCTCTCCCAGCCTTTATAGGCTATTGTAAAACATCTCCCCTAATTTACCCACACTTTGCCTATGACAGTACTGGGACGAGGAAGGGGCAAATAGGAGTAGTGAGCACTAGTACTGGGACGAGGAAGATGCCTGCCTGATACCATGAATCTCAGTCATGTCCCTAAAACTACAGTCAGGCTAGTCCAATTGAGAGCTCACACCTGCAACCTGTCATGTGGTTGTAGGCGTATATGAGGAGAAATAAAGAGCAGTTGGAGGACGACCAACAGGGATGCCTGTGTTGGAGAGGCCAGCAAGGAGACCTCTCTGTGAGGAGGCAGCCATGGTGGGTTCTTAGAGGAAGCCAGGATGCCGGCAGATGACCCAAGAGATCTGTGGAGTTCAGGATGAGTTGGGCCGCTAACTTCCACATACGTGGGTGCCTCTGTGATTGGGGAAAAAGCAGTTGGAGCTGTAAATTGAGGAGAACAAATGAAAGACGCTGCCAGAATCCGCAGAAGCAAAGCAGAGCTGCCGACGAGTGCAGAGAAGCACCCGAAGTGCGAGGGGGGCTCAAAGGTACCGGCACGCCAACCGGCGAAGCAGAACCCGACCATATTAGCCACCGGAGAGATACGCCAAAGACCGTTGATTGCAGGGAAAGGCCACTCGAAACCGGGTTTGCTCCTAGGGGCTATGTATAAGTAAGAAATGCTGTATGAGCGAAACAGACGGTCTAATGAAATGACACGTACAGATTAAAGTAAACCCGAACCCACAAGTTGAATAATGCTGCAAAATCAAATCACTGTGGGGTAGACTACAAGCATATTTTGCAACATTATCGGGCCATAAAAAACAAAGATCAGACATATTCACTACCAATACATTTTGAATAAAAACACAATAGTGATGTTAGAGCAATGTCTTTTGTGGGATTGTCACATGTTCCCCAGCACCAAGAATGGGGAACAGAGAGCTCAAATTACACCAACTTGAAGCCACCTTAATCTGTAAACTTGACTCACTAAAACCGGATGGGTTAAATATTGATTCTGAGATGTATGTGTTCCTATACGAATAGAAAATATTCAATAATAATGAAACTGATGAAATAACTCACTTGTCCTTTAAATCTGTTTAGAGCCATTTGGAAAACATCAATGAACTTGACTTCTCTTTTAGATGTAACAACCAGAAAAGTATGATTCAATATGTGGACATCTAAACTGCATCATAGATATTTTTTTAAATGATGAGTGATCTATATGGCATTGTATCTGTTTTTTTGGAGAATGGGATGAGTACTCCTAACATATAGTCAGCATTTTACGTTTTCACATTGAATATATTATTATGAATAATGCACTAGCACTTCAAACAGCTAATTTGCACAAATATATAGCACTTTATTAAAATGCAAAATTGCACAGTTTGATGCATAGATATTTGAACATGCATCAATAAACTATTTTAAATTTTCGTAATATATACATATAGGTGTATTCTAGTAGTTGCGGAATTAAACGTAAAATCAGGCATCAGCACAAGCACTTTATTATCGTTACAACATTCAATTATGAAGTAATGTATGAGTCCAATAGGACTAGGCAAGGCTTAACATTATTATATTAGTGCCACTAGATGCATGACAGTATGTAAGGAGGAAACTCTGACTGCATTCCTTTGCTTCTGCATGTAACCGAAATCACCGGGGAGCTTTATAGGCGGTAGGACAGACATTTTAATTCTGTCCTTTCAAGCCTAATACAATAACAAATACCACACTGGCGAAATATTCACACAAATTTCAAGTGTAAAATAATTAACTAAGTGGGTGTTGACCGCGCGACTGCTAAAGATCCTTTCTCGTGGTACATGCACTTCTGGCATTTAGCCGTTGACATGTAAAGATAGGATAACCAATACAGAGGCACCTAGACCATTCTAAGATGGCGGATATTAATTCTGCGAGCACCATAGAGCTTTAGAGATATCTCGAGAGCGGTACATAGTGGGTCACATGACTCCATGACGTGCATGGATAGAATGGTTAGTAGCGGGTCACATGATCCACTGACGTGAGTGGGACAGAGCAGTCGCGTAATGTGTCAATGCCCACTTAGTTCTTTTCAAAAACAATAGCGGGAGAGCAGCCAAATGGATTACAAGCCTGACAAAGCTCTTTGAACAGAGCGGAACGCGTGGTGAACTCCACCCGGTGAGGTGCTTATCATGCTTTTTTACCTGGTCTGCTAAGAATTAAAGAAAGAACTTTTAACATTGATGCTCATTTATGAAATGAATAAATAAAATATATATGTTTTCACCAAGGTGGTCTAGTGTGCTTGGGCATTGTTTTGCTACAATACTCTCAGCCTGTAAATAACTTTTGGCTGGAGTCAGTAGTTTTATGCATTTTTTTAAATGTTGTCAGCTTAGCCAAGCTGTAACCCGTTAGCACCAGCTATTTAATAGAGGTAGTGCGCATAGATTTTGGCTAAACTTGGATTTTCGAATATATATATATATATATATATATGGTACCACAGGAACCCCATGTACTACTTACCCCATTACTATTGCATTGATCATTACCATTGCTTGAGCTACACACATCCCTGGAGTGGAACACACTACCTGTTGATCTGTGATTGATACATTTCTGAGCAGATCCCTACCCAACAAGTTCACAGGGGAACTCTCTGAATATAACAAGGGCTCGTACAGCCTCCCCACCAACTTTTATATGCAGCTCCTCAGTCTATGGAACTGTAGAAATAGCCCCAGAGAATCCCTGCATGTAAAGAGTTTTTCCCTGGTAATGGAAAGTTCCCCTCCATGATGCATGATTTGGTGGCACCTGAATCTACCATAAATATAAATTGCCTGTTTCCTAGATCCTCTTCCACCAAGGGCTCCTCTTCAGGGTCTGTGGTTATCACTAGGATTGGACATGTGAGTGCTTTCTGTGGGCTGTCATAATCAGGATATGTATTTGTCACGTGGAATGAAAAAGAGCCGCTCATCCTTATAACTCCTTGGAATGGGGTGCCTGTTCCCCCTGCCATTCTGTTAAACTGTATTCCCTCACAATGCTGTAGTTGTTGCCCATGTTGCCCTTGCCTGCCAGCCCCATAAGGGGACTGATTTTGACCCCCCCGCCTGAATTGCTGTTGTCTTCTTCCTTGAGGCCCTTGGAATCCCTGTCCTGAAGGTGAAGGCCCATAATTAAATCTCATCCCAGGCCTTTTCCTGCACTCCCTTGCAAAATGCTCCCATTTCCCGCAACACCAGCACTATGATGGTCCCAATCCTGAGGCCCTATCCTCCCAAAGCCTCTTGTTTATTTGTTGCTCTTGCTTCTCAAAATCCTCCTTTTCCCCTTAGTGCTCCTTCATACTGCCACTGTGGGTTGGGGTACTGTCCCCTCACCCCATTGTCCCTGTCTTCCCTCACCCCATAGTGCTGCAGTTGTGGCATTCCCAATTGGTTGAGTATCTCCTGTCCTTTCCCCTGAGCCGGTGCCTTCACTGGTGCTTGAACGACAACCTTATTTAGTTTCTTTTCCACTAGTTTTGCCTCGTCAATTTGCCGCTTCTGGACTGTCTCCCTGTCCTGCTCCTTGATTCTCTTACAATTGTGGACTATTATACTTTGTGTCTCTGGCCACCCATTGGCTTCAATTCCCACAATGTTATCTAGTGCCTTCTGGACCTCTTTTGGTAATCCTCTCTTTACAATAACATAGAAAAATGGTACTGTCTCAACTCTCCACATTTCCTGTAACTTAAGAATAAACCTAACTGGGTCCTCAACATCACCCATTGTGCACTGCATTAAAGAATGTAAGTCAGGGGTATCTGGGTACATCCTTCGTAGGGCATCCCATATCCTTGCCCTTACTTCATCAAAGGCTACTCCATCATGTTCATTTTCTGCAAGACTTACCCCAGCCCTTGCCCATATGTCCCCAGCCTGGTCCCCAGCTATGGTGACCAGTAAACTCTTAACATCTCCTACTACTAAGGCTACCTCTGCTGTTTGTTTTTCAAATTCATAGATCCATTTACTAGCTCCATCTATAAGCTGGGGGAGAGCTTTAGTCAAATTATTTCTGTCCTTTTGAGGCCATGGCACATACTGCGTTATCCCTACTCCTTTATGTATTAGAGGTATCTGCATATCTGTTTCGTTTTCTACCCCTTTAGTATTCTTCTGATCTTGTGCTATCATGATAAAAAAAATAAAAAATCTTGGTCTGTCCCTCCCCATTGCCTCTTGTGGCAGGGACAGGTTTCTCACTGCCTCCTCTCCTTGATCTTCTTGCACTGCCTCTTCATTATTTCTACCACCTTGATCTTCGCCGCCATTATCCCTTGTTTGTTCTACTTCTTGTCCCAGGAATGTCCATACACTCTGCCCATCATCCTTTTCAACACAAACATTTCTTATTTCCCCAGGGTTTAACCTGAACAAAAAATCTCCTGAATTCCAATCCCCTGTTTTCTGCACCGGTACCCTTATTTCTGGTCATACTTCTTCAGGTTCTTGTAACCTGACCAACCTTTCCTGCAATGCTCCTAGCTCATTGTCAATGTCTACTTGTGGACCCTCAGGGTACACAAATGCTAAGGGCATATCATAGCTTGTTGATGGTTTATATGGATGTGCAAAAGCTCTTGAGTCCCCCCTCCTAGTTGCTAATCCTGATAATCCTGTTGGCACTCTCTCTACCTCTGAAGGCTTATAGACTGTTTTTTATACCCTACTGCTGGCTTAGGCGTTACGGGGTATATCCCCTTACATTGGATCTCTTTTTCACCTTCCTGATCTCCTATATCCTCAACTAATTTACAGAGATCTAGAATCTCTTCTCTTTGTATTCTCGCATGTTTCTATTATGGGAGCCTTGCTCTGGCCAGGAGCAGGATGTCCCCCCTTCCTTTGTTTCTATTGTTTATTTATTCTTTCACAATACAGTGGCAGAACCCTATGCGTGTGTTTTATTGGAGTTCCTTCCTCCATAATATTGCGCGCGTCCCTAATGCTTCACTTTAACCATACTGCTATGTTGCACGTGCTTCAATAATACAGATCAACCCACTTTTTCCCACACCCACTTTTACACTTTCTTCACTTTGATTTCATGCATACACACACACACACTGCAACTCATCCACTTTCCTTCCTTTTTTACCACAAAAGACACCACAAGAAAATATAAAAGACTAAGATCCAGGCCCATTCCTTATATACCGAGCCACTAAGTAATACCACTTATTGCTTTGATCGTCATAAGAAGAATACTGTGTGGTACTACCTTGTCAACTTGTATGGCAGCTGAGGATCCCTTACCTCCCAGTCCTTATAAGCTGGGGATCCCTTTCCTTCCCTTTCCATTATAAAAAGTAGAAAAACAGAAATACGTGACAATTTCAATGCATGACCCACTTATCACCTAAAGTCCTATTTTATACTTCATCACCAATACTACATCACCAAAAGTCCTATTCCATCTATTCCACTGACCTCGTACAACAATCACATCACCCTAATATCACCCACATCACCACTATCATCACTATCACCACTATCACCACATCACCACTATCACCACATCACCCTATCACCCTTTAACCCTATCACCATATCACATACATGTTCCCATGTTGTTATCACCTGCAAGAGTATACTCACGTGGGCATTGTTTACTTGAGTTTCCCTATGTTACGAAGTCCCCATACCGGTCGTTCTGGCGCCACGTCCTGCTCCAGTGAGCAGAAAGGATTTCTTTTAAAATTGCTTCTACTAAAGTTGCTCAGGATACATGGGTTTTTGAAGTTAGGAGTCTGATCACTACAGTTGGCCGTGGCTGACCTGCTTGGGGCTTCACAAAGCACAGGAAACAAAGTATCACGTCGGGGTCACCACTGAAAGCAAACACCAATTTATAGGGGCACCCCTTAAATACAGGGGACCCATAATCCCCATAAACAAGAGTAAATGCACCCCTCTAGGGAATTAAAAGCCATGAGTCTATCTTGCAGGTGATGACAAGACTTACAGATCATGAGGATTAGGGAAATGACAGAGGACTCTGTCATTTCAGACAGTATTCTGTCATTGTCCTTCGCTGACTCCCAGGTCCTCTGAATACTGATGCTGTGCCTGGGGCTTAAATACCCTTCACTTGGTCACTGGATACCAGCAGAGCTCCTCCAAACTTGTTCTTCTTGCCATACAAGGGATGCTGCAGAGGCTCCAGTGTTGCATGGTCATGTTCCCTACTTAAAATTAATGCTCTATTAGCAGGAATACTGTGTCACTCTTGTTTAGCATAATTTACTTTGTTATAAACATTCATACATAAACACATCTTCCCGCCATTCTCTCAACATTAACTCCATAAAAGTATATTTAATGTGGTCCAATAACTTCTACAGAAAAACACTTTTATAATACTATGTCATGTTGAATCTTAGTCTCCATTGGCTTGTGATTGACAGGACCAGTTGCTCAACCACTTTGTTCTCTATTCCAGCCTTAGACTCAGTGACGCAACACCGCACACGAGCTCTGCAATCTATTCTTAGCGCAAGCACATTCCTCTTTGGCAGAGAGCCTGCTCTTTACCGTGTGTTTTAAACAAAGCTAATTTACAATGTACAACAGTTTTACATATAAATCCATCTACATAGTTTTTTGCACTTAGATTTCAATCCTAACAATCTTTATTTAGTGACTGCCACGCTTGTGTGTGATTAATTTTGCATGAAAAAAGCTTTCTCAGTGCTATAGTGCTTAGAGAAGTCTTGCCTCATTTGTAAAGCACTTGGGGGTGCAGGAAGGCGTTAGCCAAAGGCGCTCGCTCCTCCCCAACATTATGAAAGTGCAAAACAGGTGGCAGCTACAGTACAATCCCCTAAACAAATTTCAGGGCCAGATGAGTGGAGGAAATGAGGAAAGGCAAAGTATGGAATTTCTTCACACAGAACAAGGAGCGAAAACCTCTCACCACCTGCAGTCTGTTCGGGAAACCTGTGTGCTGGGAAAATGCGGAATCCAATTAGGGTATCACATCTTTATGATCCCATACGTTGTGGCACCATCCTTAAGACTATGTTGAATGTTGAACTCACAGTACCTCAAAGGCAGCTGTCCCAAAACCATCAGCGAATTATCATACCAACCCAGGCCTGTACCGTCTCCACAAAAAACAACACTGCCATTGTATAGGACTTTGAACCCCCCATGTCCACATCTCCCGCGGCACATAGTACACTCAGTCTTAGTTCTGATAAACCTTTGAACCAGGACAGTGTGATGGAGAAATTTGAGTGTGAACAACAATACCACAGGTCAAAAGACAGACTGCACTTGCTCAATTTCAAATTGGCAATAAGGTTGTCTATGGTTCCTGGTGTCACGATCCCTTCCACACACACACCAATACATCATGTGGTCCCCAAGGTGCTCTCCCCACCCCCGTCTCACTCATCCCTTTCCCTCCCCCTTCCCCGGGACTCACATGGACTCTCACACGCTTTGCGAGCGCGCCCGCGCCTGGTCCGTAACAGGGCTGCTGTCAGGCTACGGCCGTTTCTTCATTGGCAATTACCCTGGCGCCTAGGATCACGAAGGGCTAGCATTGAGCTTCTTTGTCACGGGACTGTGAGGTCACATGACGCTCTTGCCCGATCACGTGACTCAGCCGCGCATCACGTGATCAGAAGCACGAGTACTTAAACACCGAAACCCAGGTACTCGTTGCTTCACAGCTGTGCTCTGCATCCTGTTTGGCGTTACGTACCTTCGGATCACTGACTGCTCACGGAATCGATCTGGCTTGCTCTACTGGACTCTTCTTGGATCTACCCCTTTGGATTCGTTTGCATAGTGATATCCGGCTCTTGACCACGGACTGTTATTGGATTGCCTCCTGGATCTCCCTCTTGTACCTTGGCTCTTTGGACTTCTTGTCTCATAGCTCCACAGTTCCTGCTAAACAGGCGAACCACTGAGCACTACTCCTCTTGGGGTACTTCAGTCCACATGGGTCCCGGACCTCTCCACTAGGTTCACTACCTCTTCCTTGACCCTGATTGGTAAGACCTTTCCGTTTTTCCTAAACACTGTGGTTACTGTTTATTGCTTGGTGCTTAAATCCGCTTTTTCTTGCAGCAGCGTGGGGTCCCAGAGGTTCGCGGTCCCGGACTTGAACATCTTCGCCTGTGGCCTCAACGGCTGCACAGAGAGTGGCTTTAGGTTCTCTCTGTGCGGCATTTGGGGACGGAGGCCTCTTCTGCCTACACGACACTCAAGTTACAACACCTGGCCATATTGTTTTGGAGAAAAACAGTCATCAATGACTTTACGAGAATAGTCCTTCACCCTCAGCAATGTCTGAATCACCATTACATTTCACACAAGGCTGCATCAGGGCTCTTACAAGCATCTTTTCCCAGTGGAGCAGACAGAAGATTAGCCTGAGGGGCAGAGAGTCCACTTCTCAGTGATATGCGAACAGGGTATTACATACATAACTGTCACTGCACGCTAAGTAACATATTCATCTCCTGCCAGTCCAGAGGGGTTCCAAAGTAATTCATGAGCTAGAAGGGGAATGCAGTTTGGAACCAGGACACTTTGTGCATTTAACGGTTTGATGGCAGGGCCCACCGCAAATGAACCCGAGGGAGAAGGTGGAGGAAGTAGTGTCGCAGTAGCCAAGCCTGCGACAGCTACAGATGGGATTTTCTTCGGCTGATAATGGGTCTATTATCCCTGCAATCCCACACATTGATCATGCATGTTCCTTGCTTTGCCTATGTCCTACATCTTGTGGTGAGACATATTATAAGCAAATGCCATTCTGTGAAGGGAATGACTACTATGGTCTAGGCGATCAGCTCACACTTCAGCCAGGACTACAGTGCAAGAACCCATTGCACCAATTGCAAGTAAGCAACAAGATGCCACAGCACAACTTGGAGACTGCTCTTGCCACCTGCTGGAATTCCAATTTTCCCATTTTGGACCGGCTAAGTGACCAATGCTTTACCATTAGTGATCATTGCAACAGTCACATCTGAGATGGGGCCATCCTTTCTCCAAGACAGTTGAAGCTTCTGCCCGATGCCCATTCTGTGCTACCTCATTTGAGGAAGACAACCAAGTTCACTGGTATAATGCATCTTTCAGTAGAAATTGCATGAAGCAGAAAGGCAGAAGGAACATACGGGCATCCTTATTCGCAACACACCATAGATGTGAGCAACATTGTCTTCTTCATCATCAGAAATGTCGTTCCTTGTGTTGCCTTCACCACCTGAGGCATCTTCGGAGAATACTGCTGATAGGCTGAAACGCCTATGGAATGCCTTCCTCAATGAGCTGTGAATCCTTGATGGGGGTGAGCCTCAGTAACCCAGAAAGAGGATGCTTATCACTCACCACATCTCATATGGGTTGCGATGATAATACACTAAGTGCCTGATTTACAGAAGTCTTTGATATTGTAGCACCATCCCGTTGAAAAATGCTCTGTGAATCAGGGCCTCAATCACTAGTGTAATAAGTGCCTGTCTGTCAAGCCTTAGAATCCTAAACTCCCTCCTAGTTTTCATTCTGAGTGAGTTTTAGCGCTGCCAGGGGCATTGTGTCTACCCGCAGAGAAAGCCCCTGAGTCCCTCATGTCAAACATACGATTTTATTTTAGCTCTGCTTGCTACATGACAACCAAAACCAAAATATGTTCTCGGGGTCATAGCTGTGGTCTGACTCAGGCATCCTAACTCCCCCGGTTAGTATATACTGCAGATTCCACTCTACTAAGTTCTTACAGTTGCCATGCCCGTTCTCCATTTCCTCTCCGGTTCTCTACATCCCTCTCTCTCTCTCTTTATTCACTGTTCTGGTGGTATCTGACAGCTATCGTGGGGGGGTTGATGGGTATATACTGCAGATTCCACTCTACTAAGTTCTTACAGGTGCCATGCCCGTTCTCTATTTCCTCTCTGGTTCTCTCTCTCGTCTCTCTTTATTCACCGTTCTGGTGGTAAATGACAGCTATCGTGGGGCGTTGATGGGTTGAGCTCTCTCTGCTGATCTCTCCATGGCGTGACCATGTTACTTCTGGACCTAGGAAAAATACAAAAACTTGGCCAGCCTTGATGTCAGGAAGCAGGGGCTGATGCAAACTGGCAATGCACATGAACGGACTGGCACATAGGGTTGCGGGGGGTGGGGCAGAAAATTGGGCCCTCTCCATTGCCACCATCTTCCTCTGGGATAGGATTGGCTCTGGATTTCACCCGGATAGGCCTCCCACCCCAGGCTGAGAGGGGTTCCCGTCCACTCTTGACAAGACCTGCTTACTGACCTTGCCACAGTTAGTAGAAAAGTGTGAATACCTCCTGAAATTAATGATTGCCGTAGGCATTTACAATGGATTCCTGCAGGGGATGCGGCTGTGATGGGGAGGGGGCCGCTAAGCAGATGCAGCTTCGAAGGCAGCACATGTGAGAGTCACCGCCGCTGTGAGTGTGCAGCAGCCACTGTGAGCCTGGGTGGCAAAGGAGTGGCACTGGGACCCTTCTGCCCAGGTTACCTGTTTCATATACCGGGTCACTGCTTTCGTATTTTGTGAATGGGCAACAGGGGAGGTTAAGGGGTAACTGGAATGGAGGAATAAAGCAGGTCAGGGGAACATGCAGGAGGGAGTGAATGAAACCAGAATTGCCGTGGCGGCATGGAGCTGCCTGTAAATCGGATACTCTCACCTTTCCTGCATTTTCCCTTAATTTGACATATGTGTCCCTATGCTGGCTGCTTGTATGTACAGATTCCTGGCTTGTTGCTCTCCTTTGTGGCCTCCCAGTCTTTGTAGCCCTAGTCCAGAGGAACTACTGCGTGTAGCATCTTTTCCCATCATCCTCTTCCACCTGCCTCCCATTCAGCTGTCATGGCGGCACGCTGCAGGTCTGCATTGGCCATCTTCCAGACTCGATCAGCGTGGCTTGATGTCCTGGGGACTCTGTGAGTTCCCGGGTAAGGGAGTGGACACAGTGGCTGCCATCTCCGTGGATCCTTCTATCTCCTCTTCCGGTTGACCGATCAGTGGTGTTTCTACTGATGAAGGTACATGTACTCTGAATCTTGGCCACTTCCGGCCGCATGTAATTGATGTGGCCTTCTCTGAGCGTCACCATCCCTTGGGACTTTTACTGGGCGCAGTCTGTCTCATCTCGTGTGTATTCTTGCACCCATTCTAATTTCTGTCTTAATTGCGCTCTTCATTTTGTTTTCATGTTTCATAATATTTGCACCTTCCTTCAAGCGCTAAGATGCCTCATTTTGAGATATATAGTGTGCTCTATCACAAAAATCAAGAAATCAGAACACACCGATTCAGTGGAATCTGCCTGTTTTTACCAGGTGGAACTTTGGGTGGATTCTATTGGAAGCCATAGCATTACCTACGACATGAAAATCCATGGTATGTCCGCCCGCTCCCTAAATCCACCTGACAAATGCAAGCATGTAAGGCAGATTGGGAAAAGTGGTGCTAAACACTTTCACTGCCACTTGTTGAGATCGGCTTCACAACAACCATGGCCTTCTCTGTCTCAGTGACAGGGTTGCGTAGTTAGGTGTGTGTTTGCAAGAGCCACCCCGGCCGTGCAGGACAACTGTGCAACCGGACGAAATAAAACAAACATCTTGAACGTTGGGGCCGTGTTAAAAACATAAAAAAGGGATATTATTTAATTATATTAACATTGCAAACTAGCTCTTTTTAAATGTTCATTTACAATGATTACTTTCAGTGCATATTTTAATGATAATGAGAACGTTGCACCCAACTTACTGACCAAAGCACGTTACCAAGAACAAGAATAACCACAGAAATGATTTTCTGATAAAAGGTTATCAAGATGGACAGTCTGGCAAGGGCACACGGCTTTTGAGATCTTTGGAAATTGCCCATTGAGAAAGAGGAAGGAGACAAATAGCACCATTAAGGGTTACTGTAAGAACAAGAGTAAGGTGAGTATCTTTATTGAGCCTGTGGAGTGCAGAGCACACCTCTCTTCCAGGTAAGACACAACCAACTGACAAGAACACCAGTACACCAACATTCGATTAGAACACACAGAAGAGGTTACATCATAACATATGCATCCTGCTTCCCATAAAATCAAAGAGTATTTTGGAAACATAAGAATGACCACAGATCTTTCTTTATATGTGACAAATGAGTCAGTGATAATAGAATCACTGGGCCTCATTATATGTTTGCCGGTCCGAAAACAACGGTGACTACAAGTCTGCCTGCCGGAGCCGCTGTGCCCGGCAGGTCTTACCCTTCCGGGCACAGCGACCATGGTAGGCAGACTGTCACGGAAGCACTGGCACTGTTATTAACCACAGGACTCTATGGGAATGGGGATTTACCAAATTGCTGGCGCCTGACTTCCCGGCCGCCGGGGTTGTAATACCCTGGTGTTACCGGGAAGTCAGGTGCCGGTAATTCAATCCGAGTCCAGCGGCAACCCGCTGATAGCACCGGCAGTGTTGCCGCCGGACTCGATATGAGGCCCACTGTGTACACATTGCACACTGGGTTTGGTGCTCGTTTCACTTCCACAACACTCCCCATAACTTTATAATGTATGCACCATTGAACCATGCATTCTGATTTGGACAGCCTCAGTATTTGGATGGGAGGATGAAATTACTGCAACATCAGCCACTCCATAGGAGGCCAAGGGTTTGTTTGAATGGAGTGTTTCCTTTCCCTGCAAAGCAGTTTGGTTGTGTACCTGCTTGGTTCCCTAATATAATTATATATATAGATGCCAACATCAGCTTATTTGGAAACCAGTCCTCTTAAAAATACACACATGCACCCATTTCAGGGCATCGACAACATGTAACTATCGTGGAATCTAAAAGCCCATCATTTTTAATGATTACGCTTCCGGTTATCAAAGCTCATAATTGGTCGGATTGTAGGCCCTGTTCCTCAGGCACTACTTCTGTTCAAGTAGGGCTGGACCCCCCCCCCCCAGCGTTGGACATAAAGGACACATTCATGTCGCTGGACCTACAGGAGTCTCCGGACAATGGCCTCCTTCTCTGGGCCTCTGTTTGATTCCTTCGGTTGCCCGGATGTTGCCTGACCAGAGGTCACACAGCAATATGCTTTCAAGGCGGCCGCATACGTTAGAATAAGGCAGCACTTCTGTTCACAGTAGTAATGCGGCCATGAGGCGAGGCAACGCAATAGCTGACAGCTGGACTCCGTGTGCTTATTGATTGCAAATTCTGAATGTGACTAATCTACTACTTCTCATTTTCAAAAAAACGTCAACGGCAGCGCTGCTCTAAAAGCATGCCGTGTTTTTGAATTCATAGTTCTTTAATGTTCATGCTCATTACTGAAACAAAATACACTACACTACTTGAAAACGTTCTCAAAACAAATATAATTTCGCAGCCATAAATTCATGAAAACAATGACTATTAAAAGCGTTGAACTTTAATTCTAAGTCTCATTGGTGTATCTATGATGGGCAGAAGTACAGCTTCTAGAACACTAGGCCAACACGTCCTAATGATTTATAATACACTAGCTAATATACCCGGCGTGACCCGTACTTTCATTCCTTCATAGGTACAGGCAACTCTGCAGAATGCGGTGGAGATTGGTGAAACGGTGTGGAATTGTATAGGAAACATACACAAAGCCACAAAGCCACAAACCCAAACACAAATGTTCACTTTTGCTGAAATCTGGGTAAAGGGGTTGGGTGGTAATATCTCTTGTAGCCATAAATGTCCGGAGGGTCCTAACAGGTAACTGTGCAAAATGTGGTGCAGATTGGTGAAAAAGTGTGGAATTGTATAGGGAACATATGCAAAGCCACAAACTCGCACACGCATTCTCATTTTTACTGAAATTGGGGAAAGGGTTGGGGTGTCTGAATGTCTTGTAGCCAGTAATGTTCAGCAGGTCCTAAAAGGTGACTGTGCAAAAAACGTGGTGGACATTGTTGAAACGGTCTGAAATTGTATAGGGAACATACGTGAAGTCACAAACCCACAACTCCACACCCAAATGTTCACTTTTGCTGAAATACGGGGCAAGTGGTGGGGTGTCCAGATGTAATTTTTTTTTTTTAAATGTATATTGCACCAAAAGCCTGCAGACATCTAGGTGCACATTTACACATAAGACAAACATAAAAGAAACACAGGAGATATACATACACCACACAGGGCAATTTAAACTATAAGAAATACCAAATGTGAATATCAAGTTCCATTATTCAATCCAAAAACCATGTCATAAAAACATCTTGATCTTAGAGTCCAGAAACCCACGCATTTTACAAGAACTCAGGAAAACAGGAAGATTACTGGATCCGCAACCTCTCAGTGCAGTCACTGTCCTCTGTGGACCAGCCATAACCTGAATCCTATGACGAAACCTAAGTTTTTGCATTCAAAGGCATCCGGGCTCCAGATCATGTACGTGAAGCCACAAAGCCACAAACCCACACAATTTCACTTTTATTTATACAAGATTGTATAAAAAACGCACTTTCAATCATGACCCTGAATACAAGTTAGAAACTCAATGGTTTATTCCAGAAATGTGATCCACCTCCGTCCAAAGTGATCGTCACTGTTCCCTGTTTCACACTTGATGGTGACTCTTTCCATGCACCGAGTTTGCTCATTTCTGAGAGCCTTTGCATCCACAAGATGCTTTTTTCTTATCTCCCATTTCCTTAAAACCAGTCTATCTCTGATCACACGGCCTTGTTTTGAGCCACATGATACGCCACCAAAGCACCAAAACCAAAAAGGGAGATGAAGGAGAACTGGCCAATTATAGGCCGATCTCCTTACTAGATGTAAGCAGTACAAGTTTTAGGAAGATTCTACAGACAAAACTTGAAGTATGGGTACAGGAACAGGAGGCTTTGAGTCATCTTCAAGCAGGATTTACCAAGGGAGTGGATACAGTTACAGTGGACCAGGTCTTGATGATTAATAAATATGTGGAAATAGAAGAGTGTACCCTTTATATTCTTTTTTTTTAGCTTTAATAGCAGCATTTGATGGCATCCCGAGGATATCATTATGTCAAGCTTTATCTGCTAAGGGAGTGCCTTTGCCCCTGTTGAAAGTAAGTATTGAGCTCTATGCTGATTCGTCAGCCAGCGTGAGATGGGGCCTAGGCGGTGAGACTTTGAGGTTTAAATGGGGGTAAGGCAAGGTTGTACACTTGCCCCCCTCATTTTTTATCTTTTTTTGATAGATTGTTAGAAGAGATTCCCATGACCACAGCGATGCCCCCTCACTAGCTAGAGAAAAAAATTGGCATTTTGTTTTTTGCTGATGATGTTTTTATCCTCTCATGTACCCGGATGGGCTTAAAGAAGCAGGTAGCCCATTTTCTCAATTTCTGCAGATCTAGAGGCTTGGAAATTAACTATGTACCATTTCTCTCTGATTCTGACCCAACTCCATTGGCTCCCTGTGGTCAAGCGCATCCATTTTAAGTCCTTAAGTTTGGTGCATTCTATGGATGTGGGGCAGAATATAGGCTAAAATTCCGGCCCTATGTTCCTAGGCGGGCCTTATGCTCGTCCGATGCCTGTCCGCTGCCATACTCCCACATTGGGGCTATGCATTTGCCGGTCTCTGGAATGCTTTACCAAGTTCTCTCAGAGCTACCTCCAACCACCTTGCCTTTCGCAAAGCTCTGAAGACTCCGCTTTTTTAGCCTGTGTCCTGTCATCCTCCTGCTAGGTTCGCGCCAAGATGCCCTGAGGCGAACGCTGCGCTATACAAATGCCTGTCAAATCAAATGAAATCAAACTACAGCAAAACAAAGGTTATGAGGTGTGGAAGGAATTGGGGTCGCTGGACTCCCCTAGATATTTCTATTGAAGGGGTGGTGATGGAAGAGGTTTTCCACTTTGATTATTTAGGTGTTAGGATTACCACCGATGGCAACTGGCCGAAACATGTGCTAAGAGCTGATATAGTCCTGTGGAGAACATTTTATGGAATTCTGGCTTTCATTAACAGAACCAAGTACAATTCGGTGGTAACAGCGGAGGAAACTGTATAGGGAACAGGTGCAGGCTGGTGCTCTATGCGGTGCAGAAATATGGAGCTTGGCCAAGGCGAGTAGCCCCTGCAAACAACTGAGAACAAATTCCGAAAAAGATGAATATGGGTCCCTGCTGGCACGCCTAATATTCCACCACATATTCCACCTGCGTTGCAGATCATATAGCACGTAAGCCAATCCTACTCAGGGTTCGTATCTGGACTAGTGAGTTCCACTTGAATTATAATGAAGCACTGTAGGATGTATCGTCATATGATAAGGCAAGTCCCTCGGTGTTTTTTTACATATAAGGAAACTTCTCTATAAGTTAATGTTGGAAGAGCTGTGGATTAGACTGGAGACCATTAATGCTTATACAAGACCCATTGTTGTGGATGCCTATGCCCATTACATTTGGGGTGAGCATGTTACAAAAAGTCTAAATTTATCAACAGCGTATGAATATTTGTTTTGCAAAGATGATTTTGTGATCTAACGCTATTTGTCTCTCGTTGAAGATCGGCTAAAACGATCCCTGTTTGCAAAGATGAGGTTGGGCAACTTACCACTTGCTGCGCTAAAGGCTAAATTGGATAGTAAAAACTCGCCCACATGCCCCCTTTGCATCTCGACTAGGGAATCATTGCTTCATTTTCTTTCTATTTGTCCATTATGTGATGATATAAGGAAAAGGAATTTCAAAGTCTGCATAAAGAATAGGGGTACGCAAACACTCATTGCTGTAGAAAACATATGCAAATGTGGTAGAACAATTGAGGTTATCTTTGCTGTTTCGACTTTTTTAGCAGGTGCATGGAGGAGGAGGGAATTATTTAGGAATTTAGAGCACTAAGTAACCTGTCAATTGGTGGTTTTACTTTATTGTAATGTTTTATCTGTCATCTGGATTATTTTAATTTGCATTCATATCCTTGTCTATTATAGCTGTGAAATTGCAGCTGCTGTTCCTATATAACTTTTATAGCAATTTAATGCCGAAATAAAGTTTGTCCTGATGAGTATGTTTAACCACTTCTTCAAGAAATCTATCAGGCCTATATTAAGTAGGACTTTACTCCTAAATCCCGTCCACTTTCCTCCACACAGTATGGGTGTCCCAGTACGGCGACGGGACCGGAATCATTTTGCCTTGCAAAAATGCAATTTCCTCTTTTAAATTTACAGCATGCTGAGGCGCAGGTTGCAGCCATGGGCAAATCCAATCCATGATAGCCACACCCACCAGCGCCTCACCTTATTCCTCTTTTCTGAACAGATGGGATCGGACATGCGCCACGTCACAACTCATATGTTTTCTCCATTGTTCTTTCATTCATCCGGTCTCTGATGCCTCCTTCCCCGATGCATGTTGGTCTCGAGCGGGTTGACCATTCACTCTGTGTGGAGAGTCTGGGGGCAGATCACCAGAGGGATTCCTGTGTGGCCTGAGACGCGCATACTCCAAGGTCACTGAAGAACCGTCTTTCGAAGTGGAGGAAGATTTTCGCACATTCACCGCCAGAGCATCTCAAGTCATTCACTCGACAAAAGTCAAGATCAAAGCAGCTAAGTCATCTTTTTTCCACTGTACCTCAGCGGGGAGATTCCTTCCCAAGGAGTTCCTCTACTGAAGGGGGTCCACGAGATCCTAACACCGCCATCCGGCTTGAGGTTACTAAGGCTACCGGTGCACGCACAGAGGGGTCTGGTGACTCTACTGAGTTGGGTGCCGAAGGGCCAGCTGGTCCTTCAATCAGGCTTCAGTCTGAGGGGCTTATCAGCTCTAATACCAGGTTTAGGCCTGAGGGGCTGCCTGTATGCGCAAAGACTACCAGGCAGTAGCCTAAGGGCTATAAGCCCCTCGGAGTTACCTCAGAGGTCTGTCATAATACCAGGAAGGTTCCCAAGTGCACTAAGGAGCCTATAGGTCAGGGAGATGCACCAAGCAAACATTCTCACTGTATCATCACAAATCTTGCTCAGACATGATGGCCAAGCACGTGGGCACTGCAGGGCGTACACCGAAGGAAGAAACTCATTCTTCGGTGGATTCATCCCCCTCAGAGTCAGATACCCAGTTAAGCAGATGCTCAACTTAGGTGACTCACACAGGTTACAGAGACTCAGGTACAAGAAGTGAATGACCTCAAGTTCATTCACGGTCATGCTCGCACCTCCCCCACGTCATCTGGACATTCAACATAGGAAAGTGGCCTCCTTGATATGATATGATATTTTATTTATAGCGTGCCTATACACAAGTGTTTCGAGGTACGACGAGGCAAGCGAGGGGAACAAGGGAGGACAAGACTACGATCTTACTAGGCCAAGTGACATTGTGTGAAGGGGGGGGGAGGGGAAAGGTGCCAGGGGAAGGGGAGGAGGAGAAGTGCGAGACATAGGATCAAGACATGGAAAAAGAAGTGCGGCCAGCAGGTGGCAGTGCAAGGGTAAGTGCAGACAACAAGTGTAAGATAAGTGCAAGTAGAGGGACTGTAGGGTTGCAGGTACAGCTCCAAGTGCAGGGTTGCCAGGAGGCAGTGCATGTGTGCAACTGTTAGGGCAGGGACCTGGGTCCGTGGTTCAGACGGTAGCCAGGTAACCAGTGCTGTATCAGACACAAGATCAGCGTGGAAGATAGAAGGCAGAAGCAAAGAGGAGAGTCTTGAGCTGCTTCCAGAACCAGAGATGGTTCTGCTCAAGTTTCAGTGAGGCAGGGAGGCTGTTCCAGAGGGAGGCACCGGCCGAAGAGAGAGATCTGCCACCAAGTCATTGCTTCAAAAAGCGACGACTCTCAGGGAGTTGGAGGTGCCTTGCGAGGTATGCCTCAGAATGGCCGTCAGCTTCTTGACTGGTAGTGGCGTTAGGGGCTGCTGCGTCACAGAGACCCATACCATAAACAGCACTACAAGCAGCATGTGAAGAAAATTTTTTTGACTGTTAAACGCACCTTATTGTGAAAGCAAAAAGAAAATATCGAGGCTGAGTACCCCAAAAGGAAATACACCAAAAGCGGGTTACAAAGACGTTACAAAGATCTTTATTTTATACTGAACAGTTTCAAAGGACAAAGTAACCGATAGCTATCAGGCCCTCAGTACAACACAGCGAACTCCAGCTTGGTTCGGTGTGCTCAGTGAGAGAGCTATACATTGGAATAGTCGGGCCTTATATGCTGTCCAATACATGATGTTCAGCCCATCTACAAGTTAATATAAGTGAATACATCACGGATCTAGGGTTCGTGCTGAGTTCATGCATCTATACATTTAGGGTTTGCCTTTAATACATTCGCCAACAAGCCTCAATGGCAACAGTATATCTTAGGATTTCTCGTAGAGCCTTCTCAAACAGTTTTATACAATGTAGTTTAAACAAGTGTTCGTATTTCAGTATTTGAATGTATTATGTTCAACATGTGCTCGCGGATTAGCTTCATTGGCATAGGTAATCCTCTACACACAGGTCAACGAAGGGCAAGGTCTCCGTTCATGACCCCAACATGTGGCCTGCAGGCAAGTTACACATTAGTTTGTACTCAGAGGTCAAGACGGCCATATTACATTCGAAATGACACTGTCCACCATCTTAGAACACAAGGTGACTTTACAGAGAGAATCTAAAATGGCGGATAGACCTAAGATGGCAGTTTTCATTGATCTAAGGTCAAGACCTTGCAACGCGGATTTCTCCGTAAGTGGCTTATAAGCAGCTTGGCGTAGGCCAATATACATATATTCATAAAATAAGGGGCACGATATGATCTCCCGTTGGACAAACCCTCCTTTTGGCCTATGCCAAGCACTAAATCACTTTTATGAACAACTCCATGTCTCACTGTCTTCACACCCTGAATCACTATCAGAAATATCAATTGCCATCAGATCGGTTATCAGGATTTCCTTCAACACATATTCATTGGAGTTCTTGTCTGGGTCATATACCTTGTGTCCTATTGAACCCAGCGCCTGTGCGCAACATCCCCCTAGCATCGAAAATATACTAGGTAGACACTGTATAGAACAGCAAAGAAACAGCAGGATTCCTAGAATGATCTGTAAGACTGAAAGCACCTTCCAACCCCAAGATCGCAAGAAGTCCCAGAACCAAGCGCTAAGATCCCAGTTTCCCTCGGGAACATGCACTTCTGAACTAAGGACGTGCAGATTCTGTATTGCCTTGAAGATAGTTGGGGAGGAATCTGCACGAAAACACAGTAAGCGGACCCCACTAATTTACACACTCCACCACGTTCAGCCAGAATGACATCTAATGCCATCCGGTTCTGAAGTGCTACTAATCTTATTGCTTTTTGTTCTAATGTCATATGCAAGAGTATGTCCGTGGTCCGGTTGATGGTTCTCTCCAGTACTCTCGCTAGTCTCCTGATGTCTTTGGAATTCGCTATTTGTCCCCAAAATGGCACAAAGGATTTCGCTACATCTCAAAGAACCTGTGCTGGAGTGTCACCATTCTCGTCTCACCGTGGACGAGCCTTTGAGACTTCTATAGTAATGGCTATGAATACCCCGGGTAACAGGATCCCTAAATAACAAGTTCCCTGCCAATCCCTGGGTAACCATAGAAGTGCTACATTACCGCAAACAAAGTAGACAGGTTCGCCTACATACAAAGGTCTGTCTTCCTCAGTCAAATTCGCAACGTTGGCGCACCCTTTAAAATCTTCCATTGACTGAGTACCATTCCTCTGTATGCAGAAAGAAACTGAATCGGGGCTATGGTTAACAGCGTAAGAAGGAGGAGTGGCATCCTTATTGCCTATCAGAGCCATCTTGAAAGAAATCAAAGATTGGAAAGGACGAGACAGTCTGTCAGAAGGCCTAATAGAAGCAACGTTAAGCTTACTCCTATTTGCGAAAAGCAAGCATCCCAGGGGAGTCAGAACACCTTTCTCAAAACTATTCAAATTAGTACCATCAAAGTTCCCCGAGGTGCTATCGTTCCAACGGCCAAAGAATAGTGCTCTAAGAGAAGCATAACAAGCAGTTGTCAAAGGTAAAGGATGAATATACCAACCTAGCCCCTTATCTCTGTGTTGCCGTAAATGCGAACAGACCCAACAGTTGGATTTATTAAAAATGGCATGTGTAGTATTCATGATAAGTAGTAATGTATTATTGTAGTATCTTTGTCTATGCTGAGAGTCCCTAGGAGATAGAGTATGCAGATGCACGAAAGGAGTAGAAACAGTGGGTACATTTTCAGTCAGTAGCAATGATTCTAGTGGATGCACTTCCTCCAGATGCCAAAAGTCTAAAACGATGACTGCTATAAAACCAATTGACATTATAAAAAGACAGCAGTACATTTTCGGGGCCCACACAATCTGTCCATTGTCACAGCTGGTCACATGTTCATTTATTAGTCCTGTGCGAGTGGTAGCGGTAGCAGGCATTGCAGTCTTCAAACGGAAACCCCAGTGTTTTTTAGTCTTCAAACGGAAACCCCAGTGTTTTTTTTGCTGGCGGGCTCCAGGCTTAGCAACTTCTTAATCGTTCCACAATCCTAGCCAACAGAATCCCCTTTTTCGAACAATTACTTGGGCCAAAAGCAAGCCCTTGATGATCTTTTCATTCTTCTCCGAATGCACAGCCGAACCGTGCTGTAAGGCTATTTCCTTGGATGCAAATTGTACCTTGTTGTCCCTTGTACTGATTGATCCAAGAACAACGTGTCGTCACTTCTCGTTGGAAGCGTCGTATTAAGAGCAAGTGAAGATGCAAGATCCGGAGCAACAGTTTCTGGAAGCAAACCTTTCGGAGAGTGTGGGGACAAAATGGCTGTTTCCCCAGGCCTCACGTGCTCAGAGAGAGACTCTGATGCACTCTCAATGCTGCTTACTGCTTCGGGATCGTTGGTTGCAGTACTGGTGAGGGGTTCTGTTTCTTCTGTATCGTATGGCATCGGGTGAGGAATTCTCTTGACATGCGTCGCGTGGATCCAGTTTTTCCTGCCCGCGACGCGCACCGCCATCTGTGTGACCAGCAGGACCTGGAATGGGTCAACTGGCTACAGTAGTTTGAAAGAAGTACATTTTCAACATTTTTCAAAGACCGACATTTTGGAAGATTCCAAATATTGGCAGGTCTCCCCATTACCACCTCAAATGGAGAGAGCCCAGCGTTAGTTTGAGGGGTTGTACGCATGGCTAGTAACACGATCGGTAAGGCGTCCGGCAATTTTAGTTTGGTGCAGGCACACATCTTAGCGAGCTTGTTCTTGATGATGCCGTTGTGTCTTTCTACTAATCCGGCACACTGAGCGTGTCTGGCCGAATGGAACCGTTTGTCGATCTGTAGTGCCGCGCATATCTGCAGAATTACAGCAGTGACAAAATGTGGACCATTGTCCGACCAGATGACTCTTGGTAGCCCGAACCTGGGAAAATACTCCTTTAACATAGTTTTTGCAGTAGTCATGGCTGTAGCGTCTTTAACAGGGAAAGCCTCAACCCATTTACTGAAAGCACAGATGACAACTAACACATATTTCAAATTATTACAAGGGGACAGAAGGTGGGCCAAAACTTCCCCTAGGATTTGATGTTCCCTTTCCCACATTATGCTGTAAACAGATCATGCAGTCCTGAACATATCGCTCAGCTATTTTAGAGATTTTGTCATTTACGCAAACTCTCTCCAACATCTTTGTAAGCTTCCGTGCACATATATGTGTAGGGCCATGAGCCATGACGACCATCATCATTACATATGCGTCAGGAAGTAACCATTTCCCTTCAACCATGTCCACCCAACACCCATCATCATCATGTTTCCCCAAGCCCTCAGCCCATTTCTTGGATTCTTCTAATGTGGCATCGGCTTGGATATCCCTTTACAGAGTCAACACCCTCATCCAGTGCATAGGCATTTATGGTCTCTCTTGAAATGTACATATCTGCATTGAAATTGGTGGTAGTTTATTTAGCTATCTGATCAGCGAAAGCATTCCCTTTTCCTAAATCATCTACAATCTTTCGATGCGCTGCACACTTTATGACCGCTAACTGAGTAGGGATGGCAAGCGCTGAGAGCAGTTGTACTATTAGGGAGCCATGCTGGATCTTTGTACCATGTGAAGTTAAGAACCCTCTTTCTGACCAAAGTCTCCCAATGTTGTGGACCACCCCAAAGGCATACTGACTGTCAGTATATATGTTTACTGTAAGCCCTTCGGAAAGTTCACAAGCTCGGGTCAATGCTATAATCTCTGCGGCCTGCACAGAGTTATGCGTGATTCTCTTGGTTTCCACGACCGTGCTTAATGTGGTGATTGCATAAGCAGCTGTGGATGTACCATCCGGAAGTTTGAAGCAGGAGCCATCGCAAAACAGCTCCCCTTGTGGATTGTTCAAAGGAGTATCTTTTTAGATCAATTCTACCCGTTGTCTCTTGTTCGGTAGTGTACAGACAGTCATGTGACTCTTCGTCACTGCAAGCAGTACCTTGCGGGAAAGGTAAGAGTTCAGCCGGATTAAGAACACAACACCTCCTAATTTGTATGTGGGGGGCAAACAAGATCAATTAATATCTCGTCAACCGTGCGGAAGTGAGGTGTTGCGTTTGAGTTCTGTTCAGTAGAACATCTACAGAGTGAGGCACCATCAGAGTTAGATCATGGCCTAGGACCATTCCCTCACTCTGTTTTACAGATGCAGCAGCAGCAGCGACAGCTCGCAAACATCTTGGCAAAGCGCATGCTACAGGATCAAGGGCGGAAGAAAAGTAACTGCATTGCCGATCCTTCCCTCCGTTTTCCTGCATTAATACAGCCAAAGCACATCCATCACATTCATGCACAAACAACACAAAGGCCTTTTCATAATTTGGTTTGCACAAAACCGGTGCCGAGCACAATGCAGTCTTGAGCAGATCAAATGATTGCTGGTGCTCCATGTTCCACGGCAATGGCGAAGAAATGCCCTTCTTCGTCAGAGCCAACATCGGCTTAATCGTTAAGGAGAAGTTCAGGATCCACAACCTACAGTAAGAAGTGTATTTGGGACAGACATGCTAGAAATGAGTTTTATCCGTCCAGGTGTCAATCTTCTTCCCTCCTTTGACAGGAGATAGCCTAAATAGGCAACCGCCTGGCAACAATATTGAAACTTTTTAAGCAGAGCTTTGTGACCATGTTTAGCCAGGTGAATAAGCAACAAGACAGTGCCCTCCTTACAAGCGCTCTCTGAATCGGCAGCTAAAAGCAAGTCATCAACATATTGAAGGAGTGTACATGTAGAGGGCAACTCAAGAGTATCAAGCTGTTCTTTCAAAGCCCTACTATAGATGCTAGGACTTTCCGTATAACCTTGAGTTGCACGGGTAAAGGTGAACGAGCGTCCCCCTAAGGTGAACGCGAACAAGTATCTACTATCCTTGTGTAAAGGAATACTAAAGAAAGCATTCTTCAGATCCACAACACTGAAGTAATTAGCTGAAGCCGGGATCATAGTCAATATCTTCGTCACATCAGGCACAATTGGAAATTGGGTAGCGACGATTTTATTAATGCCAAGCAGATCAATTATGAAACGGAAAGGAATTGCATTATCGCCTTTTTTGTACATGGGCAAAATCGGACTATTGCACAAACTACCTGCAATTTCCTCAATCACCCCTCGATGCACAAAATCAGAAATGATGCATTTCAAAGCTTGCTCACCCTCAACTGAAATCTTATATTGTGGAATATGTGGCAGCTTTATCCCATGTTTCAAGACTATTTTAACAGGCTCAATCTGCAAAACACCAACATCATTGTCATCAATCGCCCATAAACACTCCGGAACAGAACTAAATTCCGGCGGTAAAGGTCTGGTCAGGAATTGAGAGACAGACAGTTGCTGTGGTGAAATCGTCAAACCCACTCCATCCGAAGAACAATGAATTAACGCATTTAATTCTTTCAGCAGATTCAACCCCAGCAAATTCTCTCCACAATTTAAAGTCAAAAAGGAATGGACAGTGGTCCATAAAGGGACCCAGAGAAATAGGTACCGGTGAAGAAACTGGACAGACAACTGGTGTGCCAGAAAACCCTACAGAAAAATTGGTTTGCCCTGACAGTGGAATGTTTGGAAGCCGTGAATGGTCGATGGAACACTTCTGTGCTCCTGTATCTATCAAGAATAGATGTTTCCTACTTCCCACTAACATTTCAAAGTAGGGACCTTTCTGATTAACAGGAATAGGCGTTGGTTCCAAACCCTGCTTCGGGCAGTCCTAGCGGAACAAAATATCATCAAAAGGAAGTTCTTCAGAGAGGTAAGAGGCAGAAGGATCATCAAATATGTTTCTAGTATCCACACTCAGAGCCTGATTATCCTGCGAAAAAGGTTGCTGTGGATCCTGTGCAAACTGACCTCTACCAGGGCCCCCTACACCCGGGCGACCTCTGGATCATCTACCCATATTTCCAAATGTGTTATTTGACCTTTGTCGAAGAACTGGGCATTGTGCACGGCAATGACCCTCCTGTCTACAATAGGCACACTGGTTGTTTACAGGACCCAAGGGCACATTTCCTTGTGGAACATACTGACCTCTAATTTGCAAACTACCCCCTGTAGGGCCTCTAACAATTTGCTGTAATAATACTTTTGTCTTCAAATCACCTTTTCTCTTTTCGACTCTTTCCTTTTCATTATTGACACAATTCTCATAGTACTGAGCCATATGCAGTACTTCTGATTGAGACTTCGCCTTCAAAGCGCTCTCGGAAGACGTAATTTGTGACTGGATGTCAGGCAGTAATCCACGCACAAATTTGTCTACGAATAACCTTTTCCCAGACTCTGTGCCTACGTCTTGCCTGCTGAAATCCGAGAATACCTGTTCCAACCGATTAAAGAACTCGGTAGCACCCTCAGACTTCCCTTGGACACAGGCCGTAAGCTTGTCCCAGATAATTCTCTTTTCAGGAATTATAGTTTTCAATTTTGCAACAATTCTGTCAGGTAAAGTTAGTGTCACCTCAGGTGGTCTCTCGCCAGCTGGCCTCTCTCCATCGGATCTGATTATATTAGTCCATGTATCTCCCAACCTTGGTACGTCGTCTATGGTCCTAACCTGTTTCCACAAATCTACGGGCAGGAGTACAGGAAACAACAGATCAATATCACCTAAGGTCATTACTGAAGATCGCAAGACAGACTCTATTTCTTTATAGAATCTTGTCGGATTTTTCCTAATGTCGGGAATAGATTGTCTAATGGTGTTCGCTTCCTGTCTCGAGAACGGGACGTGAACGAACTGTGACACATAATGTGCAGGAATATCCACAGCAGCTGCACCCGTTACAGCGTTAGCCGCAATCTCAACTTTCGGGAAATATGTCGGAGGAACCTCTCTCATAGGCAACTGAGAAGTAGGCAACTCCGAACACTTACCAAGCAACAGAGCCAAATCGAGCGCTAAAGCAGCCGAAGAAGTGTCAAGTGAAAAGCTCTCTTATAAATACTCAATAATTCTGTGGGACAACTAATCTTTCTCTTTACACATTCATCCTGTAGGTACTCTACCATTACCGGTATCACTTTCCTCTGCATTTCTGGCGTATACTGACTATACGTGTCATATACCTCAACAGAGTTATCGACGTGTCTGAGATCCATCTAATCGCGTCCTTTGTGCAAATTTGCATTTCCTCAGATATCGATTTATGACAAGGAAGAAATCGCTTCTGTACATACATACTATCTTCATCTTCATCCTCATTCTGTAACCTTTCCAACTCCTTTCTATACTCAAATACCCTCTCAACATGCTCTTGTACTCTCTCCACAGTGTCTCTAGAGAATGCTAAGGTTTTCAGATCACTCAATCCTTGTGGGAGATCTGCATTATTTAATCTGTCCCACATTACACATAAATGAATCCCTAATCCTTCAATAAAAACATTTTTCTCAGGAAAATTGGACATATTAGAAAGTGTGGCAAAAACATAAGCTCGATCATCCCTCTCCATACAATGCTTAGCCCATGCGATCAAATCACATTTCTTTTCGGGAGGTACAGTGTTGCGAGTAACAACCTTCGATCCTGTTCCCTGATCCACTACAAGCGGTGCATGACCACTTGGAAGAGGGGGAGCAGGCAAATTCGACGGAGGTACTATTACTGGTGCAATAGGGAGAGGTGGAGGAGCAGGTGGAGGAATGGCAACAAAGGGAGGAACAACGACTGGAGGAAGAGGAACAACAGGAGGAGCGGGAAGAGCAGGAATAACAGCAGGAAGGGGCAAAGCAGCAGGAAGAGGATACGGAGGTGGCACAGTGGCACCAGGCCTTTGCTCATTTACCAATTTATCAATAAGCTCATCGGAAACATGAAAGTCTTTAGAGAGATAGATTTTCTGAATGCCAAGTGAGAAAGCCCTATACATGTTCCTAGCCGACTCAGACTGTTTATCTTGGTCATATAACAACGCTTTTTTCGGCGTTCGTTTTATGACGGCGCGCATATTTTTCCCTACTCTTAAACTCCTTTAACCCTTTAAGTGCCATGGGTATTTCTCCCCAGTGCCAGAGCCTTTTTTGGTGATTTTGGTATGTGGCCATTCAATGGCTTGTAACTTTTTTGTTACATGAGATATCTCGGCCAAATTTGGCTCCTTTTTTTCCCACATGTAGGCGGTCGTAACGCCACCCAGGAATCCCAGGTTGCTGTAGGGGGGTGAGAGAAAATAAGGAAAATGTGCGAAAATTTTGGGTTTTTTCAAAAAATGCCAATAAAATGATGAACAAAGAAGCATGTGGTTGTTTTCCTTGTAAGAGCTAGGAACAAATGGTTTGCTGTGCTGAGTTCCCCAATGTGTTGGCATTCAGGAACAGGTTGAGTGGAAATGGAAAAAAAATATTTTGATGGGGATATCAACCGTTTTGTGAGAGGTAGGCGATTTTTGCCATTTTTGCCAATTGGACATGCATGGACGGAATGGAAGAAAAGGGCAGGAAAGCCAAATTGGAGGACAGAAAGGCATATATTTCTGAAAAGTAGACAAAGTTCCAAGTTTAGGAAGGGGTGATTTGTATAGGTCAGGCAACAACTAGGTAGGGGAAACTGCCATCGAATGGGGGAAAAGCGGGAAAATGACTGAAAAAAAGGTATGTGTTGGACATGGTTGGCTTGGTACGGCAATGGCTTCTATGAATTTTGAGAAAAGCAATGCTCCGCTACATTCCCCCGACTCTTGCAGTTAGGAGAGCATACCATTTTTGTAGTGTTTGTACAAAACAAGCAATACCACAAGCCAAACACTGAGCCATGGTACACAGGAGTTTTACGCTCACGGCCTGACCAGACGCACTTAGCATGTGTAAATTGGGAAAACCAATGTGGTGAGGAACGGCAGCCATACATTTTTTGAAAGAGCACAGGCAGACCTTTTCAAGGGTAGGTGACTTGTGCAGGTTACAAAAGTGTATGGTGGCTAAAGCAGCGACTAAATGTAGGTCACATTTGGGAAAAGAAAGGGTTGTGAGACAAAGGGCTCCAGCAAATGGGTCAAAACGTTATGAAAACCACACAAACACAACACATGGCCTACCGTCCCGCGTTCCCACAGGTGTCCCGATGAAAACGGTACCTCACATGTGTGGGTGCACCTACCTGGCCGCCAAGGGGAAAGCCCAAAACACAAGTAACCCCAAGTCTGTTTTCACACCGGAAATGTCACACTCTCCCATCATACAGATATGGGCCTCGGGTGTCCAAGCCACCGAGGAAAACAGGGAACCCCATGCATTTCCGAAAAGAGGACACCCGTGGGAATCCGCAGAGGTATGATATGCCCAAATTGCCCCAGAATTTATTACCCAGACACCCCTGCAAAGTCCGAAATGTGGGGAAAAAAACGCTTTTTCCGCACATTTCGCTCGACGCACCCATCGAAACACGCCCCCAACAACACATGGCCTACCGTCACGCGTTCCCACAGGTGTCCCGATAAAAACGGTACCTCACATGTGTGGGTGCACCTACCTGGCCGCCAAGGGGAAAGCCTAAAACACAAGTAACCCCAAGTCTGTTTTCACACCGGAAATGTCACACTCTCACATCATACAGATATGGGCCTCGGGTGTCCAAGCCACCAAGGAAAACAGGGAACCCCATGCATTTCCGGAAAGAGGACACCCGTGGGAATCCGCAGAGGTATGATATGCCCAAATCGCCCCAGAATTTATTACCCAGACACCCCCGCAAAGTCCGAAATGTGGGAAAAAATACGCATTTTCCTCACATTTCGCTCGACTCACCCATCGAAACACGCCCCCAACAACACATGGCCTACCGTCCCGCGTTCCCACAGGTGTCCCGATGAAAATGGTACCTCACATGTGTGGGTGCACCTACCTGGCCGCCAAGGGGAAAGCCTAAAACACAAGTAACCCCAAGTCTGTTTTCAGAGGGAAAACTCAGACATTCTGCCGACCGGCACAATGTACAGATTTGGGCCTAGGGTGTCGCAGCCAGCAAGGGAAACAGGGAACCCCATGCATTTCCCAAAAGAGGACACCCGTGGGAATCCACAGAGGTCTGACTTACGCAAATCGGCCCAGAATGTAATACCCAGAACCACCAGCAAAGACCCACATGGGAGAAGGGTGCCCAAGGCCAGGGATATTACCGCCGACTTTGCTGGAGCCCTGGCTGCCCTGCGTTACAGCTTCTCCCCACCAAGGAGTCTCGGCAGTGTGCCAATACCTCCCCGAAGGGAAAAGCTGTAATGCAGCCAAGCCGCAACTCCAGGACAGTTGGAGGTGATCTGCCCAGACGGGCCATTCCCACCCACACCACCAACAATCCAGCCCCAGTCTCACCCACCCCACTGACAGTGGGCCCTAACCATAGAATAATAAAAAACAGTACTCACATAACGTTGCAGCTGCTCGGGTAGAAAAAGCTGTAAACAAAACAAAGAACATGTGTTACCTATGGTCACACCAGCAAAATGTAGCCCTCCCCGGGGGCAGATAGGGGGGGGGGTTGTCCTGCACTCCTCCCTGGGCTGAGGCGTCCGTTCCTAGGAGCAGATATCTGGTCCCAGGAAGGGCTGCATGACTTGGCACCCACTCCATTGCGGGTGGGGGGGGTCAACGCCCCATCCCATTAGAAAATTCCCTGACCCATTGGGGTGCCCCACCGCCCCCCCTAAAAAGCGTTCCACCATTTTCATTTTTTTCCTTTGGTAACCCAACTCCCCTTGGTGCAGAGGGTCACATTGGTGTGCCAATCTGGCGCCGGGGTGCCCAAACCTTACTGCCCCACCCACTGGGGGGGCCTGTCCCACCATTTTTGGGGGCCCTCTCCCCCCTCACCCCAAATGGCTGGGGGACACACCTCATGCAGGCCTCCCTGGGCCTCCTCCAAACGGCTGCGTGAGGTACACCCCACCTCCATTTGGGGTGAGGGGGGAGAGGGCCACCCCAAAAGGGGGGGCAGGACCCCCAATAGATGGGGCAGTAGGGTTTGGGCACCCTGGGGGCAGATAGCCACACTAATGTGGCCATCTGCACCAAGCAAAGTTGGGTAAACAAAAAAAAATATACAAAACCACAGGCTGCTTTTTAGGGGGGGCTGAGGGCCACCCTAAATTGGCAGCGCATGATGTACCGCAACGGGGGGTGGCCCTCAACCCCCCCCCACCCCAAATGGAGGGCCCCACCTCATGCAACCCTCCCTGGGGGCAGATATCTGCTCCTAGGAAGGGGCATCTGACCCCAGGGAGGGATGCATGAGGTGAGGCCCCCCCTATCTGCGCCCAGGGAGGGTTGCATGAGGTGGGGCCCTCCATTTGGGGTGGGGGGGGGTTGAGGGCCACCCCCCGTTGCGGTACATCATGCGCTGCCAATTCAGGGTGGCCCTCAGCCCCCCCTAAAAAGCAGCCTGTGATTTTGTATATTTTTTTTTGTTTACCCAACTTGGCTTGGTGCAGATGGGCCCATTAGTGTGGCTATCTGCCCCCAGGGTGCCCAAACCCTACTGCCCCATCTATTGGGGGTCCTGCCCCACCTTTTGGGGTGCCCCCCCCCACCCCACCCCCAATGGCTGGGGGACACACCTCATGCAGGCCTCCCTGGGCCTCCTCCAAACGGCTGCGTGAGGTACACCCCACCTCCATTTGGGGTGAGGGGGGAGAGGGCCACCCCAAAAGGTGGGGCAGGACCCCCAATAGATGGGGCAGTAGGGTTTGGGCACCCTGGGGGCAGATAGCCACACTAATGTGGCCATCTGCACCAAGCAAAGTTGGGTAAACAAAAAAAAATATACAAAACCACAGGCTGCTTTTTAGGGGGGGCTGAGGGCCACCCTAAATTGGCAGCGCATGATGTACCGCAACGGGGGGTGGCCCTCAACCCCCCCCCACCCCAAATGGAGGGCCCCACCTCATGCAACCCTCCCTGGGGGCAGATATCTGCTCCTAGGAAGGGGCATCTGACCCCAGGGAGGGATGCATGAGGTGAGGCCCCCCCTATCTGCGCCCAGGGAGGGTTGCATGAGGTGGGGCCCTCCATTTGGGGTGGGGGGGGGGTTGAGGGCCACCCCCCGTTGCGGTACATCATGCGCTGCCAATTCAGGGTGGCCCTCAGCCCCCCCTAAAAAGCAGCCTGTGATTTTGTATATTTTTTTTTGTTTACCCAACTTGGCTTGGTGCAGATGGGCCCATTAGTGTGGCTATCTGCCCCCAGGGTGCCCAAACCCTACTGCCCCATCTATTGGGGGTCCTGCCCCACCTTTTGGGGTGCCCCCCCCCCACCCCACCCCCAATGGCTGGGGGACACACCTCATGCAGGCCTCCCTGGGCCTCCTCCAAACGGCTGCGTGAGGTACACCCCACCTCCATTTGGGATGAGGGGGGAGAGGGCCACCCCAAAAGGTGGGGCAGGACCCCCAATAGATGGGGCAGTAGGGTTTGGGCACCCTGGGGGCAGATAGCCACACTAATGTGGCCATCTGCACCAAGCAAAGTTGGGTAAACAAAAAAAAATATACAAAACCACAGGCTGCTTTTTAGGGGGGGCTGAGGGCCACCCTAAATTGGCAGCGCATGATGTACCGCAACGGGGGGTGGCCCTCAACCCCCCCCACCCCAAATGGAGGGCCCCACCTCATGCAACCCTCCCTGGGGGCAGATATCTGCTCCTAGGAAGGGGCATCTGACCCCAGGGAGGGATGCATGAGGTGAGGCCCCCCCTATCTGCGCCCAGGGAGGGTTGCATGAGGTGGGGCCCTCCATTTGGGGTGGGGGGGGGGTTGAGGGCCACCCCCCGTTGCGGTACATCATGCGCTGCCAATTCAGGGTGGCCCTCAGCCCCCCCTAAAAAGCAGCCTGTGATTTTGTATATTTTTTTTTGTTTACCCAACTTGGCTTGGTGCAGATGGGCCCATTAGTGTGGCTATCTGCCCCCAGGGTGCCCAAACCCTACTGCCCCATCTATTGGGGGTCCTGCCCCACCTTTTGGGGTGCCCCCCCCCCACCCCACCCCCAATGGCTGGGGGACACACCTCATGCAGGCCTCCCTGGGCCTCCTCCAAACGGCTGCGTGAGGTACACCCCACCTCCATTTGGGGTGAGGGGGGAGAGGGCCACCCCAAAAGGTGGGGCAGGACCCCCAATAGATGGGGCAGTAGGGTTTGGGCACCCTGGGGGCAGATAGCCACACTAATGTGGCCATCTGCACCAAGCAAAGTTGGGTAAACAAAAAAAAATATACAAAACCACAGGCTGCTTTTTAGGGGGGGCTGAGGGCCACCCTAAATTGGCAGCGCATGATGTACCGCAACGGGGGGTGGCCCTCAACCCCCCCCACCCCAAATGGAGGGCCCCACCTCATGCAACCCTCCCTGGGGGCAGATAGGGGGGGCCCCACCTCATGCATCCCTCCCTGGGGTCAGATGGCCCTTCCTAGGAACAGATATCTGCCCCCAGGGAGGGTTACAAGGGGTGCCCCCTTTCTACTTTGGTTGGGGGGGCACCCCCCCCTATGGGGGGACACCCCCTTCCTTTCATTCAGTAAAAAATCCATGGTGGCTAGTGGCCCCCACCCCTTCCCCCAACCCTGTTTCCCATCATTTCATTTTTATTTTTTATTTTACATTCCCTTGGGGCAGATGGTCAGCCATCTGCCCCAGGGTTCACATACACGTGCCCCCATGCTTTGGGGTCGGGAGGGGGGAGAGGGCTGCTTACTTGAAGCAGCCCCCTTCCCACCCCCCAACTCACAAAGAGATCCATGGTGGTCTAGTGGGTTGCTGGTCACGGATCGAGCGCTCTGCGCCGATCCGTGACCAGCAATGCCTCATATGTGGTGTCCTTGGAAAGGGGAGAAAGTCCCCTTTCCAGGGACACCACTTTCTGCTCAATCCCTGGTGGCCTAGTGGGCCCCAGGACCCCAAACCCCCTCCCACCTCCCCCCATCCCTCGGATTATTTTCACGTTTTCTTTTATACATTTCCCTGGGGGCAGATGGTCAGCCATCTGCCCCCAGGGTTCATTTTCATGTGTCCCCATGCTTTGGGGACCGGGGGGGGGGAGAGGGCTGCTTACCTGAAGCAGCCCCCCTCCCCCCCCAACTCGCAAACAGATCCATGGTGGTTCAGTGGGTTGCTGGTCACGGATCAGCGCTCTGCGCTGATCCGTGACCAGCAATGCGGCATATGAGTGGTGTCCCTGGAAAGGGGAGAAAGTCCCCTTTCCAGGGACACCACTTTTAGGTCAATCGCTGGTGGCCCAGTGGGCCCCAGGGCCCAAAACCCCCTCCCACCTCCCTCCTTCCCTCGATTTTTTTTTTTTTTTTTTTTTCCCCCACCCCTGGGGGCAGTGATCATCTGCCCCCAGGGGTCCCTGGCGCTGTGGCCCCATGCTTTGGGGCCACGGGGGAAGGGGGCCGCTTACCTAGTAAGCAGCCCCCCCTCCCCCACGCGTCACAAAAGGATCTTCGTTTGATCCGTGACGTTGCTGCCCGCGGATCGAGGCGCCCTGCGCCCGATCCGCGAGCAGCAAAGCCACACAATGGGTACCGTTGGAAAGGGGAAGATCTCCCCTTTCCAACGATACCCGCCTCGATCTCCGGCTTGAAATACAGCCGGAGATCGAGGCGGAACAAGAAGGGCACTCACCTTCTCTCTCCAACGCAGCAGCCGAAAATGGCTGCTGCGGTGGAATTGCTTTCAGTTTCACGCCGACGTGCGTCACGCACGTCGGCGTGAAACTGAAGGAAATCCAACCCCCGGGCAGTGAGGGGGGACCTCCCCCTCACATAGCCCGGGGGTTGGATTACAGTTTTGAGCGATCCCTGCTTTGCAGGGATCGCTCAAAACAAGGTGCCGAAAAGGACGAGCTATCTCGTCCTTGGCACTGCGTGTGCACTTCCAAGGACGAGATACCTCGTCCTTGGCACTTAAAGGGTTAAAGCTTCTTTTTTCCAATTCTGCAAAACATCGAATGCTGCAGGTCTAGCCTTTTTCTTTAACAAAATTGACTGTAGATACTCAATATGAGGGATTTCGAAACTACCGTTGATTGGCCACTTAAGTTCGGAAGCATGTCTAGTTTGTCTGTGCCAAATGTCATTAAACACTATACTACCAATGCCATGCTTACAGTACATAGTACAAGCCGGCAACCCCTCCTGTGGTGCCAGACGGCTAAATTCCAAAGATTGCCTATCGCTGCGGAATAACGCCCTGAAGCAGGTAGACAATTTCCCAGGCATATCAGAAAACTGGTGTTACCTGGTCAATAATTGTATTTGCAGATACAATGCGCCAAAACAAATTATTAGGATACTCAAGAATCGGGTCACGACTCACCTGATCAATCCTAAGGAGGTCCGATCGGATATCAAAGATTCTCTAACTAATACTACCTCGTGTTTGGTGATTTTGGCAAATCTGCCCGCCTCGATATATGGACCCTCATCAAGATGCTGACTCGAACCACAAGCTCACCGTCCAGGGATCGGGTCGTGCAGCGCTGCTGAGGTGTTGCGTCTCTTTCACAAGGGGGCCCCTTTATTTTGTCACACCGTCTGATCCCGGTCCGATAGCCTGTGTCAACCTTCGACAAGCTGGCATCAATTTTGAGGGTCCCTATTCGGGCGCCATCTGTGAAAGCAAAAAGAAATATCGAGGCTGAGTACCCCAAAAGGAAATACACCAAACGCGGGTTACAAAGAACGTTATAAAGATCTTTATTTTATACTGAACAGTTTCAAAGGATAAAGTAACCAATAGCTATCTGGCCCTCAGTACAACACTGCGAACTCCAGCTTGGTTCGCTGTGTGCTCAGTGAGAGAGCTGTACATTGGAATAGTCGGGCCTTATATGCTGTCCCAAACATGATGTTCAGCCCATCTACAAGTTAATAAAAGTGAATACATCACGGATCTAGGGTTCGTGCCGAGTTCATGCATCTATACATTTAGGGTTTGTCTTTAATACATTCGCCAACAAGCCTCAATGGCAACAGTATATCTTAGGATTTCTCGTAGAGCCTTCTCAAACACCTTTATACAATGTAGTTTAAACAAGTGTTCGTATTTCAGTATTTGAATGTATTATGTTCAACATGTGCTCGCGGATTAGCTTCATTGGCATAGGTAATCCTCTACACACAGGTCAACGAAGGACAAGGTCTCAGTTCATGACCCCAACATGTGGCCTGCAGGCAAGTTACACATTCGTTTGTACTCAGAGGTCAAGACAGCCATGTTACATTCGAAATTTCACTGTCCACCATCTTAGAACACAAGGTGACTTTACAGAGAGAATCTAAAATGGCAGATAGACCTAAAATGGAGGTTTTCATTGATCTAAGGTCAAGACCTTGCAACGCAAATTTCTCCGTAAGTGGCTTATAAGCAGCTTGGCGTAGGCCAATATACATATATTCATAAAATAAGGGGCACAATATGATCTCCCATTAGACATTATGAGGTCACAACAAATGAGCAGCATTTTGAAAGACCTAATCAAGGAGGTAGTACCTCAGGTCCAGTCACAGGGACCTCTGCTAGATCTGCAGTTGATAACTCCGCTGCCTCCTCAACCACCACCTCCTCCACCACAGCCTCTTCCACCACCACCTCTAGTGCAGGCTAATGTTCCTTTAGAGTAAACGGCTCATATTCTACCACAGGCTCCGCCTGCACCTACTCAGCCCATAGATCCCACGACTTTGAATTTTGCTCCGGCGTCAGATACCCAGGAGGGAAAGTCTCCACAGCACAGAGAGCACAGAGACTCTGAATATGAGGAATAGGAGGATACAACATCTTCAGCCAAGGCGTTCCATGACCACATGGAATGGCTGGCTGAAATCCTGGGAGTGCCTTCACCACATCAGGAGCAGCCGGAAGCAGGTGTGTTGTCAGAGATTCTGTCACTAAGAACTGCTAATCAGTGAGGCATTCTACTGTAGAAAGATGTTCTAGCGGTTGCGAAAAAGTTGTGGCCTAAACCTCACGCTATGCAATCGATAAACAAATGTCTAAACACTAAGTTTAGACAACTGAAAGGCAAATCTGTGCTGTTATCGTCTCATCCTCAACCACACTCCTCTGTGGTAGCAGCAGCCTCTGTAAATATTCAAAGCTCTCGGCTGGGTCGGCATCGTCTGCAGGGTTATTATTGTTGGGCTCTCTCGCACTCTCAAACCATTCACATGCTACGTAGTTTTATGAGTACAGGAGCCATTTGGGTGTCAACCATTCTTTATTCTAACACTCTCTAACGGCCGCACTTCCCCCCTCGTCCCTCCCATTACGCCCTCATCCCGCCCTGGCGTGATTCCTTCCTTAAAGGAGCCACGTCCATGTATTCAGTCACAACATCTCCCCCGTGCTTAACATGAAAGCCGGGGTCAGATTTGCTCGATGAGTCTCGCCGGTCTCCGCACTGTTCTGTGAGGTCTGCCTCGGGACTCTCTGGTTTCACCAGTTGCTTCGGTCAGAGGGCTTGCATTTTCTTCGGGCCCTGAGTCCTCTGTTGCACTCTCTGATGCTTCCAGATCTTCAAAGTATAGTCTTTTGAAGAACGATGCATTCCGCGTTATCTCACCTGGTTCTCCCATTGCGGTTATCATGGGTCCTTTTACAGCTGTGATGACTCGGGGTTCCGGGCTGTAGCACATGTCTGTTTTCCTCAGCTATTTTTGTCGGACTAGGACTGTTTGTCCTACTTCGAGCTGTAACTCTTTAGCGTTTCTTTTCTTGTCGGCCCATTCTTTGGCTTTTGCTTTCTTTTAAGCATCTCGTTTCCTTATAGCTGCGTCTTCTTCCGGTGTATAGTCCTCCCATTGAGGGATGCATGTTCGGGTTTGTATTTCATCATTAGTTCTGCTAGTGTTTGCCCTGTTGCATCATGTGGTGTAATTCTGTAGCTTCTGAGCATGCAGCAGATTGCTTGTGGGTGTGGTACTTGATCTGCCAAGGCTTTCTGCCTGGTTAACTTGAATCCACCATTCCATTGGCCTGAGGCCAGGGTGGTGTGATTTTTTGGTGATGGAAGCCAAGGTGGTCTGCTAGTTTGGCAAACTCTCGTCCCTGGAACGTGATGGCGTCTGTTTGATGAATGGAAATCTTGAGTACTCATCGATGGTTACAAGTAGGTAGCCTCCTTCCTCCAGGGGTCCGTAAAAATACATTGAAACCCTTTGCCAGGGTCTCTCTGGAAGTGTTGTCGGTTGCATCGGGTTTGGATCTCTTTTATTCGCTGCTAACTGGCAGGGTCTGCAGTGTGCTAGTATGTCTTCCACTATGACGTCCATATAGGGGAACCATGTATGATTCCTTAAGATCTTTTTCGTGTTTTCGATCCCTCTGTGACCCTCATGGGCTATCGCTACTAGTGTTTTCCGCAGGTCTTTTGGGGCTACTAGTCGATTGCCTCGTAGCAGTATGCCTTGATCGGTGGCCACTAGTTCTGAATGTATCTTGGCTAAGCGGCTTAGGTCTTTCTTGTCCGTCCCCTCCCCTCCGTTACCTCTTTCATGCACGTTCTTCCATTTGTTCGGGCGGGTGAGATGTATAGCAGTCTTGATGGTGGTGTCAGCCTTGCTTCTGGCTGTGAAGAATGCTGTCGAGATAGTCGGAGGCATGGCATTGGAGGACAGGTACGCAATGTATTATTCCGCTTCGTAAACTAGGGAGCTGTCGTTTTCTGCCATTGGGTGTCTTGACAAGTAGTCAGCCGGGTTGGCTTCTCCTCCTGGTTTGTGGACAATATCGTAATCGTGTTCTTGGAGTTTTTTCCCCATCCTTCTATCCGGGGGGGGGCATTTTCGTTTTGGGATTTCCAAATAGAGAAAGTAGTGCCTGGTGGTCTGTGACCAGTGTGAATCTTCGGCCAATTATGAAGTGGTGGAATTTTTCTCAGGCCCACACGGCTGCGAGGCTCTCTCGTTCTGCCTGTGAGTAGGTCTTTTCAGTGTGTGGTAGGGCACGGCTGCCGTAGGCTACTACCACATGTTGTGCGTTGTCCTTGGTGTCAGTTTGGGCCAGAATGGCCCCAAGGCCAACTGGGCTAGCGTCGACTGTGATGATGGTGTTCCTCTCGGGGTGGAAGTACGATAGTTGGCGATGGTTGGCAAGGTTTTCTTTGATGGTCAGAAAGGCTGCCTGGCACCGTGGGTCCCAGTCAAAGGGGCTGTCTTTCTTGAGAAGAGCTCAGAGTGGGTCAGTGATGGTGGCGTAGTTTTTGAGGTAGCTTGCACAGTATCCTGTCATTCCTAGGAATGACCATAGTTCCGCTGTTGTTGTGGGGCATGGAGATCGGTGATGGCTTTTATTTTGTCTGGCCTTATGCCTTTGTCAGAGAGTATGTGACCAAAAAAATTTGAGGCTGGTTTTGTTAATGCCGCATTTGGGGCCGTTAAGTGTTAGGCCAGCTTCTTGTAGGATCTTGCATACTACTATGAGTGCCCGTTCATGTTGTTCCTGGTTCTTCCCAAAAATAAGGATGTCATCAATGTAGTTTAGGGCGATGACCTCAGATGATATCTGTCGTCTGATTGTCTCTTGGAAAATCTCTGCGGCCGAGCATATGCCGAAGGTGAGGCATTTATATCTGAATAGTCCCTCATGTGTGGCAAAGGGGGTGATTGGTCTGGAGGCCGGGTCTATGACAAGTTGGTGGAAGCCCTGGTTGAGGTCTAGTTTGGAAAAGTGTGTTGCTTGGTTCAGTCTAATGAGCATGTCCTCCAGGCTCGGTCCGGGGTGCCTCTCCCTTTGGATGGCGGTTTTGGGGATGCGCATGTCGACGCACATGCGTAGTCGACCATTGTCTTTGGGGTCTATTACAATGGGGGATACCCATGGTGTTGGTCCTTCGGCTTTTTCAATGATGTCATTCAGTAGTAGGAGTTGCAGTTCTTTTGATTTATTTTGATACCTGGGCCTGGAGGTGAAAGCCTACTTTGCGGGGGTGCTGTGACACTGGTTTCACCTTTAGGTCAATGTGTAATTTGATGACAAAGTCGTTGAGCATCCCTTCCCCTTCAAATAGTTTGGGGATTTGGGCTTTGAGGGCATCTTTGGTGAGGGGCCAGCAGGTTATTGTCATCACCTAACCCCTGTCTGATGGGTGCCCTTTTATTACCTCAGTTGATTCGTATTGTAAGTCTATGAGTGCTAGAGCCCTGGCTGTCCTGTAGCTGAGGAGGCATCGCCCTATTGAGGGACTCTGGATGACATGTATTGTTGTTGTTGTTATGAGGTCTCTATGTGTTAGGTCGCACTGGAATTGTCCTGTGGATGTTAGGGGTAGTGCTGCTCCCCACTGGAAAATGTGGGTCTTCGATTGCCGTAGGGGGTAGAGATCTGCTATAGCATGGTATAGCTCCTCGTTCATGACGTTCACGGTCGCTCCAGTGTCGACAACAAATTGGTTTCTGGTGTTCCCCATTTGTATTGTCACTTTGGGGGCTAGTGTATCTTCGGCGTTGACGCTGAGGATCCTGATGTATTCTCTGTCATAGCTATCTTGCAGGTATAGGGGTTGTTATATCGCCGCTTGGAGAGACCTCGGTGGAGAGTTGCTGTATGGATCATAGTCTAATGTCGTGGGGTTTATGTAGTTTTCTTGTTCTTGAGGTGGTGAATGTTCCCTCGTATAGGCCCCTGCGAGGGCGGTCACTTGCGTTTGGTCGTAGTGGTGGAAGTCCTATAGTTCGTGAGGTTTCCTGTCAGGTTCAATTTGTTATCCTTCTAAAGCTCTCACAGTGTTTGGGCATTGTTGAGTTCCTGTGGGGTATGTCATCCCCCTCTCGACAGGTCGTCGGTTGTGCTGTTCTCTTTGTAGTTCCGGAAGGTGACTGGCGTTTTGTGGACGGTTCGATCCTGTATCAGGGAGTTGTTCCTTGCACATGGCTTGGAAGTGGTTTTCTTGGCTACATCGCATGCATCGTTGCCCAATCGCGGCGCATGGTCCTCTGTGGGGGTATTCAAATCCACAGCGATAGCATTGCCTGTCACTCTGGGGGCGCTGTGTGATGTTCCTGAAGGGTTGTCAATTTTGTGGGTTTTGGTACCTGGTGTACGGTGTCATGGCCGTGATGATATCACCTTTTTTTGGATTGTCTATGGCTGCAGCTTGGACATCTATTCTTTCGTATACTGTGGCCAGGTTGAGTATTTCTTTGAGGGATAGGGGTTTCTTCAGAAGGTGTTTTCTGAACATTGACGAGATGCATCCTTTAATTATTCGTAGTCTGATGGCCTCATCATCGTTGAAATTGGCGAAGTCACACTTTATGATTTTTCTTTGGAGGCGGATGACAAATTCACCTATGGACTCGTGGGCTAGTTGGACACATTGGTTAAAAGTGTAGCGTTCGTAATCCCTGTTGGGTGTTATCACAAGTTTCTCGTTGATAGCTTCTAGAAGGCGTGGATATGTGGCACGTTCTTGCGGAGGAATTGTACGTGTTATGTTTTTTTATTTCTCTTCCTGTGCCATTCGTGAATATACTAATCTTGTTGGGAGGATCCTGTGTGCCAATTGCACCTACGAAGTCTTCAAATTCTTTAAACCATTCTTCCCATCGTTGACCCTGGTCATGGTGTGGATTGAGGGTGAATGGGCTTGGTCTTCTCATGAGGCTGGCGTGCGAAGTAGGGCTGGCATTGGCAGTTGGGGGTGGCCCTGCATCTGCAGCCACTTGTGCTTGGTCGGTCACGGTTATACCCTGGGTGGTGTGGCAGGGTATCAGGCGGCCCTGTGGTCAGTTGGGGCTGGTAGCGGTATTCAAATGAGGGTTTGGTTGTTCAATAGTCCTTATTATGAGGTGCTTGCTTGTTCCTCAGGTGTTGTGTGTCTCTATTTATGTGGAATCTGGTTGCTTGGTGTGACTTGGCGGCAGGCTGTGTCTTGGGAGCCTTGTAGGTTATGGGGTTTGTTTTCCTGTTGAGGGCCGTACGAGCGTATTGGCACGAGTCTCTATGTTTACAGTAGTATTGCTGGGGACCGTGTTATTATATGCGCACGTGTCCCTTCGTATTCCATGATGTAGCTGGGACCATGCTATCATATGCGCACGTGTCCCATTGTCCTCTGTAGACTTGCTGGGGAGCAGGGGCACAGATTCCTTACCTGCGCCTCGCTTTCCCCTTTCGGCTGTCGCAGTCCTTCGTTGTAGAGGTACATGTGCCTCCGCTGGTTACCGTCGGGTCCGGTGCTGCTACGGCTTTGTGTCTTTGCAACAGCTGGGCTTGACACTGTTCCAGCGGTGTTCCACTGCTCTTGCCCCGGCGGTGTTCTTCTGTTGCTGCTGGGCTCTTGCTCAGGCGGCGTTCCTCTGTTGCTGCTGGGCTCCTAGTCCGGTGGCGCTCCTCTGCTACTGCTGGGCTCCTGCCCTGGCGGCGTTCCACTGCTGCTGCTGGGCTCTTGCTCCGGCGGCGTTCCACTGCTGCTGCTGGGCTCTTGCTCCGGCGACGTTTCTTTGCTGCTGCTGGACTCTTGCTCCGGCGGCGTTCCTCTGCTGCTGCTGGGCTTTTGCTCAGGCGGCGTCTTTCCACAATGCTGGGCCTGGCGCTGTCGCGGCGGTCCACCTCTGCTGCGGCTGGGTGACCGCATCACTGCTGTAATGCCGTGTCCACGGCAGCTACTCCGTTGTCCTGCTGGGCCAGTGTGCCCTTCCTGCTGCACGCCTGGGACGGCGGCTTCATCGCCAGATGTTGGGCTCTCTCGCACTCTCAAACCATTCACATGCTACGTAGTTTAATGAGTTTTCAAACAAAAAAAGTACAAAACCTGTAAAACATCCAACTCATAGACTCAAGTCTTAATTTACATGATTCATAGTCATGGTATCAAAGATATCCTCAACTTTTTCTTAATGGCAGCTAAGGACAATCTAAGGGAATCTCACACAATGTGAAACCAATTTTATGAAAAAAAAGATTTATTTAACAGAAGAAAAGGGAGAATCACAATAAAACCATAAGTACAGTTTGACATTCGATTACAATGGTGACAACAAAGTGCATATGAAAAATTAGAGCACCTTGATTTAAATAGTTAAATGAGGTACAAATAGAATGTTCAGATTTAGACAAAAAATAATTAATAAATGAAAAAAGTACATTTGTGCAAAAGTATGAATACACTAGAACAGGTCTGCCAACGTAAACTTTTCACATTACTTCATGTTGAAAAGAAAGATGATCTCAAAAAAATCTGGTTTGAAAAGGTTAAAGTTCCAACGAAAGAGACCAGAAAATACATTTCGGCGGGGCCACCTGTAGGGCCGTTGATGTCAGAAAACAACGCCTTCCTCAGGGCTAAAGTAAGAAGTAGTGGTAATCCCTGCAAGGGAAGCAGACAAACGAGAAAATACCAAATTTTAAAAATAGCATAATGGCTTCCTGTGTGATTCTCAATAGACTGTCCTGAATTGTCATGCTGCCTAAACAGAGGCTATACACAAAGTTAAATAATGACTACTGAATTAATCTGCCAGAAGGGGGACCTTACCCAAAATCAATATAGGGGAGGCAATTCTTCTAGGCAGAGTTACAAGGTGCTGTAGTTTAATGAGAACAGGAGCCATTGGAGGTGTCAACCGTTCTTTAGTCTAACATTCTCTAACTGCCGCACATCCCCCCTCGTCCCTCCCCTTCCGCCCTCCTCCCGCCCTGGCGTGCTTCCTTCCTTAAAGGAGCCACGTCCATGTATTCAGTCACAACAATCATCATCCTGTCGGTCCAGAGTGGACACATTTTTGGACTCATAAGGCAAAAAGGTGTACCTAAATACAGCCTTATACCACAGATATGTGAATGTGCATGCAATACTGGCTGCAGAAAATCAGAAAATCTGGAGAGCGATCAGGGATTTTCTCCCAGATCTGCCTATTGAGCGTCAGGTGGATTTTAAAGCCGGACTAGCAGAAGCCAAACTTATTGTTGAGTAAATGCTGGAAGCTTCTGTAGCTCACATTGACACAGCCAGAAGAGCCATGTGCGTTAGCACACACTAGTTTTGGCATAGATGCAGAACACAAAGTTTACAACAGATGTCTAGGATAGAATATTGGACCTCCTGGTTGAGGGGGCTTTCATTCCTGTACAGATTAGGAATTAACTAAGAAAAAGACAAGCCCCCAGATGGCTAAATCCATGGCTATTTTGTCTAATGCAAAACAGATCGGACCAGAGAGCATGATCATTTGGTGGATTTATAGGTTTCCAGGACATATTGCCCAGTACCCATCGTATGGAAACACCAGCTTACGGCAACAAAGGGATTTTTCTTGTTGCCCTCCTCATCACAAGCCTCAGATCCTAAAAAGCAGCGAGGCTGGCGTCTGGGTCCACAACACCCCGGTTGGGGGCAGATTAGCCTGACATGTGTCAGTCTGGCGTCACCTCTTTCAGGACCCATAGCTTATATCAGTCACTTCAACAGGTTTTCACCTCCCACTTCCAACTTTCCCTCCCTCATCTCCCGCCTTCTGCAAACAGGATCTCCTGCTCCCCTCAGGGAGATAATAAAGCTGATTCAAGATCAGGTGGTGGAGACAGTTCCCCACAAAGAAGAGGGTCTAGGCTACTCGAGAACCTTTGCGATTCACACAAAAAAAAGCCGGGCCTGAGAGTATTCCTGGACTTGTCACACCTCAACCTTTTCGTCCCCTTAGAACGGTTCTAGATGGTTATGCCAGCGCACATAGCCGGGGCGCACTGCGAAGGGTGGGTGGATGTGCTGCCTGGACCTGAAGGACGCCTACCTGCATGTCCCCATTTGGCACCTTCACAGATAAATACTACGATTTACAGCTATGTGCCTTCACTTTCAGTACAAAGAGCTTTCATTTGACCTGAATTCGGCTACACAAGTTTTTACTAAAATAATGAACACTGTTGCTGCAATACTCAGGAAGGAGGCATATTATTCGACCTGAGATTTTCAATAAACCTCAAGAAGTCTAGTTGGTGCCTTCGCAGAACCTAGAATGTTCCCTACCCAAGATAGATTCAGGAATATTGTTACAGCAGTCAATCACTTTGTCACAAGAGGGCTCATGTCCGCTGGGTGGTACCACCAGTTATTAGGGCATCTTGCGTTCTCACAGTACTGCTGGCCAGACTCAAGATGACAGTGATCCAGATGCAATTATCAGGCTCCTGGGATCAGGAAACAAGGAATCAAAAACAGGATCTCTATTCCTATGTCACTGAGTTAAGACGTGACGTGGTGGAAAAAAGAGACCAATGTAATGAGTGGGGCATTCTTTGCCAAGGCCATCATGCAGTGGTGATTACTACCGACTCTTCCATGGAATGTTGTGGCGCCACCCTGGAGGCTTTCACCATTCAGGGAAATTGACTCATTTGGAACACTATCGCCACATAACCTATCTGGGGCCAGATAACAGAATCTTTGCACCGGTGCAAGTGCAAAGATTGCATGGTATTAGCACTAGGGCAAACTTTGCCCTATTTTTAAAAACACTTGGAAATATTAGAAAACCATTGCACCATGACAAGTGCATTTTGGCATAGCATAAGCATTAGGGCAAACTTTGCCTTGCTGCTTATACCATGCCAAACTGCACTGGTCATGGTGCAATGGTTTTCTAATATTTTCAAGTGTTTTTATAAATAGTGAAAACTTTGCCCTAGTGCTAATACCGTGCAAACTTTGCACTCAGACCAGCGCAAAGTTTCTGTAATCTGGCCCCTGGTATTTCTTGCCATACCGCTGAAATCTTTCCAGCTTATGATGAGGAACAAGATTGTCCTTATCAGAACAGACAGTTCCACTGCAATGGTCTATATAAACAAGCAGGGGGAACTAGTACCCCAGTTGTATGCAAACTAGCAGTGTAGACATGGAATTGGGCATTGAGTCAGGGAATTCGCCTCAAAGCCGTACACTTGCCAGGATAGGAGAATACAGAAGCGGACAGACTGAGCAGGCTAGGGAACCACCTCGAACGAAGGAGAACACAAAATGTCCTCTATATGCTACTTGGGCAGATCAGTGCAGGAATTCTCTGGGGGATGCATTTCAGAACCCCTGGGATGGGCTTTGGTGTTATGTGTTCCCCCCAACCTCATTACTGCAGAAGGTAATTCGCAAGCTCTGGGACTAGTTGGCCTGCAGAGTTATGTTAATAGCCCCGCAATGGCCCTCTCAGGTCTGATACTCCTGGCATGCTACACCGGGCCCATGAGGGGCCCATTCAGTTGCAGACCAAGAAACTTCATCTGTTACCCCAAAAGGGAGGACCAGTGATTCACCCTGCCCCGGACAAGCTAGCACCCATGGTATGGTTCTTGAGGAGTTAACTCTGGGTTACCTACGACTCTGGCAGCAGACTTTGCAGATAATCCAAAAAGCTTGAAATGAATCAACCAGCGCCCCGTATAAAAGTAAATGGTTGTGGTTCTGCTTCTGTGATAAAGACAGCAATGTCTACCGGTTGGTGTGCTCACTGGGCGATGTTTTCTTTTTTTTTTTTTTGGCACATCTTGCCCAGTCTGGTGTGCTAGTGGACACTTGTCTAGGAATTCAGATAAACTACTTCTGTCTTCAGCTAACCCTCTGGTTAAGAAACATTTACAGGGGCTGGCATGCATGCATCTTCCAAGTTCACGTCTGCATCCAGTGTGGGACCTTAATATAGTGCTGGCTGTGCTGGTGCATAAACCTTTTGAACCAGTGATATTAAGCTAGCCACATAGAAGACAACTCTTTTAGTGGCTTAGCTTATTCTCACAGAGTTAGCAAAATTCTGGCGTTAGCAGCTAAGAAACAATATATAGTGTTCCATTAGGACATGGTGGTCCTCATAACTCACCCTGGTTTCTTGCCTAAGGTTGTCTCAGCCTTCCACGTCAACCAGGAAATAGTACTTCCCACTTTCTTTCCAAACCCCACATCTGAGGCCCACAAAGTGTTGCATTGTCAGATGTGTGCAGAGCATTCAAAGTCTACTTAGACAGGAATGAAGACCTCCGGAAGTCAGAGCCTCTCTTTATCACCTTTGGAGGCTCGAAACAGGTTTCATAGGCTTACAAAGCATCTATAGCCAAATGGATGGTAGCAGCTATTTCAGAATCATACAAGCTGCAAGACAAACAATCACTGACAGAATTGCATGCACATACTGTCA